>NC_062579.1:63412826-64070326 GCF_022837055.1 Prionailurus viverrinus | reverse complement strand
TGAGAAGAAACTTTATGAGCAATATCAACTTTTAGTACATTAAAAGCACATTCTTCTCTACAGCAAAAGCACCTATTTTCACAGATTAATGACCATTATTATTAAGTTTTAATTACTTGATGGTGATATGAAGCTTTATACTTTGGAGCATTGTAATTACTTTCTTTTAAAATGTGTGCCAAAGGAATAATATTACTTGAGCTAATTTTTTCTTTTTATTTGAGTTCTACTTTCTATTTAGTGCTATACTTCATAAATCTTTCTGAAAGTCAGCCTAGTTACCCTGCAAGGAAGTTTATTTATTGTAAAAGATAATGTTCTCTTCTCAGATATAGAACTTCTTTGCTGGTGTATCTGAAAAATTCCAGTAGGGTTGTGAATGGTATTCCGTCTTTCCTTCTCTTACTTTTTACATTTAAGATATCACCTGGAGCTCTTGACATATGTTCTGTCTTAAGAAACAGTTGTACCAATACTTCCAAGAGCCCTAACCTCCCAGGCTCCTTTAATAACATTAAAGATCTCAGGGCACCTGGGTGGCTCAGTCAGTTAAGCATCTGATTTCGGCTCAGGCCATGATTTACCAGTTCGTGAGTTCAAGCCCCACATAGGGCTCTGTGCTGACAGCTCAGAGCCTGGAGCCTGCTTCGATTCTGTGTCTCCCCCCTCTCTGCCCCCCCCCCACTTGTACTCTGTCTCTCAAAAATAAATAAACATTAAAAAAATTAAAAAGAGAACATCAAAGATCTCTAAACCCTTCCCTCCTTCCAAGTCCAAAGAAATTTCAGATGTTTTATGCTTAATGAACCTGATTGTACACGTGAGGAAATTAGGTGATCGCTCACCATTCATACCCATCTGGATTAATTCTTCCAAACTCCAGAATATTCTTCAAAGCACTGAGTGAGCAGTAGTATAACTATCCTAAATGATTTCTTATTTTACTCAGGAAATTGAGATTTCTTTATGAATTGAAGCAAAAATTTCATTAGTACTATATCTTGAAATGTGTACAATGTAGTATCATTGCTGCCCCATGTTCTTTCTGTTTTTCATTTGATTGTATATGGCATGTGGAATTATCTCATCCCATCTCATTCATTTCCTACCTCAAAAAAGTAAAATTCCCCTCACAGTGTTATTTTGAGGCCCATGGCTGGTAAAGATATTAGGTAATTGTTGGACTCAGAAATCAAATACCTTGTCTTAATTCCTTTTTGTATTTGTTGTGTCCAGACTAGATCACAGCTGTAACAATCTCCCACTCTTTTGGCCTTATGCTAGTCTGCTATGTTACTAAAATAGTCTCTTCCTAAATATGGCATGTACCTATAGGTCATGTATTGCCTTTATTTGGTATGCCATTGTTGATTTTTTTTTTCTGTCTACTTTGTTCTGTACTTACCCCAGTTTAATTTGCCCAAGGTCTTATTCTAAATTACCTACTACATGTTTAGTCCTTTACACTATCTAATTGATGAAATGAGATATTACAGAAAAACAGTTCTACTCCTGGTTAGGTGATATATTCTCAGGCAAACCTCAGCAGCTTTACTATTTATTTTTGACAACTGTGTACTTCACAGCTGCATGTTATTTTTCCAGCTATCTCTCTGCCTTCTAGCTGACCTCAAAGAAAGATGAAGCAATTATATGTCTTTTTGAGGGTTTTAAGGTCAAAGCCTGATAACTCCCTTCTATCTAGAGTATTTATCTTCAGCCTATGTCAACTTTTCATCTTCCTCATGGTTCCTTCTCAGTGCTTCAATCCCTGTGAAATTTTTTTCCTATAATCTATTGGAGTATTCATTTTTCCCAGCTTCTATTGGGTGAAAGCCCTCCTTTGAGCTGGAACTTTCACAGAATACAAGATAAATTCTCTTTATGTATGCTTAGAAATGGACTAGGCAATATTAAAGGAATTCCAGACTTTAGCCCACTTTTCTGCAATGCTCATGGAGTCTGGTGTCACAGATCACGGGCAGTACGTTGAATTATCTTCCTGTAAGATTTAGTGAAACTAAACTTAACCAATAAATTTATTAAGAGCCATATGGTTTTAGCTGTGAAATATAAATTCCTTATATTCCTTTATTTTGTCAGTAAATAGGTTTCACCACCTATCATATGTTTACATGAAGTTAGCGATACCTTTGACTCATAGATCTTAGCATTAGGAAGGGGCATTGTAAGGGATCACTTCTTCCATTCAAAGTTTCTTCATCCTATCACACTAATAATAATGGATTATTCAAAATGAACTAGAAAAATAACATAGTATTTTTTAAATTTTTTTAACATTTATTCATTTTTGAGAGAGAGACACAGTGTGAGTGGGGGAGGGTCAGAGAGAGGGAGGCACAGAATCCGAAGCAAGCTCCAGGCTCTGAGCTGTCAGCACAGAGCCTGACGTGGGGCTTGAACCCACAAACCATGAGATCATGACCTGAGCTGAAGTCAGATGCTCAACCGACTGAGCCACTCAGGCACCCCTTATAACTGGTATTTTTGTAGTAGAGATATTTTAATTTTTTTTACATTTATCTATTTATTTTTGAGAGACAGAGATAGCACAAACAGGGGATGGGCAGAGAGAGAAGGAGACACAGTATCTGAAGCAGGCTCCAGGCTCCAAGCTGTCAGCACAGAGCCCACCGCAGGGCTTGAACTCACAAACTGAGATCATGACCTGAGCCGAAGTCAGCCGCTCAACCAACTGAGCCACCCAGGCGCCCCTGTAGTAGAGATATTTTAAATTAAATATAACAAAATCCTGTTTATCCTGAATTGGGGAATTGGGCATTCTTGTTAACTGAATACTACAATTAGCTGTGAATTTCTCTACATTGATTTCCAGTTTAACAATAAGAGGTAATTAACTAGTTATACCTTTAATATTTTCTTTATGATTCACAAGGTACCCCATGGTCTTGGGTAATCTTTATATACACCTAAGGTTGAACCTTTTAATAAGCACATCATATTTTGATTATACGTGAAAGGAGGATTAAAATCAATTTAACAATTGTTCATTGAGTGTCTGTTATGTGCTAGGCTCTGTATTAGGGAATATAAAAAATCAGGAGCCTAAGGACTAAGTCTACTTTACCTGTGTATTTCTAGCTGCTAGCCTAATGCCTAACACACATAATAGATGCTTGCTGTTAAATGAGAGAATGTGTGCTAACAACAACTTGAAGTCTCACATCTTTATCTTTGTTCCAATTTAATATATATGCTGCTGAAGCAAGCACTCGCAACCTTATTTTTATTTTTTGCCAGTTGCCATTGCTTTTATAATCCAGTAGGACAAAGCATCAGTGTTTTAGGATATCAATGTTTTAATCCCATATACACTATTTTTTAATAGTGGCTTTATTAAGATATAATTATGAATTTATTGAGATATAATCTTCATACTATACAGTTCACACACGTAAAGTGTAAAATTCAATGGTTTTTAATATGTTCATCATCAAATTGTTCACACATCACCACAATTTCAGAATATTTCCATCACCTAAAATAGAACCTCACACCCATTAGCAGTAATCCCTCACTTACTCGAATTCCCCCAGCCCTAAGTAACCACTAATCTACTTTCTGTCTCTATAGACTTGTGTCTTCTGGATATCTCATAATCCTGTATATATCATTGATTTACTGTATATAATTTTCAAGTTGGTTTGTTTATGAGAAACATAAAAAAAATATGTTATCTTCTTCATTGACATAATTTAAGGATGAATGTGATCAGAAGCACTATGATACTGCTGAGAAGAAATAATAGAAATTGAAGAGAATACAGTTGGTGTTATATCTAAGTAACATACTAGTAATCTTATTTGAGGTTGAAAAGCCATCATTGCTTGAAATATACACATGTATTAGAGTATGTGGATACAGATTTACTATTTTTTTTACATACAGAGCTCTGATTTACTACACTATACAGTCATGGCTTTGTTAGTAATTGGCTACATACTGTATTAAATGACAGGCTTATTGTGCTTTAGATGTGACTAAAATTTATGTCTACATTTAGAAAATGAAGAAGATGAGAAACCAAGACTTTTGTGGGCTCTTTACTTCAATATGAGAGATTCTTCAGATGTCAGCAGGAACTCTTATAATGATTTACCATCCAACATTTATGTCTGCTCTGGCCCAGACTGTGGTTTAGGAAATGATAATGCGGTCAAACAGGTAAGGCTGTTGGTGTTTCTCAGTTTTGTGTTAAAAACTTGGTGTGGTAGGGACAGTAAGTTGTTTTTTCCTCTGGGATGTGGGAAAAAAGACTATAAAAGCATCTCTGTCATTTAATACTACCTCTGTAATTTGCCCCTAAACTTTTTCCTATGAATGACAAAGTTTCTTTAAATATACTTGAAATATAGTAAACAATATTTTCACATTCTTGACTACAATAATGAATTGCAAGAAAGAATTTAGGAGTTCCATTGTGGGAATACGGATGGAAGATGTTATAAATACAGATTCTGAAAAATGAATTTATAATGCCAGTTTTCCAAAGAAACTTTGCTTCTAATTTAAACTGTTGGCCTCTTATTATTTTGAAATACATGAACCGTTTTTCTTTATTAACTTCTGAGTCATTTCAAAAGGAGTATAATTAAGTCAGTAAGTAATTGCATACAAAATGTAATTTTTAAATGGTCTTAACCCATTTTTTTTAATTTTGGAAAAGATCATGTAACTTAGTTTCTCACAGTTAACATGATTCCTTTAATCTTTTGACACAAGCTGGTGTTCCAAAAGCTACTGTCATAGCTGCTGAGGAATATGCTAAATCAAGGTGGAATTTTGTGACAGCACTTCTGGGCAAGGCTATGAACTGGTATAGCGCAGGCTGAGAAAAGCTGCCAAAAATGAACTATGATTCCATTCAGATGAAGATCTATGTGCATATAGATCTTTGCACATATATATATATATAAATACATTTTATATATAAATGTATTTCTCTGCACTTGACAGGAAAAGAACAGAAAATATATTTTTTGAGGCACAAGTCTAAACTTTTCACAGATATAGTTGGCATATCTATTGAATCAATAAATGGATAACTTAACATTGTTTTAAGACCACAGATAGAAGTCTCAATCCTACTAGTGTCAGGGATCTCGTAGGAGCAAATGGCTTCATTGTCCCTTTAATTTTTAGTCACAATGGCAAGGCCATGACCCCATGCATCTGTAGTTTTTGCCACATTCTTTGTTTCTCATCTTCAGAGTCAAATGGTGATCCTGGATATTCCTATTCAGCCAGTGATATCAAAAGTGGGAAGTTCTCTATCATTCATTCTATTAGTTTAATAGGAATCCAAGATGGTTCCAGTTCTGCATTTATGGCCTAAAATGACCAAGGCATTTTTGCTTTGATGTTCCAATTTTTTCTAAGCAGAAATTGCCAACATGTTTTCAGCCAGATAGCTTAGGTCATTTTTATTACTGAGTGAACTTTAATGTTTTTTTAGCCAAAATGGAAGGCATTTTACATAAGGGCTTATTATACAAGTGCTAATGTGATCTGAACTATCAGCTAAAAGACTATAATTAAAGAATAATTTTGTTATGAAGTAACTTGCTTCCTCAGAAGATACACTTCAATTTTATCATAATAAAAAACAATAATAATGCTACTTCTGGTACTAATTATATGCTATTAAATATGAATAGTTTTAATTGTTATATAGCTTTAACCTCACATCACTTTGGGGAGAAGTAATACCTACTTTAAAGGGCATCAGTAATAATATTTATAAATAGCTAGTATGTTCAGATAAACTTTTCTAATTCCAGTATTTCATCATATGTTTAACCCACTCACTAATTGATTACTTTTGTTTTCTAAATTATCTATAAAAGCTCTTAGAATATCACCTAAGGCTTTAGGCTATATAGCAAACATAAGCACCGGCAGATTCCCTTTTTTACAAGTAAAATGCTTTATTTTACCTGTTAGCAAGTTTGCATCTGCTTTTCTTATTTGTAAATGTATAGATGTTGAATAGCATAGTCTTATCTCCCTTGTGTTCATATGGAACTATTTATGATTTGAAAACATACTAAAAATATAAAGTGATCTCTGTTTAATACAAGTTAAAGTGTGCAAGAGCACACCAAGACATTCTCTATTATCACCACAATGATGCTAGCCCAAGTGATAATTGTGATTCTTTATGTGAAAGAAAGAATCTGGTTTTTCTTATAGTTTGTTACTTCAATTTTTTTTTCTGAAAATGACATATGATATCTCTTTTCTTAATACAAGTAGTATCTCATTTATCCACACATACTGATGAGCAGACTGGTCTATTGTACTCTACTCCCAAGATCATTGATAGCTCTCCTCCTTCAGGAACCCCCATCCCCTAGGAAGTGCCACTACCATGAGAACAACAATAATTATATAGTACTGTATACTTTGTATTATATTTCAAGTGTAAAATGGTTTAAATTAGCTGATGTGGGCAGCCTAAAACCACCATTTAGAATGTTGTCTTTATGGCATATTAGCAATTTGTTTATGACTTTTGGTACAGAATTTGTAAGTTGAAGTTTATAGTTTTATAGATCATATGGCCTATCAAGTTGCTCACATATTGCATTATCCTTCACTTTCTCATGCCATTGAGGGAGAGGGCGATTTTAGGTGTCACATTTTGTAAAGCCACCATTCATTGAGCATTTTCTGTGTACCATCATATATATATTATTTCATTTGGTCCTCACAACCATATGAGTATCTGTGACATGCCATTTTACAGATGAGGAAACTAAGACCCAACAGGGGCTAAATAACTTGTCCAAAGATCACATAGCTGGTAAATTTGAGCCAAAACTTAAACTCAAGTCTGTTGGACCCCAGTGCTTGTACATTCATCTAGTGTGCTGTGCTACTTTCATCTTGTTAATGTGAATACATTATTCTAAATACATTAAACTGCTAGATTGACTTTTTTTATGTTTTGTGTAGATGTGTGTTAAATAAACATAGGAATGTCTTCAATAACTCAGTGTGTCCTTTCTATACTTCCCAGTATAAAGAAGCCGAGTCATCACATAATTATGCCTTTTTAATGTCTTTAGCCACCTGAAACTACCCTTTAAGGTAACTATTGGCTTAAAAAGGGCAAGAAGGATTTAAAAGCTAACAATTCATTATGAATTAGCCTCTTTATGACAACTCTCACAATCGAGGCTTAGTTAGCAAATAAAATGCAGCAGACCAAGAAGCATTAGATACACCTTCCAGAACATGGCAGTTGACCCTAAGAGGTTCCAGCAATTAGAGGAAAGACTGAGGGCTGGAGGCTGGCCGTAGGAAATTGGCATTAGTGAGGGCCAGTGGCAGATGGGCTGATGGTGAGAGTTGCACCAGCAGGTAGAAAACAAATAAGGGTGGTGCCTGCGATTGGTTGGCGATTCTAGGAGACAGAATGTGACAAGGATATATGGAAAGAGAGGGTGGGATCCAGCCACAGGGCCTGAGATCCAGGGGAAAATGTATCCTATAGGGAGGTAACAAAAGGGAGACAAGGTGTGAGAGAGATACAGAGGAACTGGAGTAGAAGTAAAGTAGTAGTATTAAGTATTATTATATTCAACATTTCTACAATATACAGTTTTTAAAATTTTTCAGTTTGTTAAAAAATGTATATTGGGATTCTATTCCACACCAGGAATAGTTGAATGAAACCCAGTCCTTCTCATCCCTGGAGGAATCACTGTCTACTAAGGAGAAGAACATGTAAACAAATGACAGTGCAGTGCAGTATATGCAATAATAGAATAATGTCAAAGTTCAAAAATAAAACAGAGGAGCCATGAGCTCTATTTAGGAGTCAAAGAACTTTACATAGAGAGATATAAAAGATGAGTAGCAATTCCCCATACAAATGGAAGATAATTGAAACATTCCAACATCTACACCAATCCAGGATATAAACATCATGGTGTGTTGAAGACAGCACCCATAGATAGGTATTAGTGAAGCAAAAGGTCTGAAAGGTGAAAATGAGATGAAATAAATGATTAGGCCAGAGAAGTAGGCCTATAGAGTTTTGTATGCCATAACAAGGATCTTGGATTTTTATCTTGTTAGAAATGTGGAGTCATTGAAATGTTTTAAGCCAGAAAATGGCATAAACAGAATTTCATTTCCATAGACCCTTCTGAAGGCAGCATAGAGATGGATTACCTGAGGGAACCCTCAAGGCAAGGTGACCAGTCCGGTTCTGAGATATTGCTATTGTCTAATGGAAAGATAATGTATGCCTGGGCTATGGCTAGAGGGAAGGAAAAAATGGAGTCAAGAAGTAGGAGAGAAGATTGTCATGACTTGGTCATTGATTGCATGCAGAGAGTGAAAGGAAGTGAGGGGGAGAGAGAAGTTCTATAGAAAGACAAGGTTGAGATAAAAGACAAAAAGACGATTAGACGAACTGAATTGTGAAATGGAAGCTCTGACTGACCTCAGTCCTCCTACTTCTAGGTGCTAAGTGTCTCCAGCAAACATTATGGTAAGTTCCTGGAGTAGGGAATGAAGCAGGCATCTCAAATATTTCATTTCAAAATAGTCATAGTAAAATGGCATGTCCAAAAATAATACCCTTGAACTATACTCAAGAAAGAAAGAAACTGTTTTTCTCTCCATCTCTTCTTTCAACTTCACATCAAAGCTCAAAAGTTTTTATTTACTGTCCTTCCACCCATTCGCAAGGAATGTCAATTTTAATTACCTAATGCAGGAGTCTACCAACTGTAGATAGCCAGATGGTAAATAGTTTAGATTTTGCAACCCCTGTCATCCCTTTGGCATCTACTCAACCCTGCCATTGCAGTGCAAAAACAGCTATAGAAAATAGATAAATGAATGAGAGTGGCTGTGTTCCAATAAAACTTTATTTACAAAAAAAAAAAAATAGGCTGGATTTGACCTGTGGGCCATAGTTGTCAACTTCTGGCCTAATGAATGACTTTGTATGCATGTCAGGAAGAAGGATTGAAGCAGTTCAGAAAGACATTGTGGCCTTTAAAACAAGCATATATATCTTAAAACCATTTAATGGCTTTTGTTTACCAATAGGATAGAGTGCAAGCTCCCTAGTATCGCAGGGACCCTGATCTACCAATGAGCTGTATTCATCTAAACAAAAGAGCTATTCATGTTTTCTGCCCATTTCTTCACGGGATTATTTGTTTTTCGGGTGTGGAGTTTGGCGAGTTCTTTATAGATTTTGGATACTAGCCCTTTGTTCGATATGTCATTTGCAAATATCTTTTCCCATTCCGTTGGTTGCCTTTTAGTTTTGTTGATTGTTTCCTTTGCAGTGCAGAAGCTTTTTATCTTCGTGAGGTCCCAATAGTTCATTCTTTATACTAAGTGAAATAGGTCATACAGAGAAAGACAGATACCATATGTTTTCACTCTTATGTGGATCCTGAGAAACTTAACAGAAGACCATGGGGAAGGGGAAGAAAAAAAAAGTTAGAGAGGGAGGGAGCCAAACCATAAGAGACTCTTAAAAACTGAGAATAAACTGAGGGTTGATGGGGGGTGGGAGGGAGGAGAGGGTGGGTAGTGGGCATTGAGGAGGGCACCCGTTGGGAGGAGCACTGGGTGTTGTATGGAAACCAACTTGACAATAAATTTCATATTTAAAAAAAGGTGTATTCATCTAAATAAAAATAGGGATATGTTTAGAATAGAATAGCAGTGTTTCTTGTCACATTTACTTTCACGTGTGTATGTATTTGTCGTTAATTAAGATCACATTCACTTTCTTATTCTCTTACCCTGCCAGACTAAGCTCAGCTTAAATCTTGACATTTTAACTTAGTTATTATTAATAACAGTGATAACAGCTACCATATGTAGAGGCTTAGTTAGTCTCGGCCATTTTACAGACAAGGAAAGCAAGGCTCAGGAATTAACTAAGCATTCCCCCAAATTGCATTGCTGCTAAGTGGCAGAGACAGCATTTGCACATGGCTATCTATTCAGAGACCATGATCTTGAACACTGTGTTATACTCCTTAAAGCCCGGGGGAAGGTCAATTATTCCAGAAAAGCAAATACTTGACAAATAATGAAGATTTTTCTTGATTTTAAAAGTGATTCATTAAAATTATATGCTAAATTTGTACAGCTATCAAAAATAGGCTTTATTGGGAAATTACATAAAGAATATTAAGGGAAATTGAATTTGTACTGACATGAAGAATGAATGTCCTTAAATTCTCAGCTATCTAACACTTGATAATCTTTTTTAAATTTTTTAAATTTTTTTTAAATTTTTTTGAAATTTATGGTCAAATTGGTTTCCATACAACACCGAGTACTCATCCCAACAGGTGCCCTCCTCAATGCCCACTACCCACCCTCCCCCCCTCCCACCCCCCATCAACCCTCAGTTTATTCTGACTTTTTAAGAGTCTCTTATGGTTTGGCTCCCTCCCTCTCTAACTTTTTTTTTTCCATCCCCTCCCCCATGGTCTTCTGTTAAGTTTCTCAGGATCCACATAAGAGTGAAACCATATGGTATCTGTCTTTCTCTGTATGGCTTATTTCACTTAGCATCACACTCTCCAGTTCCATCCACATTGCTACAAAAGGCCATATTTCATGCTTTCTCATTGCCAAGTAGTATTCCATTGTGTATATAAACCACAATTTCTTTATCCATTCATCAGTTGATGGACATTTAGGCTCTTTCCATAGTTTGGCTATTGTTGAGAGTGCTGCTATAAACATTGGGGTACAAGTGCCCCTATGCATCAGCACTCCTGTATCCCTTGGGTAAATTCCTAGAAGTGCTATTGCTGGGCCATAGGGTACATCTATTTTTAATTTTTTGAGGAACCTCCACACTGTTTTCCAGAGTGGCTGCACCAGTTTGCATTCCCACCAACAGTGTAAGAGGGTTCCTGTTTCTCCACATCCTCTCCAGCATCTATAGTCTCCTGATTTGTTCATTTTAGCCACTCTGACTGGCGTGAGGTGGTATCTGATTCTGGTTTTGATTTGTATTTCCTTGATGAGGAATAACGGACATTGAGCATCTTTTCATGTGCCTGTTGGCCATCCGGATGTCTTCTTTAGAGAAGTGTCTATTCATGTTTTCTGCCCATTTCTTCACTGGATTATTTGTTTTTCAGGTGTGGAGTTTGGTGAGTTCTTTATAGATTTTGGATACTAGCCCTTTGTCTGATATGTCATTTGCAAATATCTTTTCCCATTCTGTTGGTTGCCTTTTAGTTTTGTTGATTGTTTCCTTTGCAGTGCAGAAGCTTTTTATCTTCATGAGGTCCCAAGAGTTCATTTTTGCTCTGAATTCCCTTGCTTTGGGGATGTGTCAAGTAAGAAATTGCTGCAGCTGAGGTCAGAGAGGTTTTTTCCTTCTTTATTCTCTAGGGTTTTGATGGTTTCCTGTCTCACATTCAGGTGCTTCATCCATTTTGAGTTTATTTTTGTGAATGGTGTAAGAAAATGGTCTAGTTTCATCCTTCTGCATGTTGCTGTCCAGTTCTCCCAGCACCAATTGTTGAAGAGACTGTCTTTTTTCCAGTGGATATTCTTTCCTGCTTTGTGAAAGATTTGTTGGCCATATTTTTGTGGGCCCAATTTGGGAGTCTCTATTCCATTGGCCAATGTGTCTGTTTTTGTGACAATACCATTCTGCCTTGATTATTACAGCTTTGTAGTAGAGGCTAAAGTCTGGGATTGTGATGTCTCCAGCTTTGGTCTTCTTCTTCAATATTACTTTGGCTATTCGGGGTCTTTTGTGGTTCCATACAAGTTTTAGGATTGCTTATTCTAGCTTCAAGAAGAATGCTGGTGCAATTTTGATTGGGATTGCACTGAATGTGTAGATAACTTTGGGTAGTATTGACATTTTCACAATATTTATTCTTCCAATCCATGAGCAGGGAAAGTCTCTCCATTTCTTTATATCTTCTTCAATTTCCTTTATAAACTTTCTATAGTTTTCAGCATACAGACCTTTTACAACTTTGGTTAGGTTTATTCCTAGGTATTTTATGCTTCTTGGTGTAATTGTGAATGGGATCAGTTTCTTTATTTGTCTTTCTGTTGCTTCATTATTAGTGTAATGCAACTGATTTCTGTACATTGATTTTGTATCCTACGACTTTGCTGAATTCATGTATCAGTTCTAGCAGACTTTTGGTGCAGTCTGTTGGGTTTTCCATGTAAAATATCATGTCATCTGCAAAAAGTGAATACTTGACTTCACCTTTGCCAATTTTGATGGCTTTGATTTACTTTTGTTGTGCGATTGCTGATGCTAGAACTTCCAACACTATGTTAAACAACAGCGGTGAGAGTGGACATCCCTGTCGTGTTCCTGATCTCAGGGTGAAAGCTCTCAGTTTCTACCTATTGAGTACGATATTAGCTGTGGGCTTTTCATAAATGGCTTTTATGATGTTTAAGTATGTTCCTTCTATCCCGAATTTCTTGAGGGATTTTATTAAGAAAGGATGCTGAATTTGTCAAATGCTTTTTCTGCATCAATTGACAGGATCATATGGTTATTTTATTTTATTAATGTGATGTATCACATTGATTGATTTGTGAATTTTGAACCATCCCTGCAGCCCAGGAATGAATCCCATTGTTCATGGTGATTAATTCTTTTTATATGCTGTTGCATTCTATATACTAGTATCTTATTGAGAATTTTTGCATCCATATTCATCAGGGATATTGGCCTGTAGGTCTGATTTTTTTTGCTGGGTCTCTGTCTGGTTTAGGAATCAAAGTAATGCTGGCTTCATAGAATGAGTCTGGAAGTTTTTCTTCCCTTTCTGTTGTTTGGAACAGCTTCAGAAGGATAGGTATTATCTCTGCTTTAAATGTCTGGTAGAATTCCCCTGGGAAGCCATCTGATCCTGGAGTCTTATTTGTTGGGAGATTTTCGATAACTGATTCAATTTCTTCGCTGGTTATGGGTCTGTTCAAGTTTTGTATTTCTTCCTGCTTGAGTTTTGGAAGTTTGTGGGTGCCTAGGAATTTGTCCATTTCTTCCAGGTTGTCCAGTTTGTTGGCATATAATTTTTCCTAGTATTTCCTGATAATTGCTTGTATTTCTGTGGGATTGGTTGTCATAATTCCATTTTCATTCATGATTTTATCCATTTGGGTCATCTCCCTTTTCTTTTTGTGAAGCCTGCCTAGAGGTTTATCAATTTTGTTTATTTTTTCAAAACAACAACTCTTGGTTTCATTGATCTGCTCTACATTATTTCTCTTCTTTTTCTGGGTTTGGTGTGTCTTTGCTGTTCTGCTTCTATTTCCTTTAGGTGTGCTGTTAGATTTTGTATTTGGGATTTTTCTTGTTTCTTGAGATATGCCTGGATTGCAATGTATTTTCCTCTCAGGACTGCCTTCACTGCATCCCAAAGCTTTTGGATTGTTGTATTTTCATTTTCATTTTTTTGCATGTATTTTTTTAATATCTTCTCTAATTGCCTGGTTGACCCATTCCTTCTTTAGTAGGGTGTTCTTTAACCTCCATGCTTTTGGAGGTTTTCCAGACTTTTTCCTGTGGTTGATTTCAAGTTTCATAGCATTGTGGTCTGAAAGTGTGCACGGTATGATCTCAATTCTTGTATACTTATGAAGGGCTGTTTTGTGACCCAGTATGTGATCTATCTTGGAGAACGTTCCAATATGTACTCGAGAAGAAAGTATATTCTGTTGCTTTGAGATGCAGAGTTCTAAATATATCTGTCAAGTCCATCTGATCCAGTGTATCATTCAGGGCCCTTGTTTCTTTATTGACCCTGTGTCTAGATGATCTATCCATTGCTGCAAGTGGGGTATTAAAGTCCCCTGCAATTACCACAGTCTTATCAATAACGTTGCTTATGTTCGTAATTATTTTGTATATTTGGGGGCTCCCATATTCGGCGCCTAGACATTCATAATTGTTAGCTCTTTCTGATGGATAGACCCTGTAATTATTTTGTAATGCCTTTCTTCATCTCTTGTTGCAGCCTTTAATTTAAAGTCTAGTTTGTCTGATATAAATATGGCTGCTCCAGCTTTATTTTGACTTCCAGTAGCATGATAGATAGTTCTCCATCCCCTGACTTTCAATCCGAAGGTGTCCTCAGGTCTAAAATGAGTCTCTTGTAGACAGCAAATAGATGGGTCTTGTTTTTGTTTTTTGTTTTTTTTCCATTCTGATACCCTATGTCTTTTGTTTTGGAGCATTTAGTCCATTTATATTCAGTGTTATTACTGAAAGATATGGGTTTAGAGTCATTGTGATGTCTGTAGCTTTCATGCTTGTAGTGATGTCTCTGGTACTTTGTGGTCCTTGCAACATTTAACTCACAGAATCCCCCTTAGGATCCCTTGTGGGGCTGGTTTAATGGTGATGAATTCCTTCGGTTTTTGTTTGTTTGGGAAGACCTTTATCTCTCCTTCTATTCTGAATGACAGACTTGCTGGAAAGGGTTCTTGGCTGCATATTTTTTTCTGTTCATCACATTGAAGGTTTCCTGACATTCCTTTCTGGCTTGCCAAGTTTCAGTAGATAGATCTGCCACTACTCTTATGGGTTTACTTTAAGTTAGAGCGTGTTTCTCCCTAGCTGCTTTCAGAATTTTCTCTTTATCCTTGTATTTTGCCAGTTTAACTATGATATGTCACTCAGAAGATCGATTCAAGTTATGTCTGAAGGGAGTTCTCTGTGCCTCTTGGATTTCAATGTCTTTTTCCTTCCCCAGATAAGGGAAGTTCTCAGCTCTGATTTGTTCAAGTACACCTTCAGCCCCTTTCTCTCTCTCTTCCTCTTCTGGAATTCCTATTATATGGATATTGTTGCGCTTGATTACATCACTTAGTTCTCTAATTCTCCCCTCATACTCCTGGATTTTTTTTTTCTCTCTTTCTCAGCTTTCTCTTTGTCCATAGTTTTATCTTCTAATTCACCTATTCTCTCCTCTGCCTCTTCAGTCCGTGCTGTGGTCACCTCCATTTTATTTTGCACCTCACTTAATAGCATTTTTTAGCTCCTTATGACTATTTCTTAGTCCCTTGATCTCTGTAGCAATAGATTCTCTGCTGTCCTCTATGCTTTTTTCAAGCCCAGCCATTAATTTTATGACTATTATTCTAAGTTCTTGCTCCGTTGTATTGCTTAAATCGTTTTTGATCAATTCATTAGCTGTTGCTACTTCCTGGACTTTCTTTTGAGGAGTATTCTTCCGCTTTGTCATTTTGGGTAGTCTCTGAGGTGGCTCCAAACTGCAGGGAACTTCCCCTGTGCTGTCCAGAGTAACTTGTGTTGGTGGGCGAGGCCACAGTCATACATGATGTCTGTCCCCAGCCCACCACTGGGGCCACAGTCAGACTGGTGTGTACCTTATCTTCCCCTCTCCCAGGAGCAGGACTCACTGTGGAATGGTGTGGCCCCTGTCTGGGCTACTTGCACACTGCCAGGCTTGTGGTGCTGCTTTGATGGGATCTGGCATATTAGCCAGGGTGGATCTGCAAGGTGCACAGGGGAAGGAGGGGTAGGTTAGCTCACTTTGCCTGTGGTGGTCTCCTGTTGGAGGGGCCCTGCAGCACTGGGAGGGAGGCAGGCTCCTGGGAGGGATGGATCCACTGAAGCACAGTGTTGGATATTTGTGAGGTGCAAGCAAGTTTGGTGATGGGAACTGGTTCCCTTTGGAATTTTGGCTGGGGGGATGAACACTTGATAATCTGGTCAAGTACTGATAATACATGAAGGGTGGTCCTGAATGCTTGCATAGAATTGGAGAAAAGTCATGAAATTCTGACAGTGGATTTTTAAAAAATAGTGTATACTTGATAACGTTTTGTAACAAAGTAATTTTCAAGGGTGATACCTTCATTTTTAAAATAATTTCAGCAAGTCATATACATTTTAAGCTGATGACCAAAAACTATCATGTCCTTTCTTCCCTGTCCAGGCTGAAACACTTTTCCAGCAAATCTGCCCCAACGAAGACTTCTGTCCACCCCCACCAAATCCTGAAGACATTGTCATTGATGGGGACAGTTTACAATCAGAGGCTTCAGAATCTAGTTTCATACCAGAAGCGAACTCAGAGACTCCCAAGGAAAGCAGAAGTCTGGGAAAGCCAGAGCTGTCCTCTCAATAATGGGTATACACCAAACTATACACGCACTTTGAAAATTCCTCCTGGCCTCAGAGTCTTCTTCATGGAAGAAATGTTTGAAAAATGTTAGAAAACAGCAGCCAGTTGACATACATTATTACCAAGAGAACAGGGCATAGAAATCCAAAAGGAGATTTTCCTGAAAGAGGACATTGCAAGAGCACAAAATACTTGTAAACCACATTGGCTTGCCTACTTTAAGATAATACACCTGTGGAATTAGCAGATGAATATAAATGGATTGATTCCCAGGAATATAGCTGTGGATATGAACGTGATCCTATGCATTGTTAATAATTCTGTGGTATTAGGAAAGCTTTTGCTTATCACTTTGGATCTTTGATTGAAATCCACATCTTCAGAATCCAGTCATGTATTTCCTGTGATTATTTTAATTCTATTTTCTTTATGGATATAAGCATGATGGCACCAATGATAAAAGCACATGTAAATGTAATTGAGGAGAGCTAAAATATCCTGATCTAGGCAGGAGCCTATGTTCGGAATAGAGGTTTGGCTTGTTTTCTATCTTGAGAATTATTGAAAACGCCAATATTAAGGTATACATTTTTACAAACAAATCATGAGTCCATGTACTCAACATTTTTTAATGTTAGTAGTGCTTTTTGTATGTGAATCATTTGCACACTAGGAAAGCTTATAGGACTGAAGGAATGGAAGGAAAGATTTGGATATGCTCATCAGTATGTGGAAATTCTGTCTAGTCAAGTAATTAGAACCTAATTGTATATGGACCCAGTTTAGTCCTAGCTATACTACTGATGAGATTAGACAAATTGTTTATTTTGTATAAAAATAGGGCTCACTTTCTCCATATGTAAGATAGAAATAGTAACACTCTTCCTACCTTAGGAGGATGATTTTGAAGATAAATGTAGTGCAAACCTTAAAATGATTTTTGGGGGGTTGAGGGGAATGTTGTTTTCCCCTTGACTTGAAGGTGAATATCAAAAATCTCATGCAGCAAATTGTTTGCTGTCAACTCCCCCAACACAGTAGTTCACAGTGTTTTTATTGCATTAAGCTTTTAAAATAAAACTATTTCCTAAATTAGTATTTTATAGTCTATAGGCCATAAAACATAGTAACATGGAATTTTGGTTTTGAATCTTAATAAGGAAAGCACTGTATAAATTATTCATATTCCTTTTCTGGTAGGTAAACCTAAAACCACTAAAGACTCTCAATACAATATGACAATTGGTAAACCCTAATATACACTTAACATAAAAATGTTAGGGTTGTACATAGCCAGCAAACCTAGTTACAGTGACCATGACAATTTAAAATTTTTCCAGGTGCCAAGCTCTGATGATTTGCTTTATTTGAGCAATAGTTTAGACTTAATTTGTTTCAATAATTAAATACATAAAATGTTTATTGTGCATTCTGGCCTATATTGCCAATCAGAGAGCCATAGCTATAGTAGAAATCATGTAGTTCTTACTTCAGTTGCAGTGGGGCTATGAGCTCTTCAGGTCACAGACTCCTAAGAAATGGAAAGAACCAAGGAATGTAGCCCTTGCCTCACCTTTCCAATCCCCTGTAGATACAACGGAATCCAGGTGAAAGGAAAACCTTCCCAGCCTCTCAGGCTGCTCTTAACTGCTCTGCCCATTGTACAGCCCATCTCCTATCTCTTTGGACCCTTCTGTGTCTCTCTTCCCCTTTTATATTATCATACAAATCAGGGATAGTGGAATCACATTATAATATATTTTGTTAATAGATTCATATCTTAAATCATGTTTCCCAAAACCCAACTTATGCCATGGTCTAAATGCACAATACATACCTAGAAGCACCAGGTATTGGCCCTGCCCCTCAATACCAGCAATATGAAAGGTCTCACTGTATAAAAGTATTGAGTCTGAATACAATGGCACCAATTAAAATACTGTACTTTGTTACAGTCTAAGAGTTAAGGCCTCTTGAATACAGCATACATATTTATGTAAACAATCAGAGTAGGCTCAGAATAATAACTAGAAAATTACAATAGCTTTACTGCAGCTATCTATATGTAGACAAGGAGATATTTTGTGGTCTCATGGCCCAACCCATATTGTACCCTATTTTATCCATTAGCCATCTGCATAATCTCTTCCAGGTTATTTATTAAATACTATTGAAATATTTAAAAGTTCCTAAATATGATTAGTGGTGACTAAAATATTACACAACCGTTTAAAACATTTTGATAGAGAATCTTAAATATTTCCTGTTGCCTCAGAATGTAATAGAAATTATTCTAAGAGCTTTCTTTTCAGCTGTCTTAAGTACTGCAAATAAATTTTTGTATAGTTTTAAAACAGAAAAAACTTTTTGGTTTTGTTGTAAAATCATAAGCCTGAAGTTATATAAATAAAGTTAACATGTTATATGCAATACAGAAGTTTCAGTAGCTAATTTAAAATGTTGAACATTATTGTCAAAGAATTTTGATTCATATGTTTAAAATGTTTACTTATGCATGCTTTTTTAACCAAACATGATAATACCACTCAGTTTAGTGATCTATATGAAAGCCAATTACCCTGTGTTGCTACTGTGTCTTTGTCTAGTTGGTATGCCTATCCAGAAAAGCAGATAGGTAGGTAGGTAGGTAGATAGGTAGATAGATACTATAAATTTAGGTATTTTCTATAGGAAAACTGAATTACAATTTTTCCCATCTCCAGTGATACTTTGTTGCCTGTAGTAAAATGGCCACGTTAATAGTTAACTTCTAGAATGGTAGTTTCTGAGATTGGCAGCCTTTTATCTAAAATAATGACCATGCTAATAATTAACTTCTGTCACAGCTATACTTCCTAAGAAGGCAGCCCTTTGTCTAAAGTCCTAAAGATCTCAAAAAATTTTGTTGAAATTTGATTGCTAAGTAGTATTGATCCTTCAAAGCAATAATTAAATAATTTTCTTACAAGTAAGTTATTTACTGCTATTGGTATTGAGTGATATATCTCTACTCCTGGGTAATTTTATTATATGCACTTCAAAAGCATAAATATGATTATTCATAATTTTCACACAGTAACAGTAAGTTTTCAGAGGAAGTAAAATCTGTTTTGATGCCTTTCAGGCATGGTTTCCTAGTTTTCAACATTAAAATTTTGCATGTATGCCAAGAAATTAAATATTGTCTTGGAAATGATTTCTTGGTATCAGTCTACTATTTAAGCAATTTATTATCCAGCTGTATACTTGGTTTTGTTTCTAAGCACTTGAGAAAGGCAATCAAATGATACATGGGTTGATTTACTTAGCAAATTATTCTAGATGCCAGCATCAGACCTCATTCTGTTTGAAATCAGTGCTGTGAGGCATGAACTAAGGTTTTATAGTACATTGATTGCCTACAAACTGTTTTCACATCTCACTTAGTATATAAGAATATGAATTGTTTTTTATATTTACTTGGTGAATGAGAACATGAAATGTTTTTCTCTGTGGTGGCTGAATCCCTAACAACTTACTTGAAATAGATAAGAGACTGCTGATGTTCTTCTTACAGAAATCGTTCAGTGAACTATGATTTGCTCTTGAATCAAATAATTAAAGCAAAGTGACATTTTCTGTCAACTCCAGGTATTTTCCTAAAGCGTGTTAGATAGAATGTATTCAAAAGATAACAGGAGTCTTTCAAAGCTGACAGTTTATCTGTGAGATGATTCATAAATTTAAGAAAAATAAGGTTAATTTAATTTTTAAACAAGTAGCCATATTATCCTTCAAGCATCTTGGAGCTCATACAATATTCACACTTTTTTTTTAAACAAGTGATTTGATGTTTGAATTCACCTCTTTAATGGTGGAATTTTTAAAACATTCGTTAAGTGGTTTAACACTTAGCATCCCACATCACATTTTGAAGACAAGTTTTCTTTCCATTAATATAGTTTAGCTGTGGAGCTGCAATGACATGCCCTTCCCATACAAGTTGCCATGTCCGCTCTTCCTGGCTATGATGACTTTTAGGGCCATTTGACAGATAATCATTAGAACTGGAATTCTAGTAGGCTGGAGAGTCTTTTCACCTATCACTGCAATGTGATTTATGCTGGTAACTCCTATTAATATTAATGGGACTTGCATGTGTAAATCCTTTTCCTCTCAATGATACAGCTGACCCCTAAAAGAAATATTCTTTAGGCATGGACACTTGCTGATCTAGAAGCATTAGTGAGTTATTTTATTCAGGATTTTCATGTGGGGTAAAAAAAAAAAAATAGACTATCAATTTAGCAGAGGATTTGTTTGTAGAGATTAAAAAGATAAAATACTAGCTCTTAATTCTCTATTCCCATTTCTAATAGTATCTAATATATTAGCATCTATTATATACTATTCTTTTTCATCTATTGTTGCTTTCATTGCTATGTCACCAACCTTTTTATTCTAGAAACTAATAAAAAGAAAGAAGCAATTATTATGTCTTTCCTGTAAAAACTGTATTTTCAGGGTATTCAAATAGTTGTTGAAGGAAAATTGTTATAGAAGAATCACCATTTGTAATTACATGAGGAATGATAGAATTACGAAAAAAAATCACCATTTTGTAAACTCAATGTAGTAATGGACGTAGGTAATGGTTATTATTATTAAAACCTTTAGTGATAATAGTTTGATGCAGACATCACCTGAACCTAGTGATCAATCTTAAAAACAGTACAAGTAGAAAATAAGATGTTATAAGCCTCTTGATGTGTTGTAATAGTAAGTACCCAGCGCTAACTGGGAAGCATTCCAGTACCAATTTATAGACATTAGGGGGATAGAAGCATATTTAATGACATCATGGAGATGCAATGTATAAAATTCTACAGGACAGATAACCTGATTCTATCAACAATTAACTGACACAAATAAAATGAAGGGAGAACCACTACAGAAAAAAGGAGACTTTAGAGATGTATCAACCAAGTGCAACATGCTAACCTTGTTTGGACCTTGCTTTGAATAAATAAAACCTTTGTTTTAAAAAAACAAAAAATCCATTTTGAGACAATCATAGGGATTGAACATTGCCTGGGTGTTAGTTGATATCAAGGATAATTTTAACTACTGGGTGTCGTAATGGTAATTTTTTTAAAAACCATTATCTGTTAGAGATTTTTTAAAGGCAGGTGAAGCAAATACATATAATAAAATGTTAACAATGGTTAAATCTAGGTTATGCTATATGAGTGTTTCTATTTTGTATTTTTGTGTTTAAAACTTTTCATAGCAAATTTTTTAAACGACAGATAAAAGTCCATTGATTAATAGTAATAATAATAACCTATAGATAGTATGTTACTTTACAACATGACTATTGTGTTTCTGAAAAGGAGGCCTTAATATGTTCAGTCCTATCCTATATATTTTGTTTTATAATGTTTTGAAACGATGGGCTACAAAAATCACATATTTGAATTTATTAACTTAGGTCAGTGGCTTCTAGGGTCAGAGAGAAAGAATCTTGCTGAGCAACCTCTTTGGCACAAGGGCAAGTTTGGAAAAAATAAACATGTTTACAGCCTCTGTCTCTCAAATTGAAAATGAAAATAGCATTATTGAGTCAGATGGAGTGGGGAAATTGATATTCATGCAACTCTGAAAACCTTTATTTTGTACTTTGTTGATAAATATCAATGATAAAATTTTAATGCTTTTTAACCTCTAAAATGTTTCTTTTTACTCATGTTTTCAGATGTTGCAACATGGAGACTGCTACTAATTTCCAACGTGAAACCTCTCTGGTGCCTATACACATTTGGGCTTGTGACCACTACTCTATGGGAATCTGTTGAACATAATCATATTTTGGGGAAACTAAGCTGAACACATATATTGTAAAACATAACATGCCCCAATTATCCATATCAAATTTCAGTCTTATTTCCTATATTAACAATATAGTTTAGCTGTAAGCAACTGTTGTTTTAACAATTGTTGCTAATGGCACAGTAGATCCCCCATTCAGGCTACTACTGAGTGGAGATCACTTCAGTTGTTTTTCTCCAATTAGAGCTACCAATGGAACAAATGAAAAGTCAATTGAAATGTGCAGTGTTTTTATTTTAATTTTTTAAGTACAGTTAACTCGTTACATTAGTTTCAGGTGTACAACGTAAGTATTCAACATCTCTATAGATTATCCTATGCTCACCACAAGTGTAGCTACCATCTACTATCATGTTTTTAAAAATCAAAGAAGTTGATAAAGTAGTAGAAAAAGATCTATTTATCTTGCTTACATACATGTAAAATCACAACTTCTCACTCCTCAGTTCCCATATTCAGTTGGACACAAAATCTTTTTGGTTCTATCTCAGAAATATTTTCTATCTCAGAAATATTTCCCTGATAATGGCTCCCTCCTCTCTATTCCCACAACCCATTGTTCTCATTGGTCTTGACACAAGGCTCCCCATTCTATTCCAATTACCTATTGAGGAAGAAGCCACTGCATGAATTCCTTCTCATGCTGACACAAGGTGAGGAGTTATTTAGCATAACACACCAAAGTTAAGTGAAAATGAAGCCCTTGAGGGCACATCCCTAGCCTGCACCAAATATGGTTGTGAGAGTGTGTGGCTTGGGACTCTGAGGACCAGAAAAGGGTAGGAAAAGAAATGAAGGGTAATACTTGCAGTGCCTACTATGTACCAGGAACTATTAACACTTTTAATCTCAAAACACCATGTAAGTACTATTATCATTCTCTATTTTACAGATTAGGGTCTTGATGATGAAACTGAATCACAGAGATAAAATGACTTGTCCAAGGTCACATAGTTAGATTTGGGTTGCTCCTCTCCTCTGAATTCTTCATGCACTGAAACATGTTTATGATCTACTAGTAATAAGATTATATTCTTTCTCATAATAATGAGCTGTATCTACCTGCCCTAGTAGTGGCAGAGTTTCACTTAAATACAAATAGCCCTAATCATGTCACTTCTCTCCTTAAAAACCTTTACATACTAAGTAAAATCTGACTTCTTTAGCATTGCATATGAGACCACCATCCCCCAAAAACATTGTTTCCCTTTGCCTTCATCTCCTATCACTCTACCTCTCTCTCCTCCTCACACTCTAATTTTCAGTCACAATGAACTCCTCAGGATCTTCACTCTTTGGCTCATTGCATATATCATTTCTTTTCTGGAATTCCCTCACCTCTCTGCTACCACTACACCCTTTTTCCTCTAATAAACTTTCTATTCTGCCTTTAAAACCCAAATTTAATGTTAGTTTAACTACTAACACTTCGGCAACCTCATTTCGCAAAGATATTTTTCCCTCTGAGCTCCCCACAGTACTGTTCATAAAGCCCTTATCTCATTGAATTTCAAGTTTTCTGATTTTATTCCTGTATCCTAGATAGTGAACAACTTGAGGGTAGGTATGCTGCTATTCATCCTTATATCTACTGTACCTAAACAAAACACCACATGACCATGCATCTCCTGCATAACACTGCTCCTCTGGCCATAGTAGCTTCAATCGAGTGGAATCAGGCCCCTAATGCATTTTGGAATTGGTACCCATGAAGTGTTTGACTTTCTGAGTAGCTGACCCATAATGCAAAATCTCTTTAGCTATGAGCAGCTATATTTTCTACCATGTGGCCAGGGGAGCAAAGTCAGTTTGCAAAGAAAGAAACAGTGATGATACAGAATTGCCAGGTGGACCTAGCTAGCATTGGTTTCTGAGAAGTTCCTAATTTCATGATCCAGTCCTCCCTGAGGCTCAGTATCATTCCTGCTCTTCAGTTTTTTTGAGAAACTCCTGTCTCATAAGATTTCTTTTGGTCTTCAGGAAATGTGTATTGATTTGATACTTGCAAACACAAAGCTTTAAATAGACACATCTGGGAAGATGACAGAGTAGTAGGAGTACCTTAGACTTCCCTCGTCCATCAAACACAGCTAGATAAATATCAAATCATTATGAACACTCAAGAAATCAATCTGAGGACCAACAAAACACACAACCCGAGGGAGAGAAAATGCCACATCGTGGAAGGAAGGAGGTGTGGAGATGTGATTTTGGAGAGAAAAGTATTACGGATATTATGGAGAGGAGGGAGCCCTGGCCATGGGGAGAGGTGAGAGAGAGAGGAGAGCACAGGGGATTGCACAAGGAAAATACTTCCCTAAAGACATTGAGAAAATGAAAGGGGTTGGTTTTCATGAGTTTTTACAAGCAACGGGGCTCAAAAACAAGAGTTTTAGAAGTCCACAATGCGGTTCATATGGAGCCCAGCTGGCACTGCAGTGCTCCTGTGGAGAAGGAGAGCGGATAGCCTGGTAGTGGATGGCACAATCTGAGGATCACTTGGGACACACCAGGAGAGATGGTTCCCCCTTCATGGAGAACATCTGGGAGAGGTGCATTGCCTCGTCAGGGACAAAAGAGCCAGCAGGCATCATTACCCTCCCCTGTCCACCAACACAGGTGCAGAGATACCTGCTGAGGGTGGCTAACCTGGATACTGGTTATTTCCTGCACTTTATTCCAAATCCACCCCCTTGCACTTTGGTGTGACTGCCCTTCTGGGACAAACCTGCATCAGTTCCAACATGGTGAGACCCTCCCCCAGAGGACCAATGTGGGACCCAGCCACACCAGGTCCCTAAACTTGGAGTTTTAAAACTCAACAGGCCTCCATGGGATATAACAGAGGTGCATGGAGCTGCCCAGTGAGCAGATGGCCTAGACACAGGGTGAAGGCAGGGATCCGAGGGATGCCTGGGACACATGAGATTGTTCACTCTTTCTGGAAGAGCTTGCAGAACAGAGGCAGGTGCAAATTCCCCCTCCTGAGATGAGAGGGTCAGGTACCATTTCTTTTCCACAACCCTCAGTGTAAACTAACTTCAGTGAGCAGCACAGTGTTAACAGTGGCAGCCTAAGCTGCTTACACCAAGCCCATCCCTCCTGCACTCTGCAGGTGCTACTTTCCTAGGGAAAGCATGCCTGAGAACCAAGGCAGCAGATGCCTCCTCCAGACCATCAACACAGATCCCTCACAAGCATCAGGTCTACTGACCATAGAGTTCTGCAAAGCTTCAGCTCTAGTGGAAATAGGATCATGCCTCTTTTAACAAGCCGACTAAGGCACACCTACTTAAAATTTGCCACTCTGCGGCCAAGATCCAAACACTCCCCACTACTGGCAATGAGAATCTCTGCAGAGGGCTGATCTGAGGGAAAGAACTGCCAAAGCGCAGGAGCAGAGTGCATACAGCATACATCAGAGATGCTTCCTAAAGCTCCAGGCCCTGGATAGTAAATGACCACTTTTTTAAGTTTATTTATTTATTTTGAGAGAGAGAGAGCACAAGTGAGTGAGGAGCAGAGGGAGAGGGAGATAGAGAATCACAAGCAGGCTCTGTTCTTTCAATGCAGAGTCTGATGCAGGACTCAATCACATGAACCATGAGATCATGGCCTGAACCAAAATCTAGAGTCAGACACTTAACTGACTGAGCCACCCAGGCATCCCTATGACCACTTCTTCAAAAAGCCATTACTCTCAGGAGCATGAAATATAACAGGCTTTCCAAACACACAGAGGACAGAGACTTACACAAAATGCCAAGATGGAGGAATTCATCCCAAAAAAAAGAATAGAAAAAGGTCACATCCAGGGATCTAACTGAAACACATATAAGTAATATGCCTGATCCATAATTTTTTTTTTTATTTTTTAATGTTTATTTACTTTTGAGAGAGACAGAACACAAGTAGGGGAGGGACAGAGAAAGAGGGAGACACAGAATCCAAAGCAGGCCCCAGGCTCCAAGCTGTCAGTAAGAGCCTGAATCAGGGCTTGAACTCACAAGCCATGAGTTCATGACCTGAGCTGAACTAGGCATCCAGGCACCCCTGCCTGATCCATAATTTAAAGCAATGATCATAAGGATACTAGCTGGTCTTGAGAAAAGCATAGAAAACACCAGGGACTCCCTTACCACAGAGATAAAAGACCTAAAAAAGAGGCCAAAATAAAAACAGCTATAAGTGAGATCTGAAACTGGATGTAATGACAACAAGAATGGAAGAAGCAGGGAAATGAATAAGAAGATAAAATTATGGAAAATACTGAAGCTGAAAAGAAGAGGGAAAGAAAAATATTGGATCACAAATGTAGACTTAGGGAATTCAGCAATTTCATAAAGCAATAAAATTTTCATATCATAGTGGTCAAAAAGAAGAAGAGAGAGGAAATGAGCAGAAGGTTTATTGCAGGAGGCTTCAGCTAAAAATTTCCTAATCTGGGAAAGGAAAGAGACATCCAGATCCAGGAAGAAGAGAGAATTCCCATCACCAAAAGCAGGCCAACACCAAGATATATCATAGTTAAATTTGCAAAATATAGAGGAAAAAAATCCTAAAACCAAAAAGACAGAAGAAGTCTATAATTTATAAGGGAAGACACATAAATTTAACAGCACATCTCTCCACAGAAATTTGACAGACCTGAAGGGAGTGGCATGATATATTCAACATGCTGAATGGGAAAAATATGCATCCAGCAATACTCTAACCAGCAAGGCTGTTATTCATAATAAAGGAGTTCATGACCACTAAACCAGCCCTGCAAGAAATATTAATGGGGACTCTTTGAGTGGGAAAGAAAGAAAACTGACAAGGACTAGAAAGGAAAAGAAAATCTCCAGAAACAATAACAAAATAAGTAATAAAACATCACTAAATTAATATCTATCAATGATTACTCTTAATGTAAATGGACTAAATGCTAAAATAAAAGATATATGGTATGAGAATGGTTAATAAAACAAGTCCCATCTATATGCTGCCACAAGAGACTCATTATAGACCTAAAAACCCTTACACATTTAAAGTGGGGGGGGGGGAACATTTCTCATGCAAATGGAATCAAGACAAAGCCAGAGTAGCAACACTTACATCAAAATGTTTATAGATATAGCTATAGATATATAGATATAGATGATAGATATAGATATAGATATGATATAGATTTAGACATAGATACAGATTTTAAACTGAAGACTGTTAACAAGAGATGAAGAAGGGCACTATATCATAATAAAGGAGTCTACCCAATAAGATCTAATAATTGTAAACATTTATGCCTGCAACATGGAACACTCAAATATATAAACAATAACAAACATAAAGAAACTCATTGATAATAATATAATAATAGGGGATTTAAACACCCTGCTTAAAGCAATGGACAGATCATCTAAGCAGAAAATCAATAAGGAAACAATGGCTTTGAATGACACACTGGACAGGATGGACTTCACAGATATAGTCAGAACATTTCATCCTAGAGCAGCAGAATACACATTATTTTAGAGGGCACATGGGACATTCTCCATCGTATAACACATACTAGGTCACACATCAGCCCTCAAAAAGTACAGAGACACTGAGATTATACCATGCATATTTTTAGACCACAATGCTATGAAACTTGAAGTCAACCACAAGAAAACATTTGGAAAGACCACAAATACATGGAGGTTAAAGAACATCTTACTAAAGAATGAAGGGGTTAGCCAGAAAATTGAAAAAGAAATAAATATTGGAAGCAAATGAAAATGAAAACAGTCCAAAACCTTGGGGATGCAACAAAAGCAGTCATAAGAGAGAAGTATATAACAATAGAGGCCTACCTCAAGAATCAAGAAAAATCTTAAATACTTAGCCTAACGTTACACTTAAAGGAGGTAGAAAGAGAACAACCAAAGAAGCCTAAAGTCAGCAAAAATGGGAAACAATAAAGATTAGAGCACAAATATATGATATAGAAACAAACAAAAAAACCCACAGTGGAGTAGAGCAATAAATCCAGGAGCTGGTTCTTTGAAAGAATTGATAAAAATTGTAAAACCCTAACAAGACTTATCAAAAAGAAAAAAGACCCAAATATTTAAAATCACAAATGAGAGAGGAGAGATCACAACTAATACAACAGAAATACAAACAATTGTAAAAGAATATTTTGAAAAATTATATGCCAACAAATTTAGCAATGTGAAAGAAATGGATAAATTCATAAAAACATATAAACCACAAAACTGAAATATGAATAAATAGAAATTTTGAGGAAACCCATAATCAGCAAAGAAATGGAATCAGTAATCAAAAATTTCCCAACAAATAAGAGTCCAGGGCCATATGGCTTCAAGGAGAATTCTACCAACCATTCAAAGAGTTAAAACCTATTTTCAAACTTTTCCAGAAAATGGAAATGGAAGGACAACTTCCAAACTCATTTTATGAGGCCAGCATTACCTTGATTTCAAAACCAAAGATCCCTCTATAATGGAGAATTATAGGCCAATATTCCTATAGATAAATGGATGCATAAATTCTTAACAATATATTAGCAAATCAAATGCAACAGTACATTAAAAGAAGCATTCACCATGATCAAGAGGGATTTATTCCTGGGCTACAGAGGAGGCTCAATATTCACAAATCAATCAGTGTGATACACCACATTAATGAACGAAAGGATAAGAGCCATATGATGCTGAAAGAAAAAAAAAGTATATGATACTCTCAATAGATGCAGAGAAAGCATTTGACAAAGCACAGCACCCTTTCTTGATAAAAACCATCAGCAAAGTAAGGATAGAGGAAACATACGTCAATGTCATAAAGGCCATATATGAAAGACCCATGGCTAATATAATCCTCAACGGGGAATATCTGAGAGTTTTTCCTCTACAGTCAGGAACAAGAGAAGGATGTCCACTCACACCATTGTTATTTAACATAGTACTGGATGTCCTAGCCTCAGCAATCAGCAAACAGAAATAAAAGGCATCCAAATTGGCAAGGAAGAAGTCAAACTTTCACAATTTACTGATGACATGACATTCTATGTACAAAACCCAAATGACTCTACCAAAAAAATTTCTATAACTAATATAAGAATTCAGTAAAGTTGCAGGATACAAGTTCAATTACAGAAATCTGTTGTATTTCTATACAGGAATAATGAAGTACCAGAAAGAGAAATCAAGGGATCAATCCCATTTACACTTTCACCAAAAACCATATGATATCTGGGAATAAACCTAATCAAAAAGGTAAAATATCTGTACCCTGAAAACTACAGAACACTTATGAAAGAAGTTGAAGATGACACAAAGAAATGGAAAAATTCTCCATGCTCATGAATTCGAATAACAAATATTGTTGAAATGTCTATATTACCCAAAGCAATCTACACATTTAATGCAATCATTATCAAAATACCAAAAGCATTTCTCACAGAGCTAGAATAAACAATCATAAAATTTGTATAGAACCACAAAAGACCCTGAATAGCCAAAGCAATCCCGAAAAAGAAAAGCAAAGCTGGAGGCATCATAATTCTCGACTTCAAGTTATATTACAAAGCTGTAGTGATCAAGACAGTATGGAACTGACAAAAAAACAGATATATAGATCAATGGGACAAAATAGAAAACCCAGAAGTGGATGCACAACTATATTGATCAACCAATCTTTGATAAAGCAGGAATAAATGTCCATTGAAAAAAGGACAGTCTCTTCAACAAATGGTGTAGAGAAAACTGGATGACAATATGCAAAAGAATGAAACTGGACCACTTCCTTACAGTATACAAAAATATAAATTCAAAATGGATAAAAAACCTAAATGTGAGACATGAAACCATCAAAATCCTAAAGGAGAACACAGGCAGCAATCTCTTTGACATCAGCCATAGCAACTTATTACTAGACATGTCTCTGTAGGCAAGAGAAACAAATGCAAACTATTGGGACTTCATCAAGATAAAAAGTTTCTGCACAGTGAAGGAAACAATTAACAAAACTAAAAGGCAACCTTCAGAATGAGAGAAGATATTTGTAAATGATATATCTGATAGAGTCAATATCCAAAATATATAAAGAACTTATCAAACTCAGCACCCAGAAAACAAATAATCTAGTTAATAAATGGGCAGAAGACATGAATAGATGGTTTTCCAAAGAAGATGTATAGATGGCTAACAGACACATGAAAAAATGCTCAATGTCACTCATCACCAGAGAAAAACAAAACTACAATGAGTTGTTACCTTACACCTGTCAGAATGCTAAAATTAACAACACAGGAAACACTGATGTTCACGAGGATGTGGAGAAATAGGAGCCCTCTTACACCATTGGTGGGAATCCAAACTGGTGGAGCCACTCTGGAAAACAGTATAGAGTTTCTCCAAAAAGGTAAAAATAGAACTACCCTATGATCCAGCAATTTCACTACTAGATATTTACCCAAAAGATACAAAAATACTGATTTGAAGTGATTCTTGCACCCTGATGTTTATAGCAGCTTTATCAACAATAGAGAAACTATGGAAAGAGTCCAAATGTCCATCAAATTTTGAATGGAAAAAGATGATGTGGTATATATACACAATGGAATATTAATCATCAAAAAGAATGACATCTTGCCATTTGCAAAGATGTGGATGGAGCTAGTATGTATTATGCTAAGTGAAATAACGCAGTCAGAGAAAGACAAATACCATATTATTTAACTGATATGTGGAATTTAAGAAACAAAACAGATGAGAGGCACCTGGGTGGCTCAGTCTCTTAAGCATCCAACTTTAGCTCAAGTCATGATCTCACAGTTCATGAGTTCAAGCCCCACCTCAGGCTTTGTGCTGACATCTCAGAGCCTGGAGCCTGCTTAGGATCTGTGTCTCCCTCTCTCTGCCCATCCCCTGCTCATTCTCTGTCTCTTTCTCAAAAATAAATAAACATTAAAAAATTAAAAAAAATAAACAAAACAGATGAACACAGAGGGAAAAAGAGAGAGAAACAAACCATAGAACACACTCTTAACCATGGAGACAAATATGAGGGTTGCTGGAAGAGAGGTGGGTGGGTGGATAGGTTAAATGGGTGATGGGTATTAAGGAGGGCACTTGTGAAGAGCACTGGGTGTTGTAAGTGATGAATCACTAAATTCTCCTAAAACTGATGTTTCAGTGCATGTTAAATAACTGTAATTTAAATAAAAACTTTTAAAGAAGGAAAAAAGGGATGCCTAGGTGGCTCAGTCAGTTTTGCATCTGACTCTTGATTTCATTTCAGGTCATGATCTCAAGGTTCCTGGGACTGAGCCCTGCATCAGGCCCCATGCCTACAGTGCAGAGCCTGCTTGGGATTCTCTCTCTCCCTCTCTCTGCCCCTCCCCTGCTCATGTTCTCTCTCTCTCTCTCTCTCTCTCTCTCTCTCAAAAATCAAATAAACTTAAAGAAAAGAAAAAAATAATGAACACATCTGGGAAATTTCATTGTTAGAACCTCCAAAACCAACTTTATCTGTGTATATATGTGTATGTACGTATATAAATGCATGTGTCCAATGTGAAATTTTGATTTTTAATGTAAAATGTAACTGTTATAATGGAAATAAATCAAAATAGGGTACTTCAAACCTAGTGCCTTTGGCCATGTGATCTTAAATTGTTCTTTTTTTTAAATTTATTTTAGAAGTAGGTTTGCAAAATAATACTCAGGAATACGACTTAAAATGCTGGCTCTAACGTTCAAATATGCTCTAAGGTTTTGCAGAAATCCACCTTTGTTTAGTATGGAAGATATTAACATAATATGTGAACATTTAAAATAGTTTTACAGGTAAGTATGTGTACAAATTATGAGATATAATCTCAGTGATATACACTAAGGAGCTTAGAATTTTAAAAACCGGAAATAGGCAATGTACCAGAAAGTGATTTCCTTTGGTTGAGCTTATGTAATAACAACAAAAAAATTTGTACAAAACTTAAAACTTTATTACTCTTTATTATGACTATAAAAAGTTACCTACAGGAAATGCCATTCATTTTCTAAATCTGGATTTGAAAATTGTGTGGAAAGGTAAGCTACATCTTGAACATCATTTGTCTTTCAGATCTCCTGAAAAATAATATTTGGCTGCTAGATGTGAGATGGTAATCTATTTTCAGGCACATCCTCTCTTAACACTATCATAATGTCTATATTTATAAAGCACAACACTTTGGAGCCTGTTACAAAATGGTTCTTTGCTTTACCAATGAATTCAGGTTTTGTTTTTTTTAAGTAGGAGTTCCTAGGAGTTCCTAGGTAGTACATATCAGCACTGCATACACTATTAACTTATAGGCAGAGAAAGGTAGGTGTGCTACTGTAGAACCACTGACAAATGAAGACTAAATTGAAAATATAGCAATTCTAAAATGATTGTGGAAGTAGAAGATATGGATTGATAGAAGCCCAGTTTGAGCACAAATTTTCAGGAATACATCTGTGGCATAAAGTGTGTTGCACTGAAAATTAATATTATATAAAGAGGACAGTGATCTCCCAATAGTAGATCCCATCCATCTATTAGATTGCCTTCAATAAGTCTATGTGAAAATGCCATTCAAAAATATCCATTTATTCTTGATTCATATTTTACACTAATCCTACATGGCCATGATCTTCTTGACCAAAAGATTATATGGAGGATAGTCTTTTTTTCTTATATGTCTAACGGTAAGTATTGAAACCATGGAATTGACAATGTGGCATGGGCCTTATAAATGAGAAAATATTGATCTTTAATAAAGCTGGGAAGACTGTGTAAACATATCTCAGAAATAGAAAAAGTAATAACACCCCCTGGAAATGTGAAATATCATGAAAATGTTAAATTTACTTATAATTAAATTTGAAGGGGCTAAGTAAACCCAGGAGTAGGATCTCAAATTTATGGCTTGTGCCATAGGACCCTAAATTGCCTCTCCTGATGGGGGGTTGGGGTGCCTTCTGCTGCCTCACCACATCCCTTCCTTTGTCTCCTTCACTCTCTAAGTGGTCAGTAGTATGTGGGTGTAGCAGCAGGAGCACCTTGGCAGGATATATCAATGCCAAGATCAAGAGCCCTCCAGTCCACCCATAATCCTATTTCAGTTCTATTTAGCATTATACTCCTAAGGGAAATTACACTTTTTAAAATTAAGTATGTATATGGAAAGGAAACCTTACAAGAAACAACTACAAAATATTTATTCAGAAAAATGATTTCTGAACATCACTAATATATAAGACCAAAGATATGGAATAAAGCCTGACTATATTATAGTGGAAAGAAGAAACAACGGCTAAAATGAATGAGTTGGAGGAAAGCTTGAGACCATTTACTTTTAGTTCAATCTCTGGAGGCCGAGAGACAGGAATTAACTTGTCCAAAAGCCTTAATGCTAGAAACACGGGACAATTTAGCTTTTTGGAATCAGAGACCTGGATTTGAATTCTTGTTTCTCCACTTGTTAGCTACAACTCTTGGCAAGTTATTTCAGCCTCTCTAGTTATCCATTTCATTGTTTGTTCATGGAAATGATAATAGTACCTACTCTACAGGATTTTTGTAAGAATGAATATGAGAAAACTTCACATGAAACACTCAACAAAGTGCCTGAGACATAGAAAAGCACTCATTAAAAAGCAGAATTACTGTTGCATAATTAAGGACAGAGACAAGATTAGGACCCAGGTTTCTTTCTTTTTTCTTTTTTTTTCCTTAAAAAAATTGTTTTAGGACCTAGGTTTCTTCATTGCCATGTTACTGTTCTCTCCACTATGACTGAGACAGAAAGTGTGCTAGAGAATATTTTAACATATACTTTCTAGTTGTACTCAATTAATCAGACCACAGTCCCTCTCTTTACCGGGTGTTAGTGGTTTTAGCTATGTTAACCTACACATTGAATAGTGACATCTACGATTCCATCAAGAGATAATTAAATCTGAACATTCAGATTCAATCCCAAGAGAAACAGAACAACATACTTTCCAAGTTATACTTTATCAAGTAAACTTTCTAAATACCTGAAATTTAGTCATAAGACAGAAAATTTAGGAGACATGTAATATTCAAGCTTTTGTTATTGGAAAAGCATTTGTTATTGAATTCCACAACTAACTTTATTTATTTATTTATTTATTTATTTATTCCCTTTATTTATTGTCAAATTGGTTTCCATACAACACCCAGTGCTCATCCCAAAAGGTGCCCTCCTCAATACCCATCACCCAACCTCCCCTCCCTCCCACCCCCCATCAACCCTCAGTTTGTTCTCAGTTTTTAAGAGTCTCTTATGCTTTGGCTCTCTCCCACTCTAACCTCTTTTTCTTTCTTTCCTTCCCCTCTCCCATGGGTTTCTGTTAAGTTTCTCAGGATCCACAAAGAGTGAAAACATGTGGTATCTGTCTTTCTCTGTATGGCTTATTTCACTTAGCATCACACTCTCCAGTTCCATCCACGTTGCTACAAAGGGCCATATTTCGTTCTTTCTCATTGCCACATAGTACTCCATTGTGTATATAAACCACAATTTCTTTATCCATTCATCAGTTGATGGACATTTAGGCTCTTTCCATAATTTGGCTATTGTTGAGAGTGCTGCTATAAACATTGGGGTACAAGTGCCCCTATGCATCAGTACTCCTGTATCCCTTAGGTAAATTCTTAGCAGTGCTATTGCTGGGTCATAGGGTAGGTCTATTTTTAATTTTTTGAGGAATCTCCATAGTGTTCTCCAGAGTGGCTGCACCAGTTTGCATTCCCACCAACAGTGCAAGAGGGTTCCCGTTTCTCCACATCCTCTCCAGCATCTATAGTCTCCTGACTTGTTCATTTTGGCCACTCTGACTGGCGTGAGGTCATATCTGAGTGTGGTTTTGATTTCTATTTTGCTGATAAGGAACGACGTTGAGCATCTTTTCATGTGCCTGTTGGCCATCCGGATGTCTTCTTTAGAGAAGTGTCTATTCATGTTTTCTGCCCATTTCTTCACTGGGTTATTTGTTTTTCGGGTGTGGAGTTTGTTGAAATCTTTGTAGATTTTGGATACTAGCCCTTTGTCCGATATGTCATTTGCAAATATCTTTTCCCATTCCATTGGTTGCCTTTTAGTTTTGTTGGTTGTTTCCTTTGCTGTGCAGAAGCTTTTTATCTTCATAAGGTCCCAGTAATTCACTTTTGCTTTTAATTCCCTTGCCTTTGGGGATGTGTCGAGTAGAGACTGCTACAGCTGAGATCAGAGAGGTCTTTTCCTGCTTTCTCCTCTAGTGTTTTGATGGTTTCCTGTCTCACATTCAGGTCCTTTATCCATTTTGAGTTTATTTTTGTGAATGGTGTGAGAAAGTGGTCTAGTTTCAACCTTCTGCATGTTGCTGTCCAGTTCTCCCGGTACCATTTATTAAAGAGACTGTCTTTTTTCCATTGGATGTGCTTTCCTTTTTTGTCAAAGATGAGTTGGCCATATGTTTGTGGGTCTAGTTCTGGGGTCTCTATTCTATTCCATTGGTCTATGTGTCTGTTTTTGTGCCAATACTATGCTGTCTTGATGATTACAGCTTTGTAGTAGAGGCTAAAGTCTGGGATTGTGATGCCTCCTGCTTTGGTCTTGTTCTTCAAAATTGCTTTGGCTATTCGGGGCCTTTTGTGGTTCCATATGAATTTTAGGATTGCTTGTTCTAGTTTCAAGAAGCACGCTGGTGCAATTTTGATTGGGATTGCATTGAATGTGTAGATAGCTTTGGGTAGTATTGACATTTTGACAATATTTATTCTTCCAATCCATGAGCAGGGAATGTCTTTCCATTTCTTTAAATCTTCTTCAATTTCCTTCATAAGCTTTCTATAGTTTTCAGCATACAGATCCTTTACATCTTTGGTTAGATTTATTCCTAGGTATTTTATGCTTCTTGGTGCAATTGTGAATGGGATCAGTTTCTTTACTGTATTTCTGTTGCTTCATTGTTAGTGTATAAGAATGCAACTGATTTCTGTACATTGATTTTGTATGCTGCAACTATGCTGAATTCATGTATCAGTTCTAGCAGACTTTTGGTGGACTCTATTGGGTTTTCCATGTATAATATCATGTCATCTGCAAAAAGCGAAAGCTTGACTTCATCTTTGCCAATTTGGATGCCTTTGATTTCCTTTTGTTGTCTGATTGCTGATGCTAGAACTTCCAGCACTATGTTAAACAACAGCGGTGAGAGTGGGCATCCCTGTCGTGTTCCTAATCTCAGGGAAAAAGCTCTCACTTTTTCCCCATTGAGGATGATGTTAGCTGTGGGATTTTCATAAATGGCTTTTATGATCTTTAAGTGTGTTCCTTCTATCCCAACTTTCTTGAGGGTTTTTATTAAGAAAGGGTGCTGGATTTTGTCAAAGGCCTTTTCTGCATCGATTGACAGGATCATATGGTTCTTCTCTTTTTTTTGTTAATGTGATGTATCACGTTGATTGATTTGCGAATGTTGAACCAGCCCTGCATCCCGGGAATGAATCCCACTTGATCATGGTGGATAATTCTTTTTATATGTCGTTGAATTCTATTTGCTAGTATCTTATTGAGAATTTTTGCATCCATATTCATTAGGGATATTGGCCTGTAGTTCTCTTTTTTTACTGGGTCTCTGTCTGGTTTAGGAATCAAAGTAATACTGGCTTCATAGAATGAGTCTGGAAGTTTTCCTTCCCTTTCTATTTCTTGGAATAGCTTCAGAAGGATAGGTATTATCTCTGCTTTAAAAGTCTGTTAGAAATCCCCTGGGAAGCCATCTGGTCCTGGACTCTTATTTGTTGGGAGATTTTTGATAACTGATTCAATTTCTTTGCTGGTTATGGGTCTGTTCAAGCTTTCTATTTCCTCGTGATTGAGTTTTGGAAGAATGCAGGTGTTTAGGAATTTGTCCATTTCTTCCAGGTTGTCCAATTTGATGGCATATAATTTTTCATAGTATTCCCTGATAATTGTTTGTATCTCTGAGGGATTGGTTGTAATAATTCCATTTTCATTCATGATTTCATCTATTTGGGTCATCTCCCTTTTCTTTTTGAGAAGCCTGGCTAGAGGTTTGTCAATTTTGTTTATTTTTTCAAAAAACCAACTCTTGTTTTCGTTGATCTGCTCTACAGATTTTTAGATTCTATATTGTTTATTTCTGCTCTGATCTTTATTATTTCTCGTCTTCTGCTGGGTTTAGGCTGCCTTTGCTATTCTGCTTCTATTTCCTTTAGGTGTGCTGTTAGATTTTGTATTTGGGATTTTTCTTGTTTCTTGAGATAGGCCTGGATTGCAATGTATTTTCCTCTCAGGACTGCCTTCGCTGCATCCCAAAGCATTTTGATTGTTGTATTTTCATTTTCGTTTGTTTCCATATATTTTTTAATTTCTCCTCTAATTGCCTGGTTGACCCATTCATTCTTTAGTAGGGTGTTCTTTAACCTCCATGCTTTTGGAGTTTTTCCAGGTTTTTCCTGTGGTTGATTTCAAGCTTCATAGCATTGTGGTCTGAATGTTTGCATGGTATGATTTCAATTCTTGTATACTTATGAAAGGCTGTTTTGTGACCCAGTATATGATCTATCTTGGAGAATGTTCCATGTGCACTGGAGAAGAAAGTATATTCTGTTGCTTTGGGATGCAGAGTTCTAAATATATCTGTCAAGTCATCTGATCCAATGTATCATTCAGGGCACTTGTTTCTTTATTGATTCTGTGTCTAGATGATCTATCCATTTCTGTAAGTGGAGTGTTAAAGTCCCCTTTGATTACCACATTCTTATCCATAAGGTTGCTTATGTTTATGAGTAATTGTTTTATATATTTGGGGGCTCCGGTATTCGGCGTATAGACATTTATAATTGTTAGCTCTTCCTGACGTATAGACCCTGTAATTATCATAAAATGCCCTTCTTCATCTCTTGTTCCAGCCTTTAATTTAAAGTCTAATTTGTCTGATATAAGTATGGCTACTCCAGCTTTCTTTTGGCTTCCAGTAGCATGATAAATAGTTCTCCATCCCCTCACTCTCAATCTGAAGGGTCCTCAGGTCAAAAATGAGTCTCTTGTAGACAGCAAATAGATGGGTCTTGTTTTTTTATCCATTCTGATACCCTATGTCTTTTGGTTGGCGCATTTAATCCATTTACATTCAGTGTTATTATAGAAAGATACGGGTTTAGAGTCATTGTGATGTCTGTATGTTTTATGCTTGTAGTGATGTGTCTGGTACTTTGTCTCTCAGGATCCCTCTTAGGATCTCTTGTAGGGCTGGTTTAGTGGTGACAAATTCCTTCAGTTTTTGTTTGTTTGGGAAGACCTTTATCTCTCCTTCTATTCTAAATGATAGACTTGCTGGATAAAGGATTCTCGGCTGCATAGTTTTTTCTGTTCAACACATTGAAGATCTCCTGCCAATCCTTTCTGGCCTGCCAAGTTTCAAAAGAGAGATCAGTCACGAGTCTTATAGATCTCCTTTTATATGTGAGGGCACGTTTATCCCTTGCTTCTTTCAGAATTTTCTCTTTATCCTTGTATTTTGCCAGTTTCACTATGATATGTCATACAGAAGATTGATTCAAGTTACGTGTGAAGGGAATTCTCTGTGCCTCTTGGATTTCAATGCCTTTTTCCTTCCCCAGTTCAGGGAAATTCTCAGCTATTATTTCTTTAAGTACCCCTTCAGCACCTTTCCCTCTCTCTTCCTCCTCTGGGATACCAATTATGCGTATATTATTTCTTTTTAGTGTATCACTTAGTTCTCTAGTTTTCCCCTCATACTCCTGGATTTTTTTTATCTCTCTTTTTCTCAGCTTCTTCTTTTTCCATAATTTTATCTTCTAGTTCACCTATTCTCTCCTCTGCCTCTTCAATCCGAGCTGTAGTCATTTCCATTTTGTTATGCATTTCGTTTAAAGCGCTTATCAGCTCCCCGTGACTGTTCCTTAGGCCCTTGATCTCTGTAGCAAGAGATTCTCTGCTGTCCTCTATACTGTTTTCAAGCCCAGCGATTAATTTTATGAGTAGTATTCTAAATTCACTTTCTTTTATATTTTTTAAATCCTTTTTGATCAGCTCATTAGCTGTTGTTATTTCCTGGAGATTGTTTTGAGGGGAATTCTTCCGTTTGGTCATTTTGGATAGTCCCTGGAGTGGTGAGGACCTGCAGGGCACTTCCCCTGTGCTGTGTTGTGTAACTGGTTTTGGTGGGCGGGGCCGCAGTCAGACCTGATGTCTGCCTCCAGCCCACTGCTGGGGCCACAGTCAGACTGGTGTGTGCTTTCTCTTCCCCTCTCCTAGGGGCAGGATTCACTGTGGGGTGGGGTGGCCTGTCTGGGCTACTTGCACCCTGCCAGGCTTGTGGTGCTGGGGATCTGGCATATTAGCTGGGGTGGGTAGGCAAGGTGCACGGGGGCAGGAGGGGCAGGCTTAGCTCGCTTCTCCTTAGGTGATCCACTTCAGGAGGGGCCCTGTGGCAGCAGGAGGGAGTCAGACCCGCTGTCGGAAGGGTGGCTCCACAGAAGCACAGAGTTGGGTGTTTGGGCAGAGCAAGCAAGTTCCCTGGCAGGAACTGGTTCCCTTTGTGATTTTGTCTGGGGATGGGCAAGGGAGATGGGGCTGGCTAGCGCCTTTGTTCGCCGCCAAACTGAGCTCTGTCGTCCCAGGGCTCAGCAACTCTCCCTCCTTTAGTCCTCCAGCCTTCCCGCTTTCCGAGCAGAGCTGTTAGCTTATGACCTCCCAGATGCTAAGTCACGCTTGCTGTCAGAACACACTCCGTCTGGCCCCTCCGCTTTTGCAAGTCAGACTCGGGGGCTCTGCTTGGCTGGCAGGTTGCCCCTCTGCCCCGGCTCCCTCCCGCCAGTCCGTGAAGTGCACACCACCTTGCCGCCCTTCCTACCCTCTTCCGTGGGCCTCTCGTCTGCGCTTGGCTCCGGAGACTCCATCTGCTAGTCTTCTGGTGGTTTTCTGGGTTATTTAGGCAGGTGTAGGTGGAATCTAAGTGATCAGCAGGATGCGTGGTGAGCCCAGCGTCCTCCTATGCCCTACATCCCACTAACTTTATTTATAGGCTTTTGGCCCATATTCTAATAGTGATTGGTACATCACAGGCTGAAGTGGGAACTTCATGGAAATACTGTAAATCTCTGTGGGAATTGGGATTCATGACTTGACAGAGATCCAAACAGATGCAGTGTCTGCCTACATAGGAGGTATGATCAAAGAGAACTTGAATTGAAAACACTATTTGTGCCATAACTTGAACAGACAATAAAGACTTGACTAACAATTGTGTTTGTGGTAAGGAAATCTACTTGGATGCATATAAAAAATGTACTGTATGTTTAAATAAAGTTTTGTAAAAAGCGTAATTGACTTGTTTTCCTGTTAATGTTGCACTCCAGACCAAAAGAACATTTTGCAGGTATTTTCTATAAAAACCTCAACCTCTCTATAGAAATTTCTTTGGAAAGTATCTCACTTCAATCACAGTGATGGACACGCTTTCCCTAATGCTCCTTCATATATCAAAATACCTAATCTGAATGAGCAGTGTTGATGTTACATATACAAAACATATTTCTACAGTAATAAAAATAATGTCTTAAGAGAACATTAAAGAATTCAGATGTTTATAACACGGTATTTGGAAAATCCTGAAATATATTAAGCACTATAAATGTTTGTTAAATAAAAAAGGTGGGGAATTAATGTCATGGTAAAAAATCCACAGGGGCGCCTGGGTGGCTCAGTTGGTTAAGCGGCCGACTTCGGCTCAGGTCATGATCTCACGGTCCGTGAGTTCGAGCCCCACATCGGGCTCTGTGCTGACTGCTCAGAGCCTGGAGCCTGTTTCAGATTCTGTGTCTCCCTCTCTCTCTGACCCTCCCCTGTTCATGCTCTGTCTCTCTCTGTCTCAAAAATAAATAAACGTTAAAAAAAAATTTTTTAAAAATCCACAATATACAGTCGAACAAAAGAAGGAAGTTACAAAAAGAGCATGTATATAGCATTGTCCCACTTCGTGAAAAAAACAAAAATAAGTCTGTGTGCATATGTGTATGTATGTACAAATTCTAGAGGAGTGTAGATAAATGGTAGTAATATATTTTTGAATTGTGTGATTTTATGAATATTTTTCTTTATACTTTTTTGAATTTTCTACTTTTGAGATATTCATTCATCACTTAATATCACTCCTCTTCAGATGTAAAACTGTTGTTTTATACACAATGAGTATATATTTTTTTAAGTATTTAAAAACCTTAATTGGCTTATATCATAGTTCTATAAGTGGAGTTTTTATATTATTAATTTTTTTTAATTTCATTAATTATTTTTAAATTTACATCCAAGTTAGCATATAGTGCAATAATGATTTCAGGAGTAGGTTCCAATGATTCATCCCCTATGTACAACACCCAGTTCTCATCCCAACATGTGTCTTCTTTAATGCCCCTTACCCATTTAGCCCATCCCCCAACCCACAACCCCTCCAGCAACCCTCAGTTGGTTCTCTGTATTTAAGTCTTTTATGTTTTGTCCTCCTCCTTGTGTTTATATTATTTTTGCTTCCCTTCCCTTATGTTCATCTGTTCTATGTCTTAAATTCCACATATGAGTGAAGTCATAAGATATTTGTCTTTCTCTGACTAATTTCGCTTAGCATAATACCCTCTAATTCCATCCACATAGTTGCAAATGGCAAGATTTAATTCTTTTTGATTGCCAAATAGTACTCCATTGTATATATATATACCACATCTTCTTTATCCATTCATCTGTTGATGGACATTTGGCCTCTTTCCATACTTTGGCTATTGTCAATGTCACTGCTATAAACATTCGGATGCATGTGCCCCTTCAGAACAGCACACATGTATCCTTTGGATAAATACCTAGTAGTGCAATTCCTGGGTCGTAGGGTAGTTCTATTTTTAACTTTTTGAGGCACTTCCATACTGTTTTCCAGAGTGGCTGCACCAGTTTGCATTCCCACCAGCAGTGCAAAAGAGATCCTCTTTCTTGTAACTGGAGTTTTTAAAAAATGATATATCTGAGACATAGAACACCAATACACAAAAATTTTCTTCCATATTTTTAATTGCTGCTTAGTGCTCCATGGTATAAAATCTATTTAACCAATCATTATCACTTTTTAAGTTTTTTTTTTATTCCAGTCTAGTTAACATACAGTGTTATATTAGTTTCATGGGTACAATATAGTGATTCAACAATACTATACATTACTCAGTGCTTATCATAAGTGTATGCTTTAATTCCCATCACCTATTTCACCCATCCCCCCCCAACCTGCCTCCCTTCTGGTAACTATCAGTTTGTTCTCTACAGTTAAGAGTCTGTTTCCTGATATGTTTCTCTTTCTCTTTGTTTTCCTTTGCTTGTTTTTTTTGTTTCTTAAATTCTACATATGGGTGAAATCATATGGTATATGTCTTTCACTGAGTGTTATGCCCTCTAGATCCATCCATCTTGTTATCCATCCATCCAAATGGCAAGATTTTAATTCTTTTATATGGCTGAATAATATTCCATTGTATATTTATACCACAACTTCTTTATCTACCCATCTATCAATGGTCACCTGGGCTACTTCATAACTTGACCATTGTAAATAGTACTGCAATAAACATAGAGGTGCATGAATGCCTAGTGTTTTTGTATTTTGGGAATAAATACCAAGTAGCATGATTACCAGATTGTAGGGCAGTTCTATTTTTAACATTTTAAGAAGCCTCCATACTGTTTTCCACGCTGGCTGCACCAGTTTGCATTCCCACCAACAGTGCTAGAGGGTTCCCCTTTCTCACGTCCTCACCAGCACCTGCTGTTTCTTGTGATGTTGATTTTAGCCATTCTGACTTTTGTGAAGTGATATCTCATTGTAGTTTTGATTTGCATATCCCTGGTAATAAGTGATGATTAACATATTTTCTTGTGTCTGTTGTCCATCTGTATGTCTTCTTTGGAGAAATGTCTGTTCACGTCTTCTGCCCATTTTTAAGTTGGATTATTTTTGGGGAGTTGTGGAGTTGTATAAGTTCTTTATACATTTTGGATGCTAACCATTTATTGGATATGTCATTTGCAAATATCTTCTCCCATTACATAGGTTTCCTTTTAGTTTTGTTGATTATTTGCTTTGCTGTGCAGAAGCTTTCTATTTTGATGTAGTCCCAATAGTTCATTTTTGCTTTTATTTCCCTTGCCTGAGGAGGGCAGGAAAAATGTTATGGCCAATGTCAGAAAAATTACTGCCTGCACTCTCTTCTAGGATATGTATTGTTTTAAGTCGAACATTTAGGTGTTTAATTCATAGTGAGTTTATTTTTGCATATGGTGTAATAAAGTGGACCAGTTTCATTGTTTTGCATGTAGCTGTCTAGTATTTCCAATACCATTTTTTAAAGAGACATTTTCCCATTGCATATTCTTTCCTCCTTTGTTGCAGATAATTTTACCATATAATTGTGGATTTATTTCTGGGTTTTCTATTCTCTTCTGTTGATCTTTGTGTCTTTGGGGGCGGGGGGGGAGTACCATACTGTTTTGATTATTACAGCTTTATAATATAAGCTGATGTCTGGAATTGTGACACCTCCAGTTTCTTGTTTCTTTTTTTAGGATTACTTTGGCTATTCGGGGTCTTTTGTGGTTCCATACAAATTTTAGGGTTGTTTCTTCTAGTTCTGTGAAAAAGGCTGTTGGTATTTTGATAAAAGATTATATTAAATATGTAGATTTCTTTGAGTACTAAAGACTTTTCTGATCCATGAGAATGGGATATCTTTCCATTTGTGTTGTCTTCAATTTCTTTCATGAATGTTTTATAGTTTTCAGAGTACAAGTCTTTCACCTCTTTGGTTAAGTTTATTATTAGGTATTTTATTATTTTTGGTGCAATTGTAAATGTGATTCTTAATATGCCTTTCTGCTATTTCATTATTGGTGTACAGAAATACAACAGATTTCTGTACATTGATTTTGTATCCTCTGACTTTACTGAATTCATTTATCACTTATACTAATTATTTGGTGGAGTTTTTCAGGTTTTATGTATACAGTATTATGTCATGTGCAAATAGTAAAAGTTTTATTTCTTCCTTACCAATTTGGATGCCTTTTTTTCTTTTTGTTGTCTGATTGCTCTGGTTAGGACTTCCAGTATTCTGTTGAATAAACGTTATGAGAGTCCACATCTTGTTCCTGATCTTAGGGGAAAAGCTCTTGGTTTTCCCCATTGAGTATGATGTGTGGTATGGGATTTTCATGTGTGGCCTTTGTTCTGTGGAGGTATGTTCCCTCGAACATACTTTGTTGAGAGTGTTTTCATGAATGGATGTAGTACACTGTCAAATGCTTTTTCTGCATCTATTGAAATGATCATATGATTTTTATCATCTCCTATTGATGTGATGTATCACATGGATTGATTTGTGAATATTGAACACTTTTGCATTCTGGTAATGAATCCCACTTGATCATTGTGAATGATTTTTTTAATATATTGGATTTGGCTGCTTAATATTTTGTTGAGGATTTCTGCAACTATGTTCCTCAAAGATATTGGCCTATAGTTCTCTTTGTGTGTGTGTGTGTGTGTGGTGACTTTATCTGGTTTTGATATCAGAATAATGTTGGCCTCATAGAATTAATTTGGAGGTATTCCTTCCTCTTCTATTTTTTGGAATAATGTGAAAAGATTAGGTAATAACTCTTCTTTAAATGTCTGGTAGAATTTGCCCATGAAGCCGTCTCTGGTCCTGGACTTTTGCTTATTGAGAATTTTTTGGTTATTGATTAAAGTACTTTGCTGGTTATTGGTCTGTTCAAATTTTCTGTTTCTTTCCATGTCAGTTTTGGTAGTATAACATATAATATGTTTCAGAGATTTGTCCATTTCTTCTAACTTGATCAGTGTGTTGACATATAATTTTTCATAATATTCCCTTACAAGTGTTTGTACTTCTATGGTGTTGGTTGCTATTTCTCCTCTTTCATTAGTGATTTTGAGTCGTCTCTCTCTCTTTTTTTTTCTGATGAGCATGGCTAGAGGTTTATTAATTTTGTTGATCTTTTCAAAGAACCAGCTCCTTGTTTCATTAATGTGTTGAATTTTTTTTTTTAGTTTCTATATAATTTATTTCTGCTCTAATCTTTTTATTACCTTCTTTCTTCTGGTTTTGGGTTTTGTTTGTTCTTCTTTTTCTAGCTCTTTTAGGTGTAAGGTTAAGTTGTTTATTTGAGATTTTTCTTGTTTCTTGAGGTAAACCTCTATTCCTATAAAGTCATCTTATGACAGCTTTTGCTGCATCCCAAAGATTTTGGAACACCACACTTTCATCTTCATTTGTTTCCATGTAATTTTTTATTTCTTCTTTGATTTGCTGCTCAACCCATTCATTGTTTAGTAGCATGTTATTTAATCCCATGTATTTGTGGTCTTTCCAGATTTTTTCCTGTGGTTGACATCTAGTTTCAGAGTGCTGTGGTCAGAAAAAAATGCATGGTATGATTTTGAATTCTTTTTGAATTTATTGAGGCTTGTTTTGTGGCCTAATATGTGATCTATTCTGGAGGATGTTCCATGCCCACTTGAAAGAATGTGTATTCTGCTATTTTAGGATGGAATGTTCTGAATATTTGTAAGTCCATCTGGTCCAGTGTGCCATTCAAAGCCACTGGTTCCCTGTTGATTTTCTTGTTTAGATAATCTGTCCTTTGTTGTAAGTGGAGTGTTAAAGTATTCTTCCATTATTGTATTGATATTGATTAGTTACTTTATGTTTGGTATTGTTTTATGTATTTGGGTGCTTCCATAATGGGTGCACATTATTAAAATTGTTATATCTTCTTTTGGACTGTCCCCTTTATTATTATTTTTTTTATAATTTAATTTTATTTATTTATTTTTTTAAAAATTTACATCCAAATTACTTAGCATAAAGTGCAACAATAATTTCAGGAGTAGATTCCTTGGTGCCCTTTACCCATTTAGCCCATCCCCCCTCCCACACCTCTTGTAACCCCCAGTTTGTTCTCATTATTTATGAGTCTTTTATGTTTTGTCCCCCTCCCTCTTTTATATTATTTTTTGTTTCCCTTCCCTTATGTTCATCTTTCCATACTTTAGCTATTGTTGATAGTGCTGCTATAAACATGGGGGTGCAAGTGTCCCTTTGAAACAACACACCTGTAGCCCTTGGATAAATACCTAGTAGTGAAACTGCTGGGTTATAGGGTAGTTCTATTTTTAGTATTTTGAGGAACCTCCATACTGTTTTCCAGAGGGGCTGCACCATCTTGCATTCCCACCAACAAAGCAAAAGAGATCCTCCTTCTCTGCATCCTCGCCAACATCTGTTGTTGCCTGAGTTGTTAATGTTAGCCATTCTGACAGGTGTGACGTGGTATCTCACTGTGGTTTTGATTTGTATGTCCCTGATGATGAGTGAAGCTGAGCATTTTTTCATGTATCAGTTGGCCATCTGGATGTCTTCTTTGGAGAAGTGTCTATTCATGACTTTTTCCCATTTCTTCACTGGATTCTTTGTTTTTTGGGTGTCGAGTTTGATAAGTTCTTTATAGATTTTGGATACTAACCCTTTATCTGATATGTCATTTGCAAATATCTTCTCCCATTCTGTCAGTTGCCTTTTAGTTTTGCTCATTGTTTCCTTCTCTGTGCAGAAGCTTTTAATTTTGATGAGGTCCCAGTAGTTCACCAGTAGTTCACTTTTGCTTTTGTTTCCCTTGCCTCCAGAGACATGTTGAGTAAGAAGTTGCTGCAACCAAGATCGAAGAGGTTTTTGTCTGCTTTCTGCTCGAGGATTTTGATGGCTTCCTGTGTTACATTGAGGTCTTTCATCCATTTTGAGTTTATTTTTGTGTATGGGGTAAGAAAGTGGTCCAGATTCATTATTTTGCATGTCGCTATTCAGTTTTCCCAGCAACACTTGCTGAAGAGACTTTATTCCATTGGATATTCTTTCCTGCTTTGTCAAAGATTAGTTGGCCATACGTTTTGGGGTCCATTAATCGGTTCTCTATTCTGTTCCATTGATCTGAGTGTCTGTATTTATGCCACTACCATATTGTCTTGGTGATTATATCTTTGTAGTACAGCTTGAAGTCCGGGATTGTGATGCTTCCTGCTTTGGTTTTCTTTTCCAAGATTGCTTTGGCTATTTGGGGTCTTTTCTGGTTCCATACAAATTTTAGGATTATTTGTCCTCACTCTGTGAAGAATGCTGGTGTTATTTTGATAAGGATCACATTGATAATTTTTTTTTTCAACATTTATTTATTTTGGGGACAGAGAGAGACAGAGCATGAACGGGGGAGGCACAGAGAGAGAGGGAGACACAGACTCGGAAACAGGCTCCAGGCTCTGAGCCATCAGCCCAGAGCCTGATGCGGGGCTCGAACTCACGGACCGCGAGATCGTGACCTGGCTGAAGTCGGACACTTAACTGACTGCGCCACCCAGGCGCCCCAAGGATCGCATTGAATATGTAGGTTGCTTTGGTTAGTGTTGACATTTTAACAATATTTGTTCTTCCTCTCCAGGAGCATGGAATCTTTTTCTTTTTTTTTTTTTTGTGTCTTCTTCAATTTCTTTCATAAGCTTCTTTAGTTTTCAGTGTATAGATTTTTCACCTCCTTGGTTAGATTTATTCCTAGGTATTTCATGGTTTTTGGTGCAATTGTAAATGGGATCGATTCCTTGATTTATCTTTCTGTTGCTTCATTGTTCGTGTATAAGAATGCAACCGTTTTCTGTGCATTGGTTTTATATCCTGCAACTTTGCTGAATTCATGATCAGTTCTAGCAGTTTTTTGGTGGAATCTTTAGAGTTTCCATATAGAGTATCATGTTATCTGTGAAGAGTGAAAATTTGACCTCCTCCTGGCCGATTTGGATGCCTTTTATTTCTTTGTGTTTTCTGATTGCAGAGGCTAAGACTTCCAATACTATGTTGAATAACAGTGGTGAGAGTGGACATCCCTCTCTTGTTCCTGACCTTAGGGGGAAAGCCCTCAGTTTTCCCCCAATGAGGATGATATTAGTGTTGGGTCATTAATATATGGCTTTTATGATCTCAAGGTATGCTCCTTCTACCCCTAGTTTCTTGAAGGTTTTTATCAAGAAAGGATGTTGTATTTTGTCAAATGTTTTCTCTGCATCTATTGTGAGGATCAGATGGTTCTTGTCCTTTTTTTATTGTTGTGAATCACATTGATTGTTTTGCAGATATTGAACCAGCGTTGCATCCCAGCTATAAATCCCTCTTGGTCGTGGTGAATAATTTTTTTAATGTATTGTTGGAGCCAGTTAGCTAATATCTTGTTGAGGATTTTTGCATCCATGCTCATCAGGGAAATTGGTCTATATTTCTCCTTTTTAGTGGGGTCTCTGTCTGGTTTTGGAATCAAGGTAATGCTGGTTTCATACAAAGAGTTTGGAAGTTTTCCTTCCATTTCTATTTTCTGGAACAGCTTCAAGAGAATAGGTGTTAGGTCTTCCTTAAATGTTTGGTAGAATTCCCCTGGAAAGTGATATGGCCCTGAACTCCTGTTTTTTTTGGGAGATTTTTTGATTACTAATTCGATTTCCTTACTGGTTATGGGTCTGTTCAAGTGTTCTATTTCTCCCTGTTTCAGTTTTGGTAGTGTATACTTTCTAGGAATTTGTCAATTTCTTCCAGATTGCCCATTTTTTTGGCATATAATTGCTCATAACATTCTCTTATTATTGTTTTTATTTCTGCTGTGTTGGTGATCTCTCTTCTTTCATTCTGGATTTTATTTATTCGGGTCCTTTCCTTTTTCTTTTAGATCAAACTGGCTAATGGTTCATCAATTTTGTTAATTCTTTCAAAGAACCAGCTTCTGGTTTCATTGGTCTGTTCTACTGTTTGCTTCTTTTTGTTTGTTTGTTTTGTTTTGTTTTGTTTCTATACCATTGGTTTCCACTCTAATCGTTATTATTTCCTGTCTTCTGCTGGTTTGGGGTTTTATTTGCTGTTCTTTTTCCAGGTCTTTAAGGTGTAAGCTTTGGTTGTGTATCTGAGATATTTCTTCCTTCTTTAGGAAGGCCTGGATTACTATATATTTTCCTCTTATGACTGCCTTTGCTGTGTCCCAGAGGTTTTGGGTTGTGGTGTTATCATTTTCATGGGCTCCCATGAACTTTTTTTATTTATTTTTTTGAATGCTTATTTATTTTTGACAGAGAGAGAGACAGAGCATGAGCGGGGGAGGGGCAGAGAGAGAGAGAGGGAGACACAGAATCCTAAGCAGACTCCAGACTCCGAGCTGTCAGCACAGAGCCCAATGTGAGGCTCAAACCCACAGACCGAGAGATCATGACCTGAGCTGAAGTCGGACACTCAACCAACGGAGCCACCCAGGCGCCCCTTCCATGAACTTTTTAAGTTCCTCTTTAACTTCTTGGTCAACCCATTCATTTTTTAGGAGGATGTTATTTAGTCTCCAAGTATTTGGTACCTTTCCAAATTTTTTCTTGTGGTTGATTTCAAGTTTCATAGCGTTGTGGTCTGAAAGTATTCATGGTATGATCTCAATATTTTTGTACTTGCTTAGGGCTGTTTTGTGTCCCAGTAAATGGTCTATTCTGGAGAACGTTCCATGTGCACTGGAGAAGAATGTATATTCTGCTGCTTTATGATGAAATGTTCTGAATATATCATTTAAGTCCATCTGGTCCAGTAGGTCATTCAAAGCCATTGTTTTCTTGTTGATTTTTTGATTAGATGATCTGTCCATTGCTGTGAGTGAGGTGTTGAAGTCTCCTACTATCATGGTATTAATATCAATGAGTTTCATTATGTTTCTGATTAATTGATTTATATATTTGGGTTCTTTCACATTTAGCGCACAAATGTTTACAATTGTTAGGTCTTCTTGGTGGATAGACCCCTTGATTATGGTATAATGCCCTTCTGCATCTCTTGATACAGTTTTTATTTTAAAGTCCCAATTGTCTGATATAAGTATGGCTTTTCTGGCTTTCTTTTGTGGACCATTAGCATGATAGATTGTTCTCCATCCCCTTATTTTCAATCTGAAGGTGTCTTTAGGTCTAAAGTGGGTCTCTTGTAAACAGCATATAGATGGATCTTGTTTTCTTATCCATTCTGTTACCTTATGTCTTTTGATTGGAGCATTGAATCCATTGACGTTTAGAGTGAGTACTGAAAGATATGAATATTGCCATTATGATGCTTGTAGAGTTGGAGTTTCTGGTGGTGTTCTCTGGTCCTTTCTAATATTTTTTGCTTTTGGTATGTATGTATGTATTTATATTTTCATCTTTTCTCCCCTCAGCAAGTCCCCCTTAAAATTTCTTGCAGGGCTGGATTAGTGGTCACAAACTCCTTTAATTTTTGTTTGTCTGGGAAACTTTTTATCTCTCCTTTTTTGAGTGACAGCCTTGCTGGATAAAGAATTCTTGGCTGCTTAGTTTTCTGATTTAGCACATTGAATATATTCTGCCACTACTTCCTGGCTTGCTAAGTTTTTGTGGATAGGTCTGCTGCAAACCTGATCTGTCTTCCTTTGTAGGTTAAGGACTTTTTTCCCTTGCCGCTTTCATGATTCTCTCCTTGCCTGGGTATTTTGTGACTATGATATACATTGTTGATGGCTGGTTTTTGTTGAATTTAATGGGGGTCCCCTGTGCTTCCTGGATTTTAATGTTTGTGTCATTCCCCAGGTTAGGAAAGTTTTACACTATGATTTGCTCACATAACCTTTCTATCCTTATATCTCTCTCTTCCTCTTCTGTGAACCCTATGATTCTGATATTGTTCCTCATCTGGGACGTCTATAATTCTGATGTTGTTCCTTTCTAATGAGTCACTCATTTATCTAATTCTTAAATCGTGCTCTTTTGCCTTAATCTCCCTCTTTTTTTCTGCTTCATTATTCTCCATAAATTTGTCCTCTATATTGCTAATTTTCTGTTCCGCCTTATCCATCTTTGCAGCCGTGGCATCCGTCCATGATTGAAGCTCAGTTATAACATTTCTTATTTCATCCTGACTAGTTTTTGCTTCTTTTATCTCCACAGAAAAGGATTCTAATCTATTTTCGAATCCAGCTAGTATTCTTATTATTGTGATTCAAAATTCTGGTTCAAACATCTTGCTTGTATCTGTGTTGGTTAAATCCCTGGCTGTCGTTTCTTTGTGCTCTTTTTTTGGGAGTGAATTCCTTAATTTGGTCATTTTGAAGGGAGAAAAGGAATTAATTAGGTAGAAAAATTAAAATTAAAAATAAATTAAAATTTTAAAAAATATCAAAATTTAAAAATTAAAAACATGCACACACACACACACACAAATAATTGAATAAATGATGCTAGATCCTAGGTGTGTTTTTGTCTAGGTGTTGAAAGTGGTTCAATAGATTAGAGAAAAAAGGTGGAAAAAAAAAGGAAATCATTTGAGAATTTGAAAAAATTAATACACGGAAGTAGTCTAAAATGAAATGATGGGAGTAAGATAGAATTTGAAAAAATTTACACAAAAGTAAAGAATATAGTAGAAAAAAAGAAAAATATTTTAAAAAATTAAGAGTAAAACTGAATTTTTTCTCATTCTGTATTCAAGAAAAAGAATAGTGAAAAAGAGAAAAAGAAAGAAAGAAAATTGAATAAATGGACCTGCTAACACGTTGAAATATGACTGAAATTACTGTTTTCCCCTAGAAGTCAGACTATGAAGTGTTTTATTTATTTATTTATTTATTTATTTATTTATTTTCAATATATGAAGCTTATTGTCAAATTGGTTTCCATACAACACCCAGTGCTCATCCCAAAAGGTGCCTTCCTCAATACCCATCACCCACCCTCCCCTCCCTCCCACCCCCCATCAACCCTCAGTTTGTTCTCAGTTTTTAACAGTCTCTTATGCTTTGGCTCTCTTCCACTCTAACCTCCTTTTTTTTTCCCTTCCCCTCCCCCAGGGGTTTCTGTTAAGTTTCTCAGGATCCACATAAGAGTGAAACCATATGGTATCTGTCTTTCTCTGTATGGTTTATTTCACTTAGCATAACACTCTCCAGTTCCATTCATGTTGCTACAAAGGGCCATATTTCATTCTTTCTCATTGCCACGTAGTACTCCATTGTGTATATAAACCACAATTTTTTTTTTTATCCATTCATCAGTTGATGGACATTTAGGCTCTTTCCATAATTTGGCTATTGTTGAGAGTGCTGCTATAAACATTGGGGTACAAGTGCCCCTATGCATCAGTACTCCTGTATCCCTTAGGTAAATTCTTAGCAGTGCTATTGCTGGGACATAGGGTAGGTCTATTTTTAATTTTTTGAGGAATCTGCATAGTGTTCTCCAGAGTGGCTGCACCAGTTTGCATTCCCACCAACAGCGCAAAAGGGTTCCCCTTTTCCACATCCTCACCAACATCTGTTGTTTCCTGAGTTGTTTTTATTTATTTAATTTATTTTTATTTATTTATTTAATTTTATTTTTTAAAAATTTACGTCCAAGTTATCTAGCATATAGTGCAACAATGATTTCAGGGGTAGATTCCTCAATGCCCCTTACCCATTTAGCCTATCCCTCTTTCCACAACCCCTCTTGTAACCCTCTGCTTGTTTCCATATTTAAGAGTCTCTTATGTTTTGCCCCCCCATCCATCCATCCATTGGTGGACATTTGGGCTCTTTACATACTTTGGCTATTCTTGATTGTGCTGCTATAAACATTGGAGTGCATGTGCCCCTTCGAAACAGCATACCTGTACCCCTTGGATAAATACCTAGTAGTGCAATTGCTGGGTTGTAGGATGTTGTTAATTTTAGGCATTCTGACAGGTGTGAGGTGGTATCTCACTGTGGCTTTGACTTGTATTTTACTAATGATCAATGATATTGAGCATAATTTCATGTGTCTGTTAACTATATGGATGTCTTTTTTGGAAAAATGTCTTTTGCTTTTTTTTATACTAAAAGAATAAAGATTTTTATTAAGCATTGTAAGTTGCATTCAATAGGCTTTGATACACCATGCCACAGCCACCTACAATCAGTCATACCCAACAGCAGTTCATTCTTGCACAATCCATGAGTTAGGGCAGAACTCCCTTCAACTTACAGTAAGATCCTACTAAGGTCTTGAGGGCAGGGACTGGGGAATTACATCTCATTTCTGATCACTAATGTGTGATGAAGAGCATCAGGATAATTATATGAAAACGAGTAAGAAGTGATTCTGATTTCAAAGTACATTATTTGGAAACATTAACAAAAACATCAAAATGATATAAGTTTACCTACTTCTACTAAATTCTTGATGGGAAAGTTCTCAAGAACAAGCAATTTGTTTCCTGCTACAGAAGGGTTTTTTTTTTTTAAGATCAAAGGGATTTTATTTTTGTTTTTCACAAAATTTCATATTTTGCTAATATGAAGGCATAAAACAGCAACAAAGAACAATAATGCATACAACAGTGAATAAACCAGGATAATGTTGATATTTGAAACAGCTAGATAATTTTGGGGGGGTTTTAGAATAGATGCAACAGAGGTCAATAATCACAAAATTTTAAGGTTAGTGCAAGATCAGTCAATGACTAAACAGAGTTAACATCTTTTATAGGACTATTACCGATTATTAGCATTTTGTTTTGCAAATGGGCACATACTGGTAAGAATGGAAGGACAATAATATGCATAATTTTTTTTAAATTTTTTTTCAACGTTTTTTTAATTTATTTTTGGGACAGAGAGAGACAGAGCATGAACGGGGGAGGGGCAGAGAGAGAGGGAAACACAGAATCGGAAACATGCTCCAAGCTCCGAGCCATCAGCCCAGAGCCTGACGCGGGGCTCGAACTCATGGACCGTGAGATCGTGACCTGGCTGAAGTCGGACGCTTAACCGACTGCGCCACCCAGGCGCCCCAATAATATGCATAATATTAACTACACACTTTAAAAATTATGAACCATACCGAAGGTTAGCTCAAGTAGTAGCTCTAATGTCTACGTCCGATTCAAAACCACATAGTTCATTGATCACAGATGCATGGTATTAAGTCACAAAAAGTTTCAGAGAACATTGTGTTGATTTTGAAAGGTCATTTGCGTCTTCTATGATTTCAACTTTATCTCCATTTAACTTGCTTGTAAAGTAAGTGTGATGTACTGCATATTTAAAATCAGCAGAACGGCAATGTTACTCTATAATTTTTTAGTTTTGATAGTTGCACTTTTTTTTAACACAAAAGAACCACATCAGCAGTGATGAGATTTAAGTAATCTTCACTGGATTACTTGTTTTTTGGGGGGGTGTTGAGTTTGAGAAGTTCTTTATAAATTTTGAATACTAATCCTTTATCTGATATGTCATTTGCAAATATCTTTTCCATTCCATTGGTTGTCTTTTAGTTTTGTGGTTTCCTTCACTGTGCAGAAATTTTTATCTTAAAGAGGTCCAAATAGTTCATTTTTGCTTTGTTTCTCTTATTTCCAGAGATATGTCTAGTAAGAAGATGCTGAAGCCTAGGTTAAACTGACTTACAGAATAATGGAACCGAATAGATAACCTGGAAATGGACCACCAAATGTATGGCCAACTAATCTTCAACAAAGAAGAAAAGAATGTACAATGGAAAAAAGTCTCTTCAACTTATGGTGTTGGGAAAACTGAACAGCGACATTCAGAAGAATGAATCTGGACAACTTTCTTACACCATACACAAAAATAAACTCAAAATGGATGAAAGACCTAAATAAAAGACAGGAAACCATCAAAATGCTAGAGGAGAAAACAAGCAACAACCTCTTTGACAAAGAGTGTTTAAAAGTCATGGTTATGGGGCCACTTGGATGGCTCAGTTGGTGAAGCATCCCATTCTTGATTTCAGCTCAGTTCATATTTCAAGGTTTGTAAGATCCAGCCCCACAGCCAGCTCTGTGCTGACAGCCTGGGGCATGCTTGGGATTCTCTCTCTGCCCCTCCCCTGATTTTACTCTGGTTCTCTTTCTCTCAAAATAAACAAAAACTAAAAAAAAAAAAAAAAGATTTAAAAAGTCATGACTAAACTACAAATCCTAGAAATCATCCCACCTTTACAAATAAGAAGGAATTGAGAAATGACAATCACATATAATACTAGATCATTTAATCTACCTGCTTCTTTCCTGGCTCACTTTTCAGTCTGAACACTGTCCCAGGCTAGTCACATCCCCTCCCATGACTTTAATTGTCCCCTGCTGATGACAAATACACACACACGCACGCACACACACACACAGTCCTGAGATCTAGACCCATATTTATCACTACTTCTTATACATCTTTACTTAAATACCTCCAAAGAGCCCTTGCACTCAACCTGTTCATTATCTGATAGTTTCTACTCACAAATTTTCATCTTCTCTTATTATTCTCTAGTCATTAAGAAATGGCACCCACTATATGATCAATAAGTATTCAACAAAACAGGAAAGAATATCCAATGGAAAAAAAATCTCTTCAACAAATGTTGTTGGGAAAACTGGACACTGACATGCAAAAGAATGAAATGGGACCACTTTCTTACACCATACACAAAAATAAATTCAAAATGGAATAAATACCTAAGTGTGAGACTTGAAGCCATATAAATCCTAGAGGAGATCACAGACAGTAGCCTCTTTGACATTGACCAATGCAACTTCTTTCCAGATAAGTCTCTTGAGGCAAAGGAAACAAAAACAAAAACTAGTGAGACAACATCAAAATAAAAAGCTTCTGCACAGTAAAGGAAACAATTGACAAAACTAAAAGTCAACTCATGTAATTGGAGAAGATATTTGCAAATGACATATCAGATAAACAGTATCCAAAACCTATAAAAAACTTATCAAACTCAACACCCAAAAAAACAGATAATCCAGTGAAGAAATGAACAATATACATGAAGAGATATTTTTGCAAAGAAGACATTGAGACGGCTAACAGACACATGAAAAGATGTTCAACACCACTCCTCATCAGGGAAATACAAGTCAAAGCCAGAATAAGATACTACCTCACACCTGTCAGAATGCCTAAAATTAACTCAGGAAACAGATGTTGGCAAGGATGTGGAGAAAGGGGAACCCTTTTGCGCTGTTGGTGGGAATGCAAACTGGTGCGGCCACTCTGGAGAACACTATGGAGGGTCTTCAAAAAATTAAAAATAGTGGGGCGCCTGGGTGGCTCAGTCGGTTGAGCGTCCGACTTCAGCTCAGGTCACGATCTCGCGGTCTGTGAGTTCGGGGCCTGCGTTGGCCTCTGGGCTGATGGCTCAGAGCCTGGAGTCTGCTTCTGATTTTGTGTCCCCCTCTCTCTCTGCCCCTCCCCTGTTAATGCTCTGTTTCAAAAATAAATAAACGTTAATAAAAAAATTAAAAAATATTAAAAATAAAGCTACCCTATGACCCAGAAATTGCACAACTATGCATTTATTCAAAGGATAAAAAATTGCAGATTCAAAGGGGCACATGCACCCCAATTTTTATAGCAGCACTATCCACAATAGCCAAATTGTGGAAAGGGCCCAAATGTGCAATTACTGATGAATGGATAAAGAAGATGTGGTATTTATACATAATGGAATACTACTTGGAGATCAAAAAGAATGAAATCTTGCTATTTGCAACAATTTGGATGGCACTAAGCTAAATAAATCAGAGAAAGACAGATATAGTATGATTTCACTATGTGGAATTTGAGAAACACAGCAGATGAACATAGGGGAAGGGAAGGAAAAATAAGATAAAATCAGAGAGAGAGTCAAACTTCATAAGAGACTCAAATACAGAAAGTAAACTGAAGGTTGGTGGAAGGGTGTTGTGTGGGAGATGGGCTGAATGGGTGATGTGCGTTTAGGAGGGAACTTGCTGGGATGAACACTGGGTGTTATATGTAAGTGATGAATCACTGGGTTCTACTCCTGAAACCAATAGTATACTATATGTTAACTAACTTGAATTTAAATAAATAAAAATTTTAAAAAGGAAACAAATGCTGCATTCATTCAACTTGAACATGCTGAGTGGCAGGTATGATATATTTGCTGAAATAGGAGGTTTGCTTTGTAGACAATCTCATTCAGAAAGCAGAAGAGAGGTTGAGAAAATATCTAACAATTAAACAAATGAGGTTAATAGGAAAAACACAAGCAATCTTCTCTTTAGAATGAGAAATGTGCTTTTTTAAACCAGATTTAACTTTTATTAATTCAATTTTATGATTTACTAAGACTGATAATTAGCTGGTAACTAACACATAACAAACATTTTTCAGGTACTTCATATACATAATTAAAGTCAGGGAAGGAGGCACTATTTTTTTTTTCAACGTTTACTTATTTTTGGGACAGAGAGCATGAACGAGGGAGGGGCAGAGAGAGAGGGAGACACAGAATCGGAAACAGGCTCCAGGCTCTGAGCCATCAGCCCAGAGCCTGACACGGGGCTCGAACTCACGGACCGCGAGATCGTGACCTGGCTGAAGTCGGATGCTTAACCGACTGCACCACCCAGGCGCCCCAGGAGGCACTATTTTTATCCCTGTTTTTACAGATGAGGAAACTGCAGCACAAAGAGGTTAAATAACTTGGCCAATATCACACATCCAAGAGACAAATCAAGACTTGAACCCAAATTCCAAACCAATCTGGTTCCAAACCAATTAAAACATATAAAGGTTTGGTCATTTGGATTTTATAAAAGCAGTAACTAAATCTAGGTGCATATCCCCCCCCTTCCTGCCCCCTTTCCCTACTACCCTTGCATATCTTCTTCTTTTAGGGAGCTAAACTAAAAATAGAAGTCAAATGCTTGATTTTGATGCAAATCTCTCACAATTATTTAAAACAATGTTGAACAATTTTAATCCTTCAATTTCTGTATAATTTTTAAAATTTTTTAATTTTTTAAAAAGCTTATTTATTTACTTTGAGGGAGTGTGTAACTGGGGGGGCAGAGAGACAGGGAGAGAGAGAGAATCTCATGTAGACTCTGCACTGTCAGCATAGAGCCTGAGGCGTGGCTCAAACGAACCTTGAGATCTTGACCTTAGCCAAAATGAAGAGTCAGACACTTAACCGAGTCACCCAGGTGACCACAATTTTTTAAATTAAAAAAACAATTTTTTTAGAGGGAGAGGGAGCAAGTAGGGGAGATGGGCAGAGGGAGAGAGAGAACCTTAAGCAACCTCCATGCTCAGTGCAGAGCTCAAAGTGGGGTTTGATCCCGTGACCCAGGGACCATGACCTAAGCCAAAATCAAGAGTCAGCACTCAACTCACTGAGCCACCCAGGTGGCCCTGTATATTTTTTTAATCAACAACTTTAGAGTAGAAATGCTATGATAACCATCTACAACCTCATGTGGCAGAGTTTTATTTGACTTCCATTAAAAGAAAGTAACATATTTCATATTTAGAATCTTGTACTCTAATAATGTAGACTGCTGAAAAAAAAGGTTTATAGGTACAGCTTTCACTATCACAGAACAGTGAGGAGTATGCTACACCATCAGATAAATTAATGCCTAGCCAAATATTTCAACAAAATTAAATGAGTCCCCTCTTAAGTGAGCCATCTTGCCCATGAAAACTGGGCACTGAGAGATAAACTGGATCAATTAGGCCCAGATTGTTTGCTAAAGAGTTTGGATTATATCCTGGAAGTGAGAGATCACATCCTTTTTCACCTAATGTGAAAGATATGTCCTTATTCAATTCTTAAAAGATACTGGTGAGTGAGCATAAGATTGAAATTTGAGCTAAGTGGAACTATTCAAGCTTAATTGGTGGTGTCAAAACAAGCATATAAAGATCATATTTTTCAAAGGCTCTAAACTTTGATATAATGTGGCAATCAAATGCAATCAATGTTGCCAGTGTATCTTTGAAAGTATATAATCTTGGTATGCAACTAAAACTATTCTGCCTGATTTAATTACACAGCTTGGTTGACAACAGTCAATGCAAACAGTCCATTCTAATGCCTTCTGAAAAGATTAAGTCCAGGTACCTAAACGGTGCCAGAACAGTGATAAATGGCTAGATAACCTTCTTCTGACATGAATAGCAACACTGATTCAACAGTGTAAAATGTTGTTTAGCAGAAGAAAGAGTGTTAATGATATGCTATAAATGTGTGCTGGAAAAAAATGCTGAAGACAGGTGCAAACAATTTTCTGTGTGGAGAGTCAAATATAGATGTAATGATAATTGATAGAACAGCAGATGTTTCCCAGAACAAGTATTACTTCCATCACTAATGCTTTCCTTACTTTTTCAAGCCACTTTCATTAACCCATAGAAACACTGTTTTGTTTGGGGTTTAATAAAAACAGAAGTAATTAAAGTGTAACACAAAATGACATTTTATTTTACTTCTGTACATGATTTACTAGCAAAAGGAAAACTGTTGTTTATGTCTATTATGTCATTATATTTCTTGCTTGATAAGGTTGTGAACTTTCTTGTTTATGGTCAAGTGATAAAAAATGTCATATTATTTTTATATTAATAGTTCTGACTATAAAATACATTTTTAAGTTTTTTCAAAAAATATTCATTTTATTGGAGTGCCTGGTTGACTCAGTTGGTTGAATGTCCAACTCTTGATTTTGGCTCAGTGTGGTTTGTGGGATCAAGCCCCTCATGGGGCTCAGTGCTGACACCGTGGAACTTGCTTGAGATTATCTCTCTCCCCGTCTCTCTCTCTGCCCCTCCCCAACTTATGGTTGTGCATGTTCTGTCTCTCAAAATAAATATAATTAAAAAAAACTCATTTTAGAGGGTGGAGGAGTCAACATGATGGAGAAGTAGGGGGATCCGAATTTCCCTCATTCCTCAAACACAGCAGTATTGAGGCTTAGAAGACTTGGAATTCCAGGAATTGAGGCTACAGAGTGACAAAAACATCTCCAGGGTTCCACGGAGACAACTTGGAAGGCCATAGGTGCACGATTACAAACCGGGAGAGATAAAATGGGTGGCATAGGAATGGAGGAGAGGGATCCTCTTTTGTGGAGAGACAGAAAGAAGAGAGAGAGAGGCTGTGTAAATGTAGGGTTGCATTTGGACAAGAAAAAAACCATGGATCAGGGAACAGTAAAAGAAACAGAGAAAGAACCAATTTCTAACTGTGAGGCTTTCTGCAAACTGGGGCTGGCCACCCAGTTTGTGCACCTGGGAAGGAGGAAAACCAGCCCTCGGCTTGGTAGCAAGCTCAGAGGTACAGTAAGTAGGAGAGACCAATTCCCTCCCTTGAGTGCTGTGAGAAGAAGGCAAATAGCTGCTCCAAGAACAAAAGACTCTGCAGGTGCCTGTCAGCCAGAGGCTGTCAGCTGGCTGGTGGAGTGGCACTACCCCAGAACTGGGCCATGCAGAGTGGGATTCTTTAAGACATCAGGGTTTGAATCCCAGCTAACTGCCTGAGAGGCATAGGAGGCTGAGGAGTGGAACAAACTGGCCTGCTTGTGCCAGCAGGGCACTGTGTGGATAGGCTGAACAGAGTGGTTTGGGACACCTGGTCCAGGGAGGAGAGACTGGGGTGTCACCTTTTCTCCCCATCACCAACAAGGTGGGGCTTCAGGGGATGGACAGTGGGCCTACAGTGGAGGCAGAACCCGCCTACATGAAACAACAACCCTCTGAGCTTGGTAACTGCTAACAGAGGAAGATTGACACCAACCAAAATAGACCTTCCTCCAGACCAGAGCAGCCACCAGTTCCAAGGCACCATCAGATATTGGTCTATCAGTTTTGCTTTTTATGATTTGATTCTTAGTCAATTTTTATTATATATATATATATTTATTATATGTAAAGCAGTTTTTCATTTACTGATTTGATTCTTAGTCAATTTTATTATGTATATTGTATATATTTATAAATTTATTATATATATTCTTCCTTCTTTTTAATACATATATATATTAATACATTATATTTTACAGTATACATATGTATATACTCTATACAGTGTGTGTGTATATATATATATATATATATATATTCTTCTTTTTCTTCCTCTTATTTCTTCCCTTCTCTAGTCTGGTTATTTTGGTTGTTGGTTTGCTAAGAATACATTTTTAATCTATTCTTTTTACACTGCTTCTGTATCTCCTTTATTTTCCTCTGTGTGTGTGTGTGTGTGTGTGTGTGTGTTAAGCCATATAGTTTCTCTGATATTCTGCCTGGTCAATTTTTTTTTCTTTTTTTTCCCCACCCCTGTCATTTCTCTCTTTGTGTGGGATAAGGCTTCCTCCAATACCCCCTTTTTAATTTTAATTTTATTTTTTAATGTTTATTTTTCTTGGCGAGAGAGAGAGAGACAGAGACAGAATGAGAGTGGGGAAGGGGTAGAGAGAGAGACACAGAATCTGAAGCAGACTCCAGGCTCTGAGCTGTCAGTACAGGGCCTTATGTGAGATTCAAAGCCATGAACCATGAGATCATGACCTGAGCTGAAGTCGGATGCTTAACTGACTGAGCCACACAGGTACCCCATTCCCCCCCCCCCCTTTTAATTTTTTTCCACAGTTACTTCAACAAATAAAGCACTCCTGGTGGAAGGTTGAAACTACCACTATGAGTAGGGATATAAAGTACTGGAGTCACAACAGAGAGCATGCAGCACACTCCAAAAGCACCTCCTGAAGGGCCAGGCCCTGTATAATGTATGACCCCTTTTCAATATAGAAGTGCTTGCAGGTGCAGGAAACATAAGCTATTAAAACACATAAGGGACAGAAAACTAGCTCAAATGATGGAACAGAAGAATTCCCAAAAGAAATTCCAGGAAGAAATGAGAGCTAGAGAATTGCTCAAAACAGATACAAACAATATATCTGAGCAATAATTCAGAATAATAGTCATAAGATTAATAGCTCATCTTGAAAAAAGCATAGAAGACAGCAAAGAATCTATTGCTGTGGAGATCAAGGAACTAAGAAATAGTCACGAAAAATTAAGAAAGGTTGTAAATGAGATGCAAATAAACTAGATACAGTGACAGCAAGGACGGAGGAAACAGAGGGGAGAATAAGTGAAATAGAAGATAAAATTACGGAAAATGATGAAGCCAAGAAAAAGAGATAAGAAAATGCTATATTATGAAGGGAGAATCAAAGAAATAAGTGATTCAATGAAGCGTAATAATATCTGTATCATAGGAGTTCCAGAAAAAGAAGAGAGAGAGAAAGGGACAGATGATTTACTTGAACAAATCATAGCTGAGAACTTCCCTAATCTGGGGAAAAAAGCAGACATACAAATCCATGAGGCACAGAGAACTCCCTTAAGATTTAGCAAGAATAGTTCTTCTCCATGTCATGTCATAGTGAAACTGGAAATATACAAAACAGAGAATTCTGAAAGCAGCCAGGGGCAAACAGGCCTTAACCTACAAGGGTGGACACATAAGGGTAGTAGCAAGCCTGTCCACTGACACTTGACAAGCCAGAAGGGAGTGGCAGGAAATATTCAATATGCTGAATAGGAAAAATATGCATACAAGTATCCAGCAAGGTTGTCATTGAGAATAGAAAGAGAGATAAAGGCTTTCCCAGACATAAAATGTTTACGGAGTTCATGACCACTAAACAGCCCTGTAAGAAATCTTATGGGGGAACTCTGTGAGTGGAATGCTGTAAAGACTACAAAGGACAAGAGACATCACCACAAGCACAAAACCTACAGATGACACTAAATGCATATCTTTCAATAACAACACTGAATGTAAATGGACTAAATGGTCCAATAAAAAGACATAGGGTATCAGAATGGATAAAAAAATTCCATATATATTCTGTCTGCAAGAAACCCATTTTTAGACCTGAGGACACCTTCAGATTGAAAGTGAGGGAATGGAGAACCATCTATCATGTTACTGGAAGTCAAAAGAAAGCTGGAATAGCCATACTTATATCACACAAACTAGATTTTAAACTAAAGATTGTAACAAGAGATGAAAAGGGAATTATATAATAATTATGGGGCTTATCCATCAAGAAGAGTTAAAAATTGTAAATGTTTATTCTCCCAACTTGGAAGGGCCAAAATATATAAATCACAACGTAAGCAAATCACGAACATAAACATAAATCACAAACATAAACATAAATCACAAACATAAGCAATCTTAATGATAACAATACAGTAATCGCACTCCACTTACAGCAATGGACAGATCATCTAGGCAGAAAATCAATAAAGAAACCGCCTTGAATGATACACTGGGCCGGATGCACTTGAAGGTTATATTCAGAACTTTTCATCCCAAAGCAGCAGAATACACATTATTCTCGAGTGTGCATGGAACATTACCCAAGATAAATTGCATACTGGGTTACAAAACAGCCCTCAATAAATATAAAAGAATTGAGATCATACCATGCATATTTTTATATCACAATGCTATGAAACTTGAAATCAGCCGCAAGAAAAAATTTGGAAAGCCTCCAAATGCATGGAGGTTAAAGAACATCCTACTAAAGAATGAATAGGTCAACCAGGCAATTAAAGAAATTAAAAAATACATGGACGCAAGTGAAAATGAAAACACAACAGTCCAAACCCTTTGGGATGCAGCAAAGGCAGCTCTAGGAGGAAAATACATTGCAATCCAGGCTTATCTCAAGAAACAAGAAAAATCCCAAATAGAGAATCTAACAGCACACCTAAAGGAACTAGAAGCAGAACAGCAAAGAAAGCCCAAAGCCACCAGAACAAGAGAAACAATAAAGATTGGAGCAGAAACAAAAAATATAATATCAAAAAAAAAAAAAAAGAAAAAATACAGTAGAGCAGATCAATGAATCTAAGAGCTGGTTTTTTGGAAGAATAAACAACACTGATAACCCCAAGCCAGGCTTCTCAAAAAGAAAAGAGAGAAACCAAATCAATAATATCACAAATGAAAGAGGAGAGGTCACAACCAACACCACAGAAATACAAACAATTATTAGAAAATAATGTGAAAATTATATCCTAGCAAACTGGACAATCTGGAAGCAACGGACAAATTCCAAGACACCCACACACTATCAAAACTCAAATGGGAAGAAATATAAACCCTGAACGGACCCATACCCAGAGAAGAAATTGAATCAATTATCAAAAATCTCCCAACAAATAAAAGTTCTGGCAGGCCAGATAGCTTCCCAGGGGAATTCTACCAGATGTTTAAAGTAGAGTTAATACTTATCATTCTCAAGCTGTTCCAAAAAAATAGAAACAGAAGGAAAGCTTCTGGACTCATTCTATGAAGCCAGTATTACCTTCATTCCCAAACCAGAAGCCTCACTAAAACAGGAGAATTACAGGCCAATATCCCTGATGAATATGGATGCAAAAATTCTCAACAAGATACTATCAAATTGAATTCAACAGTACATTAAAAGAATCATTCACCATGATCAAGTGGGATTCATTCCTGAGCTGCAGGGCTGGTTCAATATTTGCAAATCAATCAATGTTATACATCACATTAATAAAAAAAGGGTAAGAACCATACGATCCTGCCATTAGATGCAGAAAAAGCATTTGACAAAATACAGCATACTGTCTTAATAAAAATCCTCTAGAAACTCAGGATAGAAGGAACATATCTTAATATCATAAAAGCCATATATGAAAAGCCCACAGCTAATATCCTCAATGGGGAAAAACTGAGAGCTTTCTCCCTGAGATCAGGAACATGGCAGGGATGTCCACTCTCACCGCTGTTGTTTAACATAGTGTTGGAAGTCCTAGCCTCAGCAATCAGACAACAAAATGAAATAAAAGCATTCAAATTGCCAAAGAAGAAGTCAAACTTTCACTTTTCACAGATGACATGATACTCTATATGGAAAACCTGAAAGACTCCACCAAAAAACTGCTAGAACTGATACATGAATTCAGCCAAATCACAGGATACAAAATCAATGTACAAAAATCAGTTGCATTCTTATACACTAACAATGAAGCAACAGAAAGACAAATAAAGAAACTGATCCCATTCACAATTGCACCAAGAAGCATAAAATACCTAGGAATAAACCTAACCAAAGATGTAAAAGATCTGTATGCTGAAAACTATAGAAAGCTTATGAAGGAAATTGAAGAAGATATAAAGAGATGGAAAAACATTCCATGCTCATGGATTGGAAGAATAAATATTGTTAAAATGTCAATACTACCCAAAGCTATCTACACATTCAAGGCAATCCCAATCAAAATTGCACCAGAATGCTTCTCGAAGATAGAATAAGCAATCCTAAAATTTGTATGGAACCACAAAAGGCCCCAAATAGCCAAAGTAATTTTGAAGAAGAAGACCAAAGCAGGAGGCATCACAATCCGACTTTAGCCTCTACTACAAAGCTGTCATCATCAAGACAGCATGGTATTGGCACAAAAACAGACACATAGACCAATGGAATAAAGTAGAAACCCCAGAACTAGACCCACAAAAAGTACGGCCAACTAATCTTTGACAAAGCAGGAAAGAATATCCAATGGAAAAAAAACAGTCTCTTTTACAAATTGTGCTGGGAGAACTGGACAGCAACATGCAGAACGATGAAACTAGACCACTTTCTTACACCATTCAAAAAAAATGAACTCAAAATGAATGAAGGACTTGAATGTGAGACAGGAAACCATCAAAATCCTAGAGTAGAAAGCAGGCAAAACCTCTTTGATCTTGGCCACAGCAACTTCTTACTCAACATGTCTCCAGTGGCAAGGGAAACAAAAGCAAAAATGAACTATTGGGACCTCATAAAAATAAAAATCTTCTGCACAGTGAAGGAAACAATCAGAAAATCTAAAATGCAATCAACAGAATGGGAGAAGATATTTGCAAATGACATATGAGATAAAGGCGTAGCATCCAAAATCTATAAAGAACTTATCAAACCCAACACCCAAAAACCAAATAATCCAGTGAAGAAATGGGAAAAAGATATGAATAGACACTTCTCCAAGGAAGACATCCAGATGATCAACTGACACATGAAAAAATGCTCAACATCACTCATCTTCAGGGAATTACAAATCAAAACCACAATGAGATACTGCCTCACACCTGTCAGAATGGCTAACATTAACAACTCAGGCAACAACAGATATTGGCGAGGATGTGGAGAAAGAAAATCTCTTTTGCATTGCTGGTGGGAATGCAAACTGATGCAGCCACTCTGGAAAACAGTATGGAAGTTCCTCAAAAAGTTAAAAATAGAAATACCTTACAATCCAGCAATTGCACTACTAAGCATTTATCCAAGGGATACAGGTATACTGTTTTGAAGGGGCACATGCACCCCAATGTTCATGGCAGCACTATCAACAATAGCCAAAGTATGGAAAGGGCCCAAATGTCCATCAATGAATGAATGGATAAAGAAGATGTGGCATATATATATATATATATATATACAATGGAGTATTACTCAGCAATCAAAAGAATGAAATCTTGCCATTTGCAACTACGTGGATGGAACTAGAGGGTATTATGCTAAGCAAAATTAGTCAATCAGAAAAAGACAAATATCATACGATTTCACTCATATGAGGACTTTAAGACAAAGAACAGATGAACATAAGGGAAGGGAAGCAAAAATAATATAAAAACAGGGAGGGGGACAAAACAGAAGAGACTCATAAATATGGAGAACAAACAGAGGGTTGCTGGAGGGGTTGTGGGAGGGGAATGGGCTAAATAGTTAAGGGCACTAAGGAATGTACTCCTGAAATCATTGTTGCACTATATGCTAACTAATTTGGATGTAAATTAAAAACATTAAAGTTAAAATTAAATAAATAAGTAAATGTTAAAAAAAATAAAATGGAGAAAAGAAAGGGAAAATACCTTATTATTAGGCATATAGACTGTATTTTTAAACATAATTTTTAAGAATTGCTCAATCACATTACATTTATGTGTCTATTGGTTTGCTTGTTTATTTACATATTTACTGAATTGTCTATTCATTCATGTAAACTTTTGTCTATTTCCATGGATGATTTGATGTAAATATGTTACTGCTCTTTTTATCTCCTCACACTTATCAAATATTACAACTATCTGTAACTGCATACCCCGACTAGTTCTTGGGGCATGATTTTCATAAAATATTGCTTTTCCTGCCATATTCTGCTTCCTCCTTCTCATCAGTCCTGAGAATGCTCAAAATAAAAGTCAGACCTTATCTGAAGCATTTTGTTTTTAATTTTTAAATTGTCTTATTTTTAAATTATTTATTTATTTATTTATTTTTAAGAATTCAAGCATTATTAACATACCTTGTTACATTCATTTCAGGTGTACAATATAATGTGAAATAAGTCAGCCAGAGAAAGTCAAATATCATATAATTTCACTCATATGGAATTTAAGAAACAGGGGTGCCAGGGTGGCTAAGTCAGTTAAGCCTCTGACTTTTGATTTCAGCTCAGGTCATGGTCTCATTGTCATGAGATTGAGCCCTGCATTGTACTCAGTGCTGGGCATGGATCCTGCTTAATATTGTCTCTCTCCTCTCCTCCTGCCCCCTCCCCTGATCACATGCTCTTTCTCTCTCAAACAAAACAAAACAAAACAAAACAAAACAACAATAACAAAAACGAAGAAATAAAAAAGTGTCAAAAAATAGACTCAAATATAGAAAACAACCTTGTGATTGCAGGAAGGGAGGAAGGTAGGAGGATGGGTAAAATAGGTGAAGGAGATTAAAAGTATACTTATAATTATGAGCACTAAATAATGTATAGAATTTTTGAAACATTGTATTGTATGCCTGAAATAGACTTTTGCTAATATTTACAAGTTTATCAGAAACATGTAGAATTATTTAAAAATATATGTAATAAACCTCAAAGCTTGTGAGAGGAAGATGGCGGCATAGCATGATGCTGGGCTCACCGTGTCCTGCTGATCACTTAGATTCCACCCACATCTGCCTAATTTACCCCGATAACCACAAGAAGACTAGCGGAATGGACTCTCCGGAGCCAAGCATAGATGAGAGGTCCACGGAAGAGCGTAGGAAGGGCGGAGAGGCAGTGCATGCTACACGGACTGGCAGGACGGAGCCAGGGTGGTGGAGGTGCAGCCAGCCAGCCCAGCAAGGCAGAGCCCCTGAGTCTGGCTTGCAAAAGTGGAGGGACTGGACAGAGTGTGTTCTGACAGCCAGTGGGACTTAACATCTGGAATGTTATAAGTCAACAGCTCTGCACGGAGAGTGGGAGGGAGAGTTGTTGAGCCCTGGAGGACAGCTCAGCTTGGTGGGGAACAAAGGCACTGGGAAGCGCCTTCTCCCTCGCCCATCCCCCAGCCAAAATCCCAAAGGGAACCAGTTCCCGTCACTGAACTTGCTTGCACTGTGCAAACACCCAACGTTGTGCTTCTGCGGATCCATCCCTATGATGGGTCTGCCTCCCTTCTGGTGCTGCAGAGCCCCTCCTGAAGCAGACCACTGAAGGCAAAGCGAGCTGAGCCTGCCCGTCCCACCCCTGTGAACCTTGCGCATCCACCCCAGCTAATATGCCAGATCCCATCCAAGCAGTACCACAAGCCTGGCAGTGTGCAAGTATCCCAGAGAGGGGCCACACCACTACATAGTGAGTCCTGCCCCTGGGAGAGGGGAAGATAAGGTACACACTGGTCTGACTGTGGCCCCAGTGGTGGGCTGGGGGCAGACATCGGGTCTGATTGCAGCCCCGCCCACCAACACAAGTTACTCCAGACAGCACAGAGGAAGAGCCCTGCAGTTCTCCACCATGCCAGGCACTATCCAAAATGACAAAACGGAGGAATTCTTCTCAAAAGAAACTCCAGGAATTAGCGACAGCTAACAAAATGATCAAAAACGATTTAAGCAATATAGCAGAAAATGAATTTAAAATAATAGTCATAAAATTAATCACTGGGCTTGAAAAAAGTATAGAGGACAGCAGAGAATCTATTACTACAGAGATCAAGGGACTAAGAAACAGTCAGGAGGAGCTAAAAAATGCTATAAATGAGCTGCAAAATAAAATGGAGGCAACCACAGCTAGATTGAAGAGGCAGAGGAGAGAATAGGTGAATTAGAAGATAAAATTACAGAAAAAGAAGAAGCTGAGAAAAAGAGATATAAAAAAAATCCAGGAGTATGAGAGGAGACTTAGAGAACTAAGTGACATAATTAAGAGACATAATGTACGCATAATTGGGATTCCAGAGGAGGAAGAGACAGGGAAAGGTGCTGAAGGTGCACATGAAGAAATCATAGCTGAGAACTTCACGGATCTGGGGAAGGAAAAAGACATTGAAATTCAAGAGGCACAGAAAACTCCCTTCAAATGTAACTTGAAACGATCTTCTGCATGACATATCATAATGAAACTGACAAAAAACAAGGATAAAGAGAGAATTCTGAAAGCAGGTAGGGATAAACATGGTCTAACATATAAAGGGAGACTGATAACATCGTGATGGATCTGTCTACTGAAACTTGGCAGGCCAGAAAGGAATGGCAGGAAATCTTCAATGTGATGAACAGAAAAATTTTGCTAGATAAAACCTTTATCCAGCAGTTCTGTCATTTAGAATAGAAGGAGAGATAAAGGTCTTCCCATAGAAACAAAAACTGATGGAATTCATCGCCACTAAACCAGCCCTATGAGAGATCCTAAGGGGGATCCTGTGAGACAAGTACCAGAGCCATTACTGCAAGCATGAAGCCTACAGACATCACAATAACTCTAAACCCATATCTTTCAATAATAACACTGAATGTAAATGGATTAAATGCTCCAACCAAAAGACGTAGGGTATCAGAATGGATAAAAAAACAAGACCCATCTATTTGCTGTCTACAAGAGACTCATTTTAGATCTGAGGACACCTTTAGATTGAGAGTGAGCGGATGGAGAACTATTTATCATGCTACTGAAAGCCAAAAGAAAGCTGGAGTAGCCATACTTATATCAGACAAACTAGACTTTATTTTTTTTATTTAAAAAAAAATTTTTTTTCAACGTTTATTTATTTTTGGGACAGAGAGAGACAGAGCATGAATGGGGGAGGGGCAGAGAGAGAGGGAGACACAGAATCAGAAACAGGCTCCAGGCTCTGAGTCATCAGCCCAGAGCCTGATGCGGGGCTCGAACTCACGGACTGCGAGATCGTGACCTGGCTGAAGTTGGACGCTTAACCGACTGCGCCACCCAGGCGCCCCCAAACTAGACTTTAAATTAAAGGCTGTAACAAGAGATGAAGAAGTGCATTATATAATAATTACAGGGTCTATCCATCAGGAAGAGCTAACAATTATAAATGTCTATGCGCTGATGATGGGAGCCCCCAAATATATAAAATAAGTCATCACAAACATAAGCAACCTATTGAGAGGAATGTGGTAATTGCAGGGGACTTTAACTTACAACATTGGATAGATCATCTAGACACGGGATCAATAAAGAAACAAGGGCCCTGAACGATACATTGGATCAGATGGACTTGACAGATATATTTAGAACCCTGTATCCCAAAGCAACAGAATATACTTTCTTCTCGAGTGCACATGGAACGTTCTTCAAGATAGATCACTTACTGGGTCACAAAACAGCCCTTCATAAGTATACAAGAATTGAAATCATACCATGCATACTTTCAGACCACAATGTGATGAAGCTTAAAATCAACCACAAGAAAAAGTCTGGAAAACTTCCAAAAGCATGGAGGTCAAAGAACACTCTACTAAAGAATGAATGGGTCAACCAGGCAATTAGAGAAGAAATTTAAAAATATATAGAAACAAGTGAAAATGTAAATACAACAATTAAAATGCTTTGGGATGCAGCAAAGGCAGTCCTGAGAGGAAAATATATTGCAATGCGGGCCTATCTCAAGAAACAAGAAAAATCCCAAATACAAAATCTAACAGCACACCTAAAGGAAATAGAAGCGGAACAGAAAAGAGACCCCAAACCCAGCAGAAGAAGAGAAATAATGAAGATCAGAGCAGAAATAAACAATATAGAATCTGAAAAAACTGTAGAGCAGATCAATGAAACCAAGAGTTGGTTTTTTTTGAAAAAATAAACAAAATTGATAAACCTTTAGCCAAGCTTCTCAAAAAGAAAAGGGAGATGACCCAAATAGATAAAATCATGAATGAAAATGGAATTATGACAACCTATCTCTCAGAAATACAAGCAATTATCAGGGAATACTATGAAAAATTATATGCTAACAAACTGGACAACCTGGAAGAAATGGAAAAATTCCTAAACACCCACACTCTTGCAAAACTCAATCAGGAGGAAATAGAAAGCTTGAACAGATCCATAACCAGCGAAGAAATTGAATCGGTTATCAAAAATCTCCCAACAAAGAAGAGTCCAGGACCAGATGGCTTCCCAGGGGAGTTCTACTAGATATTTAAAGCGGATAATACCTATCCTTCTCAAGCTATTCCAAAAAATAGAAAGGGAAGGAAAACTTCCAGACTCATTCTATGAAGCCAGCATTACTTTGATTCCTAAACCAGACAGAGACCTAGTTAAAAAAACAGAACTACAGGCCAATATCCCTGATGAATATGGATGCAAAAATTCTCAATAAGATACTAGCAAATCGAATTTAACAGCATATAGAAAGAATTATTCACCATGATCAAGTGGGATTCATTCCTGGGATACAGGGCTGGTTCAATATTCACAAATCAATAATGTGATACATCATATTAATAAAAGAAAAGAGAAGAAACATATGATCCTGTCAATCGATGCAGAAAAGGCATTTGACAAAATTCAGCATCTTTTCTTAATAAAAACCCTCCTAAAAGTCGGGATAGAAGGAACATACTTAAAGATCATAAAAGCCATTCATGAAAAGCCCACAGCTAATATCATCCTCAATGGGGAAAAACTGAGAGTTTTCTCCCTGAGATCAGGAACGCGACAGGGATGTCCACTCTCACGGCTGTTGTTTAACATAGTGTTGGAAGTGCTAGCATCAGCAATCAGACAACAAAAGGAAATCAAAGGCATCAAAACTGGCAAAGATGAAATTAAGCTTTCACTTTTTGCAGACGACATGATATTATATATGGAAAACCCAATTGACTCCACCAAAAGTCTGATAGAACTGATACATGAATTCAGCAATGTCTCAAGATACAAAATCAATGTACAGAAATCAGTTGCATTCTTATACACTAACAATGAAGCAACAGAAAGACAAATAAAGAAACTGATCCCATTCACAATTGCACCAAGAAGCATAAAATACCTAGGAATAAAACTGACCAAAGATGTAAAAGATCTGTATGCTGAAAACTATAGAAAGCTTATGAAGGAAATTGAGGAAGATATAAAGAAATGGAAAAACATTCCGTGGTCATGGTTTGGAAGAATAAATATTGTTAAAACGTCAATACTACCCAAAGCTATCTACACATTCAATGCAATCCCAATCAAAATTGCACCAGCATTCTTCTCAAAGCTAGAACAAGCAATCATGAAATTTGTATGGAACCTCAAAAGTCCCCAAAAAGCCAAAGTAATATTGAAGAAGACCAAAGTGGAAGGCATCACAATCCCAGATGTTAGCCTCTACTACAAAGCTGTAATCATCAAGACAGCATGGTATTGGCACAAAAACAGACACATAGACCAATGGAATAGAATAGAAACCCCAGAATTAGACTCACAAACGTATGGCCAACTACTCTTTGACAAAGCAGGAAAGAATATCCAATGGAAAAAAGACAGTCTCTTTAACAAATGGTGCCAGGAGAACTGGATTGCAACATGAAGAAGGATGAAACTAAACCACTTTCTTACACCATTCACAAAAATAAACTCAAAATGGATAAAGGACCTGAATGTGAGACAGGAAACCATCAAAACCCTAGAGGAGAAAGCAAGGAAAAACCTCTCTGACCTCAGCCGCAGCAATTTCTTACTTGACACATCCCCAAAGGCAAGGGAATTAAAAGCAAAAATGAAGTACTGGGACCTTATGAAGATAAAACGCTTCTGCACAGCATAGGAAACAATCAACAAAACTGAAAGGCAACCAACGGAATGGGAAAAGATACTTGCAAATGACATATCGGACAAAGGGCGAGTATCCAAAATCTATAAAGAGCTCACCAAATTCCACATGCGAAAAACAAATAATCCAGTGAAGAAATGGGCAGAAAACATGAATAGACACTTCTCTAAAGAAGACATCCAGATGGCTAACAGGCACATGAAAAGATGGTCAACGTTGCTCCTCATCAGGGAAATTCAAATCAAAACCACACTCAGCTATTACCTCATGCCAGTCAGAGTGGCTAAAATGAACAAATCAGGAGACTATAGATGCTGGTGAGAATGTGGAGAAATGGAAAGCCTCTTGCTCTGTTGGTGGGAATGCAAACTGGTGCAGCCACTCTGGAAAACAGTGTGGAGGTTCCTCAAAAAAATTAAAAATAGATCTACCCTATGACTCAGCAATAGCACTGCTAGGAATTTACCCAAGGGATACAGGTGTGCTGATGCAAACGGGCACTTGTACCCCAATTTTTATAGCAGCACTCCCAACAATAGCCAAACTATGGAAAGAGCCTAAATGTCCATCAAGTGAAGAATGGATAAAGAAATTGTGGTTTATATACATAATGAAATACTACATGGCAATGAGAAAGAATGAAATATGGCCTTTGTAGCAACGTGGATGAAACTGGAGTGTTCTGCTAAGTGAAATAAGTCATACAGAGAAGGACAGATTCCATATGTTTTCACTCCTATGTGGATCCTGAGACTCAACAGAAGACCATGGTGGAGGGGAAGGAAAAAAAATGTTTAGAGAGGGAGGGAGCCAAAACATAAGAGACTGCTAAAAACTGAGAACAAACTGAGGGTTTATGGGGGGTGGGAGGGAGAGGTTGGTGGGTGATGGGTATTGAGGAGGGCACCTGTTGGGATGAGCACTGGGTGTTGTATGGAATTCAATTTGACAATAAATTTCATAATAAAAAAAATAAAAATAAACCTCAAAGCTGACATTTTGTATGCAAATTTTGAAAGTTATTCCTTTTTGTCAAAGTAGATATTGATGAAGTGTCATTTCTGCCAATGCTTCTGATAGCATTTTAATATATCTAATAAGTAATAGAAACACATAGTCAAATAACCAGATAGTATAGAAAAGTCTACAATTAAAATCAGGAGCCTCCAGAGAGGCCCCTCCCCACCTCTTGTTCCCCAGATGCCAACACAATTAACCAATTTTGTTTTTAGTTCTTCAGTATTTACCTCCATAAGTCTAAATTATATGCTTACACCTCTATATAGTGTTTTATTAGCTTTCTGTTATTCTGGATGAAGCTACAGTTCACTTATATCATCCCCAGACCTAACTTCCATATAACTTCCCATTAGAGTAATATTAATATTGTTAATTTTAAGTGAAATAAAAAGCCCAAGATACTTTTTTACAATCAAGATTCTAAGAAAGTTGTGGAGTCTTTAGTCTTGCATGTGTGAGAAAAGGGAAGTGTGAATAATCTTTTTCTGATTTGACAAGAAAACAAATATTTATAACTTTTAGGAATATTGAGATCATAATTAAAATATTTTTACTATGGTAAAAAATTATCAAAAGACATTGAACACTTTCAGGGAAAGTTTAATTTTTGGTTCTTTATTTATTTTGCACCTAGCCAAGTTCTGCTAACATTCTTTTAACTAGATTCCAAAATCATTTTTGGCGGCTTTGAATTTTTCAGGACACAATATTCACATCTTCATATTCCAAGTAACAGTCCCTCCCATTTTAAGGGTCTCATGTTATCAAAGAACGGGACATAATATTAGTGAAATTCACTTTGTTATGTGTCTAGAGCCACACAACTCACTAGGGTATTGTATGATAATGTATTAAGCACAGGAAACCATGGAGTCAGAGAGATCTGGCTTAGAATCCTAGATCCACGACCTACTAGCAAGTTATGTAATTGACTTGTTGCCTCAATCTTTTCAATTAGAAAATGGACATGAATGCCTATTTTATAGCATTTTTGTGGTGTCACACAATTGGTTTGTTATTGTATGAAAACATGTGAAAATGATTAAGGTGTATAATATATGTCCAGCTTGCCATTATCACTCCAACAGAATTATAATGTGCTTCTACTTATTATATTGGCAAAATAATATGAGTTACTCAAGTATCACAATGCATTTAATTCAAAGACAAGTGTAATATTTTTTTAAATGTTTATTTATTTAAAAAAAATTTTTAACATTTATTTATTTTTGAGACAGAGAGAGACAGAGCATGAACAGGGGAGGGGCAGAGAGAGAGGGAGATACAGAATCTGAAACAGGCTCCAGGCTCTGAGCTGTCAGCACAGAGCCCGACGCGGGGCTCGAACTCACGGACCCTTAGATCATGACCTGAGCAGAAGTCGGCCGCTTAACTGACTAAGCCACCCAGGTGCCCCAAAGACAACTGTAATCTTTATGGCAGTGAGATACAGTATAGTTACCAACAATCCAAGACCTCTTAAACAGAGGTCACAAAACCTATAGGGGTCAGGCAGATGATCTAAATGAATAAAGAGGCTCTGGTGTGGACTTTGGCCAACTAGAGAACACAGATCTTTCCTAAACTAAGCATCATCTATTCAACAACTGCCACCTGTGGCAATGTGGTTTTTCCCATGCAGGGATAGAGACCACAGTTGCCAGACCTCTGACTTTGCAAGAGTACCTAGACATCCAAGGTGTAATATAATATCTCTTGATTAACTTTTGGCAATAAATGCATTTTAAAAACACTGTGTTGGCCAAACAACATAGGCTGGAGGTGGCTTATGGGTCTCCATGGTACCATCTGTATAACAACTCCTTATATATCAGAACACAATTATCTTTACAGAGTTTAAAAAAGCATAAATAATCAAGAAAACTGAGTAGGCATTAAAATCATTATCCCATTTCTGCTAAAAATGTAACACATTTTGCTTTCCCTTTTATGTCAAAATTGTTTCTTAGTGCAAATGTCTACATGTAGATTTTTTTCCCAAAGCACTTTGGTTAGATTTTATCAGATATATTCTAAAGAAGAAATTTTATGTTACACCTCTTGTTGTTGCTTCTGCAAATTTAGTGATAATCTTATAATGCAATAATATTTAATCTTAAAATGTAATGTATCTCAATGTAGTGAGCTGCTTATTGGTGAGGGTGGACAAGTGGGAGATAGATTTAAGGAAGAAACAACTCAATTCTCTTTTTGTCATGAACAGCTTTTCTATTAAGAAAAATCTGAAATGCCTATTTTCTTTTTTTTTTAATTTTTTTTTCAACGTTTATTTATTTTTGGGACAGAGAGAGACAGAGCATGAATGGGGGAGGGGCAGAGAGAGGGAGACACAGAATCGGAAACAGGCTCCAGGCTCTGAGCCATCAGCCCAGAGCCTGAGGCGGGGCTCGAACTCACGGACTGCGATATCGTGACCTGGCTGAAGTCGGACGCTTAACCGACTGCGCCACCCAGGCGCCCCTGAAATGCCTATTTTCTATGAATTTTTCAAATCAATTTGAGCTTTATAAGTGAAATAAATGTTAGTATGCATTTTATGAGTAATTCTTAGAAACATTGTTTTGAACACTTTTTTGAATAAGCATTTAATAATTTACATTCCTGAAAAATCGGAGTTTCCTTTTTTTCTTAGTAGGAAATAACTCAGAATACCAGAAATTTAAATATTATCCAAACAAGAAACCTGGATCATCAATCATCAATGCTTTTAGCAATTTATGTCCATATTTGATACATCATTTCATTTATGTCATACCCTGTATTGTATAATTTATTATTTTGCTCTCATACTATTTTCCCTAATGAGGAGGGACCTGTTTATCCCACTGACTCATCATAGGTACATTACTTGTCTTTTCTATTGACTTGAAAACTACTATAGTGTGAAGATGCATTCCTCTTTATCATAAAATACATTTAGTATATTAAAAATTATGTTTTCTTTTTATAAAAAGCTATTAACACTTATAGGCATATAATTATGGATGTTGGGAACAGCTTGTCACAGAGTACACTTGGAGAAACAGTTAGGTGGCCATAACCTAAAACAAATACCACCTAGTATTTATTACTTTTGTGATTTGGTTTATTCTACATGACTGATAATTGAAATGATAGTAATTTTTATTACAATTCCTCTTTACAGATTCTTAGTTACTTGATTATTGCTCTTATTTTAATGATCCTAAATTTGTCTCTGTTGTTTGTAAGTTCTCCCAGTATTCTTTGAAATCATGCAACAACATCTTCAGTCTAGACTTTCCACTTTTTAAGATGGTCATTTCAGAAGGTTCTCTTCAGTGCAAATTCATAATCTTAACTCTAGAGTTTGCCATTGAACTTCAATACATAATATCTGAAAGTGTACCATGTCTATCATATCGATAGATTTTTCAAGATCTACAAGTAATCCAATGCTTGTTTGAGTACTGTTTTAGATGTTATTTAGACATTCAATGTTGATAACTTAGCAAGGTATTGGCATCAATTCCTTACTTTCTTTTCACTTTATGATACTTATTCTACAAACCGAACTTTTAACATTTCTTTCAAGGTTCCCTTTTCAATAAAAGTATGACTTTTTTTTCATTGATTGCTTTTTTTGCTTCTTAAAATGTGTATCTTGAACATTTAGGACATATTTGTTCACTACCTTGTGAAGATTCTTATTGCTGGACAATTTTCTCTTTTGGCCTTTGTGATGAGGTTTCTATTATTTTTTTTCCTGAAATTTATTGACAAATTGGTTTCCATACAACACCCAGTGCTCATCCCAAAAGGTGCCCTCCTCAATACCCATCACCCACCCTCTCCTCCCTCCCACCCCCCATCAACCCTCAGTTTGTTCTCAGTTTTTAACAATCTCTTATGCTTTGGCTCTCTCCCATTCTAACCTCTTTTTTTTTTTTTTCCTTCCCCTCCCCCATGGGTTCCTGTTAAGTTTCTCAGGATCCACATAAGAGTGAAACCATATGGTATCTGTCTTTCTCTGTATGCTTTATTTCACTTAGCATCACACTCTCCAGTTCCATCCACGTTGCTACAAAAGGCCATATTTCATTTTTTCTCATTGCCACGTAATATTCCATTGTGTATATAAACCACAATTTCTTTATCCATTCATCAGTTGATGGACATTTAGGCTCTTTCCATAATTTGGCTATTGTTGAGAGTGCTGCTATGAACATTGGGGTACAAGTGGCCCTATGCATCAGTACTCCTGTATCCCTTGGATGAATTCCTAGCAGTGCTATTGCTGGATCATAGGGTAGGTCTATTTTTAATTTTCTGAGGAACCTCCACACTGCTTTCCAGAGCGGCTGCACCAATTTGCATTCCCACCAACAGTGCAAGAGGGTTCCCGTTTCTCCACATCCTCTCCAGCATCTATAATCTCCTGATTTGTTCATTTTGGCCACTCTGACTGGCGTGAGGTGGTACCTGAGTGTGGTTTTGATTTGTATTTCCCTGATAAGGAGGGACGCTGAACATATTTTCATGTGCCTGTTGGCCATCCGGATGTCTTCTTTAGAGAAGTGTCTATTCATGTTTTCTGCCCATTTCTTCACTGGGTTATTTGTTTTTCGGGTGTGGAGTTTGGTGAGCTCTTTATAGATTTTGGATACTAGCCCGTTGTCCGATATGTCATTTGCGAATATTTTTTCCCATTCCGTTGGTTGCCTTTTAGTTGTGTTGGTTGTTTCCTTTGCTGTGCAGAAGCTTTTTATCTTCATAAGGTCCCAGTAATTCACTTTTGCTTTTAATTCCCTTGCCTTTGGGGATGTGTCGAGTAAGAGATTGCTACGGCTGAGGTCAGAGAGGTCTTTTCCTGCTTTCTCCTCTAAGGTTTTGATGGTTTCCTGTTTCACATTCAGGTCCTTTATCCATTTTGAGTTTATTTTTGTGAATGGTGTGAGAAAGTGGTCTAGTTTCAACCTTCTGCATGTTGCTGTCCATTTCTCCCAGCACCATTTGTTAAAGAGACTGTCTTTTTTCCATTGGATGTTCTTCCCTGCTTTGTCAAAGATGAGTTGGCCATACGTTTGTGGGTCTAGTTCTGGGGTTTCTATTCTATTCCATTGGTCTATGTGTCTGTTTTTGTGCCAATACCATGCTGTCTTGATGATGACAGCTTTGTAGTAGAGGCTAAAGTCTGGGATTGTGATGCCTCCTGCTTTGGTCTTCTTCTTCAAAATTCCTTTGGCTATTCAGGGCCTTTTGTGGTTCCATATGAATTTTAGGATTGCTTGTTCTAGTTTCGAGAAGAATGCTGGTGCAATTTTGATTGGGATTGCATTGAATGTGTAGATAGCTTTGGGTAGTATTGACATTTTGACAATATTTATTTTTTCCAATCCATGAGCAGGGAATGTCTTTCCATTTCTTTAAATCTTCTTCAATTTCCTTCATAAGCTTTCTATAGTTTTCAGCATACAGATCCTTTACATCTTTGGTTAGATTTATTCCTAGGTATTTTATGCTTCTTGGTGCAATTGTGAATGGGATCAGTTTCTTTATTTGTCTTTCTGTTGCTTCATTGTTAGTGTATAAGAATGCAACTTATTTCTGTACATTGATTTTGTATCCTGCAACTTTGCTGAATTCATGTATCAGTTCTAGCAGACTTTTGGTGGAGTCTATCGGATTTTCCATGTAGAATATCATGTCATCTGCAAAAAGCGAAAGCTTGACTTCATCTTTGCCAATTTGGATGCCTTTGATTTCCTTTTGTTGTCTGATTGCTGATGCTAGAACTTCCAGCACTATGTTAAACAGCAGCTGTGAGAGTGGGCATCCTTGTCGTGTTCCTGATCTCAGGGAAAAAGCTCTCAGTTTTTCCCCATTGAGGATGATGTTAGCTGTGGGCTTTTCATAAATGGCTTTTATGATCTTTAAGTATGTTCCTTCTATCCCGACTTTCTCAAGGGTTTTTATTAAGAAAGGGTGCTGGATTTTGTCAAAGGCCTTTTCTGCATCGATTGACAGGATCATATGGTTCTTCTCTTTTTTTTGTTAATGTGATGTATCACGTTGATTGATTTGCGAATGTTGAACCAGCCCTGCATCCCAGGAATGAATTCCACTTGATCATGGTGAATCATTCTTTTTATATGCTGTTGAATTCGATTTGCTAGTATCTTATTGAGAATTTTTGCATCCATATTCATCAGGGATATTGGCCTGTAGTTCTCTTTTTTTACTGGGTCTCTGTCTGGTTTAGGAATCAAAGTAATACTGGCTTCATAGAATGAGTCTGGAAGTTTCCCTTCCCTTTCTATTTTTTGGAATAGCTTGAGAAGGATAGGTATTTTCTCTTCTTTAAACATCTGGTAGAACTCCCCTGGGAAGCCATCTGGTCCTGGACTCTTATTTGTTGGGAGATTTTTGATAACCGATTCAATTTCTTCGCTGGTTATGGGTCTGTTCAAGCTTTCTATTTCCTCCTGATTGAGTTTTGGAAGAGTGTGGGTGTTCAGGAATTTGTCCATTTCTTCCAGGTTGTCCAATTTGTTGGCATATAATTTTTCATAGTATTCCCTGATAATTGTTTGTATCTCTGAGGGATTGGTTGTAATCATTCCATTTTCATTCATGATTTTATCTATTTGGGTCATCTCCCTTTTCTTTTTGAGAAGCCTGGCTAGAGGTTTGTCAATTTTGTTTATTTTTTCAAAAAACCAACTCTTGGTTTTGTTGATCTGCTCTACAGTTTTTGTAGATTCTATATTGTTTATTTCTGCTCTGATCTTTATTATTTCTCTTCTTCTGCTGGGTTTAGGCTGCCTTTGCTGTTCTGCTTCTAGTTCCTTTAGGTGTGCTGTTAGATTTTGTATTTGGGATTTTTCTTGTTTCTTGAGATAGGCCTGGATTGCAATGTATTTTCCTCCCAGGACTGCCTTTGCTGCGTCCCAAAGCGTTTGGATTGTTGTATTTTCATTTTCGTTTGTTTCCATATATTTTTTAATTTCTTCTCTATTTGCCTGGTTGACCCACTCAATCGTTAGTAGGGTGTTCTTTAACCTCCATGCTTTTGGAGGTTTTCCAGACTTTTTTCTGTGGTTGATTTCAAGCTTCATAGCATTGTGGTCTGAAAGTAAGCATGGTATAATTTCAATTCTTGTAAACTTATGAAGGGCTGTTTTGTGACCCAGTATATGATCTATCTTGGAGAATGTTCCATGTGCACTCGAGAAGAAAGTATATTCTGTTGCTTTGGGATGCAGAGTTCTAAATATATCTGTCAAGTCCATCTGATCCAATGTCTCATTCAGGGCCCTTGTTTCTTTATTGACCGTGTGTCTAGATGATCTATCCATTTCTGTAAGTGGGGTGTTAAAGTCCCCTGCAATTACCACATTCTTCTCAATAAGGTTGCTTATGTTTATGAGTAATTGTTTTATATATTTGGGGGCTCCGGTATCGGCGCATAGACATTTATAATTGTTAGCTCTTCCTGATGGATAGACCCTGTAACTATTATATAATGTCCTTCTTCATCTCTTGTTACAGCCTTTAATTTAAAGTCTAGTTTGTCTGATATAAGTATGGCTACTCCAGCTTTCTTTTGGCTTCCAGTAGCATGATAAATAGTTCTCCATCCCCTCACTCTCAATCTAAAGGTGTCCTCAGGTCTAAAATGAGTCTCTTGTAGACAGCAAATAGATGGGTCTTGTTTTTTTATCCATTCTGATACCCTATGTCTTTTGGTTGGCGCATTTAATCCATTTACATTCAGTGTTATTGTAGAAAGATACGGGTTTAGAGTCATTGTGATGTCTGTATGTTTTATGCTTATAGTGATGTCTCTGGGACTTTGTCTCACAGGGTCCCCCTTAGGATCTCTTGTAGGGCTGGTTTAGTGGTGACAAATTCCTTCAGTTTTTGTTTGTTTGGGAAGACCTTTATCTCTCCTTCTATTCTAAATGACAGACTTGCTGGATAAAGGATTCTCGGCTGCATATTTTTTCTGTCTAGCACCCTGAAAATCTCGTGCCAATTCTTTCTGGCCTGCCAAGTTTCAAAAGAGAGATCAGTCACGAGTCTTATAGGTCTCCCTTTATATGTGAGGGCACGTTTACCCCTTGCTGCTTTCAGAATTTTCTCTTTATCCTTGCATTTTGCCAGTTTCACTATGATATGTCGTGCAGAAGATCGATTCAAGTTCCGTCTGAAGGGAGTTCTCTGGGCCTCTTGGATTTCAATGCCTTTTTCCTTCCCCAGTTCAGGGAAGTTCTCAGCTATTATTTCTTCAAGTACCCCTTCAGCACCTTTCCCTCTCTCTTCCTCCTCTGGGATACCAATTATGCGTATATTATTTCTTTTTAGTGTATCACTTAGTTCTCTAATTTTCCCCTCATACTCCTGGATTTTTTTATCTCTCTTTTTCTCAGCTTCCTCTTTTTCCATAACTTTATCTTCTAGTTCACCTATTCTCTCCTCTGCCTCTTCAAGTCGAGCTGTGGTGGTTTCCATTTGTTATGCATTTCGTTTAAGGCGTTTTTCAGCTCCTCGTGACTGTTCCTTAGTCCCTTGATCTCTGTAGCAAGAGATTCTCTGCTGTCCTGTATACTGTTTTCAAGCCCAGCGATTAATTTTATGACTATTATTCTAAATTCACTTTCTGTTATATTATTTAAGTCCTTTTTGATCAGTTCATTAGCTGTTATTTTTGGAGAGTCTTCTGAGGGGAATTCTTCCGCTTGGTCATTTTGGATAGTCCCTGGCATGGTGAGGACCTGCAGGGCACTTCCCCTGTGCTGTGGTGTATAACTGGAGTTGGTGGGCGGGGCCGCAGTCAGACCTGATGTCTGCCCCCAGCCCACCGCTGGGGCCACAGTCAGACTGGTGTGTGCCTTCTCTTCCCCTCTCCCAGGGGCGGGATTCACTGTGGGGTGGTGTGGCTTGTCTGGGCTACCTGCACCCTGCCAGGCTTGTGATGCTGGGGATCTGGCGTATTAGCTGGGGTGGGTAGGCAAGGTGCACGGGGGCAGGAGGGGCAGGCTTAGATCGCTTCTCCTTAGGTGATCCACTTCAGGAGGGGCCCTGTGGCAGCGGGAGGGAGTCAGATCCACTGCCGGAGGTTTGGCTCCACAGAAGCGCAGAGTTGGTTGTTTGCTAGGAGCGAGCACGTTTCCTGGCAGGAACTGGTTCTCTTTGGGATTTTGGCTGGGGGATGGGTGGGGGAGATGGCGCTGGAGAGCGCCTTTGTTCCCCACCAAACTGAGCTCTGTTGTCAGGGCGCTCAGCAGCTCTCCCTCCCTTTGTCCTCCAGCCTTCCCGCTTTCCGAGCAGAGCTGTTAACTTATGACCTCCCAGACGCTAAGTCGCGCTTGTTGTGGGAACACAGTCCGTCAGGCCCCTCCGCTTTTGCCAACCAGACTCGGGGGCTCTGCTTGGCCGGCGAGCCGCCCCTCCGCCCCGGCTCCCTCCCGCCAGTCCGTGGAGCACGCACCGCTTCGCTGCCCTTCCTACCCTCTTCCGTGGGCCTCTCGTCTGTGTTTGGCTCCGGCGACTCCTTTCTGCTAATCCTCTGGCGGTTTTCTGGGTTATTTATGCAGGTGTAGGTGGAATCTAAGTGATCAGTAGGACGCGCAGTGAGCCCAGCATCCTCCTACGCCGCCATCTTGCAAAACCTTCCCCTGTGATGAGGTTTTTAAACAAAGGACAATTTCATTTTCAAGTACTGTTTTGGGATTATATGACATACAAACAACACGTACACATCTGCCTTAATGAAGCAAGGATGTGACTGTGGAAATCTACATTTTCCTTTGCTTGCTCCAAATGAATAAGCCAATATAAAAATTGTTATCCCATTCCTAACTAACCAACAGATGCTCTAGCAGCAGTTGGCATGGACTGACACCTTTGCTGACATTTTTAGAAGCATAGCCACAGGGTAAATGAATGTACAATTTAGCTTCGACTATTTTCACAACAGGTGTGCCTACAAAGGAAGCTCATGATCCATTTTAAAAGATTTGTGTAGGAAACATAACACAGCTGCCAACACCTGTTAACTTTGTGTAAAGCTAGGTCAATGATTTTGATATGTGTGATAGTTATCCTGTCTGAAAAAACCATCCTCTTCGACTGAAAGCAAATTTGGGCAAAGAAAAGGTTGAGTGAGACGGGTTTGCTACATTGATCCTACCGATCAATGGGATGACAAATGTGACAACATGCTCATCCTTCTATTTAAGTACAACTTCGTTAATGGAAAAAAAAGGTAAGTTGAGACGAAGACCCATTCGTAGACAGTCAATACTATCTTCTTTCTACTCAAAACAACAAGGCCCATTCTGTGAGACATTTTTTCCAGCTTCATTGATGTGTAAATGACAAATAAATTTGCAATATATTTAGAGTGTACAGTGTGCTTATTTGATACATGTATACATTGTGAAATAATTCTTACAATTAAGTTAATTAACACATCCTTCACCTCATATAGTTACTTTTTAAAAAAAAATTTTTTTTTAACGTTTATTTATTTTTGCGACAGAGAGAGACAGAGCATGAACGGGGGAGGGTCAGAGAGAGAGAGGGAGACACAGAATCTGAAACAAGCTCCAGGCTCTGAGCAGTCAGCACAGAGCCCGACGCGGGGCTCGAACTCACATACCGCAAGATCGTGACCTGAGCCGAAGTTGGACGCTTAACCGACTGAGCCACCCAGGCGCCCCTAGTTACTTTTTTTAAAAATAAAAATGGTTGAGATCTACTCTCAACAAATTTCAGGTATACAATACAGTATTATTAACTAGGATACATTTCTAAAATCTAAATTCCATTAGTTTATTGAAATAAGTAAAACATATGCATGGTTTTAATTCCAAAATAAACAAATGGGTATGCAGTGAAAATCAAGTCTCTCACCCACACAGCCAATTTCTCTCTTCAGAGGTTAAGAGTTTTTAGCAATTTCCTGAATATATTTCCTAAACATGATCTATACATATTTAATTTTTTCATACAAATTACAAGATAACATAACATCTCACTTGTTTAAACTACCCTGAGAATTGTTGAATATTGGCATAGAGTTGCCTCAGTTTTTGGTGGTTGCATGATATTTCATTGTAGTTATCTATTGCAATTTATTTAACCAGTCCCTCTAATGATAAATGGCTAAGCTTCATTCAAAGAAGTCATATTGTACTATTGATACTTTACTTTTCTGCCTCCCTCTTCCTGGCATCTAAGGCATTCAATGCCTTTTTACTGCTCTCTGGATGCTCTCTAAAGTCTGCATTTCCTTCCCCAAACTGCTCCATCATCAATAGAGTTTTCTACTGATTTCACAATTACCATTCATAATATAGCATCTGTCACAATGTGCACCACAAATATTGGTTTATTTCCTCAGGTTGATTATATTAGTTACTGTATTTCAGAAGGAAAACTGATGAACCAAATCACACTTGAGTAAATGATCAATAATACATTGTCTTGTAATCCACTAAATGTGTTGCATTTTAAAAGAAGACTTTAAAAATTCAGAGACAAAACTCTAGGGATTTAAATGACAAATTAATGTAAATAAATCAGGTAATGTGGGATAGATAGAAGTACCCTAAAGGTATTGGTAACTCTTTGCCTTCAAAGGCTGGCTGTTGATTAGATGACCTCTAAGGTACCATCCAGTTCTAACTTTGTCTTGATTCCTAATTCTATTATAGAGAAACCAAATTTGTAAACAAGATTTTAACATAAAAGATTAAGCCAATCACAATCCTAGTTGTTTGATTTTTGCCAATTTTGTGCCATTTTATTTATTTATTTATTTATTTTTAAAGTTATTTATTTTTTATTTATTTTTTTTTCCTGAAATTTATTGACAAATTGGTTTCCATACAACACCCAGTGCTCATCCCAAAAGGTGCCCTCCTCAATACCCATCACCCACCCTCTCCTCCCTCCCACCCCCCATCAACCCTCAGTTTGTTCTCAGTTTTTAACAGTCTCTTATGCTTTGGCTCTCTCCCATTCTAACCTTTTTTTTTTTTTCCTTCCCCTCCCCCATGGGTTCCTGTTAAGTTTCTCAGGATCCACATAAGAGTGAAACCATATGGTATCTGTCTTTCTCTGTATGGCTTATTTCACTTAGCATCACACTCTCCAGTTCCATCCATGTTGCTACAAAAGGCCATATTTCATTTTTTCTCATTGCCACGTAATATTCCATTGTGTATATAAACCACAATTTCTTTATCCATTCATCAGTTGATGGACATTTAGGCTCTTTCCATAATTTGGCTATTGTTGAGAGTGCTGCTATGAACATTGGGGTACACGTGGCCCTATGCATCAGCGCTCCTGTATCCCTTGGATACATTCCTAGCAGTGCTATTGCTGGATCATAGGGTAGGTCTATTTTTAATTTTCTGAGGAACCTCCACACTGCTTTCCAGAGCGGCTGCACCAATTTGCATTCCCACCAACAGTGCAAGAGGGTTCCCGTTTCTCCACATCCTCTCCAGCATCTATAGTCTCCTGATTTGTTCATTTTGGCCACTCTGACTGGCATGAGGTGATACCTGAGTGTGGTTTTGATTTGTATTTCCCTGATAAGGAGGGACGCTGAACATCTTTTCATGTGCCTGTTGGCCATCCGGATGTCTTCTTTAGAGAAGTGTCTATTCATGTTTTCTGCCCATTTCTTCACTGGGTTATTTGTTTTTCGGGTGTGGAGTTTGGTGAGCTCTTTATAGATTTTGGATACTAGCCCTTTGTCCGATATGTCATTTGCGAATATCTTTTCCCATTCCGTTGGTTGCCTTTTAGTTGTGTTGGTTGTTTCCTTTGCTGTGCAGAAGCTTTTTATCTTCATAAGGTCCCAGTAATTCACTTTTGCTTTTAATTCCCTTGCCTTTGGGGATGTGTCGAGTAAGAGATTGCTACGGCTGAGGTCAGAGAGGTCTTTTCCTGCTTTCTCCTCTAAGGTTTTGATGGTTTCCTGTCTCACATTTAAGTCCTTTATCCATTTTGAGTTTATTTTTGTGAATGGTGTGAGAAAGTGGTCTAGTTTCAACCTTCTGCATGTTGCTGTCCAGTTCTCCCAGCACCATTTGTTAAAGAGGCTGTCTTTTTTCCATTGGATGCTCTTTCTTGCTTTGTCAAAGATGAGTTGGCCATACGTTTGTGGGTCTAGTTCTGGGGTTTCTATTCTATTCCATTGGTCTATGTGTCTGTTTTTGTGCCAATACCATGCTGTCTTGATGATGACAGCTTTGTAGTAGAGGCTAAAGTCTGGGATTGTGATGCCTCCTGCTTTGGTCTTCTTCTTCAAAATTCCTTTGGCTATTCAGGGCCTTTTGTGGTTCCATATGAATTTTAGGATTGCTTGTTCTAGTTTCGAGAAGAATGCTGGTGCAATTTTGATTGGGATTGCATTGAATGTGTAGATAGCTTTGGGTAGTATTGACATTTTGACAATATTTATTTTTCCAATCCATGAGCAGGGAATGTCTTTCCATTTCTTTAAATCTTCTTCAATTTCCTTCATAAGCTTTCTATAGTTTTCAGCATACAGATCCTTTACATCTTTGGTTAGATTTATTCCTAGGTATTTTATGCTTCTTGGTGCAATTGTGAATGGGATCAGTTTCTTTATTTGTCTTTCTGTTGCTTCATTGTTAGTGTATAAGAATGCAACTGATTTCTGTACATTGATTTTGTATCCTGCAACTTTGCTGAATTCATGTATCAGTTCTAGCAGACTTTTGGTGGAGTCTATCGGATTTTCCATGTAGAATATCATGTCATCTGCAAAAAGCGAAAGCTTGACTTCATCTTTGCCAATTTGGATGCCTTCGATTTCCTTTTGTTGTCTGATTGCTGATGCCAGAACTTCCAGCACTATGTTAAACAGCAGCGGTGAGAGTGGGCATCCTTGTCGTGTTCCTGATCTCAGGGAAAAAGCTCTCAGTTTTTCCCCGTTGAGGATGATGTTAGCTGTGGGCTTTTCATAAATGGCTTTTATGATCTTTAAGTATGTTCCTTCTCTCCCGACTTTCTCAAGGGTTTTTATTAAGAAAGGGTGCTGGATTTTGTCGAAGGCCTTTTCTGCATCGATCAACAGGATCATATGGTTCTTATCTTTTCTTTTATCAATGTGATGTATCACATTGATTGATTTGCAAATGTTGAACCAGCCCTGCATCCCAGGAATGAATCCCACTTGATCATGGTGAATCATTCTTTTTATATGCTGTTGAATTCTCTTTGCTAGTATCTTAAAGAGAATTTTTGCATCAATATTCATCAGAGTTATTGGCCTGTAGTTCTCTTTTTTTACTGGGTCTCTGTCTGGTTTAGGAATCAAAGTAATACTGGCTTCATAGAATGAGTCTGGAAGTTTTCCTTCCCTTTCTATTTTTTGGAATAGCTTGAGAAGGATAGGTATTATCTCTGCTTTAAACGCCTGGTAGAACTCCCCTGGGAAGCCATCTGGTCCTGGACTCTTATTTGTTGGGAGATTTTTGATAACCGATTCAATTTCTTCACTGGTTATGGGTCTGTTCAAGCTTTCTATTTCCTCCTGATTGAGTTTTGGAAGAGTGTGGGTGTTCAGGAATTTGTCCATTTCTTCCAGGTTGTCCAATTTGTTGGCATATAAGTTTTCATAGTATTCCCTGATAATTGTTTGTATCTCTGAGGGATTGGTTGTAATCATTCCATTTTCATTCATGATTTTATCTATTTGGTTCATCTCCCTTTTCTTTTTGAGAAGCCTGGCTAGAGGTTTGTCAATTTTGTTTATTTTTTCAAAAAACCAACTCTTGGTTTCGTTGATCTGCTCTACCGTTTTTGTAGATTCTATATTGTTTATTTCTGCTCTGATCTTTATTATTTCTCTTCTTCTGCTGGGCTTAGGCTGCCTTTGCTGTTCTGCTTCTAGTTCCTTTAGGTGTGCTGTTAGATTTTGTATTTGGGATTTTTCTTGTTTCTTGAGATAGGCCTGGATTGCAATGTATTTTCCTCTCAGGACTGCCATTGCTGCGTCCCAAAGCGTTTGGATTGTTGTATTTTCATTTTCGTTTGTTTCCATATATTTTTTAATTTCTTCTCTAATTGTCTGGTTGACCCACTCATTCGTTAGTAGGGTGTTCTTTAACCTCCATGCTTTTGGAGGTTTTCCAGACTTTTTTCTGTGGTTGATTTCAAGCTTCATAGCATTGTGGTCTGAAAGTAAGCATGGTATAATTTCAATTCTTGTAAACTTATGAAGGGCTGTTTTGTGACCCAGTATATGATCTATCTTGGAGAATGTTCCATGTGCACTCGAGAAGAAAGTATATTCTGTTGCTTTGGGATGCAGAGTTCTAAATAGATCTGTCAAGTCCATCTGATCCAATGTCTCATTCAGGGCCCTTGTTTCTTTATTGACCGTGTGTCTAGATGATCTATCCATTTCTGTAAGTGGTGTATTAAAGTCCCCTGCAATTACCACATTCTTATCAATAAGGTTGCTTATGTTTATGAGTAATTGTTTTATATATTTGGGGGCCCCGGTATTTGGTGCATAGACATTTATAATTGTTAGCTCTTCCTGATGGATAGACCCTGTAACTATTATATAATGTCCTTCTTCATCTCTTGTTACAGCCTTTAATTTAAAGTCTAGTTTGTCTGATATAAGTATGGCTACTCCAGCTTTCTTTTGGCTTCCAGTCGCATGATAAATAGTTCTCCATCCCCTCACTCTCAATCTAAAGGTGTCCTCAGGTCTAAAATGAGTCTCTTGTAGACAGAAAATAGATGGGTCTTGTTTTTTTATCCATTCTGATACCCTATGTCTTTTGGTTGGCGCATTTAATCCATTTACATTCAGTGTTATTATAGAAAGATACGGGTTTAGAGTCATTGTGATGTCTGTATGTTTTATGCTTATAGTGATGTCTCTGGGACTTTGTCTCACAGGGTCCCCCTTAGGATCTCTTGTAGGTCTGGTTTAGTGGTGACAAATTCCTTCAGTTTTTGTTTGTTTGGGAAGACCTTATCTCTCCTTCTATTCTAAATGACAGACTTGCTGGATAAAGGATTCTCGGCTGCATATTTTTTCTGTCTAGAACACTGAAAATCTCGTGCCAATTCTTTCTGGCCTGCCGAGTTTCAAAAGAGAGATCAGTCACGAGTCTTATAGGTCTCCCTTTATATGTGAGGGCACGTTTACCCCTTGCTGCTTTCAGAATTTTCTCTTTATCCTTGCATTTTGCCAGTTTCACTATGATATGTCGTGCAGAAGATCGATTCAAGTTCCGTCTGAAGGGAGTTCTCTGGGCCTCTTGGATTTCAATGCCTTTTTCCTTCCCCAGTTCAGGGAAGTTCTCAGCTATTATTTCTTCAAGTACCCCTTCAGCACCTTTTCCTCTCTCTTCCTCCTCTGGGATACCAATTATGCGTATATTATTTCTTTTTAGTGTATCACTTAGTTCTCTAATTTTCCCCTCATACTCCTGGATTTTTTTTATCTCTCTTTTTCTCAGCTTCCTCTTTTTCCATAACTTTACCTTCTAGTTCACCTATTCTCTCCTCTGCCTCTTCAAGCCGAGCTGTGGTGGTTTCCATTTTGTTATGCATTTCATTTAAAGCGTTTTTCAGCTCCTCGTGACTGTTCCTTAGTCCCTTGATCTCTGTAGCAAGAGATTCTCTGCTGTCCTGTATACTGTTTTCAAGCCCAGCGATTAATTTTATGACTATTATTCTAAATTCACTTTTTTATGTTATTTAAGTCCTTTTTGATCGGCTCATTAGCTGTTGTTATTTCCTGGAGATTCTTCTGAGGGGAATTCTTCCGCTTGGTCATTTTGGATAGTCCCTGGCGTGGTGAAGACCTGCAGGGCACTTCCCTTGTGCTGTGGTGTATAACTGGAGTTGGTGGGCGGGGCCGCAGTCAGACCTGATGTCTGCCCCCAGCCCACCGCTGGGGCCACAGTCAGACTGGTGTGTGCCTTCTCTTCCCCTCTCCTAGGGGCGGGATTCACTGTGGGGTGGTGTGGCTCGTCTGGGCTACTTGCACCCTGCCAGGCTTGTGATGCTGGGGATCTGGCGTATTAGCTGGGGTGGGTAGGCAAGGTGCTCGGGGGCAGGAGGGGCAGGCTTAGCTCGCTTCTCCTTAGGTGATCCACTTCAGGAGGGGCCCTGTGGCAACGGGAGGGAGTCAGATCCGCTGCCAGAGGTTTGGCTCCGCAGAAGGGCAGAGTTGGGTGTTTGCGCGGAGGGAGCAAGTTCCCTGGCAGGAACCAGTTCCCTTTGGGATTTCGGCTGGGGGATGGGTGGGGGAGATGGCGCTGGTGAGCGCCTTTGTTCCCCACCAAACTGAGCTCTGTTGTCAGGGGGCTCAGCAGCTCTCCCTCCCTCTGTCCTCCAGCCTTCCCGCTTTCCGAGCAGAGCTGTTAACTTATGACCTCCCAGATGCTAAGTCGCGCTTGTTGTGGGAACACAGTCCGTCAGGCCCCTCCGCTTTTGCAAGCCCGACTCGGGGGCTCTGCTTGGCCGGCAAGCCGCCCCTCCGCCCCGGCTCCCTCCCGCCAGTCCGTGGAGCGCGCACCGCCTCGCCGCCCTTCCTACCCTCTTCCGTGGGCCTCTCGTCTGCGTTTGGCTCCGGCGACTCCGTTCTGCTAATCCTCTGGCGGTTTTCTGGGTTATTTAGGCAGGTGTAGATGGAATCTAAGTGATCAGCAGGACGTGCGGTGAGCCCAGCGTCCTCCTAAGCCGCCATCTTGCCGCTAGCATCCAAGCAGCAGTGTTTTATGTAAGTGCTGAATCATTAAGTTCTACACCTGAAACCAATATTACACTGTATGTTAACTGGAATTAAAAAAAAACTTGGAGGAAAAAAAGAAGCATGTGGGAATACCTTCATGTTTAATTCATTGAAATAAAACAAACAAAACTGTAGTTGTGCATGAAATCACTTAGTACATAGAGGAAGGGAAAGGTCCCAGGGCAGAACTTGTACACTAACAAAGTGATTAAAGAGTGTGTCTCAAATACCACTCAATTATGTAATTGCATACTCTTTCATTATAACATTGTCTTAAAGTAATACTACACAAAGCAGAAAAGAACATTGTCTTTAGTTAAATATTCCAAAGATCACTTGAAATCTGGTATAATTATCATTTTCCCCTCAAGGTCAAATTATAGATGTGTATCTATGTTTATGTGTTTATAGTTTGACTATTTGGTTATATGACTTTATCTTTCTTTTTATTTGTTCTATTAATTTTTCACTTAAAAAAGTCTCTCACTTCCAAAAAGCAATTTATCTGACAGTTCCTTCAAGGTGTGAACAAATATGTTGGTATCATTATCTGATTCATTAGTTCAGATATGCTGACAAGCTGATATCAAGAAGGGATTATATGTACAGTAGATTTATTGGGAACAGAAGGAGAAGAAAGACTTCAAACCACAATCTAGGCTTGATACTTGTGAAAGAAGAGAAGGAAGGGAGATTGGGTAAGAAGAGTCTTCAACTGTATCACAGTTCCGAGTGTGGTTCAGCCAGTCCAGTGAGGAGTCCTTAAGCCAAAACTTCCATTGAAGGAGTCCTGTATCTCTCAAGAATTGTCTTGCTTTAGTATTCCCACTAAATATTAGTTATTGGTTGGGAGCAACTCACAAGTTATTGGTGCTTAGTTATTGGTTTGGAGCAACTCACAAAAAAATAATGAGTCATCATCAATGTAGTGGTGAACCCAGATAGGTATAGTTTGAACCATAAGTCAATTATGATTCTTATAGCAGGAGATCTGAGTGGCATGTTTATGTGGCTGCAACATCTTAATAATACTTAGTACTGCATAATTCACAGATAAATAATAGATGATTATTTCACATATCTTTATTTAGCACTTGCTAATTATATGACCTTGAAAAATCATTAGCACTTTTTGGTCCTTAGATTTACTATTGGTAAAATGATATCTGCCTTACTTGTTTTCATAGAATTGCTAGGATAAAGCGAGGTCATGACTAGGACATTACCATAATGTTCTATACCTTAACAGAACAGTATTGTTTCCACTTAAGGCTACTATACTCTTGAAATGTACTTAATTAAGATGTGCTCTAAGTGGGAGGAAGAGGTTGGGAAGATGGTGGAATAGGAGGACCCCAAGTTCACCTCCTCCCATGGATAAAACTATATAACACCCACATCAGCATAAATAACCCGAAAACAACCTGAAGAGTGGCAGAGCAAACACCACAACTAAAGATAGAGAAGAGGCCACACAGAAGAATATAAGAAAAGTGGAGATGCAGTTTGGGAGAAAATGTACCATGGTTTTCCATGATTAGGAGAGAGCTAAGAGCATGGTGAAAAGCAAGAAATGTACAGTAACACTGGAAAGCCCTCGTGGGGAATATGAATTCCCATAACATTTGCCTTTGAAAGCGACAGGCTGATTTCATGAAGTCTTACAACCAGCATGACTTAACTTCTGGAATTTTAAAAATCAATGGGCTCATCTCTGGGGTAGTCTGGAGTACATTAGAAACCTGAGTTCACACTCTTAAAAAGACAGACAACAAATAGGCCACAGAAATACAGCTTAGAAGCAGCAGATCAAAAAATACATGGGCATTCTCTGACTGATTTCATTTAGCATAACACACTTCAGTTCCATCCATGTTGGTGCAAATGGTCAGATCATGTTTTCAGTCATATGTGGATCCTGAGAAACTTAACAAAAGACCATGGGGGAGGGGAAGGGGGAAAAAGTTACAGATACAGAGAGAGAGAGAGAGAGAGAGAGGCAAACCATAAAAGATTCTTAAATACTGAGAACAAACTGAAGGTTGATGGGGGTGGGGGAGAGGAGAAAGTGGGTGATTGGCATTGAGAAGGACACTTGTTGGGATGAGCACTAGGTGTTGTATGGAACCCAAATTGACAATAAATAATATTTTTCAAAAAAAAAGTTCAACTTATTTCTGAATTGTATTCTTGACTTTAAAGAAAAAAATTAAAAAAAAAAAACCCTGGGCATAAGGGAGAAAGAGTTATTTACTCATATCAGAGAATATCCTGAACAGGCAGGGATGAAAGGAAGACCCCTCTAGGTACAAAGGAGCTGACACATGCCACTTCCTTCTCCCACCCTTCCACATAAAAACACGACCATTTGAAGACCAGCATGGACACACACTCCCCAATTTGATTATATCAAGCCCTGAACCCCATGTTTCAGCACATCTGGCCTTACAGTTAAGTTTGGCTCAGTCCCAAGGCTATGTGTCCCCAACCCCAGAAGATGTTGGTGCAAAATGCACCATCATTGTATCTCCTGACCTCTGTATTTTGTAGGGCCTGAGTTCTAGTGGTAGCGATAGCAGGTCTTGTTTCAAAAGCAGAGCAGGGCACACCTTCTTAAAATTCACCCCACTCAGTTAGGGACCAAACAGGGCATCAACAACCAAAGAAAGCCTCTGTAGATGACTGGAATGAAGAGAAAAACAGCCAGGAATCAACATCAGGGCACACAACACACACACACAGGAGATACTCCCTGAAGCACCAGGTCCTGGAGAGTAAAGGATACTGCACTTCAGGGCATGAAAGGACTTCTTCATAAAGCCATTTGCATCCAAAGCACAAGATATAACTGACTTTTCTAACAGAGAAACAGAGGCAGAGCTAGGCAAAATGAGGAGACACAGGAATATGTCCTAACTGAATGATCAGGATAAAACCACAGCAAGACACCAGAGTGAAATGGATATAAATAATATGCCTGATAGAGAATTTAAAGTAATGATCATAAATATAATCCCAGGACTTGAGAAAAGAGTGGAGGTCATCACAGGTGTCTGGCTAGCTCAGTTAGTTAAGCGTCCAACTTCAGCTCATGTCATGATCTCACGGTTCGTGAATTCAAGCCATGCTTTGGGCTTGTACTGACAGCTCTGAACCTGGATCCTGCTTCAGATTATGTGTCTCCCTCTCTCTCTGCCCCTCCCCTGCTCATGCTCTGTCTCTCTCTCTCAAAAATAAACATTAAAAAAGAGTGGAGGTCATCAGTAAGACCCTTAAAAAAGGGCAAAAAAAAAAAAGAGATTAAGAAGACAACAAAGGAAATAAAAAATGCACTTTTTGGGGAGGGGGAGCTAAGATATAGTAGGAGGATTCAAGGCTACCTAGTTCCTGGAACACATCTAGATAACTATCATAATCATTCTGAATCCCCAAGAAATCGACCTGAGGACTGACAGAACAAATTGCACTACTAGAGTGAGAAAAGAAGCCACAATAAGGAAAGTAGGAAGAAAAGAGGCCACAATGAGGAAAGTAGGAAGTGCAGAAATGTGGTTTGGGGAGAAATGGATCATGAATGTTGAGGAGGGGAAGGGAGCCCTGGTCTCAGAGAAAAGTGACAGTGAGCGGAGCATGCAGGGATATGCACAAAGAGAATATTTCCCCAAAGCTATTGGATGGGAAAATGAGAAGGGCTGGTTTTGGTGGGTTTTTACAATTAGTGGGGCTTAAAGACTTGAGTTTTAGAGGTTGGCAGGTTTGGCTGCGATGGAACCCTGAGGGTGCTGCCCTACTCCTGGAGAGAAGGCAGGTAAACAAACATGGAGCAAGCAACCCCAGGGCAGAGTGCGATCTCACGATCACCTAAGTGATTGCTCTTCTTGGAGATTATCTGTGAGAGATGGCATTCATAGAGACACCTCTCTGGGGACAAAAAAGCCTGTGGATGTCATTTCCCTCTCCTGCCCCTCAGTATATGTGCAAAGACACCTGCTGAGGGTGGCTAACCCAGACACTATCTATTTAGCCTCCTTTGCTCCAAATCCCATGCCCCTGCACTCTGGCGGTACTGCCCTTCTCAGTCAATCCTGCATCTGACAAAGTGCAGTAAGTACCTCCTCAAGAAGACTAGTGCAAGTCCCCACAACGCCACATACCAAAAGTATGGGATTTTAAAAGTCAGCAAGCATGGCTGGGATAGATCCTAAAGGGCACTGCACTGCTCCAGGCAGGCAGGCTACCCAGAGACAGACAATTTAAAAACAGCAATCTGAAAAATACCTGGAATGCATGAGGGGAAATTAATCACACTTTTGGAAGGGCATCCCTGAGAGCAGAAAGCAGGGAGACCCCTCTCAGGGGACAAAGGAGCTGGTTGGTGTCATTTCCCTCTCCTCTCCCTCAGCATAAAACAACTGCAGTAAGCAACTAAGTGCCAACACTGGCTGCCTCACCAGCTTACACCAAATCCTGCCCCTGGCACTCAGATGGTACTGCTTTTATTGGGTAAATATGCCTAAAAATCAGTGCAGTGGGTCTCATCCCAGGAAGGCCAGCAGACAACTGCACATGCAACACATATATAAACCATAGAGTTCTGCAAGGCTTCAGTTCTAGTGGAAGTAGCATCAGGTCTCATTTAACAAGTAGAACAGAGCATGCCTAGTTGAAACTCACCACATTCTGGTTAAGGACCAAACACTGCCCATTGAAGGCAAGGAGAGCCTCTGCAGACAACTGACCTGAAGGACAAAGCTTCCAAAACATAGTAGCAGAGTGCACACAGCACACACCAGAGACACTCCATGAAATGCCAGGTCCTGGAAATCATATGACCTCTTCTTCATAAAGGATTACTCTCAGGAGCAAGAAACATAACAGGCTTTTCTAACACAGAGAAGAAAACATAGACCTAGACAAAATGCAAAGGTGGAGGAATTCATCCTAAAAGAAGGAACAAGAAAATGTCATGGCCAGAGATCTAATTGAAACATATATAGGTAATATGGCTGGTGGAAAATTTAAAGCAACAATCATGAGAATACTCACTGGGCTTGAAAAAGAATGTAAGACTTCGGGAAGGCACTTACAACAATTAAAATAGTTAAAAAAATCAAGCTGAAATAAAAAAATGTTATAATTGATATGGGAAACTGAATGGTATAATGACCCAAGGATGAAAGAAGTGGAGGAATAAATAAATGATATAGAATATAGAATAATGGAAAATAATGAAACTGAGCAAAGGAGAGAATGAAGAATTATGGATCAGAAGAATAGACTTAGGTAACTCAGTGACTCCATCAAATGTGGTAACATTCATATCTTATAAGTCCAAGAAGAAAAGAGAGAAAAAGGGGGCAAAAGTTGATTTGAGGAAATAATAGCTGAAAACTTCCCAAACCTGGGGAAGGAAATAGACATCCAAGTCCAGGAGGTACAGAGAACTCCCATCAAAAATAAAGAAAAGCAGATCAACATCAAAAGATATTGTAGTTAAATTCGCAAAATATAGTGATGAAGAAAAAAATCCAAAATGCAGCAAGACAAAGGAAGTCTCTAACTTATAAGAGAAAGCCCGTACGTTTAGCAGCAGATCTCTCCACAGACACTTGGCAAGCCAGAAAGGAGTGGCATGATGTATTCAATGTGCTGAATGGGAAAAAATCTGCAAACTAAAATATTCTACCCAGCAAAGCTATGATTCACACTAGAAGGAGAGATAAAGAGTCCCTATACAATCAAAAACAAAGAATGCCGTCACCAATAAAGCAGCCCTGCAAGAAATATTAAAGGGGACTCTGAGTGGGAAGGAAAGGCCAAAGTGCAAAAGACTAGAAAGGAACAGAGAAAATCTCCAGAATCAATGACAAAACAAGTAATAATGATACTAAATACATATCTAAGAATAACTACTTTGAACACAAATGGACTAAACACTATAATCAAAAGACAAAGGGTAGAGGAAATGAATTAAAAAAAAAAGACCAATAAGGGGCACCTGTCTGGCTCAATGAGTAAATAGATCATGTGACTCAATCTCAGGGTATTAATTTCAAGCCTCACATTGGGCATGGAGCCTACTTAAAAAAAAAAAGGAAAAAACAAGACACAGCAATGCTGTGTACAAGAGGCTTATTATATTATATTTCATTTATTTATTTTAATATGAAATTTATTGTCAAATTGGTTTCCATACAACACCCAGTGCTCATCCCAACGGGTGCCCTCCTTGATGTCCATCTCCCACTTTCCCCTCCCTCCCAACACCCATCAACCCTCAGTTTATTCTCAGTTTTTAAGACTCTCTTATGATTTGGCTCCCTCCCTCTCTTTTTTTTTCCCTTCCCCTCCCCCATGGCCTTCTGTTAAGTTTCTCAGGATCCACATAAGAGTGGAAACATTTGGTATCTGTCTTTGCCTGTATGACTTATTTCTTTTTTTTTAATTTAAATATGAAATTTATTGTCAAATTGGTTTCCATACAACACCCAGTGATCATCTCAAAAGGTGCCCTCCTCAGTACCCATTACCCACCCTCCCCTCCCTCCCACCCCCCATCAACCCTCTGTTCTCAGTATTTAAGAGTCTCTTATGCTTTGGCTCTCTCCCTCTGTAACCTCTTTTTTTTTTCTTCTCCTCCCCCATAGACTTCTATTAAGTTTCTCAGGATCCACATAAGAGTGAAAACATATGGTATCTGTCTTTCTCTGTATGACTTATTTCACTTAACGTGACACTCTCCAGTTCCATCCACGTCGTTACAAAGGGCCATATTTCATTCTTTCTCATTGCCACGTAGTATTTCATTATGTATATAAACCACAATTTCTTTATCCATTCTTCACTTGATGGACATTTAGGCTCTTTCCATAGTTTGGCTATTGTTGAGAGTGCTGCTATAAAAATTGGGGTACAAGTGCCCATTTGCATCAGCACACCTGTATCCCTTGGGTAAATTCCTAGCAGTGCTATTGCTGAGTCATAGGGTAGATCTATTTTTAATTTTTTTGAGGAACCTCCACACTGTTTTCCAGAGCGGCTGCACCAGTTTGCATTCCCACCAACAGTTCAAAAGGGTTCCCGTTTCTCCACATCCTCACCAGCATCTATAGTCCCCTGATTTGTTCATTTTAGCCACTCTGAATGACGTGACGTGATAGCTCAGTGTGGTTTTGATTTGTATTTCCTTGATGATGAGTGTCGTTGAGCATCTTTTCATGTACCTGTTGGCCATCTGGTTATCTTCTTTAGAAAAGTTTCTATTCATGTTTTCTGCCCATTTCTTCACTGGATTATTTGCTTTTTATGTGTGGAGTTTGGTGAGTTCTTTATAGATTTTGGATATTAGACCTTTGTCCTATATGGCATTTGCAAATATCTCTTCGCATTCCATGCATTGCCTTTTAGTTTTGTTGATTATTTCCTTTGCAGTGCAGAAGCTTTTTATCTTCATGAGGCCCCAGTAGTTCATTTTTGCTTTTCATTCCCTTGCCTTTGGAGATGTGTCAAGTAAGAAATTGCTGTGGCTGAGGTCAGAGAAGTTTTTCCCTCCTTTCTCCTCTAGGGTTTTGATGGTTTCCCTCCTCACATTCAGGTCCTTAATCCATTTTGTGAATAGTGTAAGAAAGTGGTCCAGTTTCATTCTTCTGCATGTTGCTGTCCAGTTCTCCCAGCACCATTTGTTAAAGAGACTGTCTTTTTTCCATTGGGTATTCTTTCCTGCTTCGTCAAAGAGTAGTTGGCCATACTTTTGTGGGTCCAATTCTGGAGTCTCAATTCTATTCCATTGGTCTCTGTGTCTGTTTTTGTGCCAATACCATGCTGTCTTGATGATGACAGCTTTGTAGTAGAGGCTAAAGTCTGGGATTGTGATGCTTCCAGCTTTGGTCTTCTTCAAAATTACTTTGGATATTCGGGGTTTTTGTGGTTCCATACAAATTTTGCAATTGCTTGTTCTAGCTTTGAGAAGAATGCTCATGCAATTTTGATTGGGATTGCATTGAATGTGTAGATAGCTTTGGGTACTATTGATATTTTAACAATATTTATTCTGGCAATCCATGAGCACAGAATGTTTTTCCATTTCTTTATGTCGTCTTCAATTTCCTTCATAAGTTTTATATAGTTTTCAGCATACAGATCTTTTACATCTTTGGTTAGGTTTATTCCTAGGTATTTTATGCTTCTTGGTGCAATTGTGAATGGGATCAGTTTCTTTATTTGTCTCTCTGTTGCTTCATTATTAGTGTTCAAAGTCTATAAAGAGCTCACCAAACTCCACACCTGAAAAAAAATAATCCAGGGAATAAATTGGCAGAAAACATGAATAGACACTTCTCTAAAGAAGACATCCGGATGGTCAACAGGCACATGAAAAGACGGTCAACGTTGCTCCTCATCAGGGAAAATACAAATCAAAACCACACTCAGATATTACCTCACGCCAGTCAGAGTGGCTAAAATGAACAAATCAGGACGCTATAGATGCTGGTGAGGATGTGGAGACACCGGAACCCTCCTGCACTGTTGGTGGGAATGCAAACTGGTGCAGCCACTCTGGGAAACAGTGTGGAGGTTCCTCAAAAAAATTAAAAATAGATATACCCTATGACCCAGCAATAACACTGCTAGGAATTTACCTAAGGGATACCAGAATCCTGATGTATAGGGGCACTTGTACCCCAATTTTTATAGCAGCAGTTTCAACAATAGCCAAATTATGGAAAGAGCCTAAATGTCCGTCAATTGACGAATGGATAAAGAAATTGTGGTCTATATACACAATGGAATACTATGTGGCAATGAGAAGGAATAAAATATGGCCTTTTGTAGCAACGTGGATGGAACTGGAGAGTGTTATGTTAAGTGAAATAAGTCATACAGAGAAAGACAGATACCATATATTTTCACTTTTATGTGGATCCTGAGAAACTTAACAGAAGACTCTGGGGGAGGGGAAGGAAAAAAAAAGGTTCGAGAGGGATGGAGCCAAAACAGAAGAGACTCTTAAATGCTGAGAACAAACTGAGGGTTGATGGGGGGTGGGTTGGTGGGGATGGTGGGTAATGGGTATTGAGGAGGTCACCTGTTGGGATGATCACTGGGTGTTGTATGGAAACCAATTTGACAATAAATTTCATATTAAAAAAAATTCAAAGTAGTGCAGCCAGTGTTGGAAACAATATGTAGCTGCCTCAAAAACTTAAAAATAGAACTACCTTGTGATCCAGAAATTTCACTACTGGGTATTTATCAAAAATACAAGAACACAAATTCAAAGAAATACATCCATCCCTATGTTTATAGCACAGTTATTTACAGTAGCCAAGATATGGAAGCAGCCCAAGTCTACATTGATAGAGGAATGGATAAGGAAGATGAAATATTATTCAGTCATAAAAAGTGAAATCTTGCCATTTGCAATGACATGGATGGAACTACAGATTATAATACTACATGAAATAAGTCATTCATAGAAAGACAAATACCATATGATTTCTCTCACATGTGGAATTTAAGAAATTAACCAAACAAACAAAAAGAAGGAAAATAAGAGAGAGAGAGAAGGCCAGAAACATACACTTAACTATAGAGAACAAACTGATGTTTACTAGAGGGGAGGTGGGTGGGGGATAGGCTAAATAGGTGATGTTTATTGAGGAGTGCACTTGTGATGAGCACTGGCTATTGTATGAAAGTGTTGAATCACTATATTTTATAACTGAAGCTAATACAACACTGTGTGTTAACTGGAATTAAAATAAAATCTTAAAAAGATGGAAGCAAGAAAGGGAACATTTCTGCACTGTTGGTGGGAGTGTAAATTGGTACAGCCACTATGGAAAACGTTTCAGAAGTTCTTCAGAAAATAAAAAAATTGGTACTATGTAATCAATCAATTTCTCTTCTGGGAATATATACACAGGAAATAAAAATACTAACTCAAAGAGATATATGCACCTCCATGTCCATAGCAACATTATTTACAATAACCAAGACACTGAAACAACCCAAGTTTCTATCAATAGATAAATGGGGGGAAATTGTGGTACATATATTTATGTATGGAATATTATTCAGCCATAAAAATGAGGAAATCATGCCATTTATGGATGTAACTTAAAGGCATCATGCTAAGTGAATTAAGTCAGAAAGAGAAAGATAAATATTGTATGATTTCACTTAAAAAAACTTTAAAAAAAAAACCTTAAAAACTTTTTAAAAATACACACTTATGGAAGAAGAGATTAGACTTTTAGTTACCAGAAATGGAAAGTGAGGAGAGGTTCTATTGGAGGAAGGTGGTCAAAAGTTGTAAAGTAAATAGTAAAAGTTATAAAGTACTAGGGATGTAATGTATGATATGATGAATATAGGTAACACTGCTGTATGATATACAGAATGTTTTTAAGAAAGTAAATTCAAAAAGGTTACATCACAATGTGAATTTTTTTCTGTATTCCTTTCTTCATTCTTTTTATTGTATCTTTATATTATGGGTGTTAGCTAAACTTATTGTGGTAATCATTTCACAATATATGTAAATCAACCTCTTATATGCAGTGATATACACAGTGATATATATATATATATATATATATATGTTTCTCAATAAAACTTGGAAAAAAGAACATACAACGTTACATTTTAAAATAAAGGTGAAATAAACTTCTATAATTTTTAAGTTGCTGTTATTTTGGCTTTCTGTGGCAACAAATACATTTATGTATTAGAAAGTTGGTGAACCAGAATTTAAAGGGGATGTGATAGCAGTTATGAGAATGAGGCAGTATAGAGTTATTTTATTGTTTTGAATGTAAATTCCTTAATCTTTAAAATAAAAATAATATTAGTACATACCTCATAGTGTTTAGATAATTAAATTAAACAATGCATATAAAGTACCTAACACTGTGATTTACACATAATGGGTACTCAGTAAAAGGTAGTTTCTCTTATCATTGTTGGAATAGTGAAGATTAAATGAGATAAATATGAAATATGTTTGGCATATTGTAAATGATAAGTGGTATCTTTTGTTTTTGATGTATTTATTATTACTATTATTATTGTCATTATTATAGTTATTGATGATGGTGGATTCATATTGAATAGGAAAGCAATTAAATCCAGAATTATTATTATTATTTTAATTATTATTTATTTAAAAAATTCAAGTATAATTAACATATAATGTTACTTTACTTCCAGGTGTATGATATAATGATTCAGCAATTTCATACATTACTCAGTGCTCATCATAAGTGTTCCCTTAATCTCCTTCACCTATATTACCCAGCCCCCAACCAAGTGCCATTTGGCAACCACTAGTTTGTTTTCTGTATTTGAGTCTGTATTTTTGTTTGTCTCTTTTTTCTTTGTTCATTTGTTGTGTTTCTTAAATTCCACATATGAGTGAAACCATATGGTATTTATCTTCTCTGAATGACTTATTTATCATTATACCCTCTAGATCTATCCATGTTGCTGCAAATGATAAGATTACATTTTTTATGACTGAGTAATATTCCATTATATATAAATACATCTTCTTTATCCATTCATCTATGGATGGACACTTGAGTTTCTTCCAAATCTAAGCTAGTGTAAATAGGGGGGAAATACACATAGGGATGCATATATCTTTTGGATTTAGTGTTTTCATTTTCTTTGGGTATATACCCAGTAGTGGAATTACTAGATTATACAGTAATTATTTTTTTTTAAATTTTTTGATGACCCCCATGCTGTTTTCCACAGTGGTTGCACCAGTCTGCATTCCTACTGACAGTGCACAAAAGTTTCTTTTTCTCCACCCTTGTCAACATTTGTTGTTTCTTGTGTTTTGGTTTTAGCCATTCTGACAGATGTGAGGTGATATCTCATTGTGGTTTTGACATTCATTTCCATGATGATTACAGATGTGGAGCATCTTTTCATGTGTCTGTTGACCATCTTTATGCTTTCTTTGGAAAAATGTCTATTCATGTTTTCTGCATATTTTTTAATTGGATTATTTGATTTTTGGTGTTGAGTTGTATAAGTTCATTATATATTTTGCATATTAACTCCTTACTGAATATATTACTTACAAATATCTTCTCCCATTCAGCAGGTTGTTTTTTGTTTTGTTCATGGTTTCCTCAACTCTGCTAAAGCTTTTTATTTTGGTGTAGTCCCAATAGTTCACTTTTGCTTTTCTTACCTTGCTAAAGAAGACATAGTTAGAAAAATGTTTTTGTGGATGATGTCAAAGAAATTACTTCCCATGTTTTCTTCTAGGAATTTTATGGTTGCAGGTCTCACATTTACATCTTTAATCCATTTTGAGTTTATTTTTATGTATGATGTAAGAAAGTGGTCCAGTTTCATTCTTTTGCATGTAGCTTTCCAGGTTTCCCAGAACCATCTGTTGAAGAGGCAAGCTTTTTCCCATTGTATATTCTCTTTTGTTGTTGAAGATTAATTGACCACATAAGTGTGGGTTTATTCCTGGGCTTCCTATTCTGTTGTATTGATATATGTGTCTATTTTTGTGCCAGTATCATGTTGTTTTCATTACTACAGCTTCGTAATATATACTGAAATCTGAGATTGTTATACCTCCATTTTTGTCCTTCTTTTCCACGCCTGTAAAGTTAGAATTATTTTTAGACCAAGAAGGTGTTGTTGGAACAAAATTCATGATGAGAACAAATATCAGATTCAGGAGTGAGTGAAAAGAAGAATTAGACAAACTAGGAATTAAAGTCACAAAAAAAGAAATTTCCAGTTCAACCTGAATTTATACAAGATTCCACCAATTATGTGTATAAATGATGCATATTAACCATAATACTTGAAATCTACTGGCTTTTTTCCCCATATACTGATGCATGGCCTCAATCCTCTCTAAAGTGCTACCACCAATTACTCTCCAAACCATTTATAGAAGTGTCTAGGTATGTTTCACCTGGTGCTCATAAATACATATGCTCCCTCCTCGCACCATCACCACTCAGCCAGTCCACTGGGCTGATGCTGGAGACTGTAGTCTTGACTTGGCCATGTGGTCCCTGCTAGGTATTAGTGCTAATTCTGCCAGGCACCACAGCTTCCCCTAGACACCATTGCTAAAAAAAATACAATACTCACAGTGCCAAAGTTCTACAAAAGTTGGTTATGAGGTAAAGAATACTTTTCTTCTTTCCTGTAATAATTTCAAAAGGAAGACAGTGCTGTTTTGCCCCAGTTGTCTTGCAGGTGTTTTTAGTGAAATAGACTTTTCAGTTTTGTATATATCCCTCTTGTTCTCCATAGATCCCATACATAAGTATTTTTAAGGGCCAAGAGAAGAGACAAATCAGAATTAGAAGCACAATATTATACTCAGAATTGTTATCCTCTTTCAAGGATTAAGGATTCATTCTTGATTAAAAATTTTTGCCCTTTTTCTTTTTTTCTATGCAGATTTACCCAAAAGATACCTAGGTTCCTCTGCAAATGCTCTTCTGTCAGGCAATCCCCTTATTTCACCAAATAAACTCAGAAACATATGAATGGCCACTTAACTTTAAAAATCTGGTGTTCTATATCCTTTGCAGATAGTCTGGAGCCAGCTTTTCGGACATCTTGTTAGGATGGAGTCAGTGGTTGGAGTTGAAAGAAGCCCTGGGATGGAAGGACAAAACCAAAATAGTGGGTGATGCCAGGGTCAGAGGACAAGTTAAGTCTAAAACCAGACTGCATTCCAAATAGTCAGAAAGAGCATAAACAAGTGTATCACATTCCAGTGTGGTCAGAAGTGGTTTTGAATGCAAAGTAAAGACAAAGCCAAGAGTCTGGCAAGAGAGAAATCAGAAGTATAGTCAGGTCCAGTTCAAACTGGGAGAGTACTGAATAATTACCTAATGTATTTGCTACTTTTTTTTGCAGTCCAGTGAGGTCAAGATAAGTGGTTGCATCAGCCTGGTTTGAAGGGTCAGATGTAAGAGCAACACACTTATTTTAATATTTTTAACATCTTTCCTGGATGAACAGAAATTAGGGCTGTGCTGTACTCACTTGGTGGAAATCCCTGATATATTCTCGAACATTAAAAACAATTATATAACATTAGTAGGATTTTTTAAATATAGAGATAGATTTGAACGACTTTGTAGAATATATTGGCAGAGTAGGAGGACCCTAGGCTCATCTTTCCCATTAAGATAACATTCAAATCAGGGGCACCTGAGTGGCTCAGTCAGTTAAGCATCTGACTTCTGCTCAGGTCATGATCTCATGGCTGGTGGGTTCAAGCCCCACGTTGGGATCTGTGTTCACAGCTCAAAGTCTGGAGCCTGCTTCAGATCCTGTGTCTCCCTCTCTGTCTGCCCCTACCCTGCTCTTGCTCTGTCTCTGTCTCTCTCTCTCTCTCACTCTCTCAAAAATAAACATTAAAAAAGATAACATTCAAATCATTCTAAATACCCCAGAAATCAATTTGAAGACTGAAAGAACAAACTCCACAACTAAAGGGAGTGAAGGGACCACACCAAAGAAGGTAGTAAGTGTAGAGACATGGTTTAGTGGAGAAATGAATCACAGGCGCTTTGCATGGGAGGCAGCTGTGGTTGTGAAGGGTGAGAGAGAATGAGAACACAAGGGAATGCAAAAGGAGAACATTTCCTGAAAGCCATTTGCTGGGAAAATGAGAGAGGCAGATGTTTGTGAACAATTGAAACCAGTGGCAGGAGGGCTTGGGAGGACTTAACCCTATAGTTTTCAAGGTCAGTGGGCTTGTCTAGGATAGAGTTTAGAGTCCTGAGGACACTGCCCTGCTAATAGAGAGAAAGCATGCAAACAACCCAGGAGGCTGTTGGCATGGAAACAGAAATTTGAGCAACACCTGGGGACACACAGGGGCGAGGTTACTTGCTCTTCTTTGAGCATGTCCCTAAGAATCAGCATTCATGGAGATGCCTATTTGAGGGCAAAGGAGTTGGTCAGTACCACTTTCCTACCTTGCCCCTCAGCATAAACACAGAGCAACATTCAGGAAGCACCGCAGTGCTGACACTGGCTAATGAATTTGCTTACACCAAGTCCTACGTTCCTGTTCTTGGGTGGAATTTTCCTTCTCAGTCAAGCCTGCCTCAGTCCCAGTGCAGTGGACCCCTTCCCTAGAAGACCAGCAGAAAGCCCTTCCCACACCATGTCTCCCAACCAGAGAGTTCTGCAAGGCTTCAGTTCTAGTAGAAGTAGTATCAGGTCATATTTAATGAGCAGACAAGAGCACACCTTGTTAAAACTCACCATAGTCTGTGCAAGGACCAAACACTGACCATGGCAGGCAAAGAGAGACTCTTCTGACAACTGGCCTGAAAGATAGAGCACCCAGAACACAACAGTATAGCACATGCAGCACTCACTGGAGACACTCCCTGAACCAACAGAACCTGTACACTACATGAACTCTTCTTCCTAAAGCCATTATTCTCAGGAGCAGGAAACATAAATAGCTTTTCTCACACAGAGAAGAAAGCAGACAGACAGAATGCCAACTTGGAATGAATTCATCCCAAATTAAACAACAAAATAAGTCCACAGCTAGATTCCAAGTGACATAGATGTAAGTTATATTCCAGATAGAAAATTTAAAGCACTTCCAAGATAGATCATATACTGGGTCACAAAACAGCCCTTCATAAGTTTACAAGAATTGAAATTATACCATGCATACTTTCAGACCACAATGCTATGAAGCTTGAAATCAACCACAGGAAAAAGTCTGGAAAATCTCCAAAAGCATGGAGGTTAAAGAACACCCTACTAACGAATGAGTGGGTCAACCAGGCAATTAGAGAAGAAATTAAAAAATATATGGAAACAAACGAAAATGAAAATACAACAATCCAAACGCTTTGGGACGCAGCGAGGGCAGTCCTGAGAGGAAAATACATTGCAATCCAGGCCTATCTCAAGAAACAAGAAAAATCCCAAATACAAAATCTAACAGCACACCTAAAGGAACTAGAAGCAGAACAGAAAAGGCAGCCTAAACCCAGCAGAAGAAGAGAAATAATAAAGATCAGAGCAGAAATAAACAATATAGAATCTACAAAAACTGTAGAGCAGATCAACGAAACCAAGAGTTGGTTTTTTGAAAAAATGAACAAAATTGACAAACCTCTAGCCAGGCTTCTCAAAAAGAAAAGGGAGATGACCCAAATAGATAAAATCATGAATGAAAATGGAATTATGACAACCAATCCCTCAGAGATACAAACAATTATCAGGGAATACTATGAAAAATTATATACCAACAAATTGGACAACCTGGAAGAAATGGACAAATTCCTAAACACCCACATTCTTCCAAAAGGAGGAAATCAGGAGGAAATAGAAAGCTTGAACAGACCCATAACCAGCGAAGAAATTGAATCGGTTATCAAAAATCTCCCAACAAATAAGAGTCCAGGACCAGATGGATTCCTAGGGGAGTTCTACCAGACGTTTAAAGCAGAGATAATACCTATCCTTCTCAAGCTATTCCAAGAAATAGAAAGGGAAGGAAAACTTCCAGACTCATTCTATAAAGCCAGTATTACTTTGATTCCTAAACCAGACAGAGACCCAGGAAATAAAGAGAACTACAGGCCAATATCCCTGATGAATATGGATGCAAAAATTCTCAATAAGATACTAGCAAATCGAATTCAACAGCATATAAAAAGAATGATTCACCATGATCAAGTGGGATTTATTCCTGGGATTCAGGGCTGGTTCAACATTCGCAAATCAATAAATGTGATACATCACATTAATAAAAGAAAAGAGAAGAACCATATGATCCTGTCAATCGATGCAGAAAAGGCCTTTGACAAAATCCAGCACCCTTTCTTAATAAAAACCCTTGAGAAAGTCAGGATAGAAGGAACATACTTAAAGATCATAAAAGCCTTTTATGAAAAGCCGACAGCTAACATCATCCTCAATGGGGAAAAAATGAGAGCTTTTCCCCTGAGATCAGGAACACGACAGGGATGCCCACTCTCACCGCTGTTGTTTAACATAGTGCTGGAAGTTCTAGCATCAGCAATCAGACAACAAAAGGAAATCAAAGACATCCAAATTGGCAAAGATGAAGTCAAGCTTTCGCTTTTTGAAGATGACATGATATTGTACATGGAAAATCTGATAGACTCCACCAAAAGTCTGCTAGAACCGATACATGAATTCAGCAAAGTTGCAGGATCCAAAATCAATGTACAGAAATCAGTTGCATTCTTATACACTAACAATGAAGCAACAGAAAGACAAATAAAGAAACTGATCCCATTCACAATTGCACCAAGAAGCATAAAATACCTAGGAATAAATCTAACCAAAGATGTAAAAGATCTGTATGCTTAAAACTATAGAAAGCTTATGAAGGAAATTGAAGAAGATTTAAAGAAATGGAAAGACATTCCGTGCTCATGGATTGGAAGAATAAATATTGTCAAAATGTGAATACTACCCAAAGCTATCTACACATTCAATGCAATCCCAATCAAAATTGCACCAGCATTCTTCTCAAAGCTAGAACAAGCAATCCTAAAATTCATATGGAACCACAAAAGGCCCCGAATAGCCAAAGGAATTTTGAAGAAGAAGACCAAAGCAGGAGGCATCACAATCCCAGACTTTAGCTTCTACTACAAAGCTATCATCAAGACAGCATGGTATTGGCACAAAAACAGACACATAGACGAATGGAATAGAATAGAAACCCCAGAACTAGACCCACAAACATATGGCCAACTCATCTTTGACAAAGCAGGAAAGAACATCCAATGGAAAAAAGACAGTCTCTTTAACAAATGGTGCTGGGAGAACTGGACAGCAACATGCAGAAGGTTGAAACTAGACCACTTTTTCACACCATTCACAAAAATAAACTCAAAATGGATAAAGGACCTGAATGTGAGACAGGAAACCATCAAAACCTTAGAGGAGAAAGCAGGAAAAGACCTCTCTGACCTCAGCCATAGCAATCTCTTACTCGACACATCCCCAAAGGCAAGGGAATTAAAAGCAAAAGTGAATTACTGGGACCTTATGAAGATAAAAAGCTTCTGCACAGCAAAGGAAACAACCAACACAACTAAAAGGCAACCAACGGAATGGGAAAAAATATTCGCAAATGACATATCGGACAAAGGGCTAGTATCCAAAATCTATAAAGAGCTCACCAAACTCCACACCCGAAAAACAAATAACCCAGTGAAGAAATGGGCAGAAAACATGAATAGACACTTCTCTAAAGAAGACATCCGGATGGCCAACAGGCACATGAAAAGATGTTCAGCGTCGCTCCTTATCAGGGAAATACAAATCAAAACCACACTCAGATATGACCTCACGCCAGTCAGAGTGGCCAAAATGAACAAGTCAGGAGACTATAGATGCTGGAGAGGATGTGGAGAAACGGGAACCGTCTTGCACTGTTGGTGGGAATGCAAATTGGTGCAGCCACTCTGGAAAACAGTGTGGAGGTCCCTCAGACAATTAAAAATAGACCTACCCTATGACCCAGCAATAGCACTGCTAGGAATTTACCCAAGGGATACAGGAGTACTGATGCATAGGGGCACTTGTACCCCACTGTTTATAGCAGCACTCTCAACAATAGCCAAATTATTTATTGTCAAATTGGTTTCCATACAACACCCAGTGATCATCCCAACAGGTGCCCTCCTCAATGCCCATCACCCACTTTCCCCTTCCCCTTACCCCCATCAACCCTCAGTTTGTTCTCAATATTTAAGAGCCTCTTATGGTGTGCCTCCCTCCCTCTCTGCTTGTAACTTTTTTCCCCCTTACCCTCCCCCATGGTCTTCTGTTAAGTTTCTCAAAATCCACATATGAGTGAAAACATATGGTATCTGTCTTTCTCTGACTGACTTATTTCACTTAGCATAATACTCTCCAGTTCCATCCACATTGCTGCAAATGGCCAGATTGCATTCTTTCTCATTGACAAGGAGTATTTCATTGTATATATAAACTACATCTTCTTTATTCATTCACCAGTTGATGGACATTGGGCTCTTTCCATAATTTGCCTATTATTGAAAGTGCGGCTATAAACATTGGGGTACATGTGCCCCTATGCATCAGTATTCCTGTATCCTTTGGATAAATTCCTAGCAGTGTTACTGCTGGTTCATAGGGTAGCTCTATTTTTAATTTTTTGATGAACCTCCACACTGTTTTCCAGAGTGGCTGCACCAGTTTGCATTCCCACCAATAGTGCAAGAGGGTTCCCATTTCTCCACATCCTTGCCAGCATCTATTGTGACACATAGGTAGTTATATCTATTGTCTCCTGATTTGTTCATTTTAGCCATTCTGACCAGCGTGAAGTGGTATCTCAATGAGCCTTTGATTATTATTTCCCTGATGATGAGTGACGTTGAGCATCTTTTCATGTGACCGTTGGCCATCTGGATGTCTTCTTTGGAAATGTGTCTATTTATGTCTTCTGCTCATTTCTTCACTGTATTATTTGTTTTCAGATGTGGAGTTTGTTGAGTTCTATATAGATTTTGGAAACTAGCCCTTTATCTGATATGTCATTTGCAAATATCTTTTCCCATTCTGTCAGTTGCCTTTTAGTTTTGTTGATTGTTTCTTTTGCAGTGCAGAAACTTTTTATCTTGACAAGGTCTCCATAGTTCATTTTTGCTTTTAGTTCCCTTGCCTTTGGAGATGTGTCGAGTAAGAAATTGCTGCGGCTGAGGTCAAAGAGGTTGTTGCCTGCTTTCTTCTCTAGAATTTTGATGGTTTCCTATCTCACATTTAGGTCTTTCATCCATTTTCAGTTTATTTTTGTGTATGGTGTAAGAAAGTAGTCTAGTTTCATTCTTCTGCATGTTGCTGTCCAGTTCTCCCAGAACCATTAGTTAAACAGGCTGTCTTTTTAACATTGGATACTCATTCCTGCTTTGTCAAAGATTAGTTGGCCATACATTTGTGGGTCCAATACTGGGCTGTCTATTCTATTACATTGGTCTATGTATCTGTTTTGTAGCAATACCATACTGTCTTGATGATTACAGCTTTGTAGTAGAGGCTAAAGTCTGGGATTGTGATGCCTCCCCCTTTGGTTTTCTTCTTCAATATTACTTTGGCTATTCGGGGTCTTGGGTGGTAACATACAAATTTTGGGACTGTTTGTTCTAGCTTTGAGAAGAATGCTAATGCAATTTTGATTGTGATTGCATTGAGTGTGTAGATTGCTTTGGGTAGTATTGACATTTTAACAATATTTATTCCTCCAATCCATAAGCATGGAATGTTTTTCCATTTCTTTGTGTCCTTTTCAATTTCCTTCATATGCTTTCTATAGTTTTCAGCATACATATCTTTTACCTCATTGGTTAGGCTTATTCCTAGGTATTTTATGATTCTTGGTGCAATCGTAAATGGGATCAGTTTCTTGATTTCTCTTTCTGCTGCTTCATTATTGGTGTATAATAATACAGCTGATTTCTGTACATTGATTTTGTACCATGCAACTTTGCTGAATTCCTATGTCAGTTCTAGCAGCCTTTTTGTGGAGTCTGTCAGGTTTTCCATGTGGAGTATTATGCTGTTTGTGAAAAGTGAAAGTTTGACTTCTACTTTGCCAATTTTGATGCTTTTTATTTCATTTTGGTGTCTGATTGCTGATGCTAGGACTTCCAACACTATGTTAAACATTAGTGGTGAGAATGAACATTGCTGTCGTGTTCCTGATCTCAGGTGGGAAGCTCTCAGTTTTTCCCCATTGAGGATGATATTAGCTCTGGGCTTTTCATAAATGGCTTTTGATGTTTCAGTATGTTCCTTCTATTCCAATTTTCTTGAGGGTTTTATTAATAAAGGATGCTTTGTTTTGTCAAATGCTTTTTCTGCATCTATTGACAGGATCATATGGTTCTTATTCTGTCTTTTATTGATGTGATGTATCTCATTGATTGATTTGCAAATATTGAACCAGCCCTCCAGCCTAGGAATGAATACCATTTGATCATGGTGAATACTTCTTTTTATATGCTCTTGAATTCTATTTGCTAGTAATTTGTTGAGAATTTTTGCATCCATGTTCATTAGGGATATTGGTCTGTAGTTCTTTTTGTTGTTGGGTCTCTGTCTCATTTGGGAATCAAGGTAATGCTGGCTTCATAGAATAAGTCTGGAAGTTTTCCTTCCATTTCTATTTTTTGGAGCATCTTGAGAAGGATTGATATTAACTCTGCTTTAAATGTCCCTTAGAATTCCCCTGGGAAGCCATATGGTCCAGGAATCTTATTTGTTGGGGGATTTTTGACAACTGATTCAGTTTCTTCACTAGATATGGGTATGTTCAAATTTTCTATTTCTTCCCCTTTGAGTTTTGGAAGTGTGTAGGTATTTAGGAATTTGTCCATTTCTTCCAGGTTGTCCAGTTTGTTGGCATATAATTTTTCCTAGTAATCCCTGATAATTGCTTGTCTTTCTGGGGTATTGGTTGTGATAAATACATTTTCATTCCTGATTTTATCTATTTGGGTCCTCTCTCTTTTCTTTTTGAGAAGCCTGGCTAGAGGTTTATAAATTTTGTTTATTTTTTCAAAAAACCTAGCTCTAGTTTCATTGATCTGTTATACTGTTTGTTTGTTTTTATATTGGTTATTTCTACTCTAACCTTTATTATTTCTCTTTTTCTGCTGGGTTTGAGATGTCTTTGCTGTTCTGCTTCTAGTTACTTTAGGTGTGCTGTTAGATTTTGTGTTTTGGATTTTCCTTGTTCTTGAGATGGGCCTGGATTGCAGTGTATTTTCATCTTAGGACTGCATTCACTGCATCCCAAAGGGTTTGCATTTTTGTGTTTCCATTTTCATTTGTTTCCATATATTTTTACATTTCTTCTCTAATTGCCTAGTTGACACATTCATTCTTTAGTAGGATGTTCTTTAACCCCCATGCTTTGGGATGTTTTCCAGACTTTTTCCTGTGGTTGATTTCAAGTTTTATAGCATTATGATTTGAAAGTGTGCATGGTATGATCTCCATTCTTTTATATTTATTGAGGGTTCTTTTGTTACCCAGTATATGATCTATCTTGGAGAATGTTCCATGTGCACTCAAGAAGAAATTATATTCTGCTGCTTTAGGATGTAGAGTTCTAAATATACCAGTCAAGTCCATCTGGTCCAGTGCATCATTCAGGGCCATTGTTTATTGATTTTCTTCTAGATGATCTGTCCATTGTTGTAAGTGGAGTATTAAAGTCCCCTGCTATTACCACATTCTTGCCAATAAAATAGCTTATGTTTGTGATTAATTATTTTATGTATTTGGGTGCTTTCGAATTTGGTGCATAGACATTTATAATTGTTAGCTCTTCCTGATGGATAGACCCTGTAAATATATAATGCCCTTCTTCATCTCTTGTTACAGCCTTTAATTTAAAGTCTAGTTTGTCTAAGTATGGCTACTCCAGCTTTCCTTGACTTCCAGTAGCATGGTAGATATTTCTCCATTCCCTCACTTTCAATCTGAAGGTGTCCTCAGGTATAAAATGGGTCTCTTGTAGACAGCAAATAGATGGGTCTTGTTGTTTTTTTTTATCCATTCTGATACCCTATGTCTTTTGGTTGGAACATTTAGTCCATGTACATTCAGTGTTATTATTGAAAGATATCCGTTTAGATTCATTGTGTTATCTGTAGGTTTCGTGCTTGTAGTGATGTCTCTGGTACTTTGTGGTCCTTGCAACATTTCACTCAAGAGTCCCTATTAGGATCTCTTGTAGGGCTGGTTTAATGGTAATGAATTCCTTCAGTTTTTGTTTGTTTGGGAAAACCTTTATCTCTCCTTCTATTCTGAATGACAGGCTTGCTGGATAAAGGACTCTTGACTGCATATTTTTCCTGTTCATCACATTGAAGATTTCCTGCCATTCCTTTCTGGCCTGCCAAGTTTCAGTAGATAGGTCTGCTACTGCCTTTATGTGTCTACCTTTGTATGTTAAGGCCCATTTATCCCTAGCTGCTTTCAGAATTATCTCTTTATCCTTGTATTTTTCCAGCTTCACTATGATATGTCATGCAGAAGATCAAGTTACGTATGAAGGGAGTTCTCTGTGCCTCTTGGATTTCAATGCCTGTTTCCATCCCCAGATTGGGGAAGTTCTCAGCTATGATTTGTTCAAGTACACCTCTTTCTCTCTCTCTTCTTCTGGAATTCCTATGATACAGATATTGTTCCCTTTGATTGCATCACTTAGCTCTCTAATTCTCCCCTCATACTCTTGTATTTTTTTATGTCTCTTTTTCTCAGATTCCTCTTTTTCCATAATTTTATATTCTAATTCACCTATTCTCCCCTCTGCCTCTTCAATCTGCATTGTGGCCGCCTCCATTTTATTTTGCACCTCATTTGTAGCATTTTTTAATTCATCATGACTGTTTTTTAATTCGTTAATCTCTGCAGCAAGATTCTCTACTGTCTTCTATGCCTTTTTCAAGCCCAGTGATTAATCTTATGACTATTATTCTCAATTCTTGTTCAGTTACATTGCTTATATCTGTTTGATCGATTCTTTAGCTGTCTCTTCTTCATGGAATTTCTTTTGAGGACAATTCTTCCTTTTCATCATTTTGGCTAGATTTCTGTCCCTCATGAGTTTTAAGTTTGTTATGTGCTCTTCAACTGCAATCACTGCTATAATAAAGGGGGAGGGAGATCTTACAATGTCCATGGCCTGATCCTTCAGGAGGTGTTTTTTGGAAAGTTTTACTTGCTCTCTGTTGTTGTGATTTTGATTATTTTATCTCCCTACTCATAGTGACGTTTTGGACCCTCCACCTGGTGTGCTTTGATTTGTTCCTTGAAGTAACCCTCGAAAGGAAAACAAACAGACAAACAGGAAACAAAACCATGTAAACACACAAAGAAATAAAACAAAAAACAAACAAATGAACAAAAGCAACAACAAAAATCCAAAAGTAAAAACAAAGCAGAAACACCAGCTACAAGTAAAAAATAGGGTAGAGGCAGTGCTGATGGAAGAACACATAAAAAGAGAGAAATGACAGGGGCAGGGGGAAAAGAAAAAAAAATAAACATTGACCAGGCAGAGAGACTAAATGGCACAATCCAGAGAGAGAGAAAGGAAAATAAAGAAGGAAGCAGGGAAAAAGAAATGAAGATGGAGTACCCACTATATGGCTTGATCATTCCAAAGAGAGAGAAAGGAAATGGAAGGAGGTGTAGAACATGTATCAAGAGAATGGGTTAAATAGGTCTGCTTAAACAAACCAACAACCAGAATAACCAGCCTAGAAGAGGGAAGAGATAAGAAGGAGAAAAGGAAGGAAGAACATATCTAAATAACAAGAATTGTCCTAGAATTAATCCAAGCAATGCAGCAGAGCTGATTTGGAGGAGTGGGCTGTCTGTTCCTTAGCGTCTATCCAGCTCCAGTTGATTTGAAGTTACCTGGTGAGGAAGGGTGTGGTTTGGGGTAACCGGGTCTGCCTCCATGTTGGGCCCCACAGAAGATCCTGCCTTGGTGGTGGTGGGAAGAAAAATGTGACCCCCCCCCAGACTCTTTTCCATGGACCCAGTGTCCCAAATCACTCCATTTGAGCCATCCTCCCTGTGCCAAGAGCACAGATGAGGTGGTTTGTCTCACTCTGCTGACCCCCGTGCCCTGATACTTTCTTGGGATTTAAACTCCCACACCCTTTGCCCTGGCACTGGGGAAGCGCCTCTCTATGCTGCCTGATATGTGGTCCTGGCTTGTTTTGTCCTGTCCCAGCACACTTCAGGGGGGGAGCTGCTTTCTCCTACTGCAGACTGTGCCTCTGACCTACCACCAAACCCAGGGGTTGCTCCCCTCCTCCCCAGGTGTGTGAACAGGGCAGCCAGCCCCAGTCAGGAGACAACCCTTCTGTTAGAGATAGGATCCCTCTCCATCCTGATCTGAGGCTTTTCTCTTGTTCAGATACAGTCTTATGTTTCTCCAGCCACTCTTTCTCTTCCCTTTGTCTCTCCCCAGAAGGGGATCCCTCCCCTCCGTGCCTACTTGGCCCATTTCATCTCTCCTTGTTCGCAATCACCCACCTATGGCCCATCAGGTTGTCCTGGTGTCTCCCTGGTAGACTCAGTCTCTTCCTCCCAGACTCCTGTGGTTCAAATCCTTTGACTTCAACCTTTCTTTGTTTGAGAGACCTGGAAAGTACAGATCCTCTTACTTCTCTGTGATGTTGGATGATTACCGCTTTTAGTGTTAACCATGAACACTGTGATCCTTTTTCACCCATTTATATTTCCTTTTATATGTTAATAGAGTTTTAAGATTTCCTCATATGGTTCATTCACATTACTTGTTTAGTTACTGCCTGGGTATTTTATCTTTTTGGTTACTTTATAAATTTATTTGTTCTCTATCATTAAGAATCTGTTTCTTTGTCTCCCCTTCTTTTTTTACTTTGCTCATTGTTTTTATTTTCTTAAATTCCACATATGAGTGAAATAATTTTGTATTTGTCTTTCTCTGACTTATTTCAGTTAGCATTATACTCTATAGGTCAATCCATATTGTTGCAAGTGGCAAATGCTTTGTAAATTGAATCTTTCTGGTGCACCTGGGTGGGTTGGTCACCACAAGCGACCAACTTCAGCTCAGGTCATGATCTCACGGCTTGTGGGTTCCAACTCTGCATCAGGCTCTGTGCTGATAGCTCAGAGACTGGAGCCTGCTTTGGATTCTGTGTTTCCTTCTCTGCCCCTCCCTCACTCATGCTCTGCCTCTCTCTTCTTCTTAAAAATAAACAAATATTAAAAATTTTTAAATAAAATGAATCTTTTCTTACATTATATATTTTAACTGTATTGGTGAGTTATCAGAGAGAAGTTTGGAGCTATCGTACTTGGTAACAATAAACTATATGGAATGGCACATCATGAAATTTATTTTTTTATTTCATAAATGAAATACAGAGGTTTACCCTCTGGTGCTGGTATATTTACTCCATCATCATCAAAGCCCAAGTTTGTTGTTGTTGTTGTTGTTGTTGTTGTTATTGTTGTTTGCCGCATTGCTTTGCCATATGTAGCACATTTCTACATGCTATGATATGCTGCATGAATGGTTCTAAATAACAGCACCAACTCCGTTCTTCCCAACAGGGTGATTTCGTTCCACATCTCCCGATGGCATGTATTCTGTCTGCATTTTAGACAGCAAGAAGGTGAAAAAGGGCAAGAAGTATGAGATCTTCTGCTGTTTAAGGATGCTTCTTGGAAAACCTATACATTTTCCTTTGTCTCATTGGCCAGAATTTAGTTACATAACTACTCAGAGATGTAAAGAGGCTGCAAAATATCCTCTCTTCAGAGAGGTGTTATGCCCACCTTAAAAATATGGTTTTGTTACTAAAGAAAAAAGGTGGGGAAGAAATGATGAGGTAGACAACCAGCAGTCATTCCCATCCTTTTGCATGTACTCTTGCTTCCTTCAAACTGCAACGAAAGCATTTTCTGAAACACATATTAAATTCACCCATTTCCTTACACATGGTGCATCATGGTGTCAAAAACCCTACATTGCCTTGATATCACTTCTTTTCTAGATTCTTCTACCCCTCTTTTCATCTTGCTTTCTGCACTCAAGCCACTCTGTATTTAAGTTTTACAACCATGCTATGGAATCTTTTGCCTCACAACCTTTGCCCATGCAGTTCTCTCTGCTTTGGATGCTTTTCCCTCTAGCTACTTCCTTTAGCCAACCCTTATTTTCCTTTTAGATCTCAGATTAAAGGTCACTACCTAAGGGGGTAGTGGGGATCATATATCTCCCATTATATGGTTTCATAGTACTTTTATTTTTTACTTCATAACATTTATTTGTTTGCAATTTTACATTTGTGTAATTATTTCATTAAGTAATTACTTCTCCCAGTGGATTGTAATTCCATGAGATCAGAAGCAATGTGTTTTTAGCTTATTTATGTATACACAGTGCCATGAACAGTGCTTAGAACATAGGAGGTGATTAATAAACATGTATTGAATGAATTAATTAAATCCATCGTAACATCATACCATGGATGTTTGGGGATCAGGAGCTGATATAGTAGTCCCTCTAGTTTTTCCAGTCCAGGATTTTAAAAGGTCACTGTGGGTAGAGCATAAGACTTAGGAATTTATCGTTCAAGATGAACATAGTCCTAGGCAACAAATTTCAGGGTGTGGTCATGGTAATGGGTTATTAAAATTAAGTGAAGATGTGGATGGTTTGAGTCATGCAGTTAAAAAAATATCTGAGTTAAAGTATTGGATAAATTGCCTTCAGTGTGTCCATGATGATCACAATAATGAGGGCAGAGAGAAAGAATGTGAACCAGGTGCCACAGTCTCCAGTGAATGTGAGAAATTAATCAGGCAGTTGATAAAGGGACAGAAACAAGGTGGGGCAGGATACTATAGCTAGATGGCAGGAGTTTAAAAGGTAGAAAGAAAGGCTTTTCCAGAAATGTGGAAGAATAGTCATGTAGAGGTGGCAACAGGAAGAATGCTAACCCAGTCTGCAGCTATGAGATATGTGTACCCTATGAGAATAAACAGCTTTATGCAAAAGGGTGGAAGTGAGAGTGATGTCCTCTAGTAATAGCCAGGCTTCAGTCAAGATGAGGAGGCAGAGAGGGAGTTTGGAGAAGAGGAAGAAAAGACAAGGGAATTTGGTTTATAATGAAAGAGGATTCCAGAGCACAATAGAAGCATTGGGAGGGAGGACAGCAGTGGGGAGGATGAGTCAAGGAGAAGAGCAAGAAAAGAGGATAGGTAGAAGGGAAATGCCTTTAGAGGGCTTGTATCTGGATCACTGGTCAAATATGATTATTAAGAGGTATTTTGGGTTAAGTTCCTGACAAGTATAATCTGAGAGCCATCTGGTATCAGAGGACTAATGAGTCTATTTGGCTGTGACTTAGCCATCAGTCTGTAGCTTTTCCTCAGTGACCAAACCAAAAGTTTGAGAGGAATTATTTTTTTAGGCCCAAAAAGAGTTGAAATGAATGCAGCATGGATTGTTAGGGATGAGTATTCACCAGGTCAGAGAAAACCCTGTTATCCAATAAACTCTCTTGCTGCCAACACCTCCTATTTACAATACTAAAACATTATTTCACAATCATCTTAATTTAAATGAATCAATTTTCCTTCTAATTTTTTATCTTTTTTTTTCTAAAATTTGCTCAATGATAGTCTTCTTTACTGTCCGTGTAGCAGTTTCCAGCTTATCCTTTCCTAACCTTTCTCCTTCCTATAATTTGGCAAGTGTAGAGAAATGGAAAAGCTGTCCTTTTAGGAATATAACATGCTTCATTACTCTAATATGTCACTGACTATAAGACATACTGTTATTTTAGGTTCCACTAAGAAAGAAAAAATGCTGCCAATTAATCTGTGATACAATGGTTTTTAAAAATCAACTAGAGGCTTTATTTTACACTTATTTTAAGAACTCGATTAAAACCATTTAGATAGGTTTTTAGTATATATCACTATTATAAATGCATAAGAGTGGAAATATAAGCAAAACACATAAGTGAGGGATTCCTAAAATTTCTTCACATAGCCTAGCTTTTTTTCAGTCATAGTTTGACTCAGTTATTGATGTCCTTGTATTTTTACAAAGAATCATTCTCTACATAATTAAGAACATTGATGATGAATCATTTAAAAACAACAAAAACCAAGGGGAAGTGGTCCACTGTTGTCTCTGAGGTTTTCCTCTAACTCACTGACACTCATTCTGCAAGTCTTAATTCTGGCATTTACTCTTCCAGTGGTACATATTTGTTTCACTAATGTCAAATTACACCCCACTGTTCCATTTTCATACCTTTCTGCTTACACAATAACATTTTGTTCTGATGATTACAGGCAGTGTAATCTTTTTGAAGATATTTTAAATGGCAATTAACACATGTAGTACCAACAGTGCGTATAACTCAATTGAAGTGTTTATATCATGAACAGCTATGACCAGGTTTCCACATGTACATGCAATGACAACTGTATCATAATAGCTACCTGGCCAATATTAGCTATAAGACACAATTGTTGAAAGTAAATCCTGATGTCAGAAATATATAATTTGTTGGAAGTCAATCTTAATTTCAGAGATTTGTTATGGAGAAAATATGCAAAATAGTGTGTCTTAGAACTGATTAATTGTGGTATTTACATGAGATTTAATCCTAAGAGAGACCATTAAGATTTACCAAGTTCACCCAAAGGCAATGAAGTAAGGTCAGAGGAAGGCACTGGATGGGAATATCAAATATCTTGTAGACTGGTAACCTTGGACTCCTCCTGAATCCCTGGGTGAGGGGACTACTCTCAGTGCAAACATTAGTGAGCACCAATCTATTTGAGTAGATTAATAGCACTGTCATTCGTGGTGACAAGAGACATACCATATCAGGCCTAAGAAGGAGAGGCATCTCATTAATTAGGTATCCTTATTCCATTTCTAACCCCCTTCTCCCTTGCTACTTATAGAAACTAGAAAGTAGAAAACTCAATTTCCTACACTCACTTGCAGATAGGAGGGGCAATGTGACTCTGTTCTAGTAGTGAGACAACAAGCAGAAGTCTGACACTGACTCTTTCTTCTCTCTGCCTTAAATGTAAACATATCTGGAGCTTCAGCAGCCATCTTATAACAATAGGATGACAAGCATGAAGATGAAAGTCTATATGGTATGAATAGTGGGTCAGAAAAAAAATAGAATTTCCTTGGGTCCATTGGGAACAACCTTGGGCCCATTGTTGAACAACTAAATAAACACCAGCAATGACCTACATCTAGACTTGCTTTTAAGATTTGCTTTTATGTGGAAAAATAGGTGATTCATTTCCTTAAACTCCAATTGGTTAGTTTGTAACTTGCATCTGAACATGTTTTTTTTTTTTTCAACGTTTATTTATTTTTGGGACAGAGAGAGACAGAGCATGAACGGGGGAGGGGCAGAGAGAGAGGGAGACACAGAATCGGAAACAGGCTCCAGGCTCTGAGCCATCAGCCCAGAGCCCGACGCGGGGCTCGAACTCACGGACCGCGAGATCGTGACCTGGCTGAAGTCGGACGCTTAACCGACTGCGCCACCCAGGCGCCCCTGAACATGTTTTTTAAATAATATGGAGGCAAGTGGCAGCTGTCACTGAGGGGCCAAATGTTCTAATTTGTGGGACATGTGTAGATCACCCACTTTCCCCATCCCTCCTCTTCTAAAGGAAATTCTGAGTATCTGGGGAGAAAATGATGGTCTGTACTTCCCTCAAAATAGCCATGGATATTCATTATAAATTTTTTGAGGAAATTTGGAAAGCCATCATGTTAGTCTGCGATGGACTATGTTTTTAAAAAGTAAAAGTATTTGCAATTTTATGTTATTTCTTCTGAAATTGGGCCCTCAAAATATCCTCCAAATACTTTCTCAAATAAAAATACCTATGATTTACCTAATGTTTTCATTTTCAACTCACAGAGATAATTTATTGTTTCAGGAATATGTTAATTACATAGTACACAGATCTGCATTTATAATTCAACAAATATGCCAGAAAATCTTATTACCCACTCTTCTTTGAAAATGTAGCCTGTGACATACTTCAAAAACTGAGGAGCCCTGCTGAACTGGGACCATTTCTCCCAACTATCACCTACAGGGACAGGAGAATAAATTTAATGGCATTCTGCAACATGCCACTAACAATGGGGAAGAAAAATCCTGCTCTTCTAGATAAAATTCTAGCTTTCAATAGCCTAAAATTAACAGATTAATATTCCAGGATAGACCACAATGTAGATTTATTTTCAGAGAATCTTTCATATAAATTACATTGGAGGTACATTAGGTTTCAAAGATAGAAAAGACCGGAGATTCTATGGTTTTAATTCATTCTATAGCACAAAAATGTCAAACATCTAAAAGATGAAATAAACAAATATAGGAGAGAAGTTTAAAATTACAAAGAAACAGATAGCTCTGGAGTTCCTGATGTATAAGTATCATTACCATCATCATGCTTTACATATTGAGTTTAGATGAATCCAGTCTTAACAGTGTGACAAGTGGCCAAATACAATAATCTACTGTTTGTACAGAAACCTCCTTACAGTTTGTTATGTGTGTAGAAGCATTTCTTTCTGAAATGATGTTCAAGTAAGATAAATTATGAATAGATGATGTCTAGTTTACAAGCAAGGAGCCCATTTAGTGCCAGAACTAGTTTTAGTCTGACAGTCTTAAATTTATAGCTTTACTTTTCTCCTCTGCCATTGTCTGATATTTCTTTTAGTATTTCTCTTAGTTGTGTGTGATATTTCTATTTCTTAACATTTCTACCCAGATAGTCAATAAGTGGCTTTGATTAAAAAAAATCAGTATAGAACAAAAATGGGATGATATTTTTGGACTATATCCAGTGTCCACAAATAATTCAGGGTTTTCTCTAACAAGTCCAGTATGAAATACGTTATGGATCAGATAGACACAACTGTGTTTTAAAGTTAGTATTTCTTATAAAGTCATTGATGATATTACAATTCTAAGGAAAGGATTCATAAGTCAAAGAGGGAATTGGTCCAAAATGGAAGCCTGAGACTACCAGAATTCAGTTACAATTTTAAGAACTTGAAACTAATATAACATTGTAGGTCAATGATATTTCAGTAAGTAAACAAAAAATTTTATGAAGCACCTAGAAAGTGATTTTCATACAGAGTCTGTTCTTAAGGAGCTTATGTTTTAGTGAGGAATCAAAAGATGTAAAATTAAAAACAAAGAATGTTAATGCAGTGGGTTAAGTGTTATGATTAAAACAATCCCACAGTCCTAAGAGAATACAGAGGAACAGTACCAAACCCAGGCTGGGACATAGCATGGGAGATATCTTGATAAATGTTAGGATGAGGCACGTACACTGGCTCTCAAAGAAAGAGTTAGCACTATCTAGGAATTAATTGTAAGGTGTGATGAAAGAAGTAGACAAAAAGTTTCCTGGTAGAGAGTTCAGAAATAGTATGGTATGGGCACAGAAGTACACTCAGATCGGTTCTATTGGAACAGAAAGAAGGGGAAAGAGAGATGAGCAGAGACTAGATCATGAAGGCCTTGGAGGCCAGGTTATGCTTGGATTTTATCCTCTGGCAATTTGTTACACTGGGGTTTTTCAAGACTAGTTAACACATATGCCAATGCACAGGGCACTTGTTGGGATGAGCACTGGATGTTGTATGAAAACCAATTTGACAATAAATTATATTTAGAAAAAAGGCACAGGGCAAACATAGTGTGTGTTTATGAGGCATCCATTTTATTTGAAGGTAAATAATTTGAAACATTATTTCTATATTAAAATAAACATATATTATCATTTTTTAGTTCAAAATTACCAGTGAACAAGTTAAAGATAAAACACAAGACTTCAAAGAATTTTCAAACTTCTAGTCCTTGTCATCACCTTCCACCCTACCTTTATTTTAGGGTTTGTGTAAAGGTTTTTCTTTCTTGCATGATATTTCAGAAGTTTTAGATTTACAGCTCTAAACTATGGGCAGGCAAGGATTGAAGGATTTTGTGCAAGGTGAGGAATGGCAAGGTGAGACCTATGTTTTAGATTGCCATGACAGTTGTGTGAAGGGTGGATTTGCCCAGGGATAGGAGAGCAAGGCAGGAGGATAGCTTAGAGGTCTATTACAACAGTGGAAATCAGGGAGGGGTCATGGTGGATGGAAAAGAGGGTACAGAGATAAGAAAGATTTTATAGGTAAAATTGGAAGAATTTAATGAAATATTGGAAGTTAGGAAGAGGGAGTATTTAGAAAATACTCCAATTTCTGTCTTGAATATTGGGGTAGATAGAGTTCATAGGTGGAAGATCTGGCTTTAAGGAAAAGATAACCTCTTTATGTTGAATGTAATGAGTGGGAGATGCCTGGCAAGGCTTGAAGGTTGAAGCTTTGTCTGACCCACATAGGTTATAAGATATGGAGATGTTGTTCCTTTCAGCTTTCAGCATGGTTGTATATTTTTAGAGCAACTAGAGTCCCCAGTGGTCAGGCTGCACTACCTCATGTGTACTACATTTGTAACTCATGTGTACTACCTCATGCGTTAAACCCAATGTGTTGCATAATTATTTCTGTTTTCTATATGTGTCATATCATAAAAAAATTTGGAAGCAACAGTTTAGATGATGGTGCCAGTTGGCTGTTGAATACAAAAGTATGAAACTCAGTAGAGTTATCAAGGATTAAGATATAGATTTGGGTATAATCCACACACAGAGGCTAATTAAAACCAGGGAAGTGCTAAGATGAAGAGATACACAGGAAATAGTCTACAAATGACCAGTCAGAGAGGTCCAATGGAGTTAATTCTAGGTATTTCTGCTGGTTAATAGTACATTAAATAATAAAAATAACAACAGTTTACATTTTTGAGCACTTAATATGTGACAGGCATTGTTTTGAGCACTTTACAATTATTAATTAATTCTAACAGCAATCCCACAAAATAGTAAGCATTATTTGCTATCCCCGTTTGACAGAGGAGAGAACTGAAGTACTGAGATGTTAAATAATTTACCCAAAGTCCCATAGCTAGGAACTAGAAGACCCAGGGATTGATGCTATTAACCAGTTAAATCATGTATCTCACTCTACTTGTTCTGTATCTGTGCTCAACAAGCAAGCTTCTGATTATGTTTCGATTTCCTATGTAAGCTACTGAGAGAGAATGGACTGATCAGAAGATGAGTAATTTGATCTCTTTGGCAAATATAACTATCATAAAATAATGGGCCAATGTTCTGGTTTAGATGCCAGTCTTTGGTGAAGTTGGTGAGTTTGTAAGCTCTTTGGAAACTAACCAGCTTTAGAAATACAGACAGGACTGAAAGTTTGACCTTGAAAAACAGATTGACAGACCCTATACTCTGATAACTATCAGCACAAAATATTTCTAGGCAGTCAAAAGACTTCTGGTAAGGCCTGACATAATTTTCTTTTGCACTTTAAACTATAGAAGCTGGAAAAAGGGGTGGGGGTAAGGCAAACTGAATGAAAGAGATATGAGTGCTGCTTTCTATATGTGGAACCAGCTAAATGCAGTGATTCTGCTCACCAGGATGTACACAAAATGAGGAGGAACCCAACTTCAATTCAATAAATACAGCAAATAGCTTGACACAGATTAATACTAGAAATACTGCATTTAGAGCCAATTATGTGTGACTGACAAGGAGTAAACCCAGTATGTTCATACATGTAGTTTATGTTTGCTTTTTAACATCTGCCTATGAGGTCTCCAGTCAAATTGAAAGGTCAGGAGCCCAGGCCAGAGAAATGTAAATCACAATTGGATTGAAACTCAGAAAAAAATAATGTTAATTGGTGAGTTTGGGGAGCTCAGAATTGTTTTTCCCTTCACCTTAGAATGAAGAGGGTATATTTCTCTTGGCAATGCTGCAAAACTCTATGCTGTCTCTATACACTTTCTTAAGTAAATATATTTTGAAGTAATCAAGAATCAAGGAGAAAAGGACAAAGGGAAAAGTTCAAAAATTATTAATAAATAAATAAATGTTACATGAGATTTTGTATCTTATGTATAAATACTGTCTGCTAAGCAAGTTACTTAAGCTCTCCAAATCTCAGTTTCCTCATATATAAAATTTGGATAATGGTAGCTACTTCTTAGGATGGAGACTGAATAAAATAATTTGTAATGATGTCTAGCTCACAGTGCTTGATATATGTCAGAAAATCAATAAAAGGTGACTATTACAAGCTTCATGCAAGTCTTCTTACACATAATTATTAGAGCCTTCCTTTGAAAATGTAAGTCATCTCACTGCTAACCACAGAGAGTGTTGACTTCTTAGAAGTATTTTGCACAAAGTTTTTGGGGTGTATTTAATCTCAGTATTTCTTTTTTTTAAATTATATTCAAGTTCTTCACATATAATGTAGTATTGGTTTCAGGTTTAGAATTTAATGATTCATCACTTACATATAACACCCAGTGCTCTCTCAGTATCTCCTTTAAAATGCAATGTAGCCATTGCCTGGTAGATTTCAGACTGGTGACCTACATGACCTTGTCACTTCAGTGCCTCTTGTTTGTATACAGGTTTCAGTTGGTGGCTTGATCCCATATTAAAATTATTCTTAGGCAATGAAAACTTACTTTTTGTTTCCTTTTTTCAATTTTCTATTTCCTCTGAACCCAGACCTGCCTTATACTGCCATCTCCTGGAAGTGTCTGGTCTTGACAATTTCTCAATGTATATAAGGGTATTTTGCTGGTCTGCGGCTTGCTTGTTATAAGATATCAGGGTCTACATGTTGGTTTTGATCTCCCTAGTTTTTTTTTTCTTTTAGACTGTACTCTGACTAAACACTGAACTATAAACATGCGGATTTTCTAGAGTGCCTCATGACTTCATCTTTGGGCAGTAAAATCAACAGAGGTGTTGCAAAAGAAAATGGTCAATAAAGATTGAGCTTGTTTTTTTTGCATAGCAATTTCAGCTGGTTATAAGCCTAGTAAGACAAATGTAATTTTATATATTATCAAACTTAATGCAGCTAAACTATGGTAGATCATTTCCTTCAAAGATCATTGGGGGAAGAACACTCTTGCTGAAATGGGAAACTAAGGTGAGAGGGAAGATGGTGGCGTAGGAGGACGCTGGGCTCACTCCGCGTCCTGCTGATCACTTAGATTCCACCTACACCTGCCTAAATAACCCAGAAAACCGCCAGAGGATTAGCAGAACGGAGTCTCCGGAGCCAAGCGCAACGAGAGGCCCACGGAAGAGGGTAGGAAGGGCGGCGAGGCGGTGCGTGCTCCATGGACTGGCGGAGGGACCCGGGGCGGAGGGGTGGCTCGCCGGCCAAGCAGAACCCCCGAGTCTGGCTGGCAAAAGTGGAGGGGCCTGATGGACTGTGTTCCAACAGCAAGCGTGACTTAGCGTCTGGGAGGTCATAAGATAACAGCTCTGCTCGGAAAGCGGGAAGGCTGGAGGACAAAGGGAAGGAGAGCTGCTGAGCCCCCGGACGAGAGCTCAGTTTGGTGGGGAACAAAGGCGCTCGCGAGCGCCATCTCCCCCGCCCATCCCCCAGCCAAAATCCCAAAGGGAACCAGTTCCTGCCAGGGATCTTGCTCGCTCCGTGCAAACACCCAACACAGTGCTTCTGCAGAGCCAAACCTCTGGCAGCAGATCTGACTCCCTCCCACTGCCACAGGGCCCCTCCTGAAGTGGATCACTTAAGGAGAAGCGAGCTAAGCCTGCCCCTCCTGCCCCCGTGCACCTTGCCTACCCACCCCAACTAACATGCCAGATCCCCAGCATCACAACCCTGGCAGTGTGCAAGTAGCCCAGATGGGCCACACCACCACATAGTGAATCCCGCCCCTAGGAGAGGGGAAGAGAAGGCACACACCAGTCTGACTGTGGCCCCAGCTGTGGGCTGGGGGCAGACTTCAGGTGGGACTGCGGCCCCGCCCACCAACTCCAGTTATACACCACAGCACAGGGGAAGTGCCCTGCAGGTCCTCACCACGCCAGGGACTATCCAAAATGACCAAGCGGAAGAATTCCCCTCAGAAGACTCTCCAAAAATAACAGCTAATGAACTGATCAAAAAGGATTTAAATAATATAACAGAAAGTGAATTTAGAATTAATAGTCATAAAATTAATCGCTGGGCTTGAAAACAGTATAGAGGACAGCAGAGAATCTCTTGCTACAGAGATCAAGGGACTAAGGAACAGTCACGAGGAGCTGAAAAGCGCTTTAAACGAAACGCATAACAAAATAGAAATGATGACAGCTCGGATTGAAGAGGCAGAAGAGAGAATAGGTGAACTAGAAGATAAAGTTATGAAAACGAGGAAGCTGAGAGACAGAGAGATAAAAAAAATCCAGGAGTATGAGGGGAAAATTAGAGAACTAAGTGATACACTAAAAAGAAATAATATACGCATAATTGGTATCCCAGAGGAGGAAGAGAGAGGGAAAGGTGCTGAAGGGGTACTTGAAGAAATAATAGCTGACAACTTCCCTGAACTGGGGAAGGAAAAAGGCATTGAAATCCAAGAGGCACAGAGAACTCCCTTCAGACGGAACTTGAATCGATCTTCTGCACGACATATCATAGTGAAACTGGCAAAATACAAGGATAAAGAGAAAATTCTGAAAGCAGCAAGGGATAAACGTGCCCTCACATATAAAGGGAGACCTATAAGACTCGTGACTGATCTCTCTTTTGAAACTTGGCAGGCCAGAAAGAATTGGCACGAGATCTTCAGTGTGCTAAATAGAAAAAATATGCAGCTGAGAATCCTTTATCCAGCAAGTCTGTCGTTTAGAATAGAAGGAGAGATAAAGGTCTTCCCAAACAAACAAAAACTGAAGGAATTTGTCACCACTAAACCAGCCCTACAAGAGATCCTAAGGGGGACCCTGTGAGACAAAGTCCCAGAGACATCACTACAAGCATAAAACATAGACATCACAATGACTCTAAACCCGTATCTTTCTATAATAACACTGAATGTAAATGGATTAAATGCGCCAACCAAAAGACATAGGGTATCAGAATGGATAAAAAAACAAGACCCATCTATTTGCTGTCTACAAGAGACTCATTTTAGACCTGAGGACACCTTTAGATTGAGAGTGAGGGGATGGAGAACTATTTATCATGCTACTGGAAGCCAAAAGAAAGCTGGAGTAGCCATACTTATATCAGACAAACTAGACTTTAAATTAAAGGCTGTAACAAGAGATGAAGAAGGGCATTATATAATAATTACAGGGTCTATGCATCAGGAAGAGCTAACAATTATAAATGTCTATGTGCCGAATACGGGAGCCCCCAAATATATAAAACAATTACTCATAAACATAAGCAACCTTATGGATAAGAATGTGGTAATTGCAGGGTACTTTAACACCCCACTTACAGAAATGGATAGATCATCTAGACACACAGTCAATAAAGAAACAAGGGCCCTGAATGAGACATTGGATCAGATGGACTTGACAGATATATTTAGAACTCTGCATCCCAAAGCAACAGAATATACTTTCTTCTCGAGTGCACATGGAACATTCTCCAAGATAGATCATATACTGGGTCACAAAACAGCCCTTCATAAGTTTATAAGAATTGAAATTATACCATGCATACTTTCAGACCACAATGCTATGAAGCTTGAAATCAACCACAGGAAAAAGTCTGGAAAACCTCCAAAAGCATGGAGGTTAAAGAACACCCTCCTAAAGAATGAGAGGGTCAACCAGGCAATTAGAGAAGAAATTAAAAAATATATGGAAAGAAACGAAAATGAAAATACAACAATCCAAATGCTTTGGGATGCAGCGAAGGCAGTGCTGAGAGGAAAATACATTGCAATCCAGGCCTATCTCAAGAAACAAGAAAAATCCCAAATACAAAATCTAACAGCACACCTAAAGGAAATAGAAGCAGAACAGCAAAGGCAGCCTAAACCCAGCAGAAGACAAGAAATAATAAAGATCAGAGCAGAAATAAACAATATAGAATCTACAAAAACTGTAGAGCAGATCAACGAAACCAAGAGTTGGTTTTTTGAAAAAATGAACAAAATTGACAAACCTCTAGCCAGGCTTCTCAAAAAGAAAAGGGAGATGACCCAAATAGATAAAATCATGAATGAAAATGGAATTATGACAACCAATCCCTCAGAGATACAAACAATTATCAGGGAATACTATGAAAAATTATATGCCAACAAAGTGGACAATCTGGAAGAAATGGACAAATTCCTGAACACCCACACTCTTGCAAAACTCAATCAGGAGGAAATAGAAAGCTTGAACAGACCCATAACCAGCGAAGAAATTGAATCGGTTATCAAAAATCTCCCAACAAATAAGAGTCCAGGACCAGATGGCTTCCCAGGGGAATTCTACCAGACGTTTAAAGCAGAGATAATACCTATCCTTCTGAAGCTATTCCAAGAAATAGAAAGGGAAGGAAAACTTCCAGACTCATTCTATGAAGCCAGTATTACTTTGATTCCTAAACCAGACAGAGACCCAGTAAAAAAAGAGAACTACAGGCCAATATCCCTGATGAATATAGATGCAAAAATTCTCAATAAGATACTAGCAAACCGAATTCAACAGCATATAAAAAGAATTATTCACCATGATCAAGTGGGATTCATTCCTGGGATGCAGGGCTGGTTCAACATTCGCAAATCAATCAACGTGATACATCACATTAACAAAAAAAAAGAGAATGACCATATGATCCTGTCAATCGATGCAGAAAAGGCCTTTGATAAAATCCACCACCCTTTCTTAATAAAAAACCCTTGAGAAAGTCGGGATAGAAGGAACATACTTAAAGATCATAAAAGCCATTTATGAAAAGCCCACAGCTAACATCATCCTCAACGGGGAAAAACTGAGAGCTTTTTCCCTGAGACCAGGAACACGACAGGGATGCCCACTCTCACCGCTGTTGTTTAACATAGTGCTGGAAGTTCTAGCATCAGCAATCAGACAACAAAAGGAAATCAAAGGCATCCAAATTGGCAAAGATGAAGTCAAGCTTTCGCTTTTTGAAGATGACATGATATTATACATGGAAAATCCGATAGACTCCACCAAAAGTCTGCTAGAACTGATACAGGAATTCAGCAAAGTTGCAGGATCCAAAATCAATGTACAGAAATCAGTTGCATTCTTATACACTACCAATGAAGCAACAGAAAGACAAATAAAGAAACTGATCCCATTCACAATTGCACCAAGAAGCATAAAATACCTAGGAATAAATCTAACCAAAGATGTAAAAGATCTGTATGCTGAAAACTATAGAAATCTTATGAAGGTAATTGAAGAAGATTTAAAGAAATGGAAAGACATTCCCTCCTCATGGATTGGAAAAATAAATATTGTCAAAATGTCAATACTACCCAAAGCTATCTACCCATTCAATGCAATCCCAATCAAAATTGCACCAGCATTCTTCTCGAAACTAGAACAAGCAATCCTAAAATTCATATGGAACCACAAAAGGCCCCAAACAGCCAAAGTAATTTTGAAGAAGAAGACCAAAGCAGGAGGCATCACAATCCCAGACTTTAGCCTCTACTACAAAGCTGTCATCATCAAGACAGCATGGTATTGGCACCAAAACAGACACATAGACCAATGGAATAGAATAGAAACCCCAGAACTAGACCCACAAATGTATGGCCAACTCATCTTTGACAAAGCAGGAAAGAACATCCAATGGAAAAAAGACAGTCTCTTTAACAAATGGTGCTGGGAGAACTGGACAGCAACATGCAGAAGGTTGAAACTAGACCACTTTTTCACACCATTCACAAAAATAAACTCAAAATGGATAAAGGACCTGAATGTGAGACAGGAAACCATCAAAACCTTAGAGGAGAAAGCAGGAAAAGACCTCTCTGACCTCAGCCATAGCAATCTCTTACTCGACACATCCCCAAAGGCAAGGGAATTAAAAGCAAAAGTGAATTACTGGGACCTTATGAAGATAAAAAGCTTCTGCACAGCCAAGGAAACAACCAACAAAACTAAAAGGCAACCAACGGAATGGGAAAAGGTGTTTGCAAATGACATATTGGACAAAGGGCTAGTATCCAAAATCTATAAAGAGCTCACCAAACTCCACACCCGAAAAACAAATAACCCAGTGAAGAAATGGGCAGAAAACATGAATAGACACTTCTCTAAAGAAGACATCCGGATGGCCAATAGGCACATGAAAAGATGTTCAATGTCGCTCCTTATCAGGGAAATACAAATCAAAACCACACTCAGATATGACCTCACGCCAGTCAGAGTGGCCAACATGAACAAATCAGGAGACTATAGATGCTAGAGAGGAGGTGGAGAAACGGGAACCCTCTTGCACTGTTGGTGGGAATGCAAATTGGTGCAGCCGCTCTGGAAAGCAGTGTGGAGGTTCCTCAGAAAATTAAAAATAGACCTACCCCATGACCCAGCAATAGCACTGCTAGTAATTTATCCAAGGGATACAGGAGTACTGATGCATAGGGGCACTTGTACCCCAATGTTTATAGCAGCACTCTCAACAATAGCCAAATTATGGAAAGAGCCTAAATGTCCATCAACTGATGAATGGATAAAGAAATTGTGGTTTATATACGCAATGGAATACTACGTGGCAATGAGAAAAAATGAAATATGGCCTTTTGTAGCAACGTGGATGGAACTGGAGAGTGTGATGCTAAGTGAAATAAGCCATACAGAGAAAGACAGATACCATATGGTTTCACTCTTATGTGGATCCTGAGAAACTCAACAGAAACCCACGGAGGAGGGGAAGGAAAAAAAAAAGAGGTTAGAGTAGGAGACAGCCAAAGCATAAGAGACTGTTAAAAACTGAGAACTGAGGGTTGATGGGGGGTGGGAGGGTGGGGAGGGTGGGTGATGGGTATTGAGGAGGGCACCTTTTGGGATGAGCACTGGGTGTTGTATGGAAACCAATTTGACAATAAATTTCATATATTAAAAAAACCAAAAAAAACAAACAAAAAAGAAATGGGAAACTACATGTTCACCCCATTGGGACTTGTTTTTGGATAATGATCCTTATTAGCAGTATGACAAAGTAGAAGAATGTTAAGACTGGGAGTCAGGAGACTGCAATTCTAGGTCTTATCTTAATAGCTAATAGTCCTGTATAAGCCAATTCCTCTTTCTGGGCCTCAATTTTTACATATTGTGAAATAAGAGTGGAACTAGGTGATATATAAGTTCATTACAGGATCTCACATTCCGTAATTTTATGAAAGATCAAGATGGCATTGTGATTAATCATATCCAAATGTAAGTAGACTGAGTTATGCAAATGGTGTTGCAGCAGTCTTAGTGAGATGGAGAAAGTGACATATGTATGTTTGCACATAACTTCTATTGAAAGAAAAGTTATTGATAAAAATGGTTGTATGTATGAAATTTTATTGTGATTACATCTTATGTCAAATACAAGTTTTCTGATTCTTTTTAGATGTTCCTACCTTTTTTTGTTGCATTCTAATATCAGAAGCCCCAGTGCTGGTATTTAAACACAGGTCAGTTAATACATTAATAGCCAACTAGGAGGCAAAATATGGGGGTCACAGATCTATGAGACCTGTGGGTTGAAACCTTGTTAGACCCTGATAAAACATGCTTGCTAACATGGACATGAAGACTTTATCATTAACTGAAACCTTATTTTGAGATTATTTATCATTTCTTTAACAAAGCAGGATTCTAATGGAATTGGGACATTGGACTATGAGGTCTGAGAGTGGAGGGGAGGGGGATGACCATAGTCATATAGTGGAAGAGATTAGAGTAGTCACGATTGTGAGTACAAATAATTATCATTTAATGAAGTTTGAATGTGAAAGGAAAGAGACACTAGAATGCCAGGAACAATGAAGAATACCTTATTTTTTAAAGTCATCATGTCCTAAACCATTACAACTATCCAACCCTACTATCTAACATGGGCAGGAGACCAATAAATCTATGTAAGACTATGTAGCTGAACTTTATAGCCACCAAGGGGCAGCACTGAGAAGATGTGTGTTACATGTTAAGGGCTGCTATGTCCAAGCCAGGTTTGTAGCTGACAGCATCCACTAATGCACAGCCTCTCTTGTTGGACACTACACCTCATTCAAAAAGTTGAACTCAATTGTGGCGCCTGGGTGGCTCATTTCAGTTAAGCATCTGACTTTGGCTCAGGTCATAATATTGTGGTTCGTGAGTTCAGGGCCCTGCATAAGACTGTGCTGACAACTCAGAGCCTGGAGCCTGCTTCGGATTCTGTGTCCCCCTCTCTCTGCCCCTCCCCTGCTCGCGCTCTGTTTCTCTGTGTGTCTCTGTCTCTCTCTCTCAAAAATAAATAAACATTAATTTTTTTTTTAATTGAACTCAATTCACAGGGACTTTGATGGCTCTACCTATTAGTTTCCTAGAGCTGCCATAACAAAGTACCAAAAAGTGGGTGGCTTAAAAAAACATACATTTATTTTCTCAGTTCTAGAGGCTAGAAGTGTAAAATTAAGGTATCAGCAGAGCCATGCTTCCTCTGAGACTCTAGGTAGAATTCATTGTTGCCTCTTCCTAGCTTCAGGCAGTGGCATCATCCTTTGTGCTCCTTGGCTTGCAGCTGATTACTTCAATCTCCACCTTTGTAATCCCAGGAGATTCTATCCCCCACCCTTGTCTTCTTCTTCTTCTTCTTTTTAATAAGGATACCATTTATATTGGATTAAAGGTCTGCCATATTACAGTATGACCACATCTTAACTAATTTCATCTGCAACAACCCTATTTTCAAATAAGGTCATACTCTGAGGTACTAAGGGTTGGGACTTCAGCATATATTTTGGGGACACAATTGAACCTATAACACCCTACATCAAACAAGACACCTTCAATAGGAGACCACTTGCAGGAGAAGCTTGGCTTATTCCCCACCCTCCCAGCTTTATTGAGATATAATTGACAATTAAAAAAATATATATTTAAGGTGTACAACTTGATTTTTCAAAAATTTTTATCTAAATTCCAGTTAGTTAACATACAGTGTAAAATTAGATTCAGGCGTACAATATAGTCATTCAACACTTTCATGCAACTCCTGGTGCTCATCACAAGTGCACTCCTTAATCACCATCAAAAAGTTTACAATATTATTTCATATTCCAGACGGTTGACTTCTTCATCTCCCAGACTCTCAGTGGTCTTAGGACATATTCTGGGTCTATATTTTATTCCTTACTTTCTCACTCTCCCTCCCTTCACACACACACATGGATGGAGTGAAATCCATTCCCTGCCTTCACACATACATACCTTCCCTAAAACCCTCCTCTAAGGCTGGTGGATAATCTTACCCAAATGAGAGACTTCATCCCCTACACTGCCTCATGGTCTACATTAGCCATCACTATCTTTTTCATTAATACCATTGACAACTACTTAATATCTGACAATAATTTCTAATTTGTATCCTAGTTCTGGGGGGGTGCTGTTCAAGTTTCTAAAGTCCAAGTCCACATAAAGTCCACTTAATTATACATGGACCCATGCCCAAACACAGTGTAACAAGCTGATACATGAGAAATACTCCTTATGTGTCATCTCCTGCTCAAAAAACTCCTGGGGCCTGTAACTACAGAAAAAGGCATTGACAACAATTGTCTGTATATCTCTACCTGTCCTCCTTAATCCCCATCACCTATTTAACCCATCCTGCCACCCAATTCTCTTCTGGTAACCATCAGTTTGCTCTTTATAGTTAAGAGTCTGTTTCTTGGTTTGCTTCTCTTTCTTTCTATGTTTGTTTCTTAAATGCAACATATGACTGAAATCATATGGCATTTAACTTTATCTGACTGAATTATTTTATTTAGTATAATACTCTCTAGCTCTATCCACATCATTGCAAATGGCAAGACTTCATCCTTTTACGAGGCTGAGTAATATTCCAGTGTATGTATGTTTTTATTCCATACATACATACATACATATATATAATATAAATATAAATAATATAAATATAAATATAAATATAAATATAAATATAAATATAAATATATAAGTAAATAAATAAATATATGTGTGTGTCTATATATATACATCTTTATACATTCATCAGTCATTGGACATTTGAGCTCCTTCCATAATTTGAATAATTTTAATAATGCTGCTATAAGCATCAAGGCATATGTATCCCTTTGAAGTAGCATTTTTCCATCCTTTGGGTAAATACTTATGGCATAATTTCTGGATTGTAGGATAGTTATATTTTTAACTTTTTCAGGAAACTCCATACTGTTTTTCCAGAGTGGCTGAACCATTTTGCATTCCCACCATTAGTGTAAGAGGATTTCCCTTTCTCTGCATGCTCACCAACATCTATTGTTTCCTGTGTTATTAATTTTAGCTATTCTGAACAGGTATGAGATGATATCTCATTGTGCCTTTGATTTGCATTTCCTTGATGATAAATAATATTGAACATCTTTTTATGTGTCTGTGACCATCTGTATGTCTTCTCTGGAAAAAGGTCTATTCATAACTTTTGCCAATTTTTTTAAAACAGGATTACTTGTTTTGGGTGTTCAGTTTTATAAGTTACTTGTATATTTTGGATACTAGCCCTTATTAGATAAAGCATTTGCAAATATCTTTTCTCATTCTGAAGGTTGCCTTTTAGTTTTGTTAATTGTTTCCTTTGCTGTTTTTATTTGACTATTATTTTATTATTATTATTTTGCTACATTTTTAAAAAAATTTTTTTTCAACATTTATTTATTTTTGGGACAGAGAGAGACAGAGCATGAACGGGGGAGGGGCAGAGAGAGAGGGAGACACAGAATCAGAAACAGGCTCCAGACTCTGAGCCATCAGCCCAGAGCCCGATGCGGGGCTCGAACTCACGGACCGCGAGATCGTGACCTGGCTGAAGTCGGACGCTTAACCGACTGCGCCACCCAGGCACCCCTATTTTGCTACATTTCTATTATCCCTTAGAAGTTTTTATTTTGATGAAGTCCCAATATACATGTATGTATATATGGAATAAAAACATATATACACTGGAATATTATTTTTGCTTTTCTTTCTCTTGCCTCAGGAGACATATCTAGTAAGAAGTTGCTATGGTTGATGTCCAACAGGTTACTTACTATATTCTACTCCAGAATTTTAATGGTGTCCCGACTCACATTTAGGACTTTAATCCATTTTGAATTTGTTTTTGTGTATGGTGTAAGAAAGTGGTACAGTTCCATCCTTTTGCATGTTGTTGTCCAGTTTTCTCAACACTTTGTTGAAAACACTGTCTTTTTCCCATTAGATATTCATTCTTTGTTTGTTGATGATTAATTGACCATATAGTTGGGCATTCATTCATAGGTTTTCTATTCTGTTCCTTTGATCTATGTGTCTATTTTTGTGCCACTACCATACTGTCTTCTTGAATACACATTTGTAATATAACTTGAAGTCTGGTATTGTAATGCCTCCAACATTGCTTTTCTTTTCGATTGCTTTGGCTATTTGGTTTTTTTTGTGGTTCCATATAAATTTTATAATTATTTGTTTTAGCTCTGTGAACAGTGCTGTTGGTATTTAATAGGGATTGCATTAAATGTGTAGATTGCTTTGGGTATTATAGACATTTTAACAATATTTGTTCTTCATATCCATGACCATGGAATGTTTTTCCATTTTTTTGTGTCATCTTCAATTGCTTTCATCAGTGTTTTATAGTTTTTGGAGTACATATCTTTTACCTCTATGTCTAGGTTTATTCCTTGGTATTTTATGCTTTGTGGTTTTTTTTTTTTTTTTTGGTGAAATTATGCCGGGGATCGACTCCTTGATTTCTCTTTCTGCTGCTTCATTATTGGTGTATAGAAATGCAACAGATTCCTGTGCATTGATATTGTTCTGTGACTTCACTGAATTCGTGTATCAGTTCTAGCAATTTTTTGGTGGAGTCTTTTAGGTTTTCTATATAGATTAGCATGTCATCTGCAAATAGTGCAACTTCTGTGCAAATTTGAATATATGTTATTTCTTTTTATTGTCTGATGACTGTGGCTAGGACTTCCAGAATTATGTTAAATAACAGTGGTGAGAATGGATATCCCTGTATTCTTCCTGACTGTAGAAGAAATACTCTCAGTTTTCCCCCATTAAGGGTGATGTTACCTGTGGGTTTGTCATATATGGATTTTATTATGTTGAGGTGTATTCCCTGTAAGCCTCCTTTGTTGAGAGTTTTTATCATGAATGGATGTTACACTTTCTCAAATGCTTTTTCTGCATTGGGAATAATGTATTGAGAGAATAATATGGTTCTTATTCTTTCTTTTATTAATGTGGTGTGTCACATGTATCACATTGATTGATTTGCAGATCAGCCTAGGAATAAATCGCCCTTGATCATAGTAAATGATTATTTTATTTTATATTTTTAAAGTACATTATTCATTTATTTTAATGCAAGTCTGGAATTGGGATGCCTCCAGCTTTGGTTTTCTTTTTAACATTACTTCAGCTATTCAGGGTCTTTTCTGGTTATATGCAAATTTTAGAATTGTTTATTCTAGCTCTGTGAAGAATTCTGGTGTTGTTTTGATAGGAATTGCATTGAATGTAGATTGCTTTGGGTAGTATAGACATTTAAACAATATTTATTCTTCCAATCCATGCATATGGAATGTTTTTCCATTTATTTGTGTCCTCTTCAATTTCTTTCATAAGCTTTCTATAGTTTTCCACATACAGATATTTTTGCTGAATAAAGAATTCTTGGAAGAGTATTTTTCCCATTAAGCACATTGAAAATTTCCTGCCATTCCCTTCTGGCCTGCAAAGTTTCAGAGGACAGGTCTGCTGCTACCTTTATGTGTCTACCCTTGTAGTTTAAGAACTTTTGTCCCTAGCTGTTTTCAGAATTCTCTCTTTAACTTTTATTTTGCAAGTTTCACTATGATATGTCATGGTGTTGACCTGTTTTTGTTTATTTTGAAGACATTTGTCTCTGCCTCTTGGACTTGGATGACTGTTTTCTTCCCCAGATTAGGGAAGTTCTTAGCTATATATATTCAAATAAACCTTCTGCCCCTTTTACCACTCTTCTTCTTCTTGGACTCCCATGATATGGATATTGTTTCATTTCATTGAATCAATTAGTTCTCTAAGTCTCCTATTATTATCTAATAATTTTCTTTCCCTCTTTTTTTCAGCTTCATTATTTTCCATAATTTTATCTTCTTTGTCACCTCTTCTCTCCTCTGCTTCTTCAATCCTTGTGGTGACTGTATCCAGTTGTTTGGCATCTCAGTTATATAATTTTTTATTTCATTCTGACTAGATTTTAGGTCTTTTTTAATTAACTTTTTATTTTAAGATGATTGTAGATCCACATACAGAGAGATCCCATATACCCTTACCCTTTCTCTATATGGCAACATCTTGCAAAACTATAGTACAATATCACAGGCAGGATATTGACATTGATACAGTCAAGATTCAAAACATTTCTATTAAGGCAAGAATCATTCATGTTGTCCTTCTGCAGCCACACCCACTTCCCTCCTTCCTCCACTCCCTCTTTAATCTTGACAACCACCAACGTGTTATGCAGTTCTATATTTTTGTCATTTCAAGGATGTTATATAAATGGAATCATGAAATGTATAACTTTTGGTGATTGCCTTTTTTCAGCAAGCTTAATTCTTTAATCTCTGAAACAAGGGTTTCTTTGGTGTCTTCTATACTTTTTTCAAATCCAGCTATTATTATTCTGAATGCTGTTCTAAATTATTGTTCAAGATATATTGCTTATATCTGTTTTGAGCAAGTCCCTGGCTGTGATTTCTTCTTGAACTTTCTTTTGGGGAGAATTCTTCCATCTTGTCATTTTTGCTAAGTTTCTGTCTTTTGTGTGTTTTAAAAGCTTGTTATGTTTCCTGCACCTGATAGTAATCCTATATTAAAAAGTGGTTATACATCGTCCAGGGCCTGGCACTTCAGGAAGTTTTTCTGGTGTATGTTATGTGCACTCTGCTGTTGCATTTTGGCTGCTCTTTCCCTCTGGCCCGTCCTCTGCAGACCTCCTTATTGTTTGCTGTGGTGGAGTGTTTGGACCTTTATCTAGGTGTGTTTTGATTTTTTGTTGAAGTAAACCTGGAAAAAAAGGGGGGGGACCTGAAACCAAGAAAAAGAGAAAAAGTAAGGGAACAACAACAACAACCAAAAAAAAAACACAAAGAGAATCAAAAAACTGTAAGGTTGATTTAAAAGAAAAAGAAAGGAAAAAAAAGAAAAAAACAAAAGAAGGATAAAAGAAAAGGAAAGGAATGAAAAAGCCTGATCCAAAAAAGAGAAAAGGAAATTTAAAAAAAAAGCAAACAAGATACTATGAGTCTGATTCCAAAAGAAAAAGAAAAATAAGAAGAAAGAAACAATGAAAAAAGATTTTCAGGGCACTTGGTGCCTGGCTTGTGCTGGCTGTGCTGGTCTTCTAGAGGAGAGGATGCTGCTTTGGCTCAGAGTCAGTCTCACCCCAGTAAATAAGCAGCTGTCAGGCACACAGCAACCCACAGGGGTGGGTTTTGGTGTAAGCAAGTTTCACCTCCACTGGGGCCACTGTGTTGCTCTCTGAAGTCCAACCTTGCTTTTGGGGTGAAAATGGCACCACCCCAATTTCTCCTACCCAGACCAGGTATCTCACACCCCTCACAGTATAACAAGGGGAGTCAGTTCACCCTGTGCCACAGCTCTTCTGTTATTTCTTTGGCATATAGCTGGATTCAAAACCCAAAGTCTTTTTTTTTCTTTTTTTTTGGGGGGGGCAGGAGAATACCTTTATTTTTTTATTTTTTAAATATTTATTTATTTATTTACTTATTTTTAATATTAAACTTATGGTCAAATTGATTTTCATACAACACCCAGTGCTCAACCCAACAGGTGCCCTCCTCAATGCTCATCACTCACTTTCCCCTCCCTCCCACCCCTCATCAACCCTAAGTTTATTCTCAGTCTTTAAGAGTATCTTATGTTTGGCTCCCTCCCTCTCTAACTTTTTTTTTCCCTTCTTCTCCCCCATGGTCTTCTGTTAAGTTTCTCAGGATCCAACATGGATGGAAGTGGAGAGTGTTATGCTAAGTGAAATAAGTCATACAAAAAATATAGATACCATATGTTTTCACTCTTATGTGGGTCCTGAAAACCCAAAATCTTAAAGTACCTTGGCATCTAGAATATCCACTCCCTTCCTCTGAAGTAGAGCCTTTCCACACTTGTGAAGTCCTCTGTCCATGAGAAACAATTCCATGTCTGCACAGTATGTGGAATCTATGGTGTAGCACCTCTAAAAGCAGCAAAGGTTCTTTTCCCTCTGGCCCCTCCCAATCCCCTGCTGATGAAAAGCCTTTGTCTGGGACCTGAGGGACTTTTGTCCTTGAGAGGCAATAAACCCTCTTCCAAAAGTACTTCAGGAAGGGGAATATTCTCTCCTAGTGTGCCCCCAGAGATCCCTACACCACACTATGCATTCTGAGGCCAGCTCCCTTCTCCCCAGAAGCTCATACCACAGCTTCACTCCTGAGAAGGTCACGCACTTTCAAAACCTCAGAGTTTGAGCTCCAAACACTGTTTGCAAAAACAAACAAACAAACAAACAAACAAACACAAAATTGGAATACTCTGTACTTCTCACTCCCCAGTCCATGGTTCAGAGAGATTTTCCTCTTGTGTGAACTCAATGCTGTACTTTCTTAACCCCTGTCTCTTTCTCTCCCTTTTGTCTCTTCATAGAAAGGTTCCCTTTCTCCCATGGCACCACCATTTTTTTTCTCCCCTAATTCACTTCCATGCACCTCGCACCTGCCAAGCTCTCTCCCTCCAACTTTGGAGATCTTTCTGCCACTCCACAGATTGATTTCCTGGGTGTCCCAAGTGATTTGACTTCAATACAGCTGTGTTTGAGGGACAAGGAAAGCCAGGGTCTCCATACTTCCCTGTCATCTTAACTCCTCCCTCTGATCATCATGAATGAATCTTTTAATGTACTGTTGGATTCAATTTGCTAGTATTTTGTTGAGAATTTTTGCATCCATGTCTGTCAATAATATTGGCCTGTAGTTCTCTTTTTTAGTGAAGGCTTTGTATTTGGAAGCAGGGTAATGTTGTTCTCATAGAAAGAATTTGGAAGTTTTCCTTCCATTCCTATGTTTTAGAACTGTTTTAGAAGAGCAGGTATTAACTCTTCCTTCAATGTTTGGTAGAATTCTCCTGTGAATCTATTTGGCCCTGGACTTTCTTTGTGTGGGAATATTTTTGAATAGTGATTTGATTTCTTTTCTGTATCAGTCTGATCAAGTTTTAATTCTCTTCCTGTTTCAGTTTTTGTAGTTTCTATGTTGGTACATAGAATTTAACCATTTCTTCCAGATTGCTCAATTTGTTGATCTTTAACTTTTCATAATATTCTTTTATAATTGTATTTCCATGATGTTGGTTGTTATTTATCCTCTATCATTTGTGATTTTATTTATTTGTGTACTTTCTCTTTTTGATAAGACTGATTAAGGGTTTATCAATTTTATGTTTTCAAAGAATCAACTCCTGGTTTCATTGATCTTTCTATCGGGTTTTTTTTAGCTTGCATATCATTTATTTCTGCTCTAATCTTTATTATTTCCCTCCTGCTAGCTTTAGGCTTTGTTTGTTGTTCATTTTCTAGCTCCTTTATGTAGAAGGTTAGGTTGCATATTTGATACTTTTCTTGCTTCTTGATGTAGGCCTGGATTGCTATATACATCCCTTTTAGAACTGCTTTGCTGCATCCCAAAAGTTTTGGATCACTGCGTTTTCATTTTCATTTGTTTCCATATATTTTTTAATGTTTTATTTGATTTCATGGTTGGCTCATTCATTTTTTAGTAGAATGTTTAATCCTCATGTATTTGTGGTCTTTCCTAAGTTTTTCTTGTGGTTGACTTCAAATTTCATAGAGTTGTGGTCAGAAAAGATGTATGGCATGATCTCAATCCTTTTGTATTTTTGAGGCCTGATTTGTGACTTAGTATGTAATCTGTCCCATGTGCACTTGAAAAGAATGTGTATTCTGCTACCTTAGGGTGAAATGTTTTGAATATAACTGTTAAGTTCATCTGGTCCAGTGTATCATTCACAACCATTGTTTCCTTGTTGATTTTCCCTAGATAATCTGTCCATTGTTATAAGTAGGGTGCTAAAGTCCCCTACTATTTTGTATTATTATCAATCAATTCCTTTATGTTTGTTATTTATTATTCTATATGTTTGGGTACTCCCATATTGGATGCATACATATTTACAATTGTTAGATCTTCTTTGTTGGATACTGCATTTTATTATTATGTGTCCTTCTTCATCTCGTTACAGTCTTCGTTTTAAAATCTAGTTTGTCTGATATAAGTATTGCCACTCTGGCTTTTTTTTTGTTGTTGTTCATTTGCCTGATGTATGTTTCTCCATCCCCTGACTTTCAGTCTGCAGGTGTCTTAAGGTCTAAAATGAGTCTCTTGTAGGGAGCATATAGATGGATCTTTTTAAAATCTATTCTCATACCTTATGTTTTTTTGATTGGAGCATGTAGTCCATTGACATTCAGATTAATTATTGATAGGTATGTATTTAGTGGAATTTTGTTACTTGTTTTTCATTGTTTCTGGAGACTTTTTTGTTCCTTTCTTGTCTTTGTCACTTTTGGACTTTCCTTTCTACTCAAAGAGTCCCCTTTAATATTTCTTGAAGAGCTGATTCAGTGGTCACAAACTTCTTTAGTTTTTGTTTGGGGAATTCTCCATGTCTCCTTTTATTATAAGTGATAGCCTTGTTGGAGCAAGCAGGCTAGGCAGCCAGTGTCAGGGTGAGCTCCCCTTCCTAGGTGCCTCTGTATTTATGCTGAGGAACAGGTGAAGGAAGTGGCTCCTTCCAGCTCCTTTGTCTCTAGAGAGGTGTCTCTATGAATGCCACATGTCAGTGGTATGCTCCAAGAAGAGTGAACAATCTCCCCCTTGTTTGTCCCAGGTATTCCTCAGATCTGTGCCTCCATACTGTCTGCCCCCAGGTTGTTTGCCTGCCTTCTCTCCAGGGCTCTATCCAGGCCAAACCTGTGGACCCTTAAAACTCCAGTCTTCAAGCCCTACTGGTTGTAAAAAACGAATGAAAATCAGCCCCCACTCATTTTCCCAGTGAATGACTTTGGGGAAGTGTTATGCTTGTGCATCCCCACGTGTGATTTTCTTTTTCTGTCATCGTTCTCCATGACCATGGCTTCCTACCCTCCACTCCAAATGGGGTGATCCATTTCACCCCAAAACTATGTCTCTTCACTTCTTACCTTCCTCAGTGTGGCCCCTTCTCTTCCTCTAGTTGTGGAGTTTGTTCTGTCAGTCTTCAGGTTGATCTCTTGGGTATTCAGAGTGATTTGATAGTTATCTAGTTGTTTTTAAGGGACAATATGAGCCCAGGATCCTCCTACAATGGCACCATCTTAGTTCCCCTTCTCTACCACATTTTCTTTATCCATTCATCCATTGATAGACATTTAGGTTGTTTCCCTATCTTGGATTTTGTAAACATAGCTGCAATGAACATGAGAGTTCTTCTTACTGTCATCCTCAGATTTCTAATCCAATCCTAACATTCATTGAAGACATCAACCTTCTTTCCACATCTTTTTTTGGTGTCATCCAGGGCAAGTCAACACCTAGGTAGATTATTCCAACAGCCTTACTCTAGCCTTGATAACTTCAACACCAAAGACTTTTATCACCACTCCTCATCATTCATCCATTTCCATAACTATAACTTAAATCTTGTAACCTGATATTGCTTCATCTCTGAAATTTTAAACTCCAGTATCCCATGTTCTGACCATAATCTTTTATTCTTCCAGTCGTCTCATTCCTTTGTTGCCATCTCATCTAAGCTTCTACCTGACTTTACTTTCCTTGGGCTTGGCCCCTGCTGATCAGCTCACTTCCAGATGCACTTCCATCTCTCTCCAGTATAAATCCCATAATCTGTCATTGATTAATTTATTAAGTAAATATTTTAAAGGTGCCTACAGTGTGGTAAGCTCTTTTGTAAGAACTTTGCATATAGCAGTAAAATCCACAGCCTCATAGAGCTTGCATTCTAGTGAGAGAAAGGAAACAAACAAAAAACAAATGATAATGTATTATATCAGGAAATAAATGCTATGGAGAAAATAAAACAGAAATGTTTAATATGGAATGTGGCAAGGTGACATTTGAGGATATCTTAAAGGAAATGAGGGAGTAGTGTTTCCAAATTCCTGACAGATATTAATATTTGCAATCCACGGTCAATAAATTGGAATTCCTGGGCATTCTCAGAAATTTCTAAAGTCATAAGATACTCAGTATTTTTCATAAAATTTACTTGAATTTTTCTAATTATGTTTTTTTATAATAATAAATAGTAGACTGTTTTTATCTGACACCTGTAAAATAAAATCCAGTATAATAATATATGTATGGTTTATTATTATTATAAATGACATATAGTAAAAAGATTATATATTTCAATTACATGTAAAAATTATGTCTACCTGATATAGATGACTGATAACAGAAAATATTAAAAGAAAGTAACATTAGCACAAAAATGCCAAATAGAAATCATTTGAAAACTTGAAAGACAATGCCACAAATATTTTGTATTTCAAAGATAAGATAACATTATTAAAATAAAATTTAAATAAATATATTGCACTTTTTCCAGCTTTATTATAGTATGATTGATGAAAAATTATGTATATTTAGGTAGCACAACATGGTGTTTTTAAAGGTGTACAATGTGATGATTTAATATATGTATACAATTGTGAAATGATTACCACAATCAAGTTAATTGACACATTCATTAACTCATATGGTTACTTTTTTTGGTGTGTGTGGTAGGAACCCTTAATTACTCTCTTAGCAAATTTCAAGTATGCATTATTATTAGCTATAGTCACTATGTTGTATAATAGATCCCCAGAACTTATTCATCTTATAACTGAAAGTTTGTATTCGTTGAACAACATCTCCTCATTTTTCCAAACCTCCAGCTCCTGAAAACTACCATTATACTCTCTGATTGTGAGAGGTAGAGACAGAGAGAATACACTTGAAATTGGAGAGTGAAAGAAAGTGGTCAAAAATGATACTAAAGTTTTGTTCTTTAACAGGAAGAATAGAATTACCATTGAGACGAGAAAGACTTGCTTAAAAGTAACAAGAATTTGAGAAAATGTAAAAGTAAAGTATTGGGTGGATCTGGAGCTGTTTTAAGACGTTAATTTTAAGATGCCTATAATATATCCAAGTGGAAATGTTTAGTAATAAATAAGCTGGATGTTTAAGTCTGGAGTTCAAGGAAGAGGTATATACTACAGATATAAATTTGAGAATCATAAGGATTTAGATGATATTTAAAGCCATGCAACTAACTGGATGCCTCTTCAAGGAAATAAATACATAGAGAAAAGAGAAGATATCCAAATAATTGGTAATCTGCAACATTTAGAGATCATCATAATAAATAACAGTGGGTAGAGAAGTCAGTGGAAAACCAGGAGACTGCATTACCCTGGAAGTCAAGTGAAGAAACTATTTCAAGGAGGAAGGAGGAAACAAATGACTCAAATGCTGCTAATTTTTAGGCAAAATGAGGACTGAAAATTGGTTTGGGTTTAACAATATGAAGACCTTGACAAGAACAATTTCAATCTGTAAGTAGGTACAAAGCTTTATTGGAGAGGGTTTAAGAGAAAATTGAAAGAGAGGAAATGAAGACAGTCAGTATAGAAAATTTATTCAAGGACTTGTACTATAAAAGGGACCGGAGAAAAGAGATTCCTTTCTACTTGCAGCCCTTTCCATTGACGCCACCCACAAACTAAAATCTTAGGGTAATCAAGTATTTTAACACTGTTTCTATAACTGAGCTGTTAGACCTTGTAGAAAAAAAAACAATCATGCTGATTGATACCACCAGTTTTCATGGCCTTCAACTTGAGCTGGACCCCGAACACTTCAAGGCATCTTTTCATACATCCTTACTCTCATTATTCAATTTTACATCTTTCCTCAAACTCCCCCAATCCATACTCCCCACTCTCCACTGAATCTGTACAAGTAATCAGTTACCAAAATATTGTTGGTTCAACCAGTACAGCTTCACTGTCACCTCTGTAATGATTTAGTTCCCTCTAATTTATCTTCTGGATTATAACAGTAGCCCACCTGCCTTTAGACTATCTCCTCTATAATACATTGATCCCACTGCTACCAGATTGGACTTTCTAAACCAAAAATGTGAGCACATAATTCTGTTTAAAGGACCTCAATGGCTCCCTATCACCAATAAGGTAAAATCTAACTCTCAAGTTTAACATCTAAGGTCCTTCAAGATATGACTTATATTGTTCGTTCATTTAGTCTTTCAAAAAATATTTCTTGGGGGCCTATTCTGTTCCAAACTCCATGTTATTTGCTGGTAACACCAAAATGGATACATCGTGATCTCAGTTTCAGTGAGTTCCCAGTCTAATTTTATTTCTATACAACTCTTTAATAACTATCATTACTTATAGTCATCTCTTTAAAATTTTTTAAATGTTTATTTATTTTTCACAGAGAGAAAGAGACAGAGCACGAGTAGGGGAAGGGCAGAGAGACAGGGAGACAGAATCTGAAGTGGGCTCCAGGCTCTGAGCTGTCAGCACACAGCCCCACTCGGGGCTCAAACTCACAGACCATGAGATCATGATCTGAGTGGAAGTCAGCCACTCAACCGACTGAGCCACCCAGGCACCCCATAGTCATCTCTTTAAACTTAGGGTTCTTGAAATATGTCTTACTGCTTCAATGTCCTTTGACTTTTTCTACCTAAAATATCATCCTTGTTCCTTCAGATTCTGCTTGGCTCCTTTAAAATTCAACCTAAACATCACATCCTCATGAATACTTTTCTTATTTAAATTCCTTTTCTGTCTTCCCATAGCACTCTGATCTTACCCCTATCATATTACTTATCACACTGTACTGACAAAATTTATTTATCTGCCTTCCCCAGTGAGACAGTGAGTTCTTTGAGGAACAGTCTTGTTTGTCTTTGAACACCCACCACCTAGCTTAGTGTCCTATATATAGTAGGTACTCAATACATATTTTACAACATGAATGAAGAAAAGTTTCTCATACTTTGCTTAATCTCATTAAAATTTTACCCTGTGAAGAGCTTTATGAATCCTACTTCTTTCATACTACATTTTAGCTTCCTTTCCAAGTTTTGTATAACCTGCAAATCTGATCTACATTCCTTTTAGTAGTGTGTCATTACAAGACACATTCTCTAAGTTTAACATCAATCCATTAATCACCAAACTTTGGTAAAGTCCTTCCATTTATTAACCTCTTGGGCGATGCTATTACCCAGATCAGATTCTTCCAGAACCTTATCAAATACCTTGCTGAAATCCAGATTAAAAAAAAAATCTATAGCATTCTTATCATCTATTCTGTCAAGTGACCTTATTAAAAAAACAAAAACAAAAACAAAAGGAAATGAGGCTAAACTGACCTCTAAATTGGTTGTTCTTCCTAAGCCTCTGTTGCCCTCCACACTCCACTCCCAATCCATACGTCTCTTCTATTTCTAAACACATGGAAAATTATGTTTTCTCAATAATGTCTCACATGCATGTCTATTCTCACACTGTCCCCTCTGTCTGAAATTATTTTTCCCTTTCTCTATTTGTTAATGTTGAAATTCAACTTCTTAGAACTCTTCTAAGAATCTTACCCTTCATTGTACCTTGTATGATGCAGTGAAATGGGATTGTCTTTGCTATTTTGTTTTAATAAAAGTCTGGGAGGAAAATGAGGGATTGAAAATTGTGTGTGAAAATTAATTGTGGTGTCCTTCACAATTAATTACAGAACAGAGTGTAGGACAAAGATCTCTTAGTATAATAAAGTCAGAGTTAATAGTTTACATTATGTATATTTAAAGCATTCAAGTTTGTCATATAAGCTATATAGGGCTTGGGGGAAGAAGATTCACTTTAAGGTGTCAGAAATTATTTATGTTAAATATATTAGGAGAGAACATACTTGTAACCCTATGCCTACCCTTACACATATACACAGAAGATAACTAAGGAGAAATTCTGAGAGACAGAAAAGGTATATATCGCATGGATCTGAAGATTAGAGTGATATGGCCATAAAACAAAGAATAGTACCTGCTATCATAAAATTAAAGGAGAAGGAATTTGATTCTGCTCTAGAGCTTGCACAGGTAGCAAAGCCCTGCTGACCCTTTTTTTTTTCAACGTTTATTTATTTTTGGGACAGAGAGAGACAGAGCATGAACGGGGGAGGGGCAGAGAGAGAGGGAGACACAGAATCGGAAACAGGCTCCAGGCTCTGAGCCATCAGCCCAGAGCCTGACGCGGGGCTCGAACTCACGAACTGCGAGATCGTGACCTGGCTGAAGTCGGACGCTTAACCGATTGCACCACCCAGGCGCCCCCCTGCTGACCCTTTGACTTCAGCCCAGTGATACTGATTTTGGACTTCAGATATTCAGAACTGTAAGAGAATGAACGTGTTTTATGCCATCAAGTTTGTGGTGAATTGTTACAATAGTCACAGGAAACTAATGCAGATGGAAGGAGAATAAAGAAATCTATCCATGTATTATATCATATAACATATAAGCTGTTTTGCATTAAGTTGTTAATTACATACCCCACCACCTTACAATACACTAGAATATGTGCTGCTTGAGTTCCAAGACTGTGTCATTATCACCATTGTGAATTTTTTTTTCATTCCTTAATGTGCTTCAGTCAGAGCCTAATTTCTAAGTGATTCTTTTTTTTTGTGATATAATAATGCATATGCTCCTTTATTGATCATTAACAAGATGTATCAGTGTATCCAATGTTTTAGTTTTGGAACAGTGATGAAAAAAATTGTTATTTCATTATATCTGTATAAATGTAGTGTGATATGAACATATCTTTGGTTTCTATGGGTGACAGGGTCACAGACACTGTGAACACTACTGTGGTTTATTGCTTAATGTTTGTAATGGAGAAAAAACTGAATTTCAGTTAGAGGTTTCTACAAACAAAGATGTAATTTCCCATCCAAATTTCTGGATCCCTTGATTTCTATCCATGGACCCTTTCTATCCTGTCAACCCCAGGCTGAGGGTCTTGTCATGGAGTGTTGAAACTGGCTCACTTGCATGTCTATTCTCTAGCACTAATAAAAGGGAAAAAGAAAAGTTAATAGACAGCAATCTTGTGTTTATGGAGATGAAAGTGTGCCCATCACTTCTCATAGTCCATTGACTTGAACTTGGTCTTATGGTTTCAAGAGAAACTGTGTTTCAAGAGAAACTGTCTGTGGGCTGGCTCTGTGCCTGGCTAAAATTAGGTACTTTTACTATTAAACAGGAGAAAGAATAAATTCTTAGTAGCTACTATAGGAATATAGGACTCCCAAAAGTATGCCTGAAATTCAGTTTTCTACCAACCAGACTCAGAAGAGATTGTGTGATTTAAAGAGGATTATTATGAGGATTACCTACAGTGTGTTAAAGTGGCTGGTAAAAAGTGCTGAATAAATATTCACTGAAGCTGACTTGCATGTGACCAGGCTCTGTTAGAGGAATAATGCACATCCCAGAATTCCTGGGATGATAAAGGGTCAAAGATATTTATGTTTAAATTAATTCATTCATTTGTTCATCCAAGAAATATTTTTTGAGCTTTGAGCCAGACACTGTTGTAGTTGCCAGAAAAATGGCAGTGAGCAGTATTATGATTAGGTGATGTTATATGGCAAAGGTAGGGAGATTTTGAGAGTGCAATTAAGTTCCCAAATCAGCTGATTCTGAGCTAATCAGAAGGGACATTATCCAAGATGTGCTTGACTGAATAGGGTAAAAGCCCTTAAAGAAGGAACTTGACTCCACTCCACATCTCTCCACAAGAGAGAAATTCTCTTGCTGGCTTTGAAGAAGCAAGCAGCCATGTTGTGAACTGAATATGGAAGGAAACACATGACAACGACCTGAGGGCAGCCCCTAAGAGCTGAGAGCAGTCTCTTTCAGCTACTAATAAAATAAGAATTTCAGTCACACAGCTCTAAGGAAAATGAATTCTGCCAAAAACATGAATGGGTTTGGAAGTGGATTCTTCCCCAGTCAAACTTTCTGATGAGAACATAGCCTAGACAACATCTTGTTTGCAGCTTTGAGAGAATAAGCTATGCCCAGATTCCTGACTCAAGAAACAGTGAGAAAATACATGCCTCTTGTTTTAAGCCACTTCGTTTGTGGTGATTTGTGGTATAGCATAAAAAACTAGCACAAATGATATTTTATTTTTTATTTTTCTTACATGCTCAATTCTAAATCTCATTTATTTTACTTTTCTGCAGCTCAGATTCCTTATATTTGAAATGAGAATAATAAGCTATCTCATAAGGTTAAGATTGAATAGGGTCCATAGGTACCTGACTTATGCTCTAAATGTTTGGGGATTTTTTGTTTTGTTTTTAGTTTTTTGTTTCTTTTTTTTAAAGTTTTATTTAATTTTATTTTTTTAATTTTATTTTTTATTTTTTAGAATTTATATCCCAATTAGTTAGCATATAGTGCAACAACGATTTAAGGAGTAGATTCTTTAGTGCCCATTACCCATTTAGCTCATCTCCCCTCCCACAACCCCTCCAGTAGCCCTCAGTTTGTTCTCCATATTTATGGGTCTCTTCTGTTTTGTCCCCCTCCCTGTTTTGTATTATTTTTGTTTCCCTTCCCTTATGTTCATCTGTTTTGTCTCGTAAAGGCCTCATATGAGTGAAGTCATATGATTTTTTTCTTTCTCTGACTAATTTCACTTAGCATAATACCCTCCAGTTCCATCCACATACTTGCAAATGGCAAGATTTCATTCTTTTTGATTGCTGAGTAATACTCCATTGTGTGTGTGTGTGTGTGTGTGTGTGTGTGCCACATATTCTTTATCCATTCATCCATCGATGGACATTTGGGCTCTTTCCACACTTTGGCTATTATTGATAGTGTTGCTATAAACATGGAGTTCATGTGTCCCTTCAAAACAGCACACCTGTATCCCTTGGATAAATGCCTAGTAGTGCAATTTCTGGGTCGTAGGGTAGTTCTATTTTTAGGTTTTTGAGGACCCTCCATAATGTTTTCCAGTGTGGCTGCACCAGCCTGCAATCCCACCAACAATGCAAAAGAGATCCTCTTTCTCTGCATCCTTGCCAACATCTGTTGTTCCCTGAGTTGTTAATGTTAGCCACTCTGACAGGTGTGACGTGGTATCTCATTGTGGTTTTGATTTGTATTTCTCTGATGATGAGTATATTGAGCATTTTTTCATGTGTCGGTTGGCCATATGGATACCTTCTCTGGAGAAGTGTCTATTCATGTCTTTTGCCCATTTCTTCACTGGATTCTTTGTTTTTTGGGTGTTGAGTTTGATAAGTTCTTTATAGATTTTGCATACTAACCCTTTATCTGATATGTCATTTGCAAATATCTTCTCCTATTCCATTGGTGGCCTTTTAGTTTTGCTGATTGTTTCCTTGACTGTGCAGAAGCATTTTCTTTTGATAAGGTCCAGAGATCTTACTCATAAGATTTTGCTGCAGCCAAGATCAAAGAGGTTTTTGCCTGCTTTCTCCTCGAGGATTTTGATGGCTTCCTGCCTTGCATTGAGGTCTTTCACCCATTTTGAGTTTATTTTTGTGTGTGGTGTAAGCGAGTGGTCCAAGTTTATTCTTCTGCATGTTGCTGCCCAGTTTTCCCAGCACCACTTGCTGAAGAGACTGTCTATTCCATTGGATATTCTTTCCTGCTTTGTCAAATATTAGTTGGCCATATGTTTGTGGGTCCATTTCTGGATTCTCTATTCTGTTCCATTGATCTGAATGTCTGTTCTTGTGCCAGTACCATACTGTCTTGATGATTATAGCTTTGTAGTATAGTTTGAAATCTGGGATTGTGATGCCTCCTGCTTTGGTTTTCTTTGTCAAGATCGGTTTGGCTATTCAGGGCCTTTTCTGGTTCCATATAAATTTTAGGATTATTTGTTCTAGCTCTGTGAAGAATGCTGGTGTTAGTTTGATAGGGATTGCATTGGATATGTATGCTTTGGGTAGTATTGACATTTTAACAATATTTGTTCTTCCTATCCAGGAGCATGGAATGTTTTTCCATTTTTGGTGTCTTCTTTAATTTCTTTCATAAGCTTTCTATAGTTTTCAGTGTATAGATTTTTCCCCTATTTGGTTAGATTTATTCCTAGGTATTTTGTGGTTTTTGGTGCAACTGTAAATGGGATCGTTTCCTTGATTTCTCTTTCTATCATTTCATTGTTGGTGTATAGGAATGCAACCAATGTTTGTGTGTTGATTTTATATCCTGCCACTTTGCTGAATTCATGAATCAATTCTATCAGTTTTTTTTGGTGGAATCTTTTGGGTTTTCCATATAGAACATCATGTCATCTGCAAAGAATGAAAGTTTGACCTCCTCCTGGCTGATTGGGATGCCTTTTATTTCTTTGTGTTGTATGATTGCAGAGGCTAAGACTTCCAACACTATGTTGAATAAGAGTGGTGAGAGTGGACATCCCTTCTTGCTCCTGACCTTAGGGGGAAAACTGTCAGTTTTTCCCCATTGAGGATGATATTAACGTTGGGTCATATATGGCTTTTATGATCTCGAGGTACGCTCGAGGTATCCCTAGTTTCTTGAGGGTTTTTATCAAGAAACGATGCTGTATTTTACCAAAGGCTTTCTCTGCATCTATTGAGAGGATCATATGGTTCTTGTCCTTTCTTTTATTGATGTGATGAATCACGTTGTTTTGCAGATATTGAACCAGCCCTGCATCCCAGGTATAAATCCCACTTGGTCGTGGTGAATGATTTTTTTACTGTATTGCTGGAGCCGGTTGGCTAATATGTTGTTGACGATTTTTGCATCCGTGTTCATCAGGGAAATTGGTCTATAGTTCTCCATTTTAGTGGGGTCTCTGTCTGGTTTTGGAATCAAGGTAATGCTGGCTTCATAAAAAGTGTTTGGAAGATTTCCTTCCATTTCTATTTTTTGGAGCAGTTTCATGAGAATAGGTATTAACTCTTCCTTAAATGTTTGGTAGAATTCCCTTGGAAAGCCATCTGGCCCTGGACTCTGGTTTTTTGGAAGATTTTTTATTACTAATTCTATTTCCTTACTGGTTATGGGTCTGTTCAAATGTTCTATTTCTTCCTGTTTCAGTTTTGGTAGTGTATATGTTTCTAGAAATTTGTCCATTTCTTCAAGATTACCCATTTTATTGGCATATAATTTCTCATAATATTCTCTTATTATTGTTTTTATTTCTGCTGTGTTGGTTGTGACATCTCCTCTTTCATTCTTGATTTTATTTGTTTGGGTCCTTTCCTTCTTTTTTTTTTAATCAAACTGGCTAGTGGTTTATCAGTTTTGTTAATTCTTTCAAAGAACCAGCTTCTGGTTTCATTGATCTGTTTTACTGTTTTGTTTTTGTTTTTGTTATTTTTGGTTTCAATAGCATTAATTTCTGCTCTAATCTTTGTTATTTCCTGTCCTCTGCTGGTTTTGGGTTTCATTTGCTGTTCTTCTTCCAGGTCCTTAAGGCTTAAGGTTAGGTTGTGTATCTGAGATCTTTCTTCCTTCTTTAGGAAGGTCTGGATTTATGTATACTTTCCTCTTATGACCGCCTTTGTTGCGTCCCGGTGCAATTTTCAGTTTGGAAGATTCACTACTCATATATATCATCTGTATTAGTGGCAATGTCTACAATACTCTCATCAAACCACTAAAAAGGCCAGGATTTTCTTTTTTTAAGCTTTAGGACAGTTTCTATTTCAGTTCATGGTGCTATCATTGTATATCTTTGTGAATTAATTTAATATCTTGAAATTTCTCATTCTAAGTGTATTTATTTTTTCTTCCTCTAAATTTAAATCCTGGTTCTACCACTTATTAGTTGTGTGCCCTCTGGGAAATTACTTAAGCTTTCCAAGTCTGCTTCATTATCAGTAGAAGTGGGATCATATTTCTTACTTCAAAGGATTTTTATAAAAATTGAATAAGATAATGCATGTATATCTGGGTTAAAAAAAATTAAACTTCACCCTTAATATAGCTTCTCTTGCCTCCCAAGGTGTATGTGGTGGGAAAGGGAAGCTGGTGGTGGAATAAATTTCCATAAGAAAATTCATCTTTATTTCTATCTCATCTGTATTGGTTTTTTGTGACCCTTGTAACAAATCACCACAAACTTGACGGATTAAAACAATACACATTTATTCTCTTGCAGTTCTGAATATCTGAAGTCCAAAATCAGTATCATTGGACTGAAATCAAGGGGACAGCAGGGCCTTGCTCCTTGTGTAAGCTCTAGAAGAGAATCAATTTCCTGCCCCTTTAATTTTCTGATAGCGGCTGGTATTTTTGCCTTGTGGCTGTATCACTCTAATCTTAAAATCTCTCTGTGTTCCATCTTCATATCACCTTTTCTTTTATGTGTGTCAACTCTCTGCCTCCCTCTTATAAGTATACATGTAATTGCATTAACGGCCCACCTGGATAATCCAAGAAAATTTCACCATCTCAAAATTATAAACAGCCACATCTGCAAAGTGTATTTTTCTAAGTAAGGTAAGATTTACAAGCTCCAAGAATTAGGACCTGGTACTTTAGGGTGCCCACTATTCATTCCACTACATCATCCATTTCTAAATTGGGGAGAGAGAAGGAGAAAGAAATCAAAAGCTCAGAATATCTACTAATCTGCAGGTGCTTCTGAAGGGTGAGCCTCCAGCATGTGTAGACCTACACTTTGCAGATTATGTTAACGTGTTTGGGGATACAAAATAGTAAGCCTTATAAATGTTATAGTCTGAATTGTGCCTCCCCAAAATTTATATGTTAGAGCTGTAACTCTCGATGTCACTCTACGTAGAGATAGGGTTTTTAATGAGGTAAATAAGGTAAGCTAGGTCATAAGGTTGGACCATAATATAATATGACTCGTGTCCTTATTAAAGATGGAAGAGATGCCAGGATCATGTGAACACAGAGAAAAGGCCATGTGAGGACACAAAAAGAAGGTAGCCATCTGGAAGCCGAAGAGAGAGACCAACCCTGCTCATACCTTGATCTTGGACTTCCAACCTTCAGAACTGTGAGAAAATAAGTTTCTGTTGTTTCAGCTATCCAGGTTGTGATATTTTCTTATGGAAGCAGGAGCAGGAATCATGTCTAAAGTTCAGTTCCAAGTTGCTCATTTTGCATCAGTGTAAAGTCTCTCTTTTGCTCCAAATTGCTAATAAAAGATACTCTTATATACATTGCTCATGTAAGCACTTTGGGATAAAATCAAGGGAAAAAAATAGAGTTTCTTCAGTGGCTGGGTATCAAACAGAAATAAAGAGAAAAACTGTTAGAGAGATTAGTGAAAACAGGAACTCAAAATCAGATGTGATTATTAGACCATAATTCCCTGAAGATTCATGGAAATTACAGGGAAAGCATTGGACTTCCTCACAATATGTGCTAGAAGACTTGTGCCAAAATTATGGAAATCTCAAAGCACAGATATCAACTGACATCTGGGTAGCATATGCAAATTTCCCAGTATAGTGTCTACAGTTTAATAACCACCCAGAAAATTATGGTTTATTTTCTCCTTCTTCTTATCACTACTAATGAGGACAGGTAGTTGTGTCTATGAGTTGAAATAAAACAAACTTTTCAATAAGTTATGCATGGATTAATATTCAGTCTAATACTTTGTAAAGTCATTAATACTCTAGTGTTCAGAAAGAAAATGAAACATTATCCATAAAAATAGTAAGACACAGGGACTCCAAAAAAAACCAGCATAAACATTTTGTAGATTTTATGGAAACTAGCAGAAGAAAAAAGATACTTTTCCTTTTGACATGGTAGTTGTAAACCCGAATTTAGAAATCATTCAAAAGCCATAAAGGTAAGCCCTGCCACTGAGAAATTCTCTAGGAATTTTCTGTTTTCAATAGCACAGCTCTATACACAGGGAAGAAGTATGAGTGTACTTTTTTCTAATTTGAAAGAGCATGAAATATCTTGAAAAATAATATTAATTAATCATATACATTCAGATTCAAGTGCAGCAACCATGAAAGCACCACATACAGAGGAAGTTAATAACATATTCCAGAAGCCTCAGGTCTTCTTAAGATTTCTTTTGAATGAGAACCCATGTGCAGTATCTCATGAACAAGGATAGTCCCAGATTTGAAAAATGTTTTTTTACCAAGGCCTCAGAAAATCACAGTCAGTATGCCCAGAACCCCCCAAAATAGTATGGTAATTGAGTGTTTCATAAGAGCATCGGTCCTCTTTGGGCAGTTAACATGGATGTCATTCAACACATCCACCATTTCAAAGGTTTTGCTTTCTCCCCATCCCCAGCTCCACAGAAGTGGAAATCCTTTTAGCTATTCCCAAGTGAAGTTTTATTACAGAGCAGAAAATTATGATGAGCATCTTCAACATAACTACTGATAAGAGTGATGTTTCCTAACAAAGTCATAACCCCCAAAGGGGTGAATCAAATTCTATTTCTTTATGCTTACTTTTGAAATTTATTTCAGGACTGCTGAGAGCAGCAGAAAGACCGCTTGCACTTGGGAAGCTCATATTTCTTCAATACTTAGATTTTTCATTTGATCAAAATCAGTTCTATAGTGACCCCCTTATTAAGTATAATTGGCTGATTGCAGATATTGTAGCTGACACAAGAATGAAGTTCCCAGCAGGCATTATGAAAGAACTCCTCCAGACTGAAGCATTGCATAAAAATAAAAGTTGCACTGGAAAGGAACTCTATAAAAATAAACTTTAAAGAACTTTTATAATGTAAATATCTTTAAGATATAAGTGGAAAAATACCAGAGAACCATGAAAAATATAATCCCATTTTGTTCAAAAATATCTATTTATTTGTGCAACATATACACACATGCATACACACACACATACACACAAAACATCTGGAAATACATACACCAAATTGCTGACATGGGTAATCTCTTGGTTAAGTAATTATTGGAGATTTTTTTTTGTTATTTGTATTTTCTATATTTTCAATAATGAGCATGGATTATGTATATAATAATTGAATAGTAATCATATTTTTAAATAAAGAAATTTAGTTATTCAAATTCACTTCCTATCTTGGATTCTGGGTTTTGCCACAAAATTTATGAATGTTTTTCTATAAGATTTGCATATCTTTTTTGACAGAGGACCACATTTGTCAAACTCTTGGCTCCTTTCCCAATTAAAAAAAATAAATTTTGTTGTTCATTTGAAAAATATTCACTGAAGACCTGTTCTAACTTTTTAGCCAATGAAATGGATTACTCTCCCCATCCTCGTTGCCTGACATATGGGATTTTTTTAAAAACAGACTCTTGCTTTGCTTAGCAGGATAGGTTGATGCAATAATTACTTTGAGAGCTTTGTCTCTAGAAGAATGGTTCTGTTTAGAATTTTGAAGTAAAGGAGTGGCATTGATTCTGGGAAAAGAAAGATTTTTTCAGGTTTGAGCGGTATCTTTCAATAATGATAACTAACATTGATTAAGCATATGCCAGGCACTTTACATGCCTTATTTTACATAATCCTCAAAATAATGTTTTTAAGTGTAATTGTTCCTATTTTCTAGGTTAGAAACTGAGCCCTTACTCTATGGCTTTCATACCATGCTAAGTAAGCACCAGATAAGGACCAAGAAGCACTGGAATTAATTTCCTATAACTGTGGGAACAAATTTTGGGTGCTTATCTCATTGTGCTCTGTGAGATAGTCTAATTAAATCATCCCAATTTTCCAGTTGAGGAAACATATACAGAGAACATCATTGAACGATTAGATAAGCAAAGAAAAGAAAAAAATTGATTCAAATAAATTTGAAGAATAGCATAACATGGACAAATACCAGTGTGCAAAGTGCATAGTAAGATCTTTAGACACAGCCAAATATAAATTAAAAAAATTAAGTGCTCTCATATAGTATTAATTTACATGCTTTATCCTCAAAATATTTTTTTAATTCGTTAGTTAACATACAGTATAGTCTTGCTTCAGGAGAACACAGTGATTCATCTCTTACATATGACACCCAGTACTCATCTCAACAAGTGCCCTCCTTAATGCCCATCACCAATTTAACCCACCCCCATACCCACCTCCCCTCCAGCAACCCTTAGTTTGTTCTCTGTATTTAAAAGTCTCTTGTGGTTTTCCTCCTTCTCTGTTTTTATCTTACTTTTCTTTTCCTTCCCCTATGTTCATCTGTTGTTTATCTCAAATTCTACATATGAGTGAAAATATATGATATTTGTCTTTCTCTGACCTATTTCACTTAGCTTAATACCCTGTAGATCAATCCACATTGTTGAACATGGCAATATTTTATTCTTTTTTTATCACCAAGTTGTATTCCGTATATATATGTATACACACACACACACACACACATATATACATATTCCATAGTGTGTGTGGATCCATAGTGTATACGGATAATACACTACATTTTCTTTATCCATTCATCAGTCGATGGCCATTTTGGCTCTTTCCATAATTTGGTTATTGTTGATAGTGCTGTTATAAACATTGGGATGCATGTGTCTTTTTGAATCAGCACTTTTTTAGGTTGAATTTGGCATTTATTTATAAAAAAGTCTACATGTACTGTTTGCATTTTAAAATGAGGTTCAAGATAGCAAGAAAATTGCCATTAGCTTTAAGTGGTTAAAGTCACCCTAAGCATTCACCTTGGAGTAGATGCCAATCTCATGCAACCTAATAATGAAAGAGCAAATTGATATTAAAAAAAAAAACCTTCAGCATTAAGAATGAATTCTAACTTTCTTTGAAGCCACTCACTTTCCTTTAAAAAACCAGCAACAGTAGAGGGAGCACAGACCATTCACTCTTTACACAGTGAAGTGTGTGTTCACAGGATGCAAACAAAAACCCCACATCAAAACAACATCCTCTTTAACCTGTGAACCACACAAAGTTGCTTTGGTAAATTCTTTTCTTAAAATTTTTAACGTTTATTTATTTTTTGAGAGACTGAGACCCAGCATGAGCCTGAAAGGGGACAGAAAGAGAGGAGGAGTCACAGATTCCAAAGCAGGCTCCAGGCTCAGAGCTGTCAGCACAGAGCCTGACGCGGGGCTCAAACTCATGAACCATGAGATTATGACCTGAGCTGAAGTGGATGCCTAACCAACTGAACCACCCAGGCGCCCCTGCTTTGATAAATTCTATCAAGGAAAAATACTTTTTTCCCAAATCACATCAATAAATATATTTAAAACCACAAACATACTTATTTTCATTTAATCAGATGAAAGAGAGGAAGAGTTTATTTTTACATTAATTTTTGCAGATAGGAAAAATGATTTTTTCTTTGGATAAATACCTAGTAGTGCAACTTCTGGATTGTAGACTAGTTCTATTTTTAGTTTTTTTTAAGAATGTCCATACTGTTTTCCAGAATGGCTGCACCAGTTTCCATTCCTGCCAACAGTGCAAGAGGTTTCCCCTTTCTCCAATCCTCACCAATATCTGTTGTTTCTTGAGTTGTTCATTTTAACCATTCTTACAGGTATGAAATTGTATCTTATTGTGGTTTTGATTTGTATTCCCCTGCTGATGAGTGATGTTGACCATCGTTTCATGTGTCCATTAGCTATCTGGATGTCTTCTCTGGAAAGGTGTCTATTCATGTCTTCTGCTCATTTCTTAAATGAATTATTTGTTTTTTGGGGGGAGTATTCAATTTGCTAAGTTCTTTATATATTTTGGATACTAACCCTTTATCACATATGTCATTTGTAAAAGCCTTCATCCATTCTGTCCCGCTCTTTGGCCCCAAGTTGTAGCTTTGATCCACTATAACAAGGCTGCTCTGCTGCTGCATTGCACCCTGACCCTAAGTATGAAGTCAAGGTTATAACCTGCAATTACTGAAACCACGCTGCTATTGCTTTGCACCCCATCACCCGAGTGCTGTCAACATGCAGCTTTGATGAGTCATCATTGGGTTAAGCTGTTGTTGTTCTGTGACTGCTGTCTGGGTCCTAAATCATAGCTTTGACTTACCATCAATGGACTGGACTACTGCTGCTCTGGGGTTCTAAGTCCCACCTTTTATCTGTCATCACCAGGGCATAGCTGCTACTCTTCTATGACTGGCCCCTCGGGCTAGAGTCAGACTTTGACCCACTTTCCCCAGGGAATACTCTTATTGCACCCTGAGCCCAAGTTCTCACTTCACCTTATCATCACAGGGTTTCTGCTATTGCTGCATCCTAACACCCCACCCCTGAGACTGAGCTACTTTGGTGAGACCCAGAGACCAAGACCCCAGTTCCATGGGAGATATGTACATGTTTGCATATCGGATGCTGGTACAATTAATGTAGCAAGTGTACCTGTGCTCCAGGACCAAGGGGTTGTGGTAGTTATATGTGTGCCTGATTCCCAAGACCCCAGGTCCACAGTCATTCATAATGCAAGCACACAAGACCTGGTGCCAAAAGGGATCTCCTAGCTAGAACTTCAACCCACAGACCAAAAAGGAAAACAGGACGACCTCAGTAGTCTTTTCTTCTGAGGACCCAGTAGGCCTAGCCACCACTGCTACCTCCAGGATCTCTGCAATCTTCATTGAGTTGACCTCAACTGATGGAGATTCACAAAGACTACACAACCATGCCCTCTCAGGAACCAGAGGCTGTGCATTACATAGTGTCCTGCAGCCATGTTCAAATGGAGGTCTTTTTCCAAAATTAGTTTGAAAGGCTGAAAGAGGTATCTGCTCACTCAAATGTTCAGACATCAGTGCAAAGCCATTAGAAACACAAAAAAGCAAGGAAATGTGACACCACCAAAGGGACACAATAATTTACCAGTTATTGACCCCAAAGAAATGGAAACCTGAGACTTACCTGAAAAAAATTTAAAATAATTATTTTAAGGACGTTCAGTGAGATTCAAGAGAAAACAGATAAAGGAAACTCCATACTGTTTTTCATAGTGGCTGTACCAATTTACAGCCCTACCAACAGTGCACTAGGATTCCTTCTTCTCCACATGCTTGCCAACACTTGCTATTTCTTGTCTTTTTGATTCTAACCATTCTGATAGGAGTCACGTGATATCTCATTGTGATTTTGATTTGCATTTCCCTGATGATTAGTCACGTAAAGCATCTTTTCATGTGTCTGTTGGACATTTCTATGCTTTTTTTGGAAAAATGTCTATTCAGGTCCTCTGCCCATTTTAATCAGATTATCCATTTTTTTTTCGTGTTGGGTTGTATAAGCTCTTTATATATTTTGGATATTAACTTTTTATCAGATATACCATTTATGAATATCTTCTCCCCTTTAGTAAGCTGCCTTTTCACTTTGTTGATCGTTTCCTTCACTGTGAAAAAGCTTTATATTTTGGTGCATCTCCAATAACTTATTTTTTTTCATTTGTTTCCCTTGCCTGAGGAGACGTATCTAGGAAATGTTAAGGTCAATATCAAAGAGATTACTGCTTATGTTTTCTTATAAGAGTTCTGTGGTTTCAGGCCACAGGTTTAGGCTTTTAATCCATTTTGAACTTATTTTTGTGTATTGTATGGTGTAAGAAAGTCGTGGGGACTTCCCAGGGGGTGGAAACCACATGGTTTCCAAGGGGCAAGTGGTGGGGAAATGGGTGAAATAAAGGGCATTAAAAGGCACAAACTTCTAGTTACAAAATAAATTAGTCATAGATAAAAACTACAACACAAGTCAATAATATTGTAATAACATATGGTGACAGATTGTGACTAAACCTAACATGGTTAGCATTGAGTAATGTATAGAATTATGGAAACAATGTCTTGTACACCTTAAACTAATATGATATATGTTAATTATATTTCCATAAAAATAAATAAAAGTTTAATTTTTAATTAAATTTAATTTCTGGAGTTGCAGAATACAATGAATGAAATGAATAATTAATGAATTAAAGAGCTTCAACAGCAAGCTCAACCAAGAAGAAAATAGAATCTGTGTGTGTGAAGACAGATCTCTTGATATTATCCAATCTGAACAGAAGAACAAACAAATAAACAGAGTGAAGAAAGCCTACATGAATTATGGGGCTAAATAATGTTAAGTAAAATAATATTAACATTATGGAAGTCTCAGAAGGAGAAAAATGAGAGAAAGGGGCATAAAATCTATTTAAAGAAACTTTCTAAATCTGAGGGGAAGATATGACCATCTAGGTGCAAGAAGCTTAAAGATCCTTAAACAGATCAACCCAAAGAGGTGTTCAAGATACATGATAATTGGGGCACCTGAGTGGCTCAGTTGGTTGAATGTCCAACTTTTGATTTCAGCATCTGGTCATGATCTCACCATTAATGGGATCAAGCCCTGCATCGGGCTCTGTGCTGACAGTGTGGAACCTGCTTGGGATTCTCTCTCTCTGCCCCTCCCCTGTGCATGTGTGCTATCTTTCACTCTAAAAAATAAATAAATAAATAAACATTTTAAAATATACATATTATAATCTCAAAAATCAAAGATGAAGAAAATTTTGAAAGCAGCGAGAGAAAAAGACTTATCACATACAAGAGAAACACAATAAAGCTATTGGAAAATTTCTCAGCAGAAACCTGGCAGGCCAAAAAAGATACATTCAAAGTGCTCAAAGGAAAAAAAAATATACTGAGGATACTTTACCCAGCAAAGTTGTTTTTCAGAAATGAAGGAATGATAAAAACTCCCAGGCAACCAAAAACTAAGGGAACTTATCACCATTATACCTGCCTAACAAAAAATGCTAAAGAGAGTTCTTCAACTTGAAAAAAAAAGGTATTCATTAGTAATATGGAAACATAAAAGTATAAAATTAACTGATAAAGGTAGGTATATAGTCAAATTAAAAATATTCAAATACTGCAATGGTGATGTGTAAATTACTTTGAATGCCATCATATAAGTTAAAAGGCAAAAGTATTAAAAATTGGTATAGCTACAATATTTTATCAATGGTTATAGAGTATAAAAAGATGTAAATAGTGACATCAGCAACATAAAAATGTGGGGAGAATCCTGTAAAAGTGTATAGCTTTGCCATACAGTTGAAGTTAAATTGTTATCAGCCTAAAAAAGACTGCTGTAAATATAAGATATTCTATGAAAACCTCACAGTAATCACAAAGGTAAAAAATAATAGATACACAAATGATGATGAGAAGAAGATAAAAGCATATCACTGTTGGGGTGCCCGGGTGGCTCAGTCAGTTACGTGTCCAACTCTTGGTTTTGCATCAGGTAATAATCTCACAGTTCATGAGTTTTAGCTACACATTGGGATCTGTGCTGACAGTGCAGAGCCTGCTTGGAATTCTCTCTCTCCCTCTCTCTGCTCCTCTTCTACTTACTCTCTCTGTCTCTGTCTCTCTCAAACATAAATAAGTAAGCTAAAAAATATTAAAAAAAACATGTTACTGCAAAACATTTTATCAATTTAAAAAGAAAGCATCAAGAGTAAAATAAAGGAACAATGGAACTATAAAACAACGAGAGAAAAAGGAACAAAATGGCAATAGGAACTCTTCACCTATCAATAATTACTCTAAATGTAAATGGTTTAAATTCTCCAATTAAATGAAACTCAAAAAAACTAAAAAACAAGACCCAACTTTATGTTGCATAGAATATATTCACATAATATTTAGGAATGCTCATAGGTTGCAAGTGAAGGGATGCGAAAACATATTCCATGAAAATGGATACTAAGAGAGCAGAGGTAAGCTATTGCTATACTTATATGATGCAAAATAAACTTTATTTCCAAAGCTGGAACAAGAGACAAAGAGATCATTATATAATAAAAGGGTCACTTCATTAAGAGGATATATTAACTGTAAATATGCATACATCTATAAAAGCACTTAAATATATTACACAAATATTAACAGATCTGAAGGGGAAAATAGCAATACAATAATAAAAGAGAAACTCAATACACCACTTCCAATACTTGATAGATCATCAAGACAGTAAAGTAGTAACGAGATATGGGACTTGAACTACTCTTTAGGACACATGGATCTACGAGATATATACAGAACATTCTATACAGCAACAGCAGAATACACATTCTTCTCAAGTGCACATGGAACATTCTTAAGGATAAATCATATTTTAGGTCACAAAACAAGTCAACAAATTTAATATTGAAATTATATCCAGATATTTTCTGAGCACAATGGTACGAAACCAGAAATGAGCAAAAAGAGGAAAGCTGAAAAATTCGCAAATAGTTGGAAGTTAAACAACATACTCCTGAATAACCAATGAGCCAAAGAAAAAATCAAAAAGCAGATCAAAGAATATATTGAGACAAATGAAAATGAAAATTCAACATACCAAAACTTAAGGGATTCAGTCAGAATAATTTTAAGAGATAGTTTTATAGTGACAGACACCTACATTATGAAAAAAGGAGGACTGAAAAAAATAACCTAACTTTCCACCTCAAGAAACTAGGAAAAAAAGAATAAAGTCAGCAGGAGAGGAATAATAAATATTAGAGCAGGAATGAATGAAACAGACACTGGAAAGACAATATAAGAGATAAATGAAACTAACAATTGGTTTTTCAAAAGATAAATAAAATTTACAAATCTTTAACAAAAGTAATAACAAAAATATTATTCAAATTAATAAAATTACAAATGAAAGAAGAGACATTTTAACTGATATCACAGTAATACAAAAATCGTAACAGACTACTGTGCACAATTATATACCAACAAATTAGATAACTTAGAAGACACGGACAAATCCTAGAAACATGCAACTTCCCAATACTAACTCATGAAGTAATAGAAAATCTGAAAAGACTAATAAGAAGGACAGAGAATCAATAATTAGAAATTGTCTTACATGAATGCATTTCTAGTGAGCATCAAGTGTTGTATGGAAGTGTTGAATCACCATATTGTACACCTGAAACTAGTATTACACTGTATGCCAACTAATGGGAAATTAAATAAAATCTTAAAAAAATTAAAAGAAACTTTCTAAGTATTAGAAAGTCAATTGAAATATAAATAAAGGACAGTACATTTGATCATAAGGCTCAAATACCAAACATGACAAGAGACTTGAGACAAGTCTGCCTCACATTGGATATCCAGTTGACCCTTGAACAAACACAGGGGGTACATCATCAACCCCCCACATAGTCAAAACTCAATGTATAACTTTGACTCCCTAAAACTTAACAACTAATAGACTACTGTTGACTGGAAGCTTTACTGATAACATGAACCATTGAGTAACACATATTTTTATGTTATATGTATTCTATACTCCATCCTTATAATAAAACTAGAGAAAATAAAATGTTAGCAAAAAATCATAAGGAAGAGAAAATGCATTTAATGGTAACCATATATCAAAACCCACTAATAAATTTGCAAAAAAATAAAAAGGTAGAAATCTAAATATGTCACTAAAGAAAATTAGCTGAACATGAAACAGAGAAAGACAAGAAATGATCAGAGAAAATCTCCAGAAACAAGCACAAAACACGTTATGAAATGGCAATAAATACGTATCTATCAATAATAACTTTGAATGTAAATGGACTAAAGTCTCCATTCAAAAGACACGCAGTGTCAGAATCGATAAAAAAAGAACACCCATGAATCAATAAAAAAACCACCTCCAAAACTCCCATGTGCTACATATAAGAGGCTTATTTTAGATCTAAAGAGATCTGAAGATTGAAAGTTAGTTGTTGGAGAAATATTTATCAGGCAAATGGTTGTTCAAAGAAAGTCCAAGTAGCAATACTTATATCAAAGTGGACTTTAAAACAAAGACTGTAACAAGGGACAAAGAAGAATAGTATATAATCACAAAGGGGACAATCCAAAAAGAAGATATCAAAATTGTAAATATTTATGCACCTAACATGGAGCATCCAAATATATAAAACAGTTAATAACAAACAAAAAGGAACTAACTGATAATAACACAATAATGTTAGGGGACTTTAACACCCCAGTTACATTGATGGACACATCAACTAAACAGAAAATAAATAAGAAAACAATGCTTTGAATGATGCACTGGACCAGTAGGACTTAACAGATATATTCAGAATTCCATCCTAAAACCACAGAATACACATTCTTTTCAAGTGGGCATTGGACATTCTCCAGATGAGATCATATATTAGGTCATAAAACAGTCCTTAACAAATACAAAATATTGAAGTCACACCATGCACTTCTCTGACCACAACACTGTGAAACTAGAAATCAACTATGAGAAAAAAATCTGGAAAGACTACAAATACATGGAGGTTAAACAGCAGGCTACTAAACAATGGATGGGTCAATGAGCAAATTAAAGAAGAAATTTAAAAAGGACATAGAAACAAATGAAAATAAAATGGAATGGTCCAAAATCTCTGACATGCAGCAAAACAGTTCTAACAGGGAAATACATGGCAATAAAGGCTTGCTGCAAGAAGCAAGAAAAATCTGAAATAAACAACCTAACCTTACACTTAAAGGAGCTAAAAAAAAAAGAACAAAAAGCAAAACAAAAATCCAGTGCAAGGAAAGAAATAATAAATATTACAACAGGAATAAATGATATAGAAGCTAAAAAAAACCCAATAGAACAGATCAATGAAAGCAGGCGCTTGTCTTTTGAAAAAATCAATACAACTGATAAACCTCTAGCCAGATATATCAGGAATAAAAGAGAAAGAACTCAATAAATGAAATCACAAATGAGAGAGGAGAAATAATAAACAGCACAGAAATACAATTATAAGAAAATATTATGGGGGCGCCTGGGTGGCTCAGTCGCTTAAGCATTCAACTTCAGCCCAGGTCATGATCTCACAGTTTGTGAGTTTGAGCCTTGCGTTGGGCTCTGTGCTAACAGCTCAGAGCCTGGAGCCTGCTTGGGAATCTGAGTCTCCCCCTCTCTCTGCCCCTTCCCTACTTGCACTCTATCCCTCTCTCAAAAATAAATAAACATTTAAGAAATTAAAAAAAAGAAAATATTATGGGGGCACCTAAGTGGCTCAGTTAGTTGAACTCTGACTCAATTTCAGCTCAGGTCATCATCCCAGGGTAGTGAGATCAAGCCCCATGCTGGGCTCCTTGCTGAGAATGTAGACTGCTTAGGATTTTTTTCTCTCTCCCCCTCTGCCCCTTGCCCCCACTCAGGATTTCTCTCCCTAAAAACAAGAGAAAAATTAAAAAAAGAAAAAATAAAATATTATGAAAAACTATTAGGCAACAAATTGGAGAACCTGGAGGAAATGGATAAATTCCTAGAGAAGTAAAAATTATCAGCTGAAACAGGAAGAAATTACCAGCAAAGAAATTGAATCAGCAATAAAAAAATTCTCTCAAAAAACAAAAGTCCAGTGCCAGATGGCTCTACAGGGAAATTCTACCAAATATTTAATGAAGAGTTAATACCCAATAATCAAACTATTTCAAAATATATAAAAGGAAGGAAATTTTTACATTCATTTTATTATGTCAGCATTACCCTGATACTAAAACAAGATAAAGACACCACAAAAACAGAGTACTACAAGCCAATACCTCTGGTGACCATAGATGGAAAAATCCTCCCAACAAAATACTTGCAACCCAAATCCAAGAATATATTAAATGAATCACTTATCATGATCAAGTGAGATTTATTCCTGGGCTGCAAGGGTGGTTCCACATTAGCAAATCAATCAGTGTGATACACCCATTAATAAAAGAAAAGATTAGCACCATATGATCTTTTTGATAGATGCAGAAAAAGTATTTTACAAGGTACAGCATTCATTTATGATAAAACTCACAATAAAATAGAGTTAGAGAGAACATCCCTTGACATAACAAAGACCATATATGAATGTCCCACAGTTAACATCTTCTTTCCATCTGAAAACTTTTCCTCAAAGGTTAGGAAAAAGACAAGCATGTCCCTTTTCACCACTTTTATTCAACATAATACTGGAAGTTCTAGCCACAGCAATTAGACAACAAAAATAAATAAAAGGCATCCAATGGCAAAGAAAAAATCAAATGTTCAATATATGCAGATTACATGATACTTTGTATACAGGACTTGAGAGACTCCATCAAAAAACTGCTGAAACTGTTCAATAAATTCAGTAAAGTTGCAGGATACAAAATCAATATACACAAATCTGTTTCATTTCTTTTTTTTCAACGTTTATTTTTTTTTTTTTTTATTTTTGGGACAGAGAGAGACAGAGCATGAACAGGGGAGGGGCAGAGAGAGAGGGAGACACAGAATCGGAAACAGGCTCCAGGCTCTGAGCCATCAGCTCAGAGCCCGACGCGGGGCTCGAACTCCCGGACCGCGAGATCGTGACCTGGCTGAAGTCGGACGCTTAACCGACTGCGCCACCCAGGCGCCCCTAAATCTGTTTCATTTCTATACACCAATAATGAAGCAGCAGAAAGAAGTTAATTAATCAATACTATTTACAATTGGACCAAAATACATAGTAATAAACTTAACCAAAATAAGAGAAAGTCCTGTACTCTGACAAGTATAAAACACTGATGAAAAAAAAAATGAAGATCACACGAAGAAATGGAAAGACATTCCATGACGATGGATTGAAAGAACAAACATTGTTACAATTTCTACAATACCCAAATAATCTACATATTTAATATAATCCTTATCAAATTACCAAAGACATTTTTCACAGAGCTACAAAAAACAATCCTAAAATTTTTATGGAACCACAAAAGACTCCAATTAGACCATCTTGAAAAAGAAAAGCAAAGGTGGAGTCATACCAATTCTGGTCTAAAAGTTATATTACAAAGCTGTACTGATCAAAACAATATAGTACTGACAACCAAATAAGTATATAGATCAACAGAACAGAATAGAAAACCCAGAAATAAGCCCACAACTATATGGTCAATTAATCTTCAACAAAGCAGGGAAGAATATCCAGTGGACAAAAAGTCTCTTCAACAAATGGTGGTTAGAATATTAGACAGCAACATGCAAAAGAAAGAAAGATAAAATTATGAAAAATAAGCTTAAAAGAAGAGGGAAAGAACATTATTGGATCAGAATGGAGAATTAGGAAATTCAGTGGATCCATAAATCAGAATAACATTCATACAATAAGAGTCCCAGAAGAAAAAGAGAGGAGGAAAGAGACAGAAGGCTTATTTGAACAAATTCTGGCTGAAAACTTCCCTATTCGGAGAAGGAATCCGACATCCAAATCCAGGAGGCACAGAGAACTCCCATCACAATCAACAAATCCAGGCCAACATTAAGACATATCACATTATAATATCCAAAATACAAAGTTAAAGAAAGAATCCTTAAAGCAGTAATGTAAAGAAATCCCTAAACCAGAAGGAAAACAAGGTTTGCCTCAGACCTCTCCACAGAAACTTGGCAGGACACAGGGAGAGGCTTGATATATTCAATGTGCTGAATGGAAAAACTATGCAGCCAAGAACACTTTTATCCAGCAAGGTTGTCATTCAGAATAGAAGAAGAGATAAAGAGTTTACCAGAAAAACAAAAAAATAAAGGAGTCCATGAAACAGCACTGCAAGAAATATTAAAGGGGACTCCTTGAGTGGGAAAGACTAAAACAACAAAAACTAGAAAGGAACAGAAAAAAATCTCCAGAAACACCGACTTTACAGGTAATACAATGGCTCTAAATTCATATATATCAATAATCACTCTGAATGTAAATGGATAAAGGATCCACACAAAAGACATAGGATATCTAAGTGGATAAAAATTAAGACCCATCTGTATGCTGCCTAAAATATACTGATTTTGGACCTTAAGACACCTGATGATTGGAAGTCAGGAGACAGGGAAATATTTATCATGACAATGGATGTGAAAAGGAAGCCAAAGGTGCATTACTTATATTTGGCAAACTATATTTTAAACCAAAGACTGTAACAAGAGATGAAGAAAGGAGCTATATCACTATAAAAGGGTCTATCCAAGAAGAAGATCTAAGAATTGCAAATATTTATACCTCCATCTTGGAGGCACTCAAATTCATAAATAAATTAACAACAAACATAAAAACTCATTGATAATTATACAATAATCATGGGGGATTTCAACATCTCACTTACAGCAATGGACAGATCATTTAAGCAGAAAACCAACAAGGAAACAATGGTTTTGAATGACACAATGGACCAGATAGACTTAACAGATATATTCAGAACATTTCATCCTAAAACAGCAGAATACACATTCTTTTTGAGTAAACATGGGACATTACCTAATATAGATCACATACTTGGTCACAAGTCAGGCCTCAACAAGTACAAAAAGATTGAGTACATACCATGCATATTTTCTTTTTTTTTTTTAATTTTTTTTTCAACGTTCATTTATTTTTGGGACAGAGAGAGATAGAGCATGAACGGGGGAGGGGAAGAGAGAGAGGGAGACACAGAATCGGAAACAGGCTCCAGGCTCTGAGCCATCAGCCCAGAGCCTGACGCGGGGCTCGAACTCCCAGACCGCGAGATCGTGACCTGGCTGAAGTCAGACGCTTAACCGACTGCGCCACCCAGGCGCCCCCCATGCATATTTTCTGACCACAACACTATGAAACTGGAAGGAAGCCACAAGAAAAAATTTGGAAAGGTCACAAATATATGGAGATTAAAGGACATTCTAAAGAATGAATTATTTAACCAATAAATTAAATAAGTCTAAAAAAAAACATGGAGAAAAAATAAAATGAAAACATGACAGTCCAAACCTTTGGGATGCAGCAAAAGAAGTCCTAGAAGATAAGTATAAAACAATACAGGCCTATATCAAGAAGCAAGAAAAATCTCAAATACACAACTTAATCTTGCACTTAAAGGAGATAGAAAAGGAACAGCAAATAAAGCCCAAATCCAGCTGAATGGAAGAAATAATAAAGATTAGAGAAGAAATAATGATACAGAAAGAAACAATTAAAAAACAGTAGAACTGAACGATGAAATAAAGAGCTGATTCTTTGAAAGAATTAATAAATTGTTAAACCCCCAGCCATACTTATTGAAAAGAAAAGATAGGGGTGCCTGGGTAGCTCAGTCGGTTGAGCTACCAACTTCAGCTCAGGTCATGATCTCATGGTTTGTGAGTTCAAGCCCCACATCAGGCTCTGTGCTGACAGCTTGGAGCCTGGACCCTGCTTCTGATTCTGTGTCTCCCTCCCTCTCTGAACCTCCCCCGCTCATGCTCTGTCTCTCTGCCTCAGAAATAAATAAACATTAAAAAAATTAAAAAAAAAAAGAAAAGATAAAGGACCCAAATGAATAACACCATGAATGAAAGACAGGAGATTACATCTATCACCACAAAAACACAAACGATAATAAGAGAATGTTATGAAAAATTATAAGCCACAAATTGGGCAATCTGAAAGAAATGGTTTAATTCTTAGAAACATAAACTACCAAAACTGATACAGGAAAAAAATTTGAAAAGACCCATCACCAGCAAGACACTGAATAAATCAGTAATCAAAAATCTCCCAAGAAACAAAAGTCAAGAGCCAGATGGCACCCAGAGGAATTCTAATGGACAACTAAGGAAGTATTAATAATTATTCTTCTCAAATTGTTCCAAAAAATAGAAATGGAAGAAAAACTTCCAAACTCATTCTTCAAGGCCAATATTATCTATATTCCAAAACCTGACAAGTACCTCACTAAAAATTAAGACACTTACAGGCCAATATCTCTGATGAACATGGATGAAAAACTTCTCAACACAATATATCAAATTGAATCCATGAGTATATAAAATAATTATTCACCATAATCCAGAGGGATTTATTCCTGGGCTGCAAGGGTGGTGCAATATTCTCAACCAACATGATACACCACATTAACATAAGAAAGGATAAGAATCATATGATCCACTCAGTAGATGTAGAAAAAGCATTTGACAAAATATAGCATCTCTTCTTGATAAAAATCCTCAACAAAGTATAGAGAGAGGGAGCATACTTCAAAATCACAAAGGCCATATATGAAAGACCCAGAGTTAATGTCATCCACAATGGGGAAAAACTGAAGGCTTTTCCTCTATGGTGAGGAATAAGACAAGGATGTCCACTCTCACCATCATTATTTAACATAGTACTCAAAGTCCTAGCTTAGTAATTGTTCAAGAAAAAATACTAAAATGTGTCTACATTTGCAAGGAAGAATTCAAACATTCATTATTTGCAAATGACATGATAGTCTATTTAGAAATCCAAAGGATTCCACCAAAAATTTCTAGTAATATTACATGAAATCAGCAAATTCATAGGATACAAAGTCAACATACAGAAATTGACTGCATTTCTATATATCAATAATGAAGCAACATAAAGAGAAAACAAGGAATTGATCCATTTACAATTGCACAAAGAAAACCCAAAAGATACCTAGGAATAAACCTAAGGAAAGAAGTAAAATATCACTATTCTGAAAACTATAGAACATTTATAAAGGAAATTGAAGATCACAGAAAAAAATGTAAAAAAATTTCTTGCTCATGGATTGGAAGAACAAATGTTAAAATTTCTACGCTATACAAAGCAATGTACACATTTAATGAAATCCCTATCAAAATATCAACAGTATTTTTCATGGACCTACAACAAACAATCCTAAAAATTTTTATAGAACTACAAAGGACCCAAAATAGGCAAAGCAATTTTGACTAAGAAAACAAAGCTGGAGGCATCACAATTCTGGACTTCAAGTTATATTAAAAGCTGTAGGTGTTAAGACAGTATGGTACTGGCACAGAAACAGACACACAAATCAGTGGAAACAGAATAGAAAACCCAGAAATGGGCCCACAATTATATGGCCAACTAATCTTCTACAAAGCAAGGAAGAATATTCAATGGAAAAAAAAGATAGTGTTTTCAACAAATGGTGTTGGGGAAACAGGACAGCAACATACATACACTAGAATGAAACTGAACCACTCTTGCACCATACACAAAAATACATTCAAAATGGATGGAAGGCTTTAATGTGAGACAGGAATCCATCAAAATCCTAAAGGATAACACAGTCAGCAACCACTCTGACAACAGCCATAGCAACTACTTAGTAGACATTTCTCAGGAGGCAAGGGAAAGAAAAGCAAAAATGAACTATTGGGACTTCACTAAGATAAAAAGTCTTTGCACAACAAAGGAAACAATCAACAAAACTAAAAGGTAATCTGCAGAACTGGAGAAGATATTTGCAAATGACATATCTGATAAAGGGCTAGTATCCAAAATCTATAAAGAACTGACCAAACTCAAAATACCCAAAAAACCCAAAAAACAAATAATCTAGTCAAGAGATGGGCAGAACACATGAATAGACACTTTCCCAAAGAAGACATTCAGATGGCCAGCAGACACTTGAAAAAACGCTCAACATCACTTATTATCAAGGGGATACAAATCAGAACTACAATGAGATATCACCTCACATCTGTGAGAATGACTGAAATTAACAATACGGGAAAATACAGATGTTGGTGAGGATTCAGAGAAAGGGTAACCCTCTTTCACTATTGGTGGGAATAAAGACTGGTGCAGCCACTCTGTAAAGAGTATTGAGGTTCCTCAAAAAGTTAAAAATAGGGGCGCCTGGGTGGCTCAGTCGGTTAATCATCTGACTTTGGCTCAGTTTGTGATCTCATGGTTGTTGAGTTTGAGCCCCTCATCAGGCTCTGTGCTGACAACTCAGAGTCTGGAGCCTGCTTCACATTCTGTCACCCCCAACTTGCACTCTGTCTCTCTCTCAAAAGTAAATAAACATTAAAATTTTTTTAAAGTTAAAAATAGAACTATCCTACATCCCTGCAATTGCACAACTAAGTGTTTACCTAAAGAATACAAAATTACTGATTGGAAGGGACATATGCACCCTGATATACAGCAGCATTATCAACAATAACCAAATTATGGAAATAGTCCAAATATTTATTGAAAGATGAATGGATATAGAAGAAGTGATATATATATTATACATATATATACATACATACATGTATATATACATACATACATGTATATATACATATATATAACATATATACATATATACATACATGTATACATACATAAATATGCATACATATATGTATAATAAATGATATATTATGGAATATTATATACAATGGAATATTTTATATATTATATATAATAGAATATTAGCTATCAAAAAAGAATAAAATTTTACTATTTTCATTGACATGGGTATAACTAGAGTATATTATGCTAAGTGAAATAAGTCAGTCACAGTGACGAATATAATATAACTTCACTCATGTGTGGAATTTAAGAAACAAAACAGTTGCACATAGGGGGAGGAAAGGAAAAAAAATAAGATTAAAACAGAGGGAGGCAAGTTAGAAGAGACTTTTATCTATAGAGAACAAACTGAGGGATGCTTGAGGGTAGATGGGTGGGGGATGGGCTAAATGGGTGATGGTTATTATGCAGGGAACTTGTTGTGATGGACACTGAGTGATATATGTAACTGATAAATCACTAAATTCTACTATATATTACACTATATGGTAAGTAACTAGAATTAAATAAAAACAAACAAAGAAAAAAGAACACAAGAAAAAACAGGTGTTGTCAAGGATGTGGAGAAAAGAGAACCTTCTTGCAGTGTTGGTTGAATGCAAACTGATGCAATGACTTTGGAAAAAATTATGGAGATTCCTCAAAAATTAAAAAAAAAATAGAAGTACCTTAGGATCCATCAATCATACTACTAAGTATTTACCCAAAGAATACAAAAATACTAATTCTAAAAGATATATGCACCCCGATGTGTATAGCAACATTATCTACAATACCCAAGTTATGGAAACCGTCCAAATGTCCATTGATTAATGAGTAGACCAAATAGATGTGGCAGAAAAATTCAATGTAATATTATTCAGCCATAAAAAAGAATGAAATCTTGCCATTTACAACGACAAAGATGAAGCCAGAGAGCATTATTCTAGGCAAAATAAGTCAATCAGAGAAAGTCAGATTCTATATGATTTCACTCATATATGCAATTTAAGAAACAAAGCGAACAAGCAAAAGGAAAAAAGAGAGAGCCAAACCAAGAGACAGGTTCTTGACTATATAAAACAAATTGTTGGTCACCAGAAGAAAGTCAGGTGGGGGGTGGGTTAAATAGCTGATAGTGCTTCATGAGTGCACTTTTGATGAGCACCAGGTGATGTATGGAAGTGTTGAATCACATTATTGTACATCTGAAACTAATATTATGCTATATGTTAACTAAATAAATTTAAGTAAGGACTTTTAAAAAACACTATATGTTAACTAACTGGAATTAAAATAAAAACTTAAAAGGAAAAGTTAAAATGGCATGGTAGAGGAACCCTATGTTTGCCTCCTTCCTTCAACACAGCTAGATAAATGTCAAGTCATTCTGAACACCCAAGAAATCAATCTGAGGACTGAGACAACAAACTGCATAACTACAGAGAAAGAAGAGGCTACACTGTGGAAGGTAGGAGGTGTGGAGACATGATTTGTGAGATAAAAGAATCACAGGTGTTTGGGAGGGAGGGAGCCCTCCCTAATCATAGCAAGAGGAGAGAGAAAGAGAGAGGGAGAGGGAGAGAGAAAGACAGAGAGAATGAGAGAGAGAGAGAGAGAGGGAACAGTCCACAAGGGATTACAAAATAAAAACACTTTCCCCAAACCATTGACTAGGAAAACTATAGGGGCTGATCATTGAGAGTTTCTACAAGCAGCAGAACTCAAAGACTGAAGTTTTATAAGTTCACAATATTGTCTCTGTGGAGTCTGGTTGGTGTAGTGATGTTCTTGTGGAGAAGGAAGACTGAGGTCTGGAGTGGAAAGTGTGCTTTGATGTTCCCCTGGGTCTCACTTCTTGGAGTGCATTTGGGAGTGCAGTTCCCTTCTTGGAGTGCATTTGGAAGAGGTGTCACTGCCTCTCAGGTGACAAAATAGGCAGTGGACACCATTGTGTTTCCCCATTCATTAGCATAGGGGCAGAGACATCTGCTGAGAGCAGCTAACCTGGAAGCCACTTTTTGGCAGCTCTATACCATAAACTCCAAGCCCCTGCACACTCGTGGAACTGCTCTTCTGGGGCCAATCAGTACCAGGAGCAGTGTGACAAAACCCTTCCCCAGATGACCAGAGCAGGTCTGTGCCATGCCAGGTCCCTAAAATTTGGGGTATTGAAACAGGCACAATGTCTGGAATGAAACATTGGAATGTTGGGTCACTGATTGAACAGACTTCTCAGGCACAGATAGGGTGAAACTCCTGGGACACTGGTGGGGAGGTTGTTTGCTTTTATGTGAGGACTTCCTGAAGAGTGGTGGGCATGAACTCCCCTCTTTGGAGACTAGAGAGTTGGCTGACACCATTTTTATCCTCCACCCATCAGCAAGGAGGGACTTCAATGACTGCACAGCGCCCACAGTGGAAGGTTGAGCCACTTACACCAACCCTGCCCTACTGTGTTCTGCAGGTGCTTTTTTACTAGGGTAAGTGTGCTTAAGAGCCAGAGATGCCCTGGGACCTTCTCCCAGAAGACCAGTTCAAATCCCCCACACAAACAAGTCTACTGACCATAGAGTGCTGGAAAGCTTCAGCTCTAAAAGAAATGGGATCTGGCCTCTTTCAACAAGCTGACTAAAGTAGACCTTGTTAAAACTCACCACACATTGGACAAGACCCAAACATTCTCTACTGCAGGCAAGGAGAAATTCTGTGGGGACTGATATTAGGGAACAAGCAGCCAAAACACAACAGGAGAGTGCACACAACATACAGCAGAAACAATTCCTGAAGTATCAGCACCTGGACAGTATATGACCTCTTCTTAATAAACCCATTACTCTCAGGAACAAGAAACATAAAAGGCCTTCTGAACACACAGAAGAAGACAGAGACCTAGAAAAAATGTAATGTGGAATAATTAATCCCAAAAGAAAGAACAAGAAAAGATCACAACTAGGGCTCGAATTGAAACAGATATAAGTAATATGCTTGAACCAGAATTTAAAGCAACATTCATAAGGGTACTGACTGGGCTTCAGAAAATCCTAGAAGACACCAGGAGTCCCTTAATGCAGAGATAAAAGAGCTAAAAATGAGTCAGGTAAAAATAAAAAATGCAATAACCGAGATGTGAAATCAAATAAATGTAATGATCACAGGGATGGAAGAAGTAGAGGATAGAATCAGTGATATAGAAGATAAAGTTACGGAAAATAAAGAAGCTAAAAACAAGAGGGAAAGAAAAACATGGGATCATGAAGGTAGATGTAGGGTACTCAGCGAATACATAAAGCATAATAACATTTGTATTATAGGAATCCCAGAAGAAGAGAGGGAAAAGGGGGAAGAAAGTTTGAGCAAGTTATAGTTAAACCTTCCCTAACCTGGGGAAGGAATCAGACATCCAAATCCAGGAAGAAGAGAGAACTCCTATCAAAATAAACAAAAACATATCAAAACCAAGACCTATCAATAAAATTTGCAAAATACAGAAATAAATAAAAAATTCTAGTAGCAGGAAGGGAAAAGAATTCCCTAACTTACAAGGTAAGACAAATAAGGTTAGCAGCATATCTATCCACACATTGTTAGCAGGCCAAAATTGAGTGGCATAACATATTTGATGTGCTCAATGGGAAAAATATTCACCAATAATACTTCATCCAGCAAGGTTATCATTCAGAACAGAAGGAGGGATAAAGATGTTCCCAGAGAAACAAAAACTAGAGAATTTTGTGAACACTGACTCAGCCACACATGAAATATTCAAGGGGACTCTTTGAGTGGGAAAGAAATATCAAAACAACAATGACTAGAAATGAAGAGAGAGAATCTGCATAAACACCAACTTTACAGGTAATAAATGGCAGTAAATTCATATCTATCAATAATCATTTAGAAGGTAAATGACTAAATGCTCCAATCAAAAAACATAGGGTATGAGAATGGATTGAAAAGAAGACTCACTTATATTCTGCTTACAAGAGACTCATTTTTGACCTAAAGATACCTACAGATTGAAAGTGAAGGGATGGAGAAAATGTTATCACAATAATGTATGTTGAAAGAAAGCCAGAGAAGCCATATTTATAACAGACAGGTAAGATTTTATATGAAAGAATGTAACAAGGTATGAAGAAGGGCACTGTTTCATAATAAAGGGGTATATCCAACAAGAAGATCTAAAAATTGTAAACATTTATGCTCCTGTCTTGGAAGGAAGAATCCAAATATTTAAATAAATTAATAATAAACAAAGAATGTCATTTGTAATAATACAATAATAGTAGGGGGTTTTGACACCCCACTTACAGTAATAGATCACCTAAGGAGAACATCAACAAGGTATCAATGGCATTTAACTACACACTGGACTATGTGGACTTAACAGATATATTCAGAACATGTCATCCTAAAGCAGAAGAATAAGTATTCTTTTTGAATGCACATGAGACATTTTCCAGAATAGGTCACAAATCAAGACTCAACAAATGTAAAGTATTGAGATTATACTATGCATATTTTCTGACAACAACACTATGCAACTAAGAGCAGCCATAAGAAAAAATTAGGAAAGACCACAAGTACATGGAGATTAAAGAACATCCTACTAAAGAATGAATGAGTTAACCAGAAAATTAAAGAAGAAAATTAAAAAAACATGGAAGCAAGTGAAAACGAAAACACAATGGTCCAAAACCTTTGGGATGCAGCAAAAACACTCCTAAGAGGGATGTATTAGAAATACAGGCCTACCTCAAGAAGCAAGAAAAATCTCAAATAAATAACCTAACCTTGCATCTGTAGGAGCTAGAAAAGGAATAGTAAAGAGGCCAAAGCCAGAAGAAGATGGGAAATAATAAAGATTAGAATAGAAATAAGTATATAGAAAAAAAATAGAACAGGTCAATGAAACTAGGAGCTAGTTCTTTTAAAGAATTAATAAAATTGATAAATCTATATGAAGACTTATCAAAAAAGAGAAAGGACCCAAATAAACAAACTCACAAATGACAGAGTTGGGATCACAGCAAACACCATAGAAATACAAAAAATTATAAGAAAATATCATGAAGAAATTTATGCCAAAAATTGGGGAATCATGGAGAAATGGATAGATTCATAGAAACATCCAACCACCACAACTTAAACAGGAAGGAATAGAAAATTTGAACATGCCCATAACTAGCAAATAAATTGAATCACTTATCAAAAATCTCCCGAAGACAGATGTCCAGGGCCAAATGGCTTCCCAGGGGGAATTCTACCAGACATTTCAGGAAGAGGTGATAACTATTATTCTCAAACTTTTCCAAAAGAAAAAAAAAGGAAGTAAAACTTCCAAACTCATTCAAGGCCAACATTACCTTGATTCCAAAACCTGACAAAGAACCTAATAAAAAAGAGAATTATAGGCAAATATGACTGATGAACATGGATGCAAATATTCTCAACAAGGTACTCGCAAATCAAATGCAACAGCACATTAAAATAATTATTCACCACAATCACATGGGATGTATTCCTGAGCTACAAGGGTGATTCAATATTTGCAAATAAATCAAGGTGATATACCAATTAATAAAAGAAAGGATGATATTATCCTCTCAATAGATGCAGAAAAAGCATTTGACAAACTCCAGCATCCATTTTTGATAAAAAAGTAAAGATACAGGGATCATACCACAACATTATAAGGTCATATATGGAAGACCCAGAGGTAATATTCTCAATGGGCAAAAACTGAGAGCTTTTCCTCTACAGTCAGAAACAAGATAGGGATGTCCACTCTCACTATAGTGATTTACCATAGTATTAGATGTCCTAGCGTCAGCAATCATACAACAAAAATAAATAAAAAGCATCAAAGTCACTGAGGAATAATCAAACGTCCCTATTTGCAGCTGATAAGATCCTTTGTGTAGAAAACCTGAAAGACCCCCCAAAATTGCTAGAATTGATAACATGAATTCAGTAAAGTTGCAGGATGCAAATTTAATATACAGAAATCTGTTTCATTTCTGTATACCAATAGTGCAGCAGCAGAAAGAGAAATCAAGGAATCAATCCCATTTAAAATTGCACCAAAACCCATAAGATACCTAGGAATAAACTTAAGCAAAGAGGTAAAAGATTTCTACTCTGGAAACTGTAGAACACTTATGAAGGAAATTGAAGATTACATAAAGAAATGGGAAAACATTCCATGCTCATGGATTGGAAGAATAAATACTGTTAAAATGCCTATACTACCCAGAGCAATCTACACATTCAATGCAATCCCTATGAAAATATCACCAGTAGTTTTCAGAGCAAGAATAAACTATTGTAAAATTTGTATGGAACCATAAAGGACATTGAGTAGCCAAGCAATCCTGAAAAAGAAAAGAAAAGCTGGAGGCCTCACAATTCTGGGCTTCAAGTTGTATTCCAAAGCTGTAATCATGAAGACAGTATGGTACTTGCATAAAAACTGACACATAGATCAATGGGAAATAATAGAAAACCCGGAAATGGACCCACAGCTGTGTGATCAACTAATCTTTGACAAAGCAGGAAAGAATATCCAATGGAAAAAAGACAGTCTCTTCAACAAATGGTGTTGGGGAAACTAGACAGCAACATACACCAGAATGAAGCTGGACCACTTTCTTACAACATAAACAAAAATAAATTCAAAGTGGATGAAAGACTTTAATGTGAGACAGCAATCCATCAAAACCCTAAGGGAGAATACTGACAGTAAACTTGGCTATAACAATTTCTTACTAGACACTTTTCAGAAGGCAAAGGAAACAAAAGCAAACATGAACTATTGGGACTTCATTAAGTTTAAAAGCTTTTGGAAGCTCCTGGGTGGCTCAGTCAGTTAAGCTTCCAACTTTGACTCAGGTCGTGATCTCACACCTCATGAGTTTCAGCCCCACATAAGGCTCTGTGCTGACAGCTCAGAGCCTGGGGCCTGCTTAGGATTCTGTGTCTCCCTGTCTCTCTGCCCCTACCCTGCTTGTGCTCTCTCTCTCTCTCTCTCAAAAAAAAAACATTAAAAAAATTAAGGATAAAAACTTTTGCACAGTGAAGGAAACAATCATTAAAATTAAAAGGGAACCTATGGAATAGGAGAAGATATTTGCAAATAAATACCTAATAATGAGACAGTATCTAAAATCTATGAAGAACTTATCAAATTCAACACCCATAAAACAAATGATCCAGTTAAGAAATGACCAGAATACATGAATAGACACATTTCCAAAGAAGATAAACAGGTCACTATCAGACACATGGGAAGATGTTCAACATCACTCATAATCAGGGAAATACAAATCAAAATTAAGATAAGATACCTCACCACATCTGTCAAATGGCTAAAATTAATAACAGAGGAAACAACACACCTTGGCAAGGATCCACAGAAAGGGGAAACCCTCCAGCACTGTTGGTGGGAATGCAAACTGGTCCAACCAATTTGGAGTACAGTGTGGAATTTCCTCAAAAAATCAAAAATAGAACTACCCTACAATACAGCAATTGCACTACCAGGTATTTATACACAGGATACAAAAATGCTGATTCAAAGGAGTGAATGCATCCTGATGTTTATATTCGTATTGTCAAAAATAACCAAATTATGAAAAGAGCCCAAATGTCCATTAGCAGATGAATAAAGAATTCTATATATGTAATTCTTTATACATTATATGTTTATTATACAATAATAAATAACCATATAATAAATATAATATATCTATACTTATAAATTATTATAATTATATATTATAATTAATTCATATATTCATTCCATCATACGGAATATTACTCAGCCATCAAAAGAATGAAATCTTGCCATTTTCAAGAGGTAGAGGGAGTTAGAGTGTATTATGCTAAGCAAAGAAAGTCAGAGAAAGCAAATACAATATGATTTCAATCACATGTGGAATTAAAAAAATTTTTTAGATTGGTGGCCCAGAAGATGGTGGCATTGGAGGATGCTGGGCTCACCTTGACCTGCTGATCACTTAGATTCCACCCACAGCTGTCTAAATAACCCAGGAAACCGCCAGAAGACTAGCAGAATGGATTCCCTGGAGCCAAGTGTAGACAAGAGGCCCATGGAAGAGGGTAGGAAGGGTGAGGCGGTGCAAGCTACATGGACTGGTTTGAGGCAGCTGGGGCGGTGGAGGGGCAGCCCCCCCAGCAAGGCGGAATCCCCGAGTCTAGCTTGCAAAAGCGGAGGGGCCAGATTCCATGAGTTCTGACAGGCGGCAGGACTTAACATCTGGAATGTTATAAGTCAACAGCTCAGCTCTGAGAGCAGGAGGGCGAGAGGAAAATGGGAGGGAGAGGTGTTAGGCCTTGGAAGACAGGGCTCATCTTGGTGGGGAACAAAGGCGCTGGCAAGCGCTATCTCCCTCTCCCATTCCCAGGCCGAAATCCCAAAGCGAACCAGTTCCCATCACCAAACTTGCTTGCACCATGCAAACACCCAGAGCCGTGCTTCTGTGGATCCATCCAACTGACGGGTCTGCCTCCCTCCCTGTGCTGCAGGGCCCCTCCCACAGGGGACAACGGATGGCAAAGCTAGCTAAGCCTGCCCCTCCCACCCCTGTGCAACTTGTGGATCCACCCTGGCTAATACGCCAGATCCCATCAAATCAGCACCACAAGCATGGCAGTGTGCAAGTAGCCCAAACAGGGGCCATACCACTCCACAGTGAGTCCTGACCCTAGGAAAGGGAAAGGTAAGGTACACACCAGTCTGACTGCAGCCCAGCCCACCAATACAAGTTACTCCAGACAGCACAGGGGAAGTGTCCTGCAGTTTGACACCACCCCAGGGACTACCCAAAATGACAAAACGGAAGAACTCTCCTCAAAAGAAACTCCAGGAAGTAGCAACAGCTAACCAATTTATCAAAAATGATTTAAGCAATAAAACAGACCATGAATTTAGAATAATAGTCATAAAATTAATCACTGGGCTTGAAAAAAGCATAGAGGATAGCAGAGAACCTCTTGCTACAGAGATCAAGGGACTAAAATAGTCATGAGGAGCTAAAAAAAATGCTATAAATGATGTGCAAAATAAAATGGAGGCAGCCATAGCACGGATTGAAGAGGCAGAGGAAAGAATAGGTGAAATAGAAGATAAAATTATGGAAAAAGAGGAAGCTGAGAAAAAGAGAGATTAAAAAAATCCAGGAATATGAGGGGAGAATTAGAGAACTAAGTGATGGAATCAAACGGAACAATATCCGTACCATAGGAACGCTAGAAGACGAAGAGAGAGAGAGAAATAGGCTGAAGGTGTACTTGAAGAAATCATAGCTGAGAACTTCTCTGATCTGGGGAAGGAAAAAGGCATTGAAATCAAAGAGGCAAAGAGAACTCCCTTCAGACGTAACTTGAATCGATCTTTTACATGACATATCATAGTGAAACTGGCAAAATACAAGGATAAAGAGAAAATTCTCAAAGCAGCTAGAGATAAACAGGCTCTAACCTATAAAGGGAGACCCATAAGAGTAGGGTAAGACCTATCTACTGAAACTTGGCAAGCCAGAAAGGAATGGCAGGAAATCTTCAATGTAATGAACAGAAAAAGTATGCAGCCAAGAACCCTTTATCCAGCAAGTCTGTCATTCAGAATAGAAGGAGAGATAAAGGTCTTCCCAAACAAACACTGAAGGAATTCATCGCCACTAAAGCAGCCCTACGAGAGATCCTAAGGGGGATTCTGTGAGTGAAATGTTGCAAGGACCACAAAGTACCAGAGACATCACTACAAGCATGAAACCTACAGACATCACAATGACTCTAAACCGATATCTTTCAAAAATAACACTGACTGTAAATGGACTAAATGCTCCAACCAAAATACATAGGGTATCAGAATGGATAAAAAAACAAGATCTATTTGTGGTCTACAAGAAACTCATTTTAGACCTGAGGACACCTTCAGATTGCAAGTGAGGGGATGGAGAACTATCTACCATGCTAGTTGAAGTCAGAAGAAAGCTGGAGTAGCCATACTTATATCACACAAACTAGATTTTAAACTAAAGGGGGTAACGAGAAATGAAGAAGGGCATTATATAATAATTACAGGGTCTATCCATCACTAAGAGCTAACAATTATAAATGTCTATGTGCCAAATACGGGATCACCCAAATATATAAAACAATTAATCACAAACATAAACAACCTTATTGATATGAATGTGGTAATTGCAAGGGACTTTAATACTCCACTTACAACAATGGATAGATCTAGGCACAGGATCAATAAAGAAACAAGGGCCCTGAATGATACATTGGACCAGATGGACTTGACAGATACATTAAAACTCTGCATCCCAAAACAAAAGAATATACTTTCTTCTCGAGTGCACATGGAACATTCTCCAAGATAGATCACATACTGGGTCACAAAACAGCCCTTCACAAGTATAAAAGAATTGAGATGATACCATGCACACTTTCAGACCACAATGCTATGAAACTTGAAATACACTGCAGGAAAAAATCTGGAAAACCTCCAAAAGCATGGAGGTTAAAGAACACCCTACTAAAGAAGGAATGGGTCAACCAGGCAATTAGAGAAGAAATTAAAAAATATATGGAAACAAATGAAAATGAAAATACAACAATCTAAACGCTTTGGGATGCAGCAAAGGCAGTCCTGAGAGGAAAATATATCGTGATCCAGATGTATCTCAAGAAACAAGAAAAATCCCAAATACAAACTCTAACAGCACACCTAAAGGATAGAGAATCAGAACAGTAAAGACGCCCAAACCCAGTAGAAGGAGATAAATAATAAAGATCAGAGAAGAAATAAACAATATAGAATCTAAAAAAGGTGTAGAGCAGATCAATGAAACCAAGAGTTGGTTTTTTGGAAAAAAAAAAACAAAATTGATAAACCTCTAGCCAGACTTCTCAAAAAGAAAAGGGACATGACCCAAATAGATAAAATAATGAAAGAAAATGGAATTATGACAACCAATCCCTCAGAAATACAAGCAATTATCAGGGAATACTAGGAAAAATTATGTGCCAACAAACTGGACAACTTGGAAGAAATGGACAAATTCCTAAGCACCCACACATTTCCAAAACTCAAACAGGAAGAAATAGAAAACTTGAACAGACCTATAACCATCAAAGGGATTGAATCAGTTATCGAAAGTCTCCCAACAAATAAGAGTACAGGACCAGATGGCTTCCCTGGGGAATCTACCAGACATTTAAAGCAGAGATAATACCCATCCTTCTCAAGCTGTTCCAAACAACAGAAAGGGAAGAAAAACTTCCAGACTCATTCTATGAATCCAGAATTACTTTGATTCCTAAACCAGACAGAGTCCCAGCAAAAAAAAAAAAAAAAAAAAAAAAAAAAATCAAAACTACAGGCCAGTATCCCTGATGAATATGGATGCAAAAATTCTCAATAAGATACTAGCAAATCGAATCCAACAGCATTTAAAAAGAATTATTTACCATGATCAAGTGGGATTCATTCCTGGGATGCAGGGCTGGTTCAACATTCGCAAATCAATCAATGTGATACATCACATTAATAAAAGACAAGAAAAGAACCATAGGATCCTGTCAGTTGATGCAGAAAAAAGCATTTGAAAAAATTCAGCATGCTTTCTTAATAAAAACTCTCAAGAAAGTCAGGATGGAAGGAACATACTTAAACATCATAAAAGCCATTTATGAAAAGCCCACAGCTAATAACATTCTTAATGGGGAAAAACTGAGAGCTTTCCCCTGAGATCAGGAACACGACAGGGATGTCCACTCTCACCGCTGTTGTTTAACATAGCATTGGAAGTTCTAGCATCAGCAATCAGACAACAAAAGGAAATCCAAGGCATCCAAATTGGCAAAGATGAAGTCAATCTTTCCCTTTTTGCAGATGACATGATATTATACATGGAAAACCCGATAGACTCCACCAAAAGTCTGATAGAACTGATACATGAATTCAGCAACGTTGCAGGATACAAAATCAATGTACAGAAATCAGTTGCATTCTTATACACTAACAATGAAGCAACAGAAAGACACATAAAGAAACTGATCCCATTAACAATTGCACCAAGAATCTTAAAATACCTAGGAATAAACCTAACCAAAGATGTAAAAGATCTGTATGCTGAATAGTATAGAAAGCTTATGAAGGAAATTGAAGAAGATATAAAGAAATGGAAAAACATTCTGTGCTCATGGATTGGAAGAATAAATATTGTTAAAATGTCAATACTACCTAAAGCATTCTACACATTCAATGCAATCCCAATCAAAATTGCACCAGCATTCTTCTAGAAGCTAGAACAAGCAATCCTAAAATTTGTATGGAACCACAAAAGACCCCAAATAGCCAAAGTAATTTTGAAGAAGAACAAAGCGGGAGACGTCACAATAACAGATGTTAGCCTCTACTACACAGCTATTATCATCAAGACAGCATGGTATTGGCACAAAAACAGACAGAGACCAATGGAATAGAATAGAAACCCCAGAACTAGACCCACAAAAGTATGGCCAGCTAATCTTTGACAAAGCAGGAAAGAATATCCAATGGAAAAATGATAGCCTCTTTAACAAATGGTGCTGGGAGAACTGGACAGCAACATGTAGAAGAATGAAGCTAGACCACTTTCTTACACCATTCACAAAAATAAACTCAAAATGGATAAAGGACCTGAATGTGAGACAGGAAACCATCAAAACCCTAGAGGAGAAAGCAGGAAAAGACCTCTCTGACCTCAGCCGTAGCAATCTCTTACTCGACACATCCCCAAAGGCAAGGGAATTAAAAGCAAAAATGAACTCTTGGGGCCTCATGAAGATAAAAGCCTTCTGCACTGCAAAGGAAACAATCAACAAAACTAAAAGGTAAGCAACGGAATGGGAAAAGATATTTGCAAATGACATATCGGACAAAGGGCTAGTATCCAAAATCTATGAAGAACTCACCAAACTCCACACCCAAAAAACAAATAATCCAGTGAAGAAATGGGCAGAAAACACGAATAGACACTTCTCTAAAGAAGACATCCAGACGGCCAATAGCCACATGAAAAGATTCTGAACATCACTTCTTATCAGGGAAATACAAATCAAAACCACACTGAGATACCACCTCACACCAGTCAGAGTGGCTAAAATGAGAAATCAGGAGACTATAGATGCTGGCAAGGATGTGGAGAAACGGGATGCTCTTGCACTTTTGGTGGGAATGCAAATTGGTGCAGCCGCTCTGGAAAACAGTGTGGAGGTTCCTCAAAAAATTAAAAATAGATCTACCCTATGACCCAGCAATAACACTGCTAGGAATTTACCCAAGGGATACAGGAGTACTGATGCATAGAGCAATTGTACCCTAATGTTTATAGCAGCACTTTCAACAATAGCCAGATAATGGAAAGAGCCTAATGTCCATCAACTGATGAATGGATAAAGAAATTGTGGTTTATATACACAATGGAATACTACTTGGCAATGAGAAAGAATGAAATATGGCCTTTTGTAGCAACGTGGATGGAACTGGAGAGTGTTATGCTAAGTGAAATAAGTCATAGAGAGAAAGATACCGTATATTTTGACTCTTATGTGGATCCTGAGAAACTTAACAGAAGATCATTGGGGAGGGAAAGGAAAAAAAAAGGTTAGAGAGAGAGGGAGTCAAAACATAAGAGACTGTTAAAAACTGAGTACAAACTGAGGGTTGAGTGGGGGGTGGGAGAGAGGGGCGGGTGGGTATTGAGGTGAGCATCTGTTGGGATGATCACTGGGTGTTGTATGGATACCAATTTGACAATAAATTTCATATTAAAAAAATAAATATTTTTTTGCATTTATTCATTTTTGAGAGACAGAGAGAGACAAAGCACAAGCAGGGGAGGGACAAAGAAGGAGGGAAACACAGAATCAGAAGCAGACTCCAGGCTCTGAGCTGTCAGCACAGTTGGATGCTCAACTGACTGTGCTACCCAGGTGCCCCTCATATGTGGAATTTTAGAAACTAAACAGATGAACATAGGTGTAGGAAGGAAAAAAAAGAGAGGGAGGCGTACCATAAGATACTGTTAACTATTGAGAACAAACAAGGTTTCTGGCGTGGAGTAGGGTGGTGATGGGCCAATGGGTGATGTCTATTAAGGAGGGCAGTTGTTGTGATGACCAGTGGATGTTATATGTAAATGATGAATTACTATATTCTACTCCTGAAACCAAAAACAAAGCAAATGAAGAAAAAACAACTTTAAAATTTTAAATAAAAAAGTCATAAAAGATTAATTTGAGAGACATGTGACTCTTCCTTTCTCTTGAACATAGAGGCCAATGTAGGATTATTTGTTGGCTTAGTTTCAATATTATTGTGTCTCAGTGAATAGGGAGGTCTGAGAAGAGGAAGAAAGATGAAGGAACATCCAGTCAGTGGAGCAGTCAGCACATACACAACATTTTTGTTTTGTTTTGAGTACGTTTGACACACAATGTTACATTAATTTCAGGTGTGCAACATAGTGATTTGACAAGTTTATATTTTATGTTATGTTCACCACAAGTATAGCTACTATCTGTCCCCATACATTGCTACTACAATATCACTTACCATATTCCCCATGCTGTGCCTTTTATTCACATGATTTATTTATTCCATACCTGGAAACCTGTATCTCCCACTCCCCTTCACCTATTTTCCCTTTACCCTCAATCCCCTCCCCTCTGACAACTATCAGTTTGTTCTATTTATAGGTCTGATTCTGCCTTTTCTTTTTCTTTTTGTTCATTTGATTTTTCAAATTTTAGATTCCACTTATGAGTGAAATATATAGAATTTTTCTACTCTGACTTAGTCACTTAACATAATATCCTTGAGGTCCATCTATGTTGTCTCTAGTGGCACAATCCTGCTCTTTTTTATGGCTGTGTAGTATTTTAGTATTTGTATATATATATATATATATATATATATCATTACTTCCTCATACATTTGTTCATTGTTGAACACTTGGGTTACTTCCATATCTTACTCTTGTAAATAATGTTGCAATAAAGCAGGGGTCTATACATCTTTTTTAAATTAGTGTTTTTATTTTCTTTGTTTAAATACCCAATAGTGGAATCACTGGATTATATAGTATTTATACTTATAATTTTTGGAAGAATCTCCCTACTATTTTACACAGTGACTGTGTAAGTATACATTGCCACTTACAGTGTATGAGTGTTCCTTTCTCTCCATATTTTTGCTAACACTTGTTATTTCTTGTCCTTTTTATTTTAGCCACTTTTACAGGTATCAGGTGATACCTCATTGTGGTTTTTACATTTTCCTGAAGATTAGTGACATTGGGCACCGTTTCATGAGAACACAGACAATATCTATTAAGTTTGTTGTGTTATATGGGTGCAGTTCATGGAACCCAAAACAATTACAATGTTAATATCAAAGATCACAAATCACCATAACACATACAGTAATGAAAATGTTTGAAATATTGTGAGAATTACTAAAATGTGACACAGAGACATGAAATGAGCAAATGTGATTGGAAAAATTGTGCTGATAGACTTGCTCAAAACAAGGTTGCAGAAGCATCCAATTTGTAAATGCAATATCTTCAAAGTGCAACAAAGTGAAACACAATAAAACAACATATGCCTGTACTTAGAGTAGTCAAATTCATAGAGACAGAAAGTAAAATAGTGTTTTCCAGAGAATAGAGGTAAGGGGAAATGGGAGTTATTGTTTAATGGGTATAGAATTTCAGTATAGAGAGATGAAAATTTTCTGGGATTGATTGTAGTGATGGCTGCACAAAAATATATTTAATGCCACTGAACAAGACACTCCCTTGATGATTTTGAAATAAGTAGATGTTTAGGAATCACTGTTCTAAAGTTACCCCTCATAGGGGTGCCTGGGTGGCTTAGTTGATTAAGCATCCAACTCTGGATTTAGCCTCAGGTCATGATCTCACATTTCATGACTTTGTGTCCTACGTCAGGCTCTATGCTGATGAGGGTGCAGAGCCTGCTTGGAATTCTCTCTCTCCCTCTCTCTCTGCCCTGTCTCCATGCACACACACACTGTCTCAAAATAAATAAATAAAAACTATAAAAAATTATAAAGTTAACCCTCTTAAATCCCTTCAGCTGAGAAACTTAAAAGATCCTTGAAAGTAGCAGGAGGGAGAGTGTTAGCAGTGGGATGTGAAAGAAGACCTCTTTTGCCACCGAGACTCAAATAAATGCCTTCTGTCAGAGCCACGTGGTGTTCTAAAAGTCATTGGCAAAGAACCTATCTCAGCTAGAATGAAAATTGACATTTTATGTTTTGTAGCACTGGTGATATCTGACAGATGTCATTTTGGATTTTCTTATGAATGCCATTTGCTCTTTCCAACTCTATGGCTCCTGGTTTTGGACTGAAGCATTCTCTGAAAACAGTGTATAGCTTGGGTCCAAAATTGTCTACTACCCACTTTGAAAGCCAAATGATGATTTCTCTGTCAATTGCAAAGTATTTTCACTAATATTAAATGCCCTTCTATTTGAATTACTTCTGACTTACATAAATTAGAAAAACTTTTAACTCTAATCGGAAAATTTTGCACCAAATAAGTTGGCAAAGACCTAATGCAAGGTGAAACACTGTGAAGACAAAATTAGTTTTTTTTTAATCACTGCCTAGAACATCCTAATTTTAAAAAATCCATCAACAAATTTACCTAGCACCAAGAACTATCCCTAGGCAAAACTGTAGTCATAATTTCACCTCATCTTTTTTTTTCTGTTTTTATCTTCTTATTTTTGAGTGCTCTAATTCCATCTGTTTCATTAGTACCTAATATTTAGAATGCCATGTATTTTCACTATGGGCAAAACTACTTCGTGTTATCACTTACTCAGGATCAGTATATATATAAAACTAGTATTTAAAAAGAAGACTTTCTGGACAGTTTAATTAATTGAAAAGAATGATTTACTAAAGGTTGAAGTTTAAGTACCACAAGAAGTATCCAGGAAGGGAGAGAGTTAAGGGATGAGAAATCGTTTTCAAGTATTTCTCAAGTCATACTATATACCCAAGTAGTCTAACCATAAAGATGACCCCACTATCACTTTCTTTGACCATAATTTTACTATCTTGCACTAATTTCAGCTGAGCAATTCCTCAATCAAGTTCTTATATGTTTTGTTTTTAGAAGTATTTATTAGCCAAAAAGATATCAAGAATTTCTTTTAATGCCAGTCTGGTTGTGTCATAGGGGAAAAGAAACATGCTTTTATCTCCACTCCCATTTATTCTTTTAAATCTCATTTTCTAGGAAGAAAACATTCTATTCTTTTTCAAGGTTCCTAAGAGGCAGATAGTGCCTCAAGGAGTCTTTGAATCTCATCCAAACTCTATGTGTCACCATACTACTGAAAACCCCAGTATTTAAAATTGGGGACAAATTTTTAAAAATCGGTTCTCATTTGCAAATTTTTATCTAAATATAATGGTATCTTTGTGGGATTGTTAATCTTAAAAAATATTCTTTTTGTTTTCTTTTTAAGGCTTTGTTCTGAAAGTTTCTTCCAAAATCAAGGAACATTTAAATAATAATGATTATTTATATAATTGGTATTCCTTTATCACTTAGACAAGAACTTTATATCTATCAACATTGTCCTAAGATTTACTCTGAACAGTAAAAAGAATTGGTTATTCAAATGGAACTGTATTATATTTCCCAAACCATTGGATCTCTTTCTCTCAAGTTCTTCTACTCTATTTATTTATTTATTTACAAAAATTTTAATGTTTATTTATTTTTGAGAGAGAGCATGCACTAGTGGGGTAGAGGTACAGTGAGAGGGAGACAGAGAATCCAAAGCAGGCTCTGCACTATCAGGCTTCATATGGGGCTTGAACTCACAAACCATGAGATCATGATCTGAGCTGAAGTCAGATGCTCAACCAACTGAGCCACATAGGTGCCCCCCATAATTTATTTTTTTAAGTTTTTATTTATTTTTGAGAAAGACAGAGAGTGCAAGTGTTGGGGAGGCAGAGAGAGAGAGAGAGAGAGAGAGAGAGAGAGAGAGAATACCAAGCAGGCTTCCTACTGTCAGCACAGAGTCTAATATGGGACTCCATATCATGAACTGTGAGATCATGACCTGGAACAAAATCAAGAATCAAACGCTTAACTGACTGAAACAGCCAGGCACTCCTTACCCGCCCCCGCCATAATTTAAAATGTTGTTGCTATTTGGTCCATGGAAAATAAAATTTGCACATAGTGATTATTAATCATGGTATAGAGAGAAATAATTAATTGTACCAAAGCCAAAGCTCAGACTATTTAGTATTAGAACTTATATTTGTATATTATAGGAAGCAGGTTAGTCCATTTGAAAATATCTTTTACAGATAATTTAGGTAGTTAAACTTGTTGGCAAATATTTTCATTCTATGCCTTTTTAAAAACCGTTTTTCTCTAGAGTATCTATCTTCTTTATTCAGTTTATCTTTCTTATTGGAATATTATCACATTTTTCTAGGACACTAAAAACTACAAGTTTAATTTATAGCATTGTAGAACCTGATGAAAATATGATAAAAGGGATGTCAGATGATTTAGTAAAAATCAACTTAGGGAACACATTTGAACTGCATAAATATGGTCATTTTTTAACAAAAAAATTCAGTTGGGTAAATAAAAAGCAAGGATGAACTTGTTTACCTCAGAATATTTTAATCACTGAATATATATTTAACTGCTGGTAGATCACCTAACACTTTTCTAATAAACCACTTTATTAATATACTTTCTATTTTGTAATATTAATATCTCTGATAGCTAAAGAGACTCTGATACCAGTTACTTTTTATTGGTTTGTTTACTTGTTTGTTACTTTTTATGTAACTTTTTCTTGACGCATAATTGACATACAACATCCTATAATAATGATTGGTACAAACTAATAATTTTTTATTTTTATATATTGCAAAATGACCACAATAAGCCTAGCTAACATCCATCACCATACATAGTTATATATATTTTTTTTCTGTGATGAGAACTTTTAAGATTTACTCTCTTAGCAACTTTCAAGCATGCAATAGAGTATTATTAACTATAGTTGAGAGAGCTTGGGCTCAGCTTTAGGAGGCCCTCTTTGTGTGTCTGTGCTAAGAAACCAACACTGAGTCTGCTCACTGGCTCCTCTCTAACTGTTCATCTATATTGTGTTTTCCCACCTCCACCCACTCCTCTGCCTGCTCTTCCTGAGTTAACTTCCTTCTGGACCCTTTAAGGCTGCCAGACCCTTTCTGAAGCAGAGGGCCTGCCCAAAGCTAGTCCTTTGTACTTCCCTTTCCTGCAAGAGTCTCACAGCATTTTTCTTTAAAGTCTTCATTTTTTGGAGGAGGAGGGGCCAACATGGTAGAGAAGTAGGGGTTTCTGAAGTTCCCTCATCTCTCAAACAAAGCAGTGTTGAAGCCAAAAGACTTTAAAGTTTAAGAGTCTGGGAGGCAAAGAGACAGAGTTAATTCCAGGGGCCAACCAGGACAAACTGACAGGCCATAGGTGCATGATTGTGAATTGGGAGAGATAAAATGAATGGAGGGGAGGTATCCTCTTCTGGGGAGAAACAAAGGGAAGGAAAGAGAGGCTGGGGAAGCATAGGACTATATCTGGACAAGAGAAAAACCACTGGCTGGGATAGAGAAAGATTCAATTTCTAACTGAGGGACTTTCTCTGGACTGGGGCTGCCTGCCCTGATCACACAACTGGGGAGGGGAGCCAGGCCCAGGGTTGGTGGCTAGGTTAGGGGTGCAGTTTGCAGTAGGAGAAAGTTATCCCTTCCTTGGAGGGCCATGAGAAGAGGGGTTATATCCACTCAAAAAGACAAAGACTGCCTGTGCCCACCAGCCAGAGACCATATATCGGAAGGTGAGGAGTGGCACTCCCCCAATACCAGAGTGCACAGAGGGGGAGTTTGAATCTCAGCCAAGTGCAGGACACAGGAGCCCATGGAGTGGGACAAACAATCTTGTTTGTGCCCACAGCACAGTGAGGATAACTTGAACAGAGTGGTTTGGGATACGGTCCGTGGAGGACGGACGCTGTGGGGGTGGGGGGTGGTTGCCATTTTTCTCTCTATTGTTGCATCCACACAACTCCTGAAACAGAATGCTACAGGCACCAGTGGCAGTCACAACAAAGTTTGTTACAATGAGAGGCAAGGCCGACCGATTGGGACCAACACTCTTGATAAGAGTGTGGCCTCGAACAGCTGGGGTACAGAGTTTTTAAAGCTGATCACATCGTTTAATCATTACCTGGGAACAGAACAGAGAAACAGTTCCCAGATGAGTTAGAAACAGTTGCCAGATGAGTTAGAAACAGTTGCCTAATGAGGTGTTTATTTTAGACTTTCTGCCTCTAAGTTGCAACCAGTGGATCTCCTTGACCTTGCCTTTGATGCTCTTTTCTTTGAACTTTTGTTTCCTTCATTGGTAAAGCCTAATTTACAAGAGTAAAAGCAAGGCGGTTATCTTTTGACCTTCAGTGTCAGAACAAAGCTGTTATTTTTCAAACTAAGTGTTAGCCCTACACTACAATTTAACCCTTACACTATCACCAACAAGGTGGGGCTTCAGGGAACAGATAGCAGGCCCACAGTGGAGGTGGAACCCGCCTACACCAAACCACACCTCTCCACACCTGGTAACTGGGTATCTGCTAAAACAGGAATGACACTGATGAACCAGACAGCCCCTCTTCCAGACCAGCGCTTTTGCATTGTCTGGTTTAATTATTGGACAATTCTTATTATATAGATACATTATTCCTTCCTTATCTCCTTCTTATCTCTTCCCTCCTCTCCTCAGTTACTCTGGCTGTTGGTTTGTTTAAGCAGACATATTTAATACATTCTCTTGATACATGTTCTATACCTCATTCTTTATTTTACTTTCTCTCTCTCTGTATTAAGCCATATAGTTTCTCTGTCTAGTCAATTTTCTTTTCTTTTCTTTTTCTCTGCCTCCCTCTTTATTGTCCTTACTGTCACTCTGGATTAAGCCATATAGTTTCTCCACCTGGTCAATTTTTATCTTTTTTTCTTTTTCCCCACCCCTGTCATTTCTCTCTTTGTATGGGATAAGGCCTCTTCCATCCGAAAAGCCTCCACCCTGTTGTGTACTTGTAGCTGGTGATTCTGTTTTGTTTTTGTTTTTGTTTGTGTCCTTGCATGTTTTTGTTTTCTGTTTTTTTTTTGTTTGTTTACCTTTCCAGGGCTACTTCAACAAACAAATCAAAGCAAACTTGGTGGAGTTTCCAAAATGTCACTACAGTAGGGAGATAAAGTAACAAGCCACAACAACAGAGCAAGTAACACTACCCAAAAAACACGCCCTGAATGTCCAGGCCCTGGACAATGTAGGACCCTTCTTTAATATAGCAGTGCTCGTAGATGCAGAGCACATAATAAGCTTTTAAAACACATAAAGGACAGAAAACTAGCCAAAATGATGAAATGGAAGAATTCTCCACAAAAGAATTTCCAGGGAAAAATGATAGCAAAAGAATTGCTCAAAACAGATATACACAATATAACTGAATAAGAATTTAGAATAATAGTCATAAGATTAATCACTGGACTTGAAAAAAAACACAGAAGACAGCAGAGAATCTATTGCAGCAGAGATCAAGGAACTAAAAATAGTCATGATGAATTAAAAAATTCTGTAAATAAGGTGGCAAATTAACTAGAGGTAGTGACAGCACGGATTGAGGAGGCAGAGAGGAGAATAGGTGAAATAGAAGATAAAATTATGAAAAAGACAAAGCTGAGAAAAAGAGAGATGCAAAAATTCTGGATCATGAGGGGGAGAATTATAGAACTAAGTGATTCAATGAAAAGGAACAATATCTGTATCATAGGAGTTCCAGAAGAAGAAGAGAGAGAGAAAGGGTTTGAAGGTATACTTGAACAAATAACAGCTGAAAAATTCCCCAACTGGGGAAGGAAACAAGCATTGAAATCCAGGAGACACAGAGAACTCCCTTCAGATGTAACTTGAAATAATCTCCTTCATGATATATCATAGTAAAACTGGCAAAATACAAAGATGGAGAATTCTGAAAGCAGCTAGTGATAAACAGGACTTAACCTACAAGGGTAGACACATAAGGGTAGTAGCAGACCTATCTACTGAAACTTGTCAGGCAGGAAATTTTCAATATGCTGAATAGGAAACACTTGCAGTCAAGAATCCTTTATCAGGCAATCCTGTCATTCAGAATAGAAGGAGAGATTAAGATTTTCCCAAACAAAAACTGAAGGAATTTATCACCACTAAACCAGCCCTACAAGAGGTCCTAATGAAGACTCTGTGAGTGGAAGGTTGCAAAGACCAAAAAGGACCAGAGACATCACTACAAGCACGAAACCTACAGATAACACAATGACCCTACACCCATATCTTTCAATAGTAACACTGAACGTAAATGGACTAAATGCTACAATGAAAAGACATAGGATATAAAGATGGATAAAAAACAGGACTCATCTATTTGATGTCTACAAGAGACTCATTTAGACCTCAGGACACCTTCAGATTGAAAGTGAGGGGATGGAGAACAATATATCATGCTACTGGAGGTCAAAATAAAGCTGGAGTAGCCATACCTATATCAGACAAACTAGATTTTAAGCTAAAGGTTGTAACAAGGATGAAGAAGGGCATTATATAACAATTACGGAGTCTATCCATCAAGAGGAGCTAACAATTATAAATGTTTATGTACCAAATTTGGAGCACCCAAATATATAAAACAATTAATCAAAACATAAGCAATCTTATTCAAAAGAATGTGGTAATTGCAGGGGACCTGAATACCCCACTAATAGCAATGGACAGGTCATCTAAAATCAATAAATAAACAATGGCCCTGAATGATACACTGGATCAGATGGACTTGACTGATATATTTAGAAGTTTTCATCCTAAAACAACAGAATGCAAATTCTTCTTGAGTGCACATGGAACATTCTCCAAGATAAATGACATACTGGGTCACAAAAAAGCCCTCAATAAATATAAAAGAATTGTGATCATACCATGCACACTTTCAAATCACAGTGCAATGAAACTTGAAATCAACCACAGGAGAAAGTATGGAAAACCTCCAAAAACATGGAGGCTAAGGAACATACTACTAAAGATTCAATGAGTCAACCAGGTAATTAAAGAAGAAATTAAAAAATATATGGAAACATGGGTTGCCTGGGTGGCTCAGTCAGTGTAGCGTCCGACTTCAGCTGAGGTCATGATCTCACCATCTGTGAGTTCGAGCCCCTCATCGGGCTCTGTGCTGACAGCTCAGAGCCTGGAACCTGGTTCGGATTCTGTGTCTCCCTCTTTCTCTGCCCCTCCCCTGCTTGTGCTCTGTCTGTCTCTCTGTCAAAAATAAACATTAAAAAATTAAAAAAAATATATGGAAACAAATGAAAATGAAAATACAATTCAAAACCTTTGGGATTCAGCAAAGGCAGCCCTAAGACGAAAATACATTGCAATCCAGGTCTATGTCAAGAAACAAGAAAAATCCCCAATACAAAATCTAACAGCACACCTAAAGGAACGAGAAGCAAACAGCAAAGAAAGCTCAAGGCCAGCAGAGAAGAGAAATAATAAAGATTAGAGCATAAATAAACAATATAGAATCCAAAAACACAGTAGAACAGATCAATGAAACTAAGAGTTGGTTTTTTGAAAAAATAAACAAAATTGATAAACCCCTAGTCAGACTGCTCAAAAAGAAAAGAAAGAAGACCCAAATAGATAAAATCATGAATAAAGATGGATTTATTACAATTAATCCCTCAGAAATACAAGCAATTGTAAGAGAATACTATGAAAACTTATATGCCAACAAACTGGACAACCTGGAAGAAATGGACAAACTCCTAAACACCCACACACTACCAAAACTCAAACAGGAAGAAATGGAAAACGTGTACACACCCATAACTAGTGAAGAAATTGAATCAGTTCAATTTCCCAGCAAATAAGAGTCCTGGACCAGATGTCTTCCTGGGGGAATTCTACCAGATTTAAAGCATAATTAATACCTATCCTTCCCAAGCTGTTACAAAAATAGAAATGGAAGGAAAGCTTCCAGACTCCTTCTATGAAGCCAGCATTACCTTCATTCCCAAACCAGATAGAAACCCAACAAAAAAAAAGAGAACTACAGGCTAATATCCCTGATGAACACGGAGGCAAAATTTCTCAACAAGATACAAGCAAATTGAATTCAACAGCATATAAAAAGAATTATACACTGTAATCAAATGTGATTCATTCCCAGGCTGCAGGCCTGGTTCAATATTCACAAATCAGTGTATGTGATACATCACATTAATAAAAGACAGGATAAGAACCATATGATCCTCTCAATAGATGCAGAAAAAGAATTTGACAAAATGCAACATTCTTTCTTAATAAAAACCCTCAAGAAATTTTGGGTAGAAGGAACATATTTAAACATCATAAAATCCATATATGAAAAGCCCACAGCTGATATCATCCACAATGGGGAAAAACTGAGAGCTTTTCCTCTGAGATCAGGAACATTACAGGGATGTCCACTCTCACCACTGTTGTTTAATATAGTAAGTCCTAGCATCAGCAATAAGAAAACAAAATGAAATAAAAGGCATCAAAATTGGCAAAGAAGAAGTCAAACTTTCACTTTTTGCAGATGACTTGATACTCTACATGGAAAACCTGACAGACTCCACCAAAAGACTCCTAGAACTGATATATGAAATCAGCAAAGTCGCTGGGTACAAAATCAATGTAGAGAAATTGGTTGCATTTTTGTACACCAATAATGAAACAACAGAAAGAGAAATAAAGAAGCTGATCCAATTTACAATTGCACCAAAAACCATAAAATTCCTAAGAATAAACTTAACCAAAAATGTAAAAGATCTGTATGCTGAAAACTATAGAAATACTATGAAGGAAATTGAAGAAGACACAAAGAAATTGAAAAACATTCCATGTTCATGGACTGGAAACATAAATATTGTTAAAATGTCAATACTACCCAAAGCAATATACACATTCAATGCAATTCCAATGAAAATTGCACCGGCATTCTTCTCAATGCTAGAACAAGCGATCCTAAAATTTGTATGGGACCACAAAAGACCCCAAAGAGCCAAGGTAATATTAAAGAAGAAAACCAAAGTGGGAGGCAGCACATTCCCAGACCTTAGCCTCTACTACAAAGCTATAATCATCAAGACAGTATGGTATTGACACAAAAACAGACACATAGACCAATGGAATAGAATAGAGAACCCAGAACTGGACCCAGCTAATCTTTGACAAAGCAAGAAAGTATCCGATGGAAAAAAAAGACAATCTCTTTAGCAAATGGTGCTGGGAGAACTGCGCAGCAACCTGCAGAAGAAAGAAACTAGACCACTTTCTTACACCATACCCAAGAATAAACTCAAAATGGATGAAAGACCTAAATGTGAGACCCGAAAGCTTCAAATCCATAGAGGAGAAGGCAGACAATAATCTCTTTGACCTCAGCCACAGCAATTTCTTCCTCAACACATCTCCAAAGGCAAGGGAATTAAAAGCAAAAATGAACTATTGGGACTTCATCAAGATAAAAAGCTTCTGCACTGCAAAAGAAACAATCAACAAAACTGAAAGGCAACTGACAGAATGGGAAAAGATATTTGCAAATGACATATCGCATAAAGGACTAGTATCCAAAATCTATAAAGCACTTACCAAACTCAACACCCAAAGAAACCAATAATCCAGTGAAGAACTGGGCAGAAGACATGAATATACACTTTTCCAAAGAAGACATCCAGATGGCCAACAGACACATGAAAAGATGCTCAAAGTCGCTCATCATCAGGCAAATACAAATAAAAGCCACACCAAGATATCACCTCACACTGGTCAGAATGGCTAAAGTGAACAAATCAGGAAACTATAGATGTTGGTGAGAATGTGGAAAAATGGGAGCCTTCTTGCACTATTTGTGGGAATGCAAACTGGTACAGCCACTCTGAGAAACTGTGTGGAGTTTCCTCAAAAAATTAAAAATAGAACTACTCTATGACCCAACAATAGCACTACTGGGGATTTACCCAAGGGATACAGGAGTGCTGATGCATAGGGGCACATGTACGCCAATGTTTATAGCAGTACATTCAACAATAGCCAAATTACAAAAAGAGGCTAAATGTCCATGAACTGATGAATGGATAAGGAATATGTAGTTTATATACACAATAGAATGCTACTTGGCAATGAGAAAGAATGAAATCATGCCATCTGCTGCAATGTGGATGGAACTGGAAAGTATTATGCAGAATGAAATAAGTCACTCAGAAATGGACAGATATCATATGTTTTCACTTATATGTGGATCTTGAAAAACTTAACAGAAGACGATGGGGTAGGGGAGGGGGAAAATAATTACAAACAGAGGGAATGAGGCAAATGAAAGAGACTCTTAAATACAGAGAACAAACTGAGAGTGGATTGGGGGTTTGGGGGAAAGGCAAAAATGGGTGATGGGCATTGAGGTGGGCACTTTGGATGAGCACTGGCTGTTGTATGTAAGCCAATTCGACAATAAATTATATTTAAAATCTATAGTTGATATGCTGTGTATTAAATCACAGAACTTATTTTATAACCGTTAAGTTTGTACCTTTGTATTCCCTTCACCATTTGTCCCATCCCCCACTTCCTACCTCTAGCAGTCGTCATTCAACTGTTCTCTGTATCTATGAGCTTGTGTGTGTGTGTGTGTGTGTGTGTGTGTGTGTTTTAATTTTTAGATTCTTCGTTTTAGTGAGATTATATGGTATTTGTCTTTCTCTGACTTATTTCATTTAGCATAATTCCCTCAAGGTACATCTATGTTGTTGCAAATGACAAGATGTCATTTTTTTTTGTGCCTGAATAATGTTCCGTTTTATATACATGCTACATTTTCTTAACCCATTCATCCATCATGGACACTTTATCCATTCATCAGCTGATGGACTTTGAGTGCTTTTCATGATTGGCTATTGTTGATAATGTTGCTATAAACATCGGGTTGTATGTGTTTTTTCAAATCAGTATTTTTGTATCCTGTAGGGAAAATACCTCATAGTGCAATTGCTGGGTTTTAGGGTAATTCTATTTTTAAACTTTTGAGGAACCTCCATACTGTTTTCCAAAGTGCCTGCACCAGTTTGCATTCCATCAACAGTGTAAGAGCGTTCCTCTTTCTCTGAATCCTCACCAACACCTGTTGCTTCTTGTGTTGTTAATTTTTAGCCATTCTGAGAAGTGTGAGGTTGTATCTCATCTTAATTTTGATTTATATTCCCCTGATGATAAGTGATGTTGAGCCTCTTTTCATGTGTTTGTTATCCATCTGGATGTCTTCTTTGGAAAAATGTCTATTCATGTCTTCTGTTAATTTCTTAACTGGATTATTTGGTTTTTGGGTGTTCAGTTTGATAAGTTCTTTATAGATTTTGGATGCTACCCTTTATCAGATGTATCATTTGAAAATATCTTCTGCCATTCCATAGACTGCCTTTTCATTTTGTTGACTGTTTCTTTTTCTGTGCAGAAGTTTTTACTTTGATGAAGTTCCAATAGGTGACTTTTGCTTTTGTTTCCCTTGCCTCAGGAGACATATCTAGTAAGAAGTTTGCTATGGCCATGGTCAAAGAGATTACTACCTGTATTCTTTCTAGAAATGTTATGGTTCCCTCTCTCACATGTAGGTCTTTCATCCAATTTGAATTTATTTTTTTGTATTGTGTAGGAATAAAGTGCTCCCATTTCATTGCCTTCCATATTGCTGTCCACTTTTCACAGCTCCATTTGTTGAAGAGACTGTCTTTTTTCCATTGGATATTCTTTCCTGTTTGTTTGACCATATAGTTGTGGGTTCATTTCTGGGTGTTCTATTCTGTTTCATTGATCTATGTGTTTATTTTTGTGCAAATAGCATCCTGTTTTCATGACAACAGCCTTGTAATGTAGCTTGAAGTCCAAAATTTTGATGCCTTCAACATTGTTTTTCTTTTTCAAGATTGCTTTGGCTATTTTGGGTCTTTTGTGGTTCCATACAAATTTTAGGGTTGTTTGTTCTTGCTTTGTGAAAAATGTTGGGGATATTTTGATAGGGATTGCATTAAACGTGCAGATTTCTGGGACACCTGGGTGACTCAGTTGGTTAAGCATCCGACTTTGGCTCAGGTCATGATCTCATGGCTCATGGGTTCGAGCCACATGTTGGACTCTGTGCTGACAACTTGGAGTCTGGACCCTGCTTAGGATTTTGTGTCTCCTTCGCTCTCTGCACCTCCCCTGCTTGTGTTCTGTCTCTCTCTCTCTCAAAAATAAATAAACATTAAAAACTTTTTTTTAATGTGCAGATTGCATTGGGTAGTATAGACATTTAAAAAATATTTGGTCTTCCAATCCTTGAGCATGGAATGTTTTTCCATCTCTATCTTTCATGTTCAGTTTCCTTCATAAGTGTTCTACAGGTTCAGAGTACAGATCTTTTACCTCTTTGGTTACATTTATCCCTGGGTATCTTATGGTTTTTGGCATAATTATAAATCAAAATGATTCCTTGCTTTCTGTGTCTGCTGCTTCCTTACTAATGTATAGAAATGCAACATAATTCTGTACATTGACTTTATATCCTGAGACTTTTCTGAATTTTGTGTACAACTTCTAGCAATTGTTTGGTGGAATCATTTATGTTTTGTTTTGTTTTGTTTTGTTTTTACGTAGAGTATCATGTCGTTTGGGAATAGTGAAAGTTTAAATTCTTTCTTGCCAATTTGTATGCCTTTTATTTCTTTTTGTTTTCTGATTGCTGAGGCTAGTACTTCCAGTAGTATGTTAAATAACAATTGTGAGAGTGGAAATTTCTGTCTTGTTGATTGTAGAAGAAAACCTCTCTTTTTTTGTCCATTGAGGATGACGTTAGCTGTGGTTCTTTCTTATATGGCCTTTATGATGTTGAAGTATTCTTCCTCTATCCCTACTTTTTTGAGGATTTTTATCAAGAATGGGTGCTGTATTTTGTGAAATGCTTTTTTTTCATCTATTGAGAGGATCATATCGTTCTCAAGCATTATTTTATTAATTTATGTATCACATTGATTGATTTGTGAATATTGAACTGCATTTGTAGCCCAGGAATAAATCTGACTTGATGATGATAATTCTTTCCATTACAGGTGGATTTAATCTGTTAGTATTTTGTTGAGAATTTCATCAGGGATATTGCCTATAATTCTCCTTTTTAGTGGCTTCTTTGCTGGATTTTGGAATCAAGCTAATGCTGGCTTCATAGGAGTTAGGAAGTTTTCCTTCCATTTATATTTTTTTGAACAGTTTAAAGACAATAGGTATTAATTCTTCTTTACATATTTGGTAGAATTCCCTTGGGAAGTCATCTGGCCCTGGGCTTTTTTTTTTTTTTTTTTTTTTTTTTTTTTTTAGGTGGGAAGATTTTTGATAACTGATTCAATTTCTTTGCTGGTTAGGTGTGTGTTCTAATTTTCTATTTCTTCCTGCTTCTGTTTTGGTGGTTGGATATTTCTAAGAATTTATCCATTTTTCCAGATTTCCCATTTTTTTGGCGTATACTTTTTCATGATATTCTCTTACAACTGTTTGTATTTCTGTGGTGTTGTTTGTATCTCTCCTCTTTCATTCATGCTTTTATTTTTTTGGATCCTTTTCCTTTTATTTTTAATAAGGCTGGCAAGGGGCTTATCAATTTATTAATTCTTTCAAAGAACCAGCTTTTACTTTCTTTGATTTGTTCTACATTTTTGTTTCTATACCATTTATTTGTACTCTAATCTTTATTATTTCCCTTCTGCTAGCTTTAGGCTTCATTTGCTATTCCTTTACTAACTGCTTTAGGTATAAGGTTAGTTTGTGTATTTGAGACTTTTCTTGCTTCTTGAGATAGACCTGAATTTCTGTATATGTCCCTCTTATGATCTCCTTTGCTGTACCCCAAATTTTCTGGACTGTTGTGTTTTCATTTTCATGTATACATATATAAATTCCTGGTTAACCCATTCATTCTTTGAATGTTCTTTAATCTCCATGTATTTGTGATCTTTCCAATTTTTTTCTTGTGACTGACTCCAAGTTACATAGCATTGTGGTCTGAAAATATGCATGAGATGATGTCAATCTTTTTGCACTTGCTGAGGCTTGATTTGTGAACCTGGTATGTGATCTATCCTGGATAACATTCCATGTGCACTCAGAAAGAGTGGGTATTCTGGTACTTTGGTATAAAACATTCTGAATATATGTTTCATGTCTGTCTGGTCCAGTGTGTCATTCAAAGCCATTGTTTCCTTGATTTTCTGCTTGTATAATCTATCTTTTGCCATAAATGGGATGTTAAAGTTCCCTACTATTATTTTATTATTATGAATGAGTTTATTTATCTTTGTTATTAATTGATGCAAATATTTGTGTGCTCTCATCTTGGGGGCATAAGTATTTACAGTTGTTAGATCTTCTTCTTGGATAAGTTATTTTAACAAGATATAGTGTACTTTTTCACCTCTTGTTACAGTCTTTGGTTTAAAATCTAGTTTGTCCGATATAAGTATAGCTACGTGGGCTATCTTTTGCATCCATTAGTGTGACAGGTGATTCTACACTCACTCAGTTTTAATCTAGAGATATCATTAAGTGTAAAATGAGTCTTTTGTAGGCAGCATATAGATGGGTCTTATTCTATTATAGATTTGGATGTTATGTCTTTTGATAGGAGCATTTAGTCCATTTATCTTAAAAGTGATTATTGATAGATAGTAATTTAGTGCCATTGTATTACTTGTAAGGTCAAAGTTTTTGGAGATTTTCCCTGTTTCTTTTTGTCTTTGTTGCTTTTGGTCTTTCATTCCTACTCAGAGTCCCTTTCAATATTTCTTGCAGGGCTGGTTTAGTGGTCACAAACTTCTTTAGTTTTCATTTGTCTGGGAAACTCTATCTCTACTTTTTAAAATATATTTTTTTAAAGTTTATTTATTTATTTTAGAGTGAAAGACACAGAGACAGAAAGAAACAATCACAAGCAGGTTCCACACTTAGAGTGTGGAGCCTGATGCAAGCCTTGTACCCATGAACCCTAAGATCATGACCTGAGCTAAAACCAAGGATTGGTCACTCAACTGACTGAGCCACCAAGGTGTTACCTCTTTAACTCTCCTTATATTCTGAATGGCAGCCTTGCTGGATAAAGTAATCTTGGCTGCATCGTTTTCCCATTCAGTACATTGAATATATCATGCCACTCTCTTCTGGCCTGCGAGGTTTCTGTGGATAGATCTGCTGCCTACTTGATTTATCTTTCTTGTATGCTAGGAATTTTTTTTTTCCTTTCTGTTTGCCGGATTCTTTCCTTATCTTTGTATTTTGCAAATTTTACTACAGTATGTCTTGGTGTTAGCTGGCTTTTGTTGATTTTCATGGGAGTTTTCTGTGTGTCCTGGATTTGGATGTCTGTTTCTTTACCCAGATTATGGGTTTAATTTCCAGTTATAATTTGCTCAAATAAACCTTCTCCCTCTCCCTCTTTTTGTCTGAGACTGCTATGATTGGATTGTTATTATGCTTTGTGTAGCTGCTGAGTTTCCTAATTCTACATTTGTGATCCAATATTTTCCTTTCCCTCTTCTTTTCACCCTCGTTATTTTCCACAATTTTATCTTCTATATCACTGATTATTTCCTCTGTTTCCTTCATCCTTATGGCCATTACCTCCTTTTCAGTTTGTATTTTGGCCAGAGCATATTTTAGTTCAGCCTGGCTTATTTTTAGGTCTTTTGTCTCTTCAGTAAGGGGGTGACTGTTTTCTTCTATGTTTCCCTCAAGCCCAGATAGTACTCTTATGAATATTGCTCTAAATTCTGGTTCAGGCATATTACTTATATCTATTTTTATGTGTTCCCTGGCCATGACCTCTTCTTATTCTTTCTTTTGGGATGAATTCCTCCATCTTGGCGTTAATCTAGGTCTTTGTGTTTTGTGTGTTAGGAAACCTATACCTGACCTATTTCCACTAGAACTGAAGCTTTGCAGCACTGTATTATCAGTAGACATAAGGGTGTGTGCTAGTAATCTGGGGAAGGGGCCTGCTGCTGTTCTGGCTCTCAATCACACTTACCCTAGTAAAAACAAAAGGCACCTACACAGCTCAGAGTGTTGGGGCTTGGTGAACGAGACTCACGCCTCCACGGTGTGCACTGTGTTGCTCGTTGTAGTCTGCTGGTGCTGATGGGAGGGATGAAAAATGGCGAGGCCTGCTCTCTTCCCTAATGAGTGGAGTTCAAGCACACTGCTGCTCAGGAAGCCCTCACAAAACAGTGAAAAAAATCTCCCTTCTTGTGACCCAGGCTTCTGTTATACCCTTGCCTTCACCCTGTCTTTGTCTGAGCCATCTGCAGGTCTGGTGGTGCAGTGTTCCTGTGTTTTATCTCAACAGTGCAGCTGGGTTTCAAAACTCCAAATTTTAGGGACCCAGTGCCATGCAGACTCATGCTGTTCCACTGGGGAAGAGTTATGCCATGCTGTGGCTAGTATGCATTTGTCCCAGAAAAGCAGTCACACAACCATGCATGGGCTCAGATTTTACGGTAAAGCATACCAAAAAGATGGCATCAAGGTTATCTGCCCTCAGCAGACACTCCTGGTTGTATGCTAATGAATGGGCCAGCTCCATGGCATTTGCTGGCTCTTTTGTTCCCCAAGAGGCAGTTCTACCTCTCAAATGCACTCCAAGAAAAGGAACTGTCTTTCTCAGCACAACCCAGGGGATCTTCAGAGCACACTGTCCACTCCTGGGCTTCTACCCTCCTTCTCCATGGGACAACTACTATGCCCGCCAGGCTCAATCTTGGCAATGCAGCAGACTTCTGAAACTTTAGACTTTCAACTCCACTTCTTGTAAAATCTCGCAATAAAAAGCCCTTCTTGTTTTTCCAGTCAATGGTTTTGGTGAAGTGTTGTCATGTGTGTGTGTGTGTGTGTGTGTGTGTGTGCAATCCCTTGTGCTGTTTTATCCCTCTCTATCTTTCTTTCCGTGATCAGTGCTACTTCCCTTCTGCAACACCTTTTCTCCACCAAGTCACATCTCTGCACCTCCTAACTTCCATGGGTTGGCCTTTTTTCTCTAATTATGCAGTTTGTTCTCTCAATCTTCAGATCTATTTCCTTGGTGTTAAGAATAATTTGATAATTATCTCACTGTGTTCCAGTGATGAAGCAAGCGTAAGGTCCTCCTACTACTCTGTCTTAACTCCTCCTCTAAATAGGCTGTTTTTTTATTTTAAAATTGTGTCACTTTTTATGCTTTAATATGATAATAAAAGTCAATTATATTTACAATATAATAAGTAATAAGTAAGTTTTAATAAGTAATATTAAAAGTTGTCAACCTTATATTTGTTAGTATAATTTAGGAAAAAAAATTTACTGGGCCATGAAATCCTAGAATATTAAAAACATTTCGGAAAACTACATACACATGGTTTCGATTAATATGATTATTTTGTTTTCTTTTGGACCCCTGAAAAGAATTACATTTTATTAGCAATTTATTTGTATGTAATCCTTTATATGAAGATTAATGTTTTCTGTGTGTGTGTGTGTGTGTGTGTGTGTTTTGATGAACCCAGACTCTAAACTTTATGTTTCATTTACCATTAAAATTTTTCTATTCTGCTTTTTTAAAATTAAAAATCGCTCTCAATCATTGTAAATTCCAAATCTTTAGCAATTATTGTACAACTGTTGTTTAAAATTTTTTTGGAACAATAATTATAAATATTTAAAAATAGTTCCATATACAAATAGTAGATGGTGCTAATGACTTTCTAACAAAATTGTTTCACCCTTAAATTTAGTATAAAATGGGTAAAATGGGTAAAATGGATGAGTCACAACTTGAACAAATGTCCAAAGTTTGAGGATTTTTAAAAAGAGTTAAGGTTAAAATAATAAATCAATTAGTCAAAACATCAGCATTTATTAGTTGGAGTGCAAGAAAAAGTGCCATATCAAATCTCTTTTCTCTGATTGTAGTGCCATATAATACCTGAAAATGCCATGAAATTTTCTGAGATAAAACATGGATCTAACTGTAAAGTCCTGAATATTTTTATAGAGAAAGGAGATCTTAGAGTATTGTCAATGTAACTCTAAAAAGGGCCTTTTGTGGCATGTTGGAAAGGGTATATTCAAAAAAATTAGCATTGTTCTGAGTAGAACAAATGATACATATGAGTTACGAGCATTTGCAATTTAGAGTGGCTATTGAGGAATAAGGAAGTTACTTTTTTCCCATGTGAAGTAACTAACAAAATGTAAAACTTTTATTTGTTATACTGAGCAACCTTTTTAAAAACAGAGATTCCCATGGAAATTCACCACATGAGATAGACATTCCTTCAGGATTTATAATGTACTTGATTTGTGAGATAGTGTGATAATGGCAATAAAGTTACCATTTGAGGATTGTGTTTCTGAAAGTATTTTTGGTTGAGATATATTACATAACTTGCAACTAATGTTACTCTCTCATTTCATTTTTAATCACATTCTTGGAAACTGGATTTCCAAACACATTGTTAAAATAAAGCACATAAGATCCTGGAGGGTCTGAGCTGGTCTAGCTTGGGGAGGGAGGGGTGGAGAGGTACAAAATAGCTCATTATTTTGTTCCAGTATTTTTCAGAATTTAACTGTTGAACTGATTTTGTTCACCCTAAGGAGAACATAAACAATATGCCTCTGTGGAAGTAATATAATGTGAGTCATGTCAGAACTATTTAGTGAAGCTTTGAAAACATTTTAAACATTTAAAGTGATCATAGTCCATGAAAACGTTATACATATCTCAATAAGTTACACGTAAGGAAACTATTATAAGTTGATTCCTGTCTCCCTACAAATATGCTCATTTTGAGTGGGAAAATGTAAAGGAATATATTTACACACATTTGTTTAACTCATTAATCCTCTGCCAAAAACCAGTTGCTACATTCAATTTACTTTTTTTTAAGCAAGCAAGTTGAAACAAAGACCTCTAGAGTCTGTAGGTTATGTTCATATTGTGAAAAATCACTAAAGTTTTTTTTCACATAAGAAGGGCCATAAGGACATATTTTGTCAATAGCTTTGAGACCTTAAGACAGTTTGTACACTGACAAAGTAAAAGAATTTGAATTTATAAAACTCAGGAGAATGCCATCTTTTCCTAAGCATTTTGAAATATTTGTAAAATGAAAGCTCTACTTTCAGACAGTTTTGCAAATATCTCACTAAGAAGTATGGAAAGCATCATGCATTTTAGATGTGTTGCATATAATTTATTTTAATTCGCCATCACACAAAACACCATAATGATTCAATTAGAATAGGATTTTTTTTGTTCTTTTGTTCTTCTACCTGCTTTACCTGAAACCCCTGGTTCAAGACTTATTCCTGAAATTACTCTGAATTGTCATATGAAATGGAGTGAATTGAGTGTACATTTCCTCCCAGTTTAGTAGAAAATGTATTAAGTTTTGTGTGAGAGTTCTATCAGAATTGAAGGTTCTATTTTTTCTAACTTGAAAAACTGACTATTGTGATTAGAGCAGTAAAGCCTCATTTATTTCAGATTATTATGTGTTTATTCTCTGAAAGCCACACTAGAAATGTACCACAAAGAGATGATTTAGCTCAATTGTCATATGGAGCTGAGTGCATACACTATTACATTATAGTTAGATAGTAAAACTGTGAAAATTTCAAGACCTCAAAAAAATATATATATATACTTAAAATGCTAAAAAATAGTAAGAATTTATATTCCTAACTCTGTGCATTAAGCAGGAAAAAAATAGTCAAATGCCATTCTGTTGTTTTAACCTGAATGTCACCCAGAAAGTACATCCTAATTTTATATTATCATCACATTATTAATATGAAAATGTATTTAAAAAGTGAGGGGAGAGAATGAATTAAAAAACACATTTTCACTTGGACTCATTTTGATAAGCTGTTCCACTTAATATAGCACCTTAAATATATTTATTTAATTTCACTTCTGGATACAGATAGTCATTGTTTATGTACTAGGTAATGGCTCTTCATTAAAGAATGAGGGGGAATGGATATTTCTGAAAATGTACAGAGTGACTTTTTCCTTTCTAAGTGTTTTATGTCTATTATTTCATTTATAGATCTATGGTTGTTTGTGGAAAACAGCCCCCTGAAAAAGTTTGAGATAATTGATTTTTATGTTCCTGTTTTAAACAACAACCTAAAATACTGGTAGGATATAGGGTAAATGGAATCTACATTAAAACTATAGTATCAAATAGCTAATCTGAAGATTAATATAGGCATAGTTTATGATAATAAAGTAATACATTTGGTGAATTATTTTTTATATGTGTCAAATCTGAATGGTAAATCTTATGCATGTGCAAGATTTTGAAGAGGTAAGCATACTTAGTTCATATGGGATACATTCTTGGATATTAGCTATTTACACATAAATAACTGTCTTCTATGGACAGAAATATTTGAGGTAAACCAGTATTTTAAAACCTTATGACAGCACTGCAGAATACAATCCTGTTTCTGGTTAATGGATTACATTGGAATAATAATGGAATAAATTAAATTTAACCAAAGAAAATGGTGGCAAATAGAACTATACCACAGTTCCTTTAGTATAATTGCTGTTGAGCTGGGCTTGATATGTGAAAAGAGAAAGGGAGAAATAATATGTTATTTTCTTTTTTTTCTAAAAGTAGTATTTACATAAGGGGTATTTTAATGCACATAACCACTTTAAGCTAAGTTAAATGAGCTTAAGTAAAACATAAATGTGTAAATTTCAAAATGTCATTAAAAAGCCCATACTACTAAACTGATTTACAGATTTAATGCAATCCCTATCAAAACTCCAATGGCATTTATCACAGAAATGAAAAAAGTCTATATTCGTATGGAATAACAAAAGTCCATCAATAGTCAAAGCACATTTGTGGAAAATGAATGAACTTAGAAACAAAACAGTATGCTATTACCATAAAAACAGACACATAAGCCAATGGAGCAGAATAGGGAACCCAGAAATGAGTCCTTGAATTTACAATCAAATAATATTTGACAAAAGAGTTTAGAATACTAAGTGGAGAAAAGAAAGAAGATGGCAGAGGAATGGTAGGACCCTGGGCTCGTCCAGTGAATTAGAGGACTATCAAATCATTCTAAATATCCCAGAAATCAACTTGAAGACTTATGGAAAAAACTCCACAACTAAAGGGAGAGAAGAAGCCACACTGAAGAAGATAGGAAGTGCAGAGATGTGGTTTAGGAAAGAAATGGATTGCAGGTGCTGTGTAGAGGATGGAGCCATGGTGTAAAGAAAGGTGAGAGAGAGAGAGAGAGAGAGAGAGAGAGAGAGAGAGAGAGAAGCACACAGGGGAATGCACAAGAAGAACATTTCTCCAAAGCCATTGACTGGAAAAAGAAGAGGTGCTAATTTTCAAAAATTCTTTCAATCACCATGGCTTAAAGACTGGAGTTTTAAAGGTCAGAGGGCTTGGCTGGGAAAGAGCTTTAAGAGCACTACTGTACTCCTGGAGAAAAAGAAAAAGCAGGCAAATGAAACTGGGGCATGGAAACAAGGATCGGAAGAATACCTGGGGAACACAGGGGATAGATTATTCACTGTTTTCTGAGTGCTTCCATGAGAGGCAACATTCACAGAGACACCTTTCTGGGGACAAAGGAGGTGACTGGCAGAGTTTCCCTGGCCTGAACCTCAGCATAAACAGAGTCACCTGTGGGGAAAAAACCCAGTCCATACCTGGATGCCTAAACTGCTTAAACCAAGTCTCACACCCTTGTGCTCTGGCACAATTGCCCTTCTCAGTTAAGATTGCTTCAGTCCCACCACAGGGGTCCTTTCCACAGAAGGTCAGCAGAAATCCATGCCCGCAACCACATTTCCCAACCAAACAATTCAGCAGAACTTCAGTTATAATGGAAGTAGTATCAGACTAATTTAACAAGCAGACCAGAGGACACCTAGAAGACCCCATTCTGGTGAAGGACCTAACACTGCCCACAGTAGGCAAGGAGAGTCTCCGAAGCCAACTGGCTTGAGGATAGAGCAGCCAAAACACAACAGCAGAGGAAACGCAACACACAACCGAGACACTTCCCGAAGTGCCAGGCCCTGGACATTATATGACCTATTCTTCATAAAGCCATTACTCGCAGGAGCAGGAAACATAACAGGCTTTTCTAAAATGAAGAAGAAGGCATAGACTGAGACAAAATGCCAAGATGGAAGAATTAATCCCAAATAAAACAACAAGATAAAATCACTCCCAGATGTCTAAGTAAAACACATATAAGTAATATGCCTGATGGAGAATTTAAAGCAACAATTACAAGGATACTAGCTGGGCCTGAGGAAAGAATGTAAGACTTCAGAAAGACTCTTACCAATGAGACTAAAAGGGTTAAAACATCAATCAGAGATGATGAGTACAATAACTGAGATTGGATAAGGCTTAATGCAAGGAGCACAATGCTGGAAGAAGCAGAGGAATGAATTAACAACATATAAGACAAAATAATGGAAAATACTGATGCTGAAGAAAAAAGAGTAGGAAGAATTTTGGAACAAAAGAATAGACTTATGGAAGTCTGTAACTCCATCAAATGTAATAACATTCACATAACAGGAGTCTCAGAAGAAGAAGAGAGAAAAGGGGGCAGACAAATAATTTCAAGAACTAATACCTGAGGAACCTCCACACTGCTTTCCAGAGCGGCTGCACCAATTTGCATTCCCACCAACAGTGCAAGAGGGTTCCCGTTTCTCCACATCCTCTCCAGCATCTATAGTCTCCTGATTTGTTCATTTTGGCCACTCTGACTGGCGTGAGGTGATACCTGAGTGTGGTTTTGATTTGTATTTCCCTGATAAGGAGCGACGCTGGAAAGCAGTGTGGAGGTTCCTCAGAAAATTAAAAACAGACCTACCCTATGACCCAGCAATAGCACTGCTAGGAATTTATCCAAGGGATACAGGAGCACTGATGCATAGGGCCACTTGTACCCCAATGTTCATAGCAGCACTCTCAACAATAGCCAAATTATGGAAAGAGCCTAAATGTCCATCAACTGATGAATGGATAAAGAAATTGTGGTTTATATACACAATGGAATATTACGTGGCAATGAGAAAAAATGAAATATGGCCTTTTGTAGCAATGTGGATGGAACTGGAGAGTGTGATGCTAAGTGAAATAAGCCATACAGAGAAAGACAGATACCATATGGTTTCACTCTTATGTGGATCCTGAGAAACTTAACAGGAACCCATGGGGGAGGGGAAGGAAAAAAAAAAAAAAGAGGTTAGAATGGGAGAGAGCCAAAGCATAAGAGACTGTTAAAAACTGAGAACAAACTGAGGGTTGATGGGGGGTGGGAGGGAGGAGAGGGTGGGTGATGGGTATTGAGGAGGGCACCTTTTGGGATGAGCACTGGGTGTTGTATGGAAACCAATTTGTCAATAAATTTCAGAAAAAAAAAAAAAAAGAACTAATACCTGAAAATGTCCCTAATCTGGGGTAGGAAACAGACATCCAGATCCAGGAAGCACAGAGAACTCCTATAAAAATCACAAAAGCAGGCCGAAACCAAGTCATATTCTAATCAAACTTGGAAAATACCGTGATAAAGAAAATCCTAAAAGCAGCAAGACATAAGAAGTTCTAAACTTACAAGGAAAGACCAATAATATTGGCAGCAGATCTTTCTACAGAAACTTGACAAGCAAAAAGGGAGTGGCATGATATGTTCAACACGCTGAATGGGACAAATCTGCAGCCAAGAACACTCTACCCAAGGGATATCATAGTAAGAGAGTTTCCCACACAAACAAAAACTAAGAAGTTCATGTCTGCTAAACCAGCCCTGCAAGAAATATTAAAAGGGACTCTTGAGTGGAAATGAAAGCATAAAAGTGACAAAAACAAGAAAGTAACAGAGAAAAACTCCAGAAATAATGACAAAGTAAGTAATAAAATGGCACTAAATATATATGTATCAATAATTACTCTGAATTTCAATGCATTAAACACTTCATTCAAAAGACACAGGGTGTCAGAATGGATATAACAAACAAGACCATCAATATACTGCCTACAAGAGACTCATTTTATTTTTATTTTTTAAAAGTTTATTTATTTTGAGGGGCGCCTGGGTGGCTTGGTCGGTTAAGCGTCTGACTTCGACTCAGGTCATGATCTCACGGTCCATGAGTTCGAGCCCCGCATCGGGCTTTGTGCTGACAGCTCAGAGCCTGGAGCCTGTTTCAGATTCTTTGTCTCCCTCTCTCTCTGACCCTCCCCCATTCATGCTCTGTCTCTCTCTGTCTCAAAAATAAATAAAAGTTAAAAAAAATTATTAAAAAAGTTTATTTATTTTGAGAGAAAGAGTATGGGTGGGGGAGGGGCAGAGCCAGAGGGAGAGAGAGAATCCCTAGCAGGCTCCACTCTGTCAGTGCAGAGTCCGATGTGGGGCTTGATCTCACCAAACTTGCCCAGGTGCCCCAAGATTCATTTTAGACCTAAAGACACCTGCATATTGAAAATGAGAGGATGGTGGGGCACCTGGATGGCTCAGTCAGTTAAGCATCCAACTTCGACTCAGGTCATAGTCTCACTCATGGTGAGTTTGAGTTCCACATCAGGCTCTGTGCAGACAGCTTGGAGCCTGGAGTCTGCTTTGGATTCTGTGTGTGTGTCTCTCTCTCTCTTCCCCTCCCCCGCTCATGCTCTGTCTCTCTGTCTCTCTCTCTCTGTCTCTCTCTCTCTCTCTGTCAAAAATAAATAGACATTTAAAAAAAAGATCTAGCTTGGTTTGCATGTCCAGTTTTTATCTGGGGAGAGCAGGTAACTGATTTACATATTTATCAAGACTATCCATGTTAGAGGAAAGTTAATTCTACCATAGGATTTCTGAAAGGGAATGTTTGCTGGGCATCCCTACCCAATATATGTCCACTACAAATCTTCTATCCTTACATAGTCCTGATATGCTTTCTAGACTTCTGTCTCCCTCCTTTCATACATGCTCAATGCTTCAGTCAAACTTCTCTAGTTACATTTTCATGAACTGGTCATTTTTAGTATTTTTAATCTTTGTTCATACTATTCCTTCCCTTAGGAAATTCTCAGTTTTTCCCCTTCTTCTGTTGAAATCCTGTTTGTCCTTTAAGACTTAGATTAACCATCTGTAAAGCCTATCTGACTGAATTCAGAAAAAAATCATCTCTCACTTTATGACCTTTGTTAATACCATTTTAGGACAGTTATCTCATGCTGCTTGTATTATAATTATGTTTGTATTATAATTATGTTTATCTCCCCTACGAGAACATAATCTCAGTAAGGATAGAGAATCACAATGTTCGCCACAGTGCATTGCATATAGTAGGTGTTCAATAAATACTTTTGTAAAGAACAAATAAATTAATGAAAAAAACAAAGGTAAGTCTACAGTTCTGGGTTCCTGGAATCATATCAAAAAATCATATTGCATTTAGAAATTCAAAATTGTGCATATATCATAAGCATATTATAGATATTTAAAATTTGGCCAAATGATCAGTATGTTTTGTTAATAAGAACTAATGTATCTATTTGAATGATTAGATTTTTTTCTTTCTTTTTTTAAATTTTTTAAACACTTATTTGTTATTGAGAGACAGAGAGACACAGAGCGTGAGCAGGGGAGGGGTAGAGACAGGTGGAGACACAGAATCTGAAGCAGGCTCCAGGCTCTGAGCTGTCAGCACAGAGCTCAATGCAGGGCTCGAACTCACAAACTGCAAGATCATGACCTGAACTGAAGTCCATCACCTAACCAACTGAGCCACCCAGGTGACCCGATTAGATTTTTTTCTTAATGAATCACCTTTCCCCCCCACTTCACCAGTTGTTTCACTGTTATTTTTTAAAAACCTAAGAGCAAGTCTAAAGAATTTCACTGTATTTGATTCTGTTTATTGTTGTTATCTCTTTTTTTATTTGTTTGTTTTCTTATTTTAATTCCACATATGAGTGAAATCATATGATATTGTCCTTCTCTGTCTGACTTATTTCACTTAGCCTTAAACCTTCTAGATCCATCCATGTTGCAGCAAATGGCAAGATCTCATTCTCTTTTATGGACACAAACAAACAGACAAAACAGACTCTTAAATACAGATAACAAACTGTCAGTTGCTAAAGGGGAGGTAGGTGGAGGGATGGGTGAAGTAGATAAAGGGGATTAAGAGTTACAAACTTCCAATTATAAAGTAAATAAGTCATGGAGATGAAAAGTACACGATAGGGATTATAGTCAATAAGATTGTAATAATATTGTTTGGTGACAGATGGTGACTACATTTATCATGGTAAGTACTGAGTGATGTATAGAATTGTTGAATCATTATGTTGTACTCCTAAAACTAATATAACCTGTATGTTAATTATACTTCAATTAAACAAAAATAAGTTAAAAATTAAAAAAACAATTTTTTTAACGTTTATTTATTTTTGAGACAAAGAGAGAGACAGAGCATGAACGGGGAGTGTCAGAGATAGGGAGACACAGAATCTGAAACAGGCTCCAGGCTCTGAGCTGTCAGGACAGAGCCCAACGCGGGGCTCAAACTCACGGATCGCGAGATCATGACCTCGCCAAAGTCAGCCGCTTAACCGACTGAGCCACCCAGGCGCCCCCCAAAAAATTTTTAAAAATTAATTTAAAGTATTTCAAAGCCATCCTTTAATTCAGTGAGAACCTGGAATCTCAAAGTTGTAGTGTCCCAAATAGTAACCACAGAAAACATAAAGATAACATCTCACTAAAACAATTACAAACTTTTTTTGTAGTGACAGGTGGGAATGGTGATATGAGTAGTCAGCAATACATATCACCGAAAGAAATTGTGACTTCTAAATATAAATATTTATTTCTACCTACATAGCTCAGTCCAGAGCTGTGAATTTTAAACACCTAAACGAGCAAGGCTAAATCAAGTCTTCAAATAAGACTTTACAAAAGTGTGTCCTGCCAGCCTCTATAAATGGTTTTTTTTTTTTTTCTATACTGCCTGGTATATTTTTAGGGCTCTGTCATACTACAGACTGTTGGAAGTTTTACAACAACTATGTTTCTGGATACATGTCCTGGTGTGAGTTACTGTGCTTATGAATGGATGTAAAGGTTTCACTTTTTTTCTGAGATTTGGGTAAAACAAATATCCTACTGTATAAACATATTTTACAATGTTTGAATTCGATGTTTTGAAATTTTTCAACCTTTATTTTTTCTTTTAATTGGTAATAATCTTTCCATCTCTTTATTCTAATGCCTAAAATGTTTCTTATTTTCCAGGAATAACAAACACAAGGGAGTGTGTAGATGAACTGCAATTGTCTATTACCACTGTAAAATTTGAGAGAAACAGGGAGCTTGCCCTAATCATAGAAGGAATTATGTAGCAGCAGAAATAACACTGAAATAAACCTTTTGTTACAAATATCATTCTCTTAGAACCTCCCCAACTGGTTAGGGTTAGTTTCAACTGAGGTGGAGCTGGCTCTGCAATTACATTGTTGTTATTACCAATGATTATTTTTATTGTGCCATGGAATATCTACATTGTATTTCATATCTTCACACATAAAGACAAAGTTTCTTTCTTCCAGATCTTGAAGGACTAGTTGAGGAAAATATTAGGTGTGTGGACTTTTAAAAATTAAGATTTTGTGTTAATTTTATACACATTGCCTTCCTGAACTCCACAGGTATTCACTGAACACTTTTAATGCTTAAAATAAAATATGTGACAAGACCTTCCAACATAAATCTCATAGCTGCACCTGACATACATCCTTCTTGAGGAAACCAGTCTTTCTTCCTCTGCTCAATTCATTCATTTATCCATTTATTTGTTCATTTATTCACAATGTTTAATTTGACTTCCCAGAAGAAAACATAAGGACTTATTTTGGAAGTTTCTAGATTGCAAATTTTTCATCCAATGGCAATCAGATTTTGAGCAATATTCACTTATACTAATAAGAGCTTTAGTCAGTTGCTTTTAGGTGGTACTTCATATGAGCCGACATTTGAGAGAAATATAGAATATTATAGTCATTTCTATGAAGCCATCTATGATCTACAAGGTTTTTTTGATATTTATGTAAACAAAAAAATTACTTAAGACCAAAGTATTCTCTCTTACTCAAGTTGAAAATAGAAATATCCCAAATAGAGAAAGTGAATCAGTGAACAAAACACCTCCTTAAACTGACTCTAGAAATGTTACCAAAATTAAAAGGAAGCCCCACACATGAAAACCATTGAAAATTGTTCATTCAAGATTGACGCTTTTGTGGATCAAAACAGCCTTTCATAATATTGAAGAATAAAGAAAGACTATAGCAATACATTTTCCATGTTAGGCTTATTAGAAATGTCAAGATACTACTGTGTGTATATACGTATCTATTATGTTAGGATACTACTGTGTGTATATAAGTATCTATTATGTTAGGAACAATCAAATTTAAAAGAATTATATTGCTTCAAGACTCACACAGTTTTCTCTATCCATAAACAGATTATGATGATTATGATGATGATGATGATGATAGATAGGTAGATAGATAGATAGATAGATGAGACATATATAATATCTATAATGCTATGTAATGTATATAACATATAATTTGTTAGTAAGTTCATTTATTATTTCCTGAGTTTTCTCCACATATTTATCTCTAGGCATATAGATCATAAAAACAAATACAAATGACAACGTTTTAGGAATCATTCTTTTAAACTCATTGATGAAGGCATATAAATACTCTGAAAGGATTTCCATTTTTTAGTTGCTTTTTTTAATTTGGAGATTTTATTTAAATATTAGTTAGTAAAAATTACTCTGAGGAGTAGAATTTAGTGATTCATCACTCACATAGAGAACTCAGCGCTCATGACAAGTGGTCTCATTAATACCCATCACCCATTTAACACATTCACCACTCCACATCTTCTCCAGGAAACCTCAGGTGTTTTTATGTATAGTTAAGTATCTATTTCTCATTTAGTGATCATTTATTACTCAATTTATTATTCATTTATTAATGAGTTATTTTGATTACAATAATAAAATTTAGCTCCTTCCACATCACTGCAAATGGCAAGGTTACATTATTTTTTATAATTGAGTAAAATTCCATTATATATATACATATATGTATATGTACATACATACCAAGTTTTCTTTATCCACTCATCAGTCAATGGACACTTGGGCTCTTTCCATACTTTGGCTATTGTTGTTAATGCTGCTATGAACATTTGGGGGGCATGTGTCCCTTCAAATCTGTATTTTTGTATACGATGTGTAAATACCCACTAGCATAATTGCTGGGTCATAAGATAGTTTTATTTTTAACTTTTTGAGGAACCTCCATACTGTTTTCCAGAATGGCTGCTCCAGTTTGTATTCACACTAACAGTGTAAGAGGGTTTCCCATTTTCTGCATTCTTGCCAACGTCTGTTGTTTTCTGTTATTTTTAAACGTTCTGACAAGTATGAGATGACATATCATTGTAGTTTTGATTTTTATTTCACTGATAATGAGTGATGTTGAGCGTCTTTTCATGTGTCTGTTAGCCATCTGTATGTCTTGTTTGGAAAAGTGTCTATTCATATCTTCTGCCCATTTCTTAACTGCATTATTTACTTTGGGGTGTTGAGTTTGATAACTTCTTTATATATTTTGGGAGCTAACCCTTTATCAGGTATGTCATTTGCAAATATCTTCTCCCATTCCAAAGGTTGCCTTTTACTTTTGATAATTGCTCCCTTTGCTGTGCATAAGATTTTATCTTGATGAAGTCCCAAAGGTTCATTGTTGCTTTAGTTTCCCTAGCCTCAAGAGATGTATCTAGCAAGAATCCGCTATTGCCAATGTCAAGAGGTTGCTGCCTGTGTTCTCCTATAATATTTTGATGGTTTCCTGTGTCATATTTAGGCCTTTCATCCATTTTGAATTTATTTGTGTGTATGGTTTAAGAAAGTGGTTCAGTTTCATTCTTCTGCATGTTGCTTTCCACTTATCCTGACACCATTGTTTTAAGAGACTGCCTTTTCTCCACTGGATATTTTTTCCTGCTTTGTTGAAGATTTGTTGACCATAGATTGTGGGTACATTTAGAGGTTTTATGTTCTGTTCCATTGATCTATGCGCCTGTTTTTGTTTTTGTTTTTGTTTTTGTTTTTGTTTTTTGCCTGGTACTACACTGTCTTGATCACTATTATATTGTAATATTACTTAAAATATGGAATTGTCATACCTCCAGCTTGCTATTCTTTTTCAGAGTTCCTTAGCTATTTTTTTTGTTCTTCCATACATTTTTAGGATCATTTATTGTAGCTCTAAAAAATGTTGATGGTATTTTGACAGAGAATGCATTAAATGTATACATTGCTGGGGCGCCTGGGTGGCTCAGTCAGTTGAGCATCTGACTTCAGCTCAGGTCATGATCTCACAGCTCATGGGTTTGAGCTCCGCATAAGGCTCTATGCTGACAGCTCAAAGCCTGGATCCTGCTTCGGATTCTGTGTCTCACTCTGCTCTCCCCTGCTCATGATCTACCTCTCTCTGTCTCTCAAAAATAAATAAACCTTAAAAAATTAAAAATGTGTAGATTGCTTTGGGAGGTATAGACATAATAAAAATATTTGTTCTTCCAAGAGCATTGAACTTTTTTTTTCATTTCTTTGTGTCTTCTTCAATTTCTTTCATCAGTGTTCTATAGTATTTGGAGTACAGATCTTTGATCTCTTTGGTTAGGTATTCCTAGGGATCTTATGGTTTTTGGTGTGATTGTAAATGGGATTGATTCCTTGATTTCTCTTTCTGCTGCTTCATTATTGGTGTATAGAAATGCAACAGATTTCTGTACATTGATTTTGTAGTCTGTGACTTTATTTAATTCGTGTATCAGTTCTAGCAATTTTTTGGTGGAGTCTTTGCGTTTTCTACACATAATATCATGCCATCTACAAATAATTAAAGTTTGACTTCTTCCTTGCTGATTTGGATGCCCATTATTTCTTTTTGTTCTCTGATTACTGAGGCTAAGACTTCCAGTAGTATGTAAAACAACAATAGTGAGAGTGGACATCCGTGTCTTATTCCTGACCATAGAGGAAAAGCTCTCACTTTTTCACCATTGAGGATATCAGCTGTGGGTCTTTTGTGCAGGGCCTTTACGATGTTGAGATATGTTCACTGTATCCCTACTTTGTTGAGGGTTTTTATCAAGAATGGATGCTGTACTTTGTCAAAAGCTTTCTATGCATCTATTGAAAGGATAATATGGTTCTTATCCTTACTTTTATTAATGTGGGGTATCACACTGATTGATTTTTGAATATTAAATCAGCCTTGCAGCTCAGGAATAAATCTCACTTGATTATGGTGAATATTCCTTTCAATGTACCCTTGAATTCGATTTGCTAGTGTCTTGTTGAGAATATTTGCATCCATGTCCATCAGAGATATTGGCCTGTAATTCCCCTTTTTAGTGGGGTCTTTGTCTCGTTTTAGAATCAAGGTAATGCTGGTTTTATAGAATTAGTTTGGAAGGTTTCCTTCCATTTCTATTTTTTTTTTTTGAACAGTTTGAGAAGAATAGATATTAACTCTTCTTTAAATGTCTGGTAGAATTCCCCTGGGAAGACTTCTGGCGCAGAACTCTTTGCTGGGAGATTTTTGATTACTGATTCAATTTCTTTGCCAGTATGGGTCTGTTAAAATTTTTTATTTCTTATTTCAGTTTTGGTATTTTGTGTGTTTCTGGGAATTTGGCCAATTGTTCCAGATTCCCAGTTTTTTGGAATATAATTTTTCATAGTATTTTCTTATAATTGTATATCTGTGGTGTTGGTTGTGATCTCTTCTCTTTAATTTTGAGTCTCTTTGGGTACTTTCTGTTAAGTCTCACAAGGAGTTTATAAATTTTGTTTATTCTTTCAAAGAACCAGCTCTTAGTTTATCGATTCATTCTGCTTTTTTTGTTTCTATATGGTTTATTTCTGCTCTAATATTTACTATTTCTCTTCATTTCATTAGCTTCCATGTATGTTTTTATTTTTCTTTAATTTCCTGGTTAACCTATTCATTCATTGGTAGGATGGCTTTCCAATTTTTCTTGGGGTTGACATCAAATTTCGTAGCATTGTGACCCAAAACTATGCATGGTATGATCTCAATCTTTTCGTACTTGTTGAGAGCTAATCTGTGACCCAATATGTGATCTATTTTGGAGAATGTTCCCCTTGACCTCATAAAGAATGTGTATTCTGCTGCTTTAGGATGAAATGTTCTGAATATATCTCTTAAGTCCATTCACTCCAGGGGTCCATTCAAAGGTATTGTTTCCTTGTTGATTTTATGCTTCATTGATCTGTCCATTGTGGTAAGTGTGGTATTAAAGGACCCTACCTTTATTGTATTATTATCAATGAGTTTCTTTATATTTGTTATATATTGGTTTATTTATTTGGGTGTTTCAATGTTGGGGGCATAAATATTATCAGATCTTCTTGATGATAGACCCCTCAATTATAATATAATGCCCCTCTTCATCTCTTGATACAGTCTTTGTTTTAAAATCTAGTGTCTGATGTAAGTATAAGCTACTCTGGCATTATTTTGACATGAACTAGTATGATATTAGTATGATAGATGGTTCTCCATCCCCTCATTTTTAAGCTGTAGATGTCCCTAGGTCTAAAATGAGTCTTGTGTAGGCAACATATAAAAGGACTTTGGGTTTTTTGTCCATTCTGAAACCCTATGTCTTTTGTTTGGAGAGTTTAGTCCACTTACATTCAGAGTGATCATAAAAGATACAAATTTAGTTGTTCTCTGGTCCTTTCTAGTCTTTGTTGCTTTGGACTTGTTTTTCTGCACTCAAAGAGTTCCCCTTTAAATTTCTTGCAGGGCTGGTTTAGTGATCGCAAACCCCTTTACTTTTGTCTGGGAAGCTCCTGATGTCTTTTTCTATTCTTTATGACAGCCTTGCTTGATAAAGAATTCTTGGCTGCATATTTTTTTCCCATTCAGCACATTGAATATTTCCTACTACCCCATTCTAGCCTGCCACATTTCAGTGGACAGGTATTCTGCTAAACTTATGTGTCTAAACTTGTAAGTTAAGGACCTTTTGTCCTTATCTGCTTTCAGAATTCTCTCTTTATATTTGTATTTTGCCAATTACATTATGATATATCATGGTGTTGACGTCTTTGTTGATTTTGAAGGGAGTTATCTGTACCTCTAGGACTTGAATGCCTGTTTCCTTACCCAGATTAGGGAAGTTCTCAGCTATAATTTGTTCGAATAAACCTTTTGCTCCTTTTTCCCCACTCTTCTTCTGGGACCACTATGATACAGGTATTTTTTCACTTGATAGAATCACTGGGTTCCCTAAGACTCCCTTTGTGATACAATAATTTTCTTTCTCCCCTCTTTTCAGCTTTATTATTTTACATAATTTTATCTTTTTTGGAAGTAAATATATTTTTATTTTATTATTATTTTTAATTTATTCTCAAGTTACTTACCATACAGTGTAGTCTTGGCTTTAGGAGTAGATTTCAGTGTTTCTTCAGTTATATATAACACCCAGTGCTCATTCAAACAAGTGCCCTCCTTAATTCCCATCACCTATTTTCCCCACTCCCATCAACCTTCAGTTTGTTCTCTGTATTTATGAATCTCTTATAGTTTGCCTCTATGTTTTTATCTTAAACTTTTTTAAAGTTTATTTATTTTTGAGAAAGAGAGACATAGAGGGAGAGAGAGAGTGTATGAGTGGGTGAGGGGCAGAGAGAGAGAGGGAAACACAGATATGAAGCAGGCTACAGGTTCTGAGCTTTCAGCATAGAGCCCAATGTGGGGATGAAACTCAGGAATGGTGATATCAGACCTGAACTGAAGTATGACGCTTAACTGACTGTGCCACTGGCTCCCCATGCCCCTATGTTTTTATTTTATATAATTTTGTACCCTTCCCCTATGATCATCTGTCAGGTTTCTTAAATTCCACACGTGAGTGAAATCATGTGATATCTTTCTCTGACTGACTTATTTTGCTTAGCATTCTTTCTTATTGCCACGTAGTATTCCATTGTGTATATAAACTACAATTTATTTCTCCACTAACCAGTGGATGGACATTTATTCTCTTTCCATGATTTGGCTATTGTTGAAAGTGCTGCTATAACCATTGGGGTACAAGGGCCTCTATGTATCAGCACTCTTGTATCCCTTGGGTAAATTCCTAGCAGTGCCATTGCTGGGTCATAGGGTAGATCTATGTTAAATTTTTTGAGGAACCTCCACACTGTTTTCCAGAGCAGCTGCACCAGTTTACATTCCCATCAACAGTGCAAGAGGGTTCCCGTTTCTGCACATCCTCGCCAGCATCTAATGAACACCTTTTTTGTTCATTTTAGCCACTCTGACTGGCGTGAGGTGATATCTCAGTGTGGTTTTGATTTGTATTTCCCTGATGAGAAGAGACGAGCATCTTTTCATGTGCCTGTTGGCCATCTGGATGTCTTCTTTAGAGAAGTGTCTGTTCATGTTTTCTGCCCATTTCTTCACTGGGTTATTTGGTTTTCGGGTGTGGACTTGGTGAGCTCTTTATAGATTTTGGACACTAGCCCTTTGTCCGATATGTCATTTGCAAATATCTTTTCCCATTCCACTGGTTGCCTTTTAGTTTTGTTGATTGTTTCCTTGGCAGTTCAGAAGCTTTTTATCTTAAATAGTTCCCAATAGTTCATTTTGCTTTGAATTCCCTTGCCTTTGGGAATGTGTCAAGTAAGGAATTGCTGCGGCTGAGGTCAGAGAGGTTTTTTTCCTGCTTTCTACTCTAGGGTTTTGATGGTTTCCTGTCTCACATTCAGGTCCTTTAGCCATTTTGAGTTTATTTTTGGGAATGGTGTAATAAAGTGGTCTAGTTTCATCCTTCTGCATGTTGCTGTCCAGTACTCCCAGCACCATTTGTTAAAAAGACTGTCTTTTTTCCACTGGATATTCGTTCCTGCTTTGTCAAAGAGTAGTTGGCCATACTTTTGTGGGTCTAGTTCTGGGGTTTCTATTCTATTCCATTAGTCTGTGTGTCTGTTTTTGTGCCAATACCATGCTATCTTGAGGATTACAACTTTGTAGTAGAGGCTAAAGTCTGGGATTTTGATGCCTCCTACTTTAGTCTTCTTCTTCTTCAAAATTACTTTGGCTATTCAGGGCCTTTTGTGGTTCCATACAAATTTTAGGATTGCTTGTTCTAGCTTCGAGAAGAATGCTGGTGCAATTTTGATTGGGATTGCATTGAAAGTATAGATAGCTTTGGGTAGTATTGACATTTTAACAATATTTATTCTTCCAATCCATGAGCGTGGAATGTTTTGTCATTTCTTTGTGTCTTTTTCAATTTCCTTCATAAGCTTCTATAGTTTTCAGCATACAGATTTTTTTTTACCTCTTTGGTTGGTTTATTCCTAGTTATTTTATGATTCTTGGTGCAATTGTGAATGAGATCAGTTTATTTATGTGTCTTTCTGTTGCTTCATTATTAGTGTATGAGAATGCAACTGATTTCTGTACATTGATTTTGTATCCTACAACTTGCTGAATTCATGTATCAGTTCTACTAGACTTTTGGTGGAGTCTATCGGATTTTCCATATATAATATCAGGTCATCTTCAAAAAGTGAAAGCTTGACTTCATCTTTGCCAATTTTGATGCCTTTGATTTCCTTTTGTTGTCTGATTGCTGATGCTAGAACTTCTAACACTATGTTAAACAACAGCAGTGAGAGTGGACATCCCTGTCGTGTTCCTGATCTCAGGGGGAAAACTCTTAGTTTTCCCTATTGAGGATGATATTAGCTGTGGGCTTTTCATAAATGGCTTTGATGATGTTTACGTATGTTCCTTCGATCCCGACTTTCTCGAGGGTTTTCATCAAGAAAGGATCCTGTATTTTGTCAAATGCTCTTTCTGCATGAATTTACAGTACCATATGGTTATCTTTTCTTTTATTAATGTGATGTACCACAGTGATTGATTTGTGAATGTTGAACCATCCCTGCAGCTCAGGAATGAATCCCACTTGATCATGGTGAATAATACTTTTTATATGCTGTTGAATTCATCTTGCTAGTATCTTGTTGAGAATTTTTGCATTCATAATCATCAGGGATATTGCCTGTAGTTCTCTTTTTTTGCTGGGCCTCTGGTTTTGGAATCAAAGTAATGCTGGCCTCATAGAATGAGTCTGGAAGTTTTCCTTTCATTTCTCTTTTTTGGAACTGCTTGAGAAGGATACTTATAACTCTGCTTCACATGTCTGGTAGAATTCCCCAGGGAAGCCATCTGGCCCAGTACTCTTATTTTGTGGGAGATTTTTGATTACTGATTCAATTTCTTCGCTGGTTATGGGTCTGTTCAAGTTTTCTATTTCTTCCAGTTTGAGTTTTGGAAGTGGGTGGGTGCTTAGGAATTTGTCCATTTCTTCCAGATTGTCCAGTTTGTTGGCATATAATTTTTCAAGGTATTCCCTGATAATTGCTTGTATTTCTGAGGGATTGGTTGTAATAATTCAATTTTCATTCATGATTTTCTCTATTTGGGTCATCTCCCTTTTGTTTTTGAGAAGCCTGGCTAGAGGTTTATCAATTTTGTTTATTTTTTCAAAAAACCAACTCTTGGTTTCATTGATCTGCTGTACAGTTTTTTTAGATTCTATATTGTTTATTTCTGCTCTGATCTTTATTATTTCTCTTCTGCTGCGTTTGGGGTGTCTTTGCTGTTCTACTTCTCTTTCCTTTAGGTGTGCTGTTAGATTTTGTATTTGGGATTTTTCTTGTTTCTTGAGATAGGCCTGCATTGCAATGTATTTTCCTCTCAGGACTGCCTTCGCTTCATCTCAAAGAGTTTGGGCTGTTGTATTTTCATTTTCATTTATTTCCATGTATTTTTTTTTTTTATTTTAATTTAAAAAAAAATTTTTTTTTTCAACGTTTATTTATTTTTGGGACAGAGAGAGACAGAGCATGAACGGGGGAGGGGCAGAGAGAGAGGGAGACACAGAATCGGAAACAGGCTCCAGGCTCCGAGCCATCAGCCCAGAGCCCGACGCGGGGCTCGAACTCACGGACCGCGAGATCGTGACCTGGCTGAAGTTGGACGCTTAACCGACTGCGCCACCCAGGCACCCCTATTTCCATGTATTTTTAAATTTATTCTCTAATTGCCTGGTTGACCCATTCATTCTGTAGTAGGGTGTTCTTTAACCTCCATGCTTTTGGAGGTTTTCCAGACTTTTTCCTGTGGTTGATTTCAAGCTTCATAGCATTGTGGTCTGAAAGTGTGCATGGTATGATCTCAATTCTTGTATACTTATGAAGGGCTGTTTTGTGACACAGTATGTGATCTATCTTGGAGAATGTTCCATGTACACTCTAGAAGAAAGTATATACTGTTGCTTGTGGGATGCAGAGTTCTAAATATATCTGTCAAGTCCATCTGGTCCAATGTATCATTCAGGGCCCTTGTTTCTTTATTGATCCTGTGTCTAGATGATCTCTCCATTGTTGTAAGTGGAGTATTAAAGTCCCCTGCAATTACCACATTCTTATTAATAAGGTTGCTTATGTTTGTGGTTGTTTTATATATTTGGGGGTTCCTGTATTCGGTGCATAGACATTTATAATTATTAGCTCTTCCTGATGGATAGACCTTGTAATGATTATATAATTCCCTTCTTCATCTCCTGATACAGCCTTTTATTTAAATCTAGTTTGTCTGATATAAGTATGGCTACTCCAGCTTTCTTTTGACATCCAGTAGCATGACAGATAGTTCTCTATCCCCTCACTTTCAATCTGAAGTTGTCCTCAGGTCTAACATGAATCTCTTGCAGACAGCAAATAGATGGGTCTTGTTTTTTTATCCATTCTGGTACCCAATGTCTTTTGGGTGGAGCATTTAGTCCATTTACATTGTGTTTTTATTGAAAGATATGGGTTTAGAGTCATTCTGATGTCTGTAGCTTTCATGCTTGTAGTGATGTCTCTGGTACTTTGTGATCCTTGCAGCATTTCACTCACAGAGTCCCCCTTAGGATCTTTTTTACAGCTGTCCTAGTGGTGATGAATTCCTTCAGTGTTTTTTTTTGGGGGAAGACCTTTATCTCTCCTATTCTGAATGACAGACTTGCTAGATAAAGGATTCTCGCTTGCATACTTTTTCTGTTCATTACATTGAAGATTTCCTGCCATTCTTGTCTGGCCTGCCAAGTTTCAGTAGATAGGTCTGCCACTAGTCTTATGGGTATCCCTTTATAGGTTAGAGCCTGTTTATCCCTAGCTGCTTTCAAAATTTTCTCTTTATCCTTGTATTTTGCCAGTTTCACTATGATATGTCATGCAGAAGATCAATTAAAGTTATGTCTGAAGGCAGTTCTCTGTGCCTCTTGCATTTCAATGCCTGTTTCCTTTCCCAGATCAGGGAAGTTCTCAACTATGATTTGTTCAAATACACCTTCAGCCCCTTTCTCTCTCTCTTCCCATTCTGGAATCCCTATTGTATGGATATAATTGCGCTTGATTGCATCATTTAGTTATCTAATTCTTCCCTCATACTCCTGGATTTTTTTTTATCTCTCTTTTTCTCAGCTTCCTCTTTTTCCATAATTTCATCTTCTAATTCACCTATTCTCTCCTCTGCCTCTTCAATCTGAGCTGTGGTCGCCGCAATTTTATTTTGCACCTCATTTATAGCATTTTTTAGCTCCTCATGACTGTTTCTTAGTCCCTTGATCTCTGTAGTAATAGATTCTCTTCTTTCCTCTATACTTTTTTCAAGCCCAGCCATTAATTTTATGACTATTATTCTAAATTCATGGTCTGTTATATTGCTTAAATCATTTTTGATCAATTCATCAGTTGTCGCTACTTCCTGGAGTTTCTTTTGAGGAGAATTCTTGTTTCATCATTTTGGATAGTTCCTGGAGTGGTGAGTAACTGCAGGGCACTTCCCCTGTGCTATCTGGATTAACTTGTGTTGGTGGGCGGGGCTGCAATCAGACCTGATGTCTGCCCCCAGCCCACCACTGGGGCCACAGTCAGACCGGTGTGTACCTTATCTTCCCCTCTCCCAGTGGCAGGACTCACTGTGGAGTGGTGTGGCCCCTGTCTGGGCTAGTTGCACACTGCCAGGCTCGTGGTGCTGCTTTGATGGTATCTGGCGTATTAGCTGGGGTGGCTCTGCAAGAGACACAGGGGTGGGAGGGGTAGGATCAGCTCGCTTTGCCTCCAGGGGTCCCCTGTGGGAGGGGCCCTGCAGCACCAGGAGTGAGGCCAACCCATCAGAGGGATGGATCCACAGAAGCACAGCGTTGGGTGTGTGTGTGGTGCAAGTTCGGTGATGGGAACTGGTTCCCTTTGGGATTTTGGCTGGGGATGGGAGAAGGAGATGGAGCTGTGCAAAGGCCAGTGCCTTTGTTCCCCACCAAGCTGAACTCTGTCTTCTGGGGCTCAACAACTCCCCCTCCTGGTGTCCTCTCGCCCTCCTACTCTCTGGGCAGAGCTGCTGGCTTTTAACATTCCAGATGTTAAGTCCTGTTGGCTGTCAGAACTCACACAGTCCGGCCCGTCTGCTTTTGCTAGCAGACTCAGGGGCTCTGCCTTGCTGGGCAGGCTGCCTCTCCAATGCCCTGGCTCCCTCCTCCAGTCCGTGTAGTGCGCACCACCTCTCTGCCCTTCCTACCCTCTTCCGTGGGCCTCTTGTCTACCCTTGGCTCCAGAGTCCATTCTGCTAGTCTTCTGGCAGTTTTATGGGTTATTTAGGCAGATGTGGGTGGAATCTAAGTGATCAGTAGGACGCGATGAGCTCAGCATCCTCCTATGCCACCATCTTCTCCTATATAGAATCTTCTTAATCCATTCATAAGGTGATGGACATTTGCCCTCCTTCTATAATTTGGCTATTGTTGATAGTGCTGCTATAGTCATTGCGGTTGAAGCACCTCTTCAAATAAGTACTCTGGTATCCTTTGGATAAATTCCTAGTAGTATAATTGCTGGGTCACAGGGTAACTCTATTTTTCATTTTTTGAGGAACCTCCACACTGCTTTTAATAGTGGCTGCACCAGTTTGCATTCCCACCAACAGCGCAAGAGGATTCCCCTGTATCCACATCCTCGCCAACATCTGTTGTTTCCTGAGCTGTTAATTTTAGCCACTCTGACAGGTGTGAGGTGGTATCTCAAGGTGGTTTTGATTTGTATTTCCTTGATGATGAGCAATGTTGAGCATCTTTTCATGTGTCTATTAGCAATCTGGATGTCTTCTTTGGAAAAGTGTCTATTCATGTCTTCTGTCCATTTCTTTACTGGGTTATTTGTTTTTTGGGTGTTGAGTTGTATGGTGAAAGAAAGTGCTCCAGTTTCATTCTTGCGTACTTTGTTCTGTTCTCCCAGCACCATTTGCTAAAGAGACTGTCATTTTTCCATTGGATACTCTTCCTTGATTTGTCAAAGATTAGTTGGCCCTACATTTGTGGGTCCATTTCTGTATTATATATTATATTCCATTGGTCTATGTGTCTTTTTTGTGCCAATACCTTATTGTCTTGATTATTACAGCTTTGTAATACAAGCTAAAGTCCGGGATTGTGATGCTTCCAGCTTTGGTTTTCTTTTTCTTTTCTTTTTTTTAAATTAACGTTTATTTATTTTTGAGAGACAGAGAGAGACAGAGCATGAGCAGGGGAGGGGCAGAGAGAGGGAGACACAGAATCTGAAGCAGGCTCCAGGCTCTGAGGTGTCAGCACAGAGCCCAACGCGGGCCTCAAACCCATGAACTGTGAGATCATGACCTGAGTTGAAGTCGGACGCTTAACTGACTGATCCACCCAAGCACCCCTGATTTTCTTTTTCAACATTAATTCAGCTGTTGGGTGCCTTTTGTGATTCCACACAAATTTTAAGATTGTTCTAGTTCTGTGAAAAATGCTAGCCCTATTTTTATTGGGATTGCATTGACTGTTTAGATTGCTTTTTGTAGAATCGACATTTTAACAATATTTGTTCTTCCAATCCATGAGCATGGAATGTCTTTCCATTTCTTTGTGTCTTCGTCAATTTATTTACTAAGATTTCTATAGTTTACAGCATATAGATTTTTTACATCTTTGGTTATGTTTATCCCTGGGTATTGTATAGTTTTTGATGTAATTGTAAATGGGATCAAATCCCTGATACCACTTTCTGTTGGTTCATTATTGGTGTATAGAAATGTGAGTGATTTCCATACATTGATATATATCCTGCAACTTTGCTGAATTCCTGTATCAGCTCTAGCAGTTTTTTGGTGGAATCTTTTGGGTTTTCCATGTAGAGTATCATGTAATCTGCAAAGAGTAAAGTTTGACTTCTTCTTTGCCAAATTGGAGGCCTTTTATTTTGTTTTGTTGTCTTATTGCCAAGGCTAGGACTTCCAACACTATGTTAAACAACAGTGGTGAGAATGGGCATTCCTTTCCTGTTCCTCATCTCAGGATGAAAGCTCTCAGTTTTTCCTCATTGAGAATGATAATAGATGTGGGTCTTTCATGTATGGCTTTTTTGATGTTTAGGTAAGTTCCTTCTATCCTGACTTTCTTAAGGGTTTTTATTAAGAAACGATGCTGTATTTTGTCAGATGCTTTTTAGGCATCTACTGACAGGATCATATGGTTCTAATCCTTTCTCCTCTTAATGTGGTGTATCACATTGATTTGATTTGTCAATATTGAACCAGTCCTGCAGCCCAGAAATGAATCCCACTTGATCATGGTCAGTAATTCTTTTAATGTAATGTTGAATTTGCTTTGCTAGTATATTGTTGAGAATTTTTGTATCCATGTTCATCAGGGATATTGGCCTGTAATTCTCCTTTTTAGTGGAATCTTTGTCTGGTTTGTGAATCAAGGTAATGCTGCCTTCATAGGATGAGTCTGGAAGCTTTCCTTCCGTTTCTATTTTTTGGAACATTTTAAGGACAATAGGTATTAACTCTGTTTTAAATATTTGGTAGAGTTCCTTTGGGAAGCCATATGGCCCTGGACTCTTATCTGTTGGGAGATTTTTGATTATTGATTCAATTTCTTTGCTGGTTTTGGGTCTGTTCAAATTTTCTATTTCTTCCTGTTTGAGTTTTGGTAGTGTGTGAGTGTCTAGGAATTTGTCCATTTCTTCCAGATTGTCCACTTTGTTGGAATGTAATTTTTCATACTCTTCACTAATAATTGTATTTCTATGGTGTCGGTTGTGATCTCTCCTCTTGCATTCATGATTTTATCTGTTTGTATCCTCTCTCTTTTCTTTTTGAGAAGTCTGGCTAAGGGTTTGTCAATTTTGTTTATTCTTTCGAAAACCAGCTCTTAAATTCATTGATCTCTTATACTGTTTTTTTTTTCCTATATTGTTTATTTCTGCTCTAATATTTATTTCTCTTCTTCTGGTTGTTTTGGGTATTTTTTTGCTGCTGCCTTTCTAGCTCGTATAGGTGTAAGTTTAGGAAGTATTTGGGACATTTTTTGTTTCTTGAGACAGGCCTGAATTGCAATGTATTTTCCTCTTAGGACTGTCCTTGTGCATCCCAAAGGTTTTGGACCATCATGTTTTCATTTTCATTTGCTTCCATATATTTTTATAATTTGTCTTTAATTTCCTTGTGGACCCATTCATTTTTTAGTAGGATGTTCTCTAACCTCCATATGTTTGGGGCTTTCCAGATTTTTTTCTTGTGGTTGCTTTCAAGTTTCATAGCATTGTGATCTGAAAATATGCATGGTATGATCTCAATCTTTTTATAGCTGTTGAGGGCTGTTTGTGGCCCAGTAGGTGATCTATTTTGGAGAATGTTCCATGTGCACTTGAGAAGAATGTGTATTCTGGTGCTTTAAGATGAAAAGTTCTGAACATATCTGTTAAGTCCATCTGGTCCAATGTGTCATTTAGAGCCATATTGTACTCATTGATTTTCTGACTAGATGATCTGTTCATTGTTGTAAGTGGAGTGTTAGATCCCCTACAATTATGGTATTATTTTCTATACATTTGTTTATCTTTGTGATTAATTGACTTATATATTTGGGTTCTCCCACATTGGGCAAATAAACATTTACAATTGTTAGCTCTTCTTGATGATAGACCCTTTAATTATTACATAATGCCGTTCTTCATCTCTTGTTACTGTCTTTAGTTGAAAATCTAGTTTGTCTGATATAAGTATGGCTACTCTGGCTTTCTTTTGACTTCAAGTAGAATTATAGATGGTCCTCCATCCCTTTACTTTCAATCTGCAGGTGTCCTCAGGTATAAAATGATTATATTGTAGTCAGCATAGAGATGGAACTTTTTTTTTTATCCGTTCTGATACCCTATGTCTTTTGATTGAGGTATTTAGTCCATTTACATTCATAGTGGTTGTTGAAAGATATGGGTTTAGTGCCGTTGTGCTATCTGTAGTTTTCATGCTTGTAGTTATATCTCTGTTCCTTTGTAATCTTTGCTGCTTTCCACTCAGAGTCCCCCTTAGGGTTTCCTACATGGCTGGTTTAGTGGTTATGAACTCCTGTAGTTTATGGTTTTCTTGGAAAGCCTCTATCTCTCCTTCTAATCTGAATGACATCCTTGCTGGATAAAGGATTCTTGGCTGAATATATTTCCTGTTCAACACATTGAATATTTCCTACCACTCTCTTCTGGCCTGCCATGTTTCCGTGGACAGGTCTGCTACTACCCTTATGTGTGTACCCTTGCAGGTAAAGGTACCATTGTCCTTAGCTGCTTTCAGAATTCTCTCCTTCCCTATTCATTTTGCCAGTTTAACCACAATATGTCATAGTGTTGACATATTATTGTTGATTTTGAAGGGAGTTCTCTGTGCCTCTTGGACTTGGATGCCTGTTTCTTTCCCCAGATTAGGAAAGTTCTCAGCTGTAATTTTTTCAAATAAACCTTTTTCCCCTTTCTCTTGCTCTTTTGCTTCTGGAGCTACTATGATACAGCTATTGTTTCATTTTATGGAATCATTTAGCTCTCTAATTTTTGCCTCATGATCTATTAATTGCCTTCCCCTCTTTTTTTCAGCTTAATCATTTTCCATAATTTTATCTTCTATTTCACCTGTTGTCTACTTTGCTTCTTCTATCTTCACCGTTACTGTATCTAGTTTATTTTTCATCTCATTTATAGCATTTCTTAATTCATTGTGACTATTTCTTAGGACTTTGATCTTTGCAGCAATAGATTCTCTGCTGTCATCTATGCTTTTTCAAGCTCAGCGATTAGTCTTATGACTGTTATTCTAAATTCTTGTTCAGAATATTGCTTATATCTGTTTTGAGCAGTTCTCTGACTGTAATTTCTTCCTGGATATTCTTTTGAGGAGAATTCCATTTCTTCACTTTTGCTAGGTTCTTGTCTTTGACGTGTTTCAATGACTTTCTATGTGTCTTGAACTTGCAAGTACTACTATATTAAAAATGGGTCATACACTGCCCAAGGCCTGACACTTCAGCAAGTGTTTTTGGAATGTGTTGCATGCATTCTGTTGTTACATTTTGGCTGCTCTATCTCTCTGGTTAGTCCTCTGCAAAGCTCCTCCTTGCTCATAGTGGTAGAATGTTTGGACCTTCCATAAGGTGTGATTTAATTTGTTCATTGAAGTAGCTCTGGAAAAAAGGAAAGGATGGGAAGGCCAGATCCTGCACAAAGAGAAAAATGAAAAGGGTGAAAAACATACCAAGCAGAGAATCAAAAAGAAAGAAAGAAAGAAAGAAAGAATAAAAACAAAAACAAACTATAAGGCTTAATCCAGAGAGAGAGAAAGGAAAATAAAGGAGATATAGAAAAGGTGTAAAAAGAATAGAGTAAAAATGCCTGATTAAACAAACAAAACAGAAATTATATATATATATATATATATATATATGAATTGACCAAAAGAAATCAGAAACTATAAGCCTGATTCCAAAAGAAAAGAGGGTACAAAGAAAAAGAAAAGAAAAGAGAAAAGAAGAACGAACAGACAGACAAACAGACTAAGACAAAAACTCAAAATAGTTGTCTGTTGGTGCCTGGGACTGGTGGTTGTGCTGGTCTGGAGGAGAGACTGGTTCATTCAGTGTCACTCTTTCTCCAGTACATAAGCAGTTGCCAGGCATGGAGGTGTGGGGTTTGGTGTAACCTGATCCTGCCTCCACTGGAGGCTATTATACTGCTCCCTGAAGTCACACCATGTTGGTGTTAGGGAGAAAAATTGCAACACCCCAATCTCTCCTCCCCTGCCCAGGTGTCTGAAACCACACTGTTCAGGCAGCCCTCACAGAGTACTGCAGCACTTGGTCGGCTTGCCCTGATCCACAGTTCTCCCATGCCTCCTAGGTGTTGGTTGGTATTCAAAACCCAATGTCTTAGAGGCCCCTTACCCCATGCAGAACTTATTCTGGTGTATAGCCAATCAGCCCTGCCAATAAAAGGTCTTTTTCTGGCACCTGTGGGGTCTTTTGTCCTTGGGGAGGCAATAAACCCTCTTTCCACAATACTCAAGGAAAGGGACTGTTCTCTCCCAGTGTGCCCCTGAGATCATTACTGCACCACAGAGCTGGATCCCCCCATTTGCTTTTATCTTTGGTATGGAGAAAGTCATGCACTTTGGAAAACTCAAATCTTTAGCTACTAAGGTTGTTTGTAAAATAGAAACTGTCACTCTCCGTATTTCTTGTTCCCCAGTCTGTGGTCTGGAGAGGTCTTCCTCTTGTACTAATTCAATACCACAATTACACAGCCTCTATTTCTTTCTCTCTTTTTTGTTTTTCCACAGAAGAGGTTCCCTCCTCTCCGTGCCTACATCATTTATCTACTCCAATTCACATACATGCACCTCAGTCTCTCCAAGCTGTCTCTATCCACCTGTGGAGATCTTTCTGCCACTCCACAGATTGATTTCCTGGGTGTTCTAAGTGATCTGACTTCAATACAGCTGTGTTTGAGGAATGAGAGAAATCCCAGTTCCCCTACTCCTCTGCCATCTTAACTCTTCTCTGATAATGTTATCTTTTATATCACCTATTCTCTGCTTCTTCAACCTTTGTTGTAATTATATACAGTCAGTTTTGCATCTTAGTTATAGCATTTTTTATTTCATCCTGACTAGTTTTTAGGTCATTGATCTCTGCAACAGGGGTTTCTCTGGGTTTTCAAGCCCAGCTACTTCTCTTATGTCTGTTGTTCTAAATTCTTGTTGAGGTATTTTGCTTATATCTGTTTTGACCAAGTTCCTGGTTATGACTTTCTTGACCTTTCTTTTGGGGAGAATTCCTCCTTATTGTCATTTTGGCTAAGTTTCTGTCTTTTGTATGTTTTGAAAGCTTGTTACATTTCTTGCACTTGAGAGTAATGCAATATTAAAAAGTGGTCATACACTGTCCAGAGCCTGGCACTTCAGGAAGTCTTTCTGACGCATGCTGTGTGCACTCTGCTATTGCATTTTGGCTGCTCTTTACCACTGGTCTGTCCTCTGTAAACCTCCTCCTTGCTTGAAATGGGGAGTGTTAGGACTTTTAACCAGGTGTGCTTTGATTTGTTTGTTGAAATAAGCCTCACACCTGCCACACTATCTCCTTCAACCATGGATATCCTTCTTCCACTCTTCAGACAGATTTCTTGGGTGTCCCAAGTGATCTTACCTCAATACAGTTGTATTTGATAGATGAGGAAAGCCCAGGGTCCCCCTAGTTCTCTCCCATCTTAACTTCCCCCCTCATAATATTCTCTTATAACTGTATTTTTGTGGTGTTGGTTGTGATCTCTCTTTTATCATTCATGATTTTATTTATATGGATCCTTTCTCTTTTCTCTTTTATAAGTTGGTTAGGGGTTTATCAATTTTATTATTTTTTTCAAAGAAACAGCTGCTGGTTTCATTAATATGTCTTTATTGTTTGTTTCTACATCATTTATTTCTGCTCTCATCTTTATTATTCCACGTCCTTTTCTGGCTTTGGCTTTGTTTGCTGTTCTTTTTCTAGCTCCTTTAGGTTTAAAGCTAGGTTGTGTAGTAGAGATTATTCATGCTTATTGAAGTAGGCCTGTATTGCTCTATACTACCTTCTTAGGACTGCTTTTGATGCATTTCAAAGATTTTGGATTGTAATGTTTTCATTTTCACTTGTTCCCATGTATTTTTAGATTTCTTCTTTAATTTCCTGTTTGTCCCACTCATTTTTTAGTAACATCTATTTTAACCTGCATGTATTTTGGCCTTTCCAATTTTTTTTCTTGTGTTTACTTCAAATTTCATAGAATTGTGGTAAGAAAATATGCATGGAATGATCTTAATCCTTTTGTACTTGTTGAGGCCTGATTTGTGGCCTAGTATGTAATCTGTTCTGGAGGATGTTCCATGTGCACTTGAAAAGAATGTGTATTCTGCTACTTTAGAATCAAATGTTATTAATATATCTGTTTAGTCCATCCAGTGCAGTGTGTTTCCCTTTGGATTTTCTGCTTAGATGATCTTCCCATTGTAAGTGGGGTGTCCAAGTCTCATGCTATTGTTGTATTTTTAACAATGAGTTCCTTTATTTTTGTATTAATTGTTTATATATTTGGGTTCTCTCATGTTTGGGGCATAAATATTTATAATTGTTAGATCTTCTTGGTGGATACATCCCTTTTTATCATATAATGCCCTTCTTTATCTATTGTTACTGTAGTCTTTGTTTTAAAATCTAATTTTTCTCATACAAGTATGGTTATCCCAGCTTTCTTTTGATGTCCATTAATATTATAGATTTTTCTCCATTCCTGAACTTTTAATCTGCAGGTATATTTAGGTCTAAAATAAATATCTTGTAGGCAACATATGGATAATTTTGTTTTGTTTTGTTTTAATCTATTCTGATACACTATGCCTTTGAATGGGAGCACTTAGTCCATTTACACTCAGAGTTATTATTGACAGATATGAATTTAGTGCTATTCTATTACTTGTTAAGTCATGGTTTCTGGAGATTTTCTCTGTTCCTTTCTAGTGTTTGTCACTTTTGTTATTTCCTTCCCACCCAAAGAGTCCCCTTTAATATTTCTTACTGGGCTAGTTAAATGGTCATGAGCCTCTTTAGTTTTTGTTTGTCTGGGAAATTTATCTTTCCTTCTATTCTGAATGGTAGCCTTGCTGGATATTCTTGGCTGCAGATTTTTCCCATTCATCACATTGTGTATATTATGCCACTCCCTTCTGGCCTGCCAAGTTTCTGTGAAGAGATCTTCTGGTGACCTTATTTGTCTTCCCTTGTAAGTTAGAGATTTGTTCTCTTGCTGCTTTTAGGATTTTTTCTTTATATTTATATTTTGTAAATGTAAGTATTCTATGTCTTGTTGTTGGCCTGTTTTTGTTCATTTTGATTGGACTTCTCTGTGCCTCCTAGATTTGGACGTATGTTTCCTCCCCCAGATTAGGGAATTTTTCAGCTATAATTCCTCAAGTAAGACTTCTAACCCCTTTTCCCTCTCTTCTTCTGGGACTCCTATGATATGAATGTTTTTATGCTTTATGAAGTCGCTGAGTTCCCTACATCTACATTTGTGATCTAATATTTTTCTTCCCCTATTCTTTTCTGCTTTATTATTTTCCACAATTCTATCTTCTATATAACTTATTTATTCCTCTGCTTCTTCCATTTTTGTGGTCATTATATCCAGTTTCCCATTTCAGGTATAACTTTTTAAATTTCAGGCTAATTGGCTTTTAGCTCTTTTATCTTGGTGATAAGGGACTCCCTGATGCCTTCTATGCTTTTCTTAAACCCACCTAGTATCCTTATAGCTGTTGTTTTAAAATATGGATCAGGCATATTACTTATATCTGTTTTGATTACATCCTGAACCCAATCTTTTCTTGCTCTTTCTTTTGAGATTAATTCCTCCATCTTGGCACTCTGCCAAGGCTTTGTCTTCTCTGTATTAGGATAGCTTGTTATGTTTACTGCTCCAGAGTGTAATGGCTTTATAAAGAGGTCTTATATTGTCCAGGGTCTTGTGCCTCAGGAAGTATATCTGATGTAGGCTGTGTGAACTCTGGTGCTGTGTTTTGGCTGCTGTTTCCCTCAGGTCAGTTCTCTGCATAGTTTCTCTTTCCCTTCCTCATGGAGTGTTTGGACTTTGGCCAGAGTGTTGTAAGTTTTAAGTAGGTGTGCTCTGGTCTGTTAAAAAAAGATCTGATGTTATTTCTACTATACCTGAAGTTTTGCAGAACTCTGTGGTCACTAGACATGTAGTGTAGGGGGGTAGTTTTCACTGGTCTTCTGCAGGGAGGGGCCTGCTCTTTGGTTATCAGGCAAGCTTGCCCTAGAAATGCAGCATCTGCAAAGCACAAGGTGGTGGGGCTTGGTGTAAGTGGTTTTGGCTGCCACTCTTGGTGCCGTACCACTTAAAGAATTTAGTTTTTGCTAAGGGACAGGAGAGAGAAATTGCACCAGCCAACTCCCTTGTTCCAAAGAGTGGAGTTCATGCCTGCTTCTTCCTGGAAAGTCTTCACAAAAGAGTAAACAATGTTCCCCCATGTGTCACAGGTTTTCCTCAGATTCCTGCCTTCACAATGACTGTATCCAGTTCGTCTGCCTATTTGGCAGCACAGTGCACCTGTTTTTTCTTTTTTCTTTTTATACTAGTTAGGCCAGATAAGTTTTAAAACTCCAAACTTTAGGGACCTGTTATGGCAGGGACCCACACTAGTCCTCTGGGGAGGCTCTTGCCACACTAGTACTGATTCAGATTTATTCCAGAAGAGCAGTGACACCAAAGCACATGGGGGGGTGGATTTTGGAGTAAAATCCAGCATAGAGTCTGTCTAAGTTAGCTGTCCTCAGCAAGCATCTTTACACTTATGTTGAGGGACGGGATGGTAATGGCACCCACCAGCTCTTTTTTCCCTGGAGAGGCAGTGCTACCTCTTCCTGATGCACTCCAAGAAGGAAGAACCACCTTTCCCAGTGCATCCCAGGGGATCCTCAGATTCTGCTACCAGGTTATCTACCCTCCTCTACAGAAGCACTGCAGCACCTGCCGGGCTCTACACCAGCCATGCCATGGTCTTCTAAAACTCCAGTCTTTGTGCCCTACTTGTTGTAAAAACTCACAAAAATCAGCCCCTCTCATTTTCCCAGTCAATGTTTTGGGGAAGTGTTTTCCTTGTGTGGCACCTTGTATACTTCTCTCTCTCTCTTTCTCTCTCTCCTCTCTTCCACCTCTGTCTGTGACCAGGGTTCCCTCCCTTCCACAACATCTGTAATACTTTTTTGCCCCAAATCACATCTCTGCACCTCCCACATTTCACAATGTTGCCTCTTCTCTCCTAGTTGTGCATTTTCTGATGTCAGTCCTCAGATGGATTTTTTTGTGTATTCAGAATGATTTGACATTTATCTAGCTGTGTTTGAGGGATGAGGCAAATCTAGGGTCCTCCCACCACTCTGCTATCTTGCCTTCTCTCCAGGATATATATTATTTCCAGGATTTACATTTTTAAAGCAACTTAATGGTTCTAATTAATCTTATAGGAGAATTATATACTATACCAATATTATAGACTGCAAATATTATTTATTAAAAGTTTATTCTTATTATGCATTTTATTCCTATGATGTATTGCACATAGATGTATGTGGAATCACAGATTCCTATGATGTATTTATAAATTAGGATTTTTAATCTGTGCCATGTTGTTCAGGGGTTAAAATAAAAATTTTAGGTCAATGATTTGATTTATAATGCTATATGACTAAATTGTACTCTGGCGTTCTGATTTAGCAATGTCATAAATAGAAAATCATGAATTCTATAAAATATTACAGCTGACTTTGCATACTATTTTTTGATTAGATGATGAGGTAAAGGTTGAATTTCTATAAATTTTGGGATATTTCATAAGAAGTCACATCCATAGGTTTCTTCTTATATTAGATTTAAATTTAAATTATTATTGGTAAAAGAAGAAGATTTTTATTTATAATGAAGATTCTTTACAAAAACCTAATTCCTCAGGTTCTTGGCTGGCTCAGCTGGTGGAGCATGCAACTCTTGATTTTGGGATCATGAATTCAAGCCCCACATAGAGCCTACTTAAAAAAAAAAGAAGAAGCAAAAAAAAAAAAACCAAAAACCAAAAAACAACCCAAACCCTAATTCCTAGTACAAGTACCTATCACAAGATATTTGGACTAAGGATTTTAATTTTATCGCTCCACAGTTGAGTAAAACTAAGTTTTCATTAATTTCAGACACACCTAACTAAACGAGTTTTAAATTTGTACACACGATCCTCCTATTGACAAGTCACAGCTATAGTACATTTGAGAGTAAAATTTTTTGATAAACTCTTCTAGTAACCCACCTTATCAACAGTGATGAAAATTTAACAAGAAATGTAACTGATTCATTCAGAAATAAGATCACTTAAAATTACATTTCATTTATGTCATCAGTTACACTACTTTAAGTATTCTGGTCTGTAAGAAACAAAATGATTTTCACCTCCAAAAGTGCCTCATGGTTTTACCATTAAGTGGAATTGATTTCAACAGTAGGTTTAGATGTCACCATTAGTCTCTACAAAAACAAAAAAGCTTTCATTACACAGTTAAACTAAGCAACCATTTTTGAAACTCAAATCCTCTAAGCCACTGAATTTGGGTTAATTGTACAAGGTTTGGTGAATACAGGACAACTACAAAGATGCAGGGAAGATAATTTGAAAAATTGTTAAGACTTCACAAGTTTTTATTCACCTGTTTATAAGTGAAAATGGACTGAAGCATATTACTGAGATGATTAGGCATTGATTTTTTTTACTAAGAAAATATATAGGAAAAGATAATGGGATTATAGGATAACCCTTCTCAAAAGTCTGGGTACACTCTATCCATTTATTCACCTGTTCATTCATTTATAAATTTATGCAGCCAATATATTGTGTGCTCCATCTCTGTGTGGTTTCCTGTAATATATTTTTAATTTTTATTATTTTTGAGAGAGAGACAGAGCATGAGCAAGGGAAAGGCAGAGAGAAAAGGAGACACAGAATCCGAAGCAGGCTCCAGCCTCTGAGCTGTCAGCACAGAGTCTGACACAGGGCTCAAACTCATGAACTGTGAGATCATGACCTGAGCTGAAGTTGGACGCTTAAGTGAGCCACCCAGGGGCCCCAGTTCTAGTTTATTTTTTTTAATTGAATACTTGGCATACAATATTGTATTGGTTTCAGTTGTGCAGCATAGTGATTTGATATTTATATATTTATTGTGGTAACATTACAAAGTTGTCACTGCAATAAATCTATTAACCATCTGTCACATACAAATTTAGTTACAATGTTATTGATTATATTCCCTATGCTGTACATTGTATCCCTGTGTCTTATTTACTTTAGAACTTGAAGATTGTAACATTTAATTCCTTTCAGCTATTTTGTCCATCCTCCCAATCCCCCACCCCACTGGCAACCATTAGTTTGTTCTCTATGAGTCTGTTTCTGCTTTGTTTTGTTTATTCGTTTTTTAGATTCCACATATAAATGAAATCATATATTGCAGTATTTGCCTTTCTGTGTGTGACTTATTTCACTTAGCATAATACCCTCCAGGTCAACCTATGTTGTAAATGACAAGATTTCAGTATGCCATATCTTTAGACACTTACCTACCAATGGGTATTTAGATTGTTTCCATATCTTAGCTATTGTAAATAATGCTGTGATAAACATAAGGGTGCATATATATCTTTGAATTCATGTTTTCATTTTCTTTGGAAAAATACCAGGAAATGAAATTGCTTGATCATATGGTAGTTTTACTTTTAATTTTCTGAGGAACCTCCATACTGTTTTTCATAGTGGCTGCCCCTGCTTATATTTCCACCAACAGTGCACAAAAATTCCTTTTACCCACATCCTTACAAAACATTTGGTATTTCTTGATAAGGTCTGGTATCCTTGTCTTATGATCGATCTTAGAAAAAACACTTTAAACTTTTCACCATTCAATGTTAGTTGTGCATTTGTCATATATGACCTTTATTATGTTGAAGTATTTTCTCTTTATATCCACTTTGTTGAGAGTCATTGTCATTAATGGATGTGGAATTTTGCCAGATGCTTTTTCTACATCTATTGAGAAAATCATGTGGTTTGTTATTCTTTCTTTTGTTGATGTGGTGTATCACATTGATTAATTTGTGGATGTTGAAACATCCTTGCATCTCTCAAAAATAAGTCTTACTTGATTATATGTATTACCCTTTTAAATAATTGTTAAATTCAGTTTCTTAATATTTTATTGAGGATTTTTGCATCTGTGTTCATCAGGGATAGTGGCTTATAACTTTATTTTATAGTGTCTTTGTCTGGCTTAGATATCAAGGTAGTGGCTTATAACTTTCTTTTTTTTATAGCGTCATGTCTGGCTCAGCTATCAGGGTAATGCTGGCCTCACAAAATGAACCTGAAATCATTTCTTCCTTTTCAATTTTTTGGAACAGTTTGAGAACAATAAGTACTAGTTCTTTAAATGCTTGATCGAATTCACGTCTGAAGCTCTCTGGTCTCTCTGGACTTTTGTTTATTGGGATTTGATTTAATTTCATTTACTAGTAATCCATATGTTCTGATATTCTATTTCTTCCTGATTAAGATTTGGAAGATCATGTGTTTTTAGGGATTTATCCAATTTTTCTTGACTGTCCAATTTGTTGACATATGGCTATACATAACAATTTTTTATCATACTTTTTAGTTTTGTGACATCAGAAATGTACTTTCTCTTCTTCTATTTCTGATTTTATTTTTTGAGCCCTCTCTTTTTTATTCTTCATTGGTCTTGATAAAGGTGTATCAATTTTGTTTATCTTTTCAAAGAACTACCTTTTAGTTTCATTAATATTTTCCATTGCTTTTTACTCTCTGTTTCATTACTTCCACTCTGATCTTTATTATTTCTGTTCATCTACTGACTTTGGGGTTTGTTGTTCTTCCTTTTCTAGCTCTTCCATAGGAAAGATTAATATATTTATTGTATTACTGTGCATTTTTCCTTTATGTCTGTTAGTATTGCTTTATATATCTAAGTGCTATAATCTTGGGTGCATATGTATTTACAAGTGTTATATATTCCTGTTGGATTAATCTCTATATTATTATGTAATGCAATTTATTGTTTATTGTCACAGACTTTGTATTAAAGTCTATTTTGTATAAACAAGTCCATAACTTAAAAGGGAAGACCAATAAAGCTAACTGCAGATCTCTCCAGAAAAAAATTAGCAGGGCAGAGGGGAGAAGCATGATATAGTCAATGGGATGAATGAGAAAAAAAAAAAAACAAAACAACATAGCCGAGAATACTTTATCTAGCAAGGCTGTAATTCAGAATAGAAGGAGAGATAAAGAGATTACAAGACAAAAAAAAAAAAAACAAAAAAAAACCAAAAAACAAACAAAACAAAAACAAAAACCAAAAGGAGCTGGTGACCACTAAACCACTCCTGAAAGAAATATTAAGGGGGACTGTGAGAGGTAAAGAAAGAACAAAGGCAACACAGACAAGAAATGAATAGAGAAAATCTCCAGAACACCAACAATACAAGTAATACAATGACACTAAATTTGTATCTGTCAATAACAAATATGAATGTAACTGGACTAAATTCTTCAATCAAAAGACATAGGGTACCAGGTTGTGTAAAAAAACAAGACATACCTATCTGCAGCTTACAAGATACTGGCTTTAGATGTAAAGATATCTGAAGATTGAAACATAGAAGAGAAGTGGGGGGGGGGTGAAGTTCTTTTAGTCCTCAAACACAGCAGTATTGAGGACAGAAGACTTTGAATTCGGGGGAAGGAGCAAGATGGCAGAACAGCATGCAAGTTTTTGTCTGTCTCGCTTCCATGAAATACAGCCAGACCAACACTAAACCATCCTACACACCTGGAAAATTGTGTGGAGGATTAACACAATAATCTGCACAACCTGAACCACAGAATTCAGCAGGTATGTGGTGCAGAGAGGTGAATTGGGGAGATAGAAGCCAGCAGTGGGCAGGAAGCCACCTTTTCAGGCGGAAAGAGGAAAAAGACTGGGATGAGGGAGAATACGGGAAAAGCACCCCTCCCCAAAAGCAGCTGGAGAGAAAGTGGAAAATTTGAAACAGCCACAGGGACTAAACTAAAAAGTGAGAAAGGAGAAATGAGAGTGTTTAAATTCCATTAAGACTGTAAACAAGGGAAGCTTCAAGTCTGCAGCTCCACAGCTCAATAACTGGCGGTGCTCTGGTGGGAAGGGCAAATCCCTAGGAACAGAGTGGGGTCTAGCAGGTTCTTGGGCCACACGAAGAAAAGTGGTTCCCCTGCTGGAAGGACATTGGGTGGAGACTGTTGAAGCCACCTGGTCCCAGCAGACCCCAGAAAATGGCTACATTCACTCGTGCTGGAACAAGATTGTTAAGGGTGAAGGCTGGTGCCAAATGTGTGTTGTGATTTTCCATAATCCCCGAAAAGCTGTTGCTACACTATCTTGTAAACTTTTCCTCTCAATAGATGCAGAGAAAGCATTTGACAAAATACAGCATTCTTTCTTGATAAAAACCCTCAAGAAATTAGGGATAGAAGAAGCATACCTTGAGTTCATAAAAGCCATATATGAGCGACACAATGCTAATATCATCCTCAATGGGGAAAATCTGACAGCTTTCCCCATAAGGTCAAGAACAAGACAGGGATGTCCACTCTCACCACTGTTATTTCACATAGTATTGGAAGTCTTAGCCTCTGCAGACAACAAAAAGAAATAAAAGGCATCCAAATAGGCCAGGAGGAGGTCAAACTTTCACTCTTCACAGATGACATGATACTCTATATGGAAAACCCAAAAGATTCCAGCAAAAAACCTGCTAGAATTGATTCATGAATTCAGCAAAGTTGCATGATATAAAATCAATGCACAGAAATCGGTTGCATTCCTAGACATGAGCAATGCAGTGACAGAGAGAAATCAAGGAATCGATCCCATTTACAGTTGCACAAAAAACCATAAAATACCTAGGAATAAATCTAACCAAAGAAAAGAAAAATCTATACACTGAAAACTATAGAAAGCTTGTGAAATAAATTGAAGAAGACACAAAAAAATGGAAAAAGATTCTGTGCTTCTGCATAGAAAGAACAAATATTGTTAAAATGTCGATACTACCCAAAGCAATCTACATATTCAATGCAATCTCTATCAAAATAACACCAGCATTCTTCACAGAGCTGAACAAATAATCCTAAAATTTGTATGGAACCAGAAGAGACCCCGAATAGCCAAAGTGATCTTGAAAAAGAAAACCAAAACAGGAGGCATCACAATCCCAGACTTTAAGCTATACTCCAAAGCTGTTATCATCAAGACAGTATGGTATTGGCACAAAAATAGACACTCAAATCAATGGAACAGAATAGAGAACCCAGAAATAGACCCACAAACGTATGGCCAACTAATATTGACAAAGCAGGAAAGAATATCCAATGGAATAAAGATAGTTTCTTCAGCAAGTGGGGCTGGTAAAACTGGACAAACACATGCAGGAGAATGAACCTGGACCACTTTCTTACACCATACACAAAAATAAACTCAAAATGAATGAAAGACCTAAATGTAAGACAGGAAACCATCAAAATCCTCGAGGAAAAACCCGGCAAAAACCTCTTTGATCTTGCCCGCAGCAACTTCTTACTGAACATGTCTCCAGAGGCAAGGGAAACAAAAGAAAAAATGAACTACTAGAACCTCATCAAAATAAAAGGTTTCTGCACAGCCAAGGAAACAATCAGCAAAACTAAAAGGCAACCGACAGAAGAGGAGAAGATATTTGCATATGGCATATAAGATAAAGGGTTAGTATCCAAAATCTATAAAGAACTTATCAAACTCAACACCCAAAAAACAAATAATCCAGTGAAGAAATGGGCAAAAGACATGAATAGACACTTCTCCAAAGAAGACATCCAGATGGCCAACCAACACATAAAAAAATGCTCAACATCACTCATCATCAGGGAAATACAAATCAAAACCGCAATGAGATACCACCTGACACCTGTCAGAATGGCTAACATTAACAACTCAGGCAACAAAAGATGTTGGCAAAGATGAGGAGAAAGAGGATCTCTTTTGCATTGCTGGTGGGAATGCAAGTTGGCGCAGCCACTCTCTAAAATTGTATGGAGGTTACTCAAAAAACTAAAAATAGAACTACCGTATGACCCAGCAATTGCACTACTAGGCACTTATCCAAGAGATACAGATGTGCTGTTTTGAAGGGACACATGCACCCCTATGTTTATAGCAGCACTATCAACAATAGCCAAAGTATGGAAAGACCCCAAATGTCCATTGATTGATGAATGGATAAAGATTTGGTATATATACACACACACACACACACATACACACAATGGAGTATTACTCAGCAATCAAGAATGAAATCTTGCCATTTTCAACTACATGGATGGAACTGGAGAGTATTATGCTAAGTGAAATTAGTCAGAGAAACATAAAAATCATATGACTTCTCTCATATGAGGAATTTAAGTGACAAAAAGTGATGAACAGAAGTGAAGGGAAAAAAATAATATAAAAACAGGGAGGGGGAGAAAACATAAGAGACTCATAAATATGGAGAACAAACTGAGGGTTACTGGAGTTGTTGTGGGAGGCGGGGTGGGTTAAATATGTAAGGAGTACCAAGGAATCTACTCCTGAAATCATTGTTGCACGATATGCTAACCAATTCGGATGTAAATTAAAAATAAATAAATAAATAAGTAAAACATGTTATAATAAAAAAAAATTAAAAAAAAAGAAGACTTTGAATTCCAGGATCCAGGCTACAAAGTGACAGAAACATCTCCAGTGGCCCACAGAAACAGCTTGGCAAAACAGAGGTGCATACTTGCAATTTGGGAGTGATAAAACAGGCAGCATAGGCATGGAGTGGGGTAACCCCTCCGGTGGAGAGACAAAAGGAAGAGAAAGAGATGCTGTGGAAGTTTGGAATTGTATTTGGGTAAGAGAAAAACGTCTCCAGACCACAGACCGGGGAATGGATAAAATGGAGAGAGGCAGTGTCCAACTTGCAAACAGCCTTAGGAATGACAGTCGAGGGTTGGCATGACTTTTCCTGAACGGAAGCCACTCTGGGGGGAAGGGAGAGTCAGCCCTGAGCTCAGTAGTAAGCTCAGAGGTGCACTAGGAGAGCAGTCCCCACCCTTGAGTGCTGTGAGAAGAAGGTATATTGCCGCACCAAAGACAAAAGACCCTGTAGGTTCCGGCCAGAGGTCCCGTGTCACCTGGGTATACTGGCACTACCCAAGAACCTGGGAGCAAAGATCAGAATCCTTTAAGACATCGGGGTTTCAATCCCAGCTGAATGCCTAGGAGGCACGGGAGATTGTGGAATGGGACAAACCAGCCCACTTGCACCTATGTGATGCTGTGAAGACTGCCTAAACAGTGTTGTTTGGGACACCCAGTCTGGGAAGGAGAGACCGGGGTGTTGCCATTTTTCTCCCCATCACCAACATGGTGGAGCTTCAGGGAACAGGACAGTGGGCCCCAGTGGAGGGGAACAAAACACACCAAACACATCTCTCCGTGTCTGGCAACTGCATTTCTACTGGAGTGAGATTGACACTGACTGAACCAGAGGGGACCCCCTCCAGACCAGCACACCCACCGGTTCCAAGGCACCATCAGACAATAATCCAGCATTTTTGCATTTGCTGATTTGATTTTTGGTCAATTCTTAGTATCTATATCTATATCATCTATATCTATATCTATATCTATATCTATATCTATATCTATATCTATATCTATCTAGATATAGATATCTAGATAACTATATCTAGATATCTAGATATCTAACTATATCTAGATATCTATATCTGTATCTATATATATATTTTCTTCTTTTCTCTTCTATTCTCTATGCTGGATGTTGGTTTAATAAAGCAGACATTTTTAATCTATTCTTTTTACACCTCTTCTGCATCTCCTTTATTTCCCTCTCTCTCACTCTCTCTCTCTCTCTCTCTGTCTCTGGGTTAAGCCGTATAGTTTCTCTGATCCTTTGGTCAATTTTTCACCCAACCCCTGTCATTTCTCTCTTTGTATGGGATAAGACTTCTTCCACCACCACACCCCTTTTACATTTTTTCCAGTGTTACTTCAAAGAACAAATCACAGCACACCTGGCAGAAGGTCCAAACCACCACTAAGGGTAGAGAGATAAATCAACCAGAGTCACAACAACAGAGAGCATAGAACAAACTCCAAAAACACCTCATGAAGGGCCAGGCCCTGGACAGTCAATTACCCCTTTTTGATATAGTAGTACTCGTAAGTGCATGAAACAAAACAAGCTAATAAAACATGTAAAAGACTGAAAACTAGCCAAAATAATGAAACAGAAATATTCTCAAAAGAAATTCCAGGAAGAAATGGCAGCCAGAGAATTGCTCAAAACAGATATAAACAATACACCTGAACAAGAATTTAGATTAATAGTCATAAAACTAATAGATGGGCTTCAAAAAAAGCATAGAAGACAACAGAGAATCTATCATTGCAGAGATCAAGAACGTGAGGAATAATCATGACAAATTAAGAAATGCTGTAAATGAAATGCAAAATAATATAGATGGAGTGACAGCAAGGATGGAGGAAGCAGAGGAGAGAATATGTGAAAAGAAAGATAAAATTATGGAAAATGATGAAGCTGAAAAAAAGTGAGATAGGAAAATACTAGACCATGAGGGGAGAATTGCAGACCTAGGTGATTCAATGAAATGTAGTAATGTCTGTATCATAGGAGTTCCAGAAGAAGAAGAGAAAAAGAGGTGAAAGGTTCATTTGAACAAATTATAGCTGAGAACTTTCTTAATCTGGGGAAGGAAGCAGAGATCCAAGTTCAGTAAGTACAGAGAACTTCCTTCAGAATCAACAGAAAAGGTCAACTCCATGGCATATATAGTGAAACTGGAAAAATACAAAGATAGAGAGGATTCTGAAAGCAGCTAGGGACAAATGGCCCTTAACCCACAAGAGTAGACAAATAAGGATAGCAGCAGACCTGTCCACTGAAACTTGGCAGGCCAGCAGGGAGTGGCAGAAAATATTCAATGTGCTGAATACGAAAATACAACTAAGAATCCTTTATCCAGTAAGGCTTTCATTCAGAATAGAAGGAGAGGGGAATCCTGGGAAGATGGTGGTGTAGGAAGACGCTGGGCTCACAGCGCATCCTGCTGATCACTTACATTCCACATACACCTGCTTAAATAACCCAGAAAACATCCAGAAGACTAGCAGAATGGAGTCTCTGGAGCCAAGCGCAGATGAGAGGCCAATAGAAGAGGGTAGGAAGGGCGGAGAGGCGGTGCGTGCTACACGGACTGGCGGGAGGGAACCAGGGCAGAGGGGCGGCCCGCCAGACAAGGATAGCCCCTTGTCTGGCTTGCAAAAGCAGAGGGGCTGGATGGAGTGTGTTCCGACAGCAAGAGGGACTTGACATCTGGAAGGTTAGAAGCTAACAGCTCTGCTCAGAGAACGGGAGGGCTGGAGGACAACGGGAGGGAGATTTGTTGAGCCCTGGACAACAGAGCTCAGCTTGGCGGGGAACAAAGGCGCTCGCCAGCGACATTTCCCTCGCCCATCCTGCAGCCAAAATCCCAAAGGGAACCAGTTCCTGCCAGGGAACTTGCTTGCACCACAAACACACAATGCTGTGCTTCTGCGGATCCATCCCTCCATTGTCGGGTCTGACTCCCTACCGGTGCTGCAGGGCCCCTACCAAAACGGATCTCTGAAGGAAAAGTGAGCTGAGCCTGCCCCTCCCACCCCTGTGCACCTTGCCCATCCACCCCAGCTAATACACCGGATCGCCAGCACCACAAGTCTGGCAGTGTGCAAGTAGCCCAGACAGGCCACGCCACCCCACAGTGAATCCCGCCCCTAGGAGAGGGGAAGAGAAGGCACACACCAGTCTGACTGTGGCCCCAGTGGTGGTCTAGGGGCAGACATCAGATCTGACTGCCGCACCGCCCACCAATGCAAGTTATTCAAGACAGCACAGGGGAAGTGCCCCACAGTCCTGCACCAATCCAGGGACTATCCAAAATGACAAAACGGAAGAATTCCCCTCAGAAAAACGTCCAGGAAATAACAACAGCTAACAAATTGATCAAAAATGATTTAAACAATATAACAGAAAGTGAATTTAGAATAATAGTCATAAAATCGCTGAACTTGAAAAGAGTATAAAGGACAGCAGAGAATGTCTTGCTACAGAGATCAAGGGACTAAGGGACAGCCAGGAGGAGATAAAAAATGCTATCAATGAGTTGCAAAATAAAATGGAGACAACTACGGCCAGGATTGATGAGGCAGAGGAGAGAATAGGTGAACTAGAAGATAAAATTATGGAAAAAGAAGAAGATGAGAAAAAGAGAGATAAAAAATCCAGGAGTATGAGGGGAAAATGAGAGAACTAACTGATGCACTAAAGAGAAATAATGTACACATAATTGGTATTCCAGAGGAGGAAGAGAGAGGGAAAGGTGCTGAAGGTGTACTTGAAGACATCATAGCTGAGAACTTCCCTGATCTGAGGAAGGAAAAAGGCTTTGAAATCCAAGAGGCATAGAGGACTCCCATCAGACGTAACTTTAATCGATCTTCTGCATGACATATTATAGCAAAACTGGCAAAATACAAGGATAAAGAGAAAATTCTGAAAGCAGCTAGAGATAAACGTGCTCTAACATATAAAGGGAGACCCATAAGACTCGTAACTGATCTCTAATGAAACTTGGCAGGCCAGAAAGGAATGGCAGGAAATCTTCAAAGTGATGAACAGAAAAAATATGCAGCCGAGAATCCTTTATCCAGCAGGTTTGTCATTTAGAATAGAAGGAGAGATAAAGGTCTTCCCAAACAAACAAAAACTGAAGGAAATCGTCACCACTAAACCAGCCCTACAAGAGATCCTAAGGGGGATCCTGTGCGACAAAGTACCAGAGACATCACTACAAGCATGAAACCTATGGACATCACAATGACTCTAAACCCATATCTTTCTATAATAACACTGAATGTAAATGGACTAAATGCTCCAACCAAAAGACATAGGGCATTATAATGGATAAAAAAATAAGACCCATCTATTTGCTGTCTACAAGAGACTCATTTTAGACCCGAGGAGGCCTTCAGATTGAGAGTGAGGGGATGGAGAACTATTTATCATGCCACTGGAAGTCAAAAGAAACCTGGAGTAGCCATACTTATATCAGACAAACTAGACTTTAAAGGCTGTAACAAGAGATGAAGAAGGGCATTTTATAATAATCACAGGGTCTACCCATCAGGAAGAGTTAACAATTATAAATGTCTATGTGCCAAATACAGGAGCCCCCAAATATATAAAACAATTAATCGCAAACATAAGCAACCTTATTGATAGGAATGTGGTAATTGCAGGGGACTTTAACACTCCACTTACAGAAATGGATAGATCATCTAAACACACGGTCAATAAAGAAACAAGGGCCCTGAATGAGACATTGGATCAGATGGACATGACAGACATATTTAGAACTCTGCATCCCAAAGCAACAGAATATACTTTCTTCTCGAGTGCACATGGAACATTCTCCAAGATAGATCACATACTGGGTCACAAAACAGCCCTTCATAAGTATACAAGAATTGAAATCATACCATTCATACTTTCAGACCACAATGTTATGAAGCTTGAAATCAACCACAGGAAAAAGTCTGGAAAACCTCCAAAAGCATGGAGGTTAAAGAACACCCTGCTAAAGAATGAATGGGTCAGTCAGGCATTAGAGAAGAAATTTAAAAATATATGGAAAACAATGAAGATGAAAATACAACAATCCAAATGCTTTGTGATGCAGCGAAGGCAGTCCTGAGAGGAAAATACATTGCAATCCAGGCCTATCTCAAGAAACAAGAAAAATCCCAAATACAAAATCTAACAGCACACCTAAAGGAAATAGAAGCAGAACAGCAAAGGCAGCCTAAACCCAGCAGAAGAAGAGAAATAATAAAGATCAGAGCAGAAATAAACAATATAGAATCTACAAAAACTGTAGAGCAGATCAACGAAACCAAGAGTTGGTTTTTTGAAAAAATAAACAAAATTGACAAACCCCTAGCCAGGCTTCTCAAAAAGAAAAGGGAGATGACCCAAATAGATAAAATCATGAATGAAAATGGAATTACTATAACCAATCCCTCAAAGATACGAGCAATTATCAGGCAATACTATGAAAAATTATATTCCAACAAACTGGACAACCTGGAAGAAATGGACAAATTCCTAAACACCTACATTCTTCCAAAATTCAATCAGGAGGAAATAGAAAGCTTGAACAGACCAATAACCAGCGAAGAAATTGATTCAGTCATCAAAAATCTCCCAAGAAATAAGAGTCCAGTATCCGATGGCTTCCCAGGGGAGTTCTAACAGACGTTTAAAGCAGAGATAATACCTATCCTTATCAAGCTATTCCAAAAAATAGAAAGGGAAGGAAAACTTCCAGACTCATTATATAAAGCCAGCATTACTTTGATTCCTAAACCAGACAGACACCCAGTAAAAAAAAAGAACTACAGGCTAATATCCTTGATGAATATGGATGCAAAAGTTCTCAATGAGATACTAGCAAAGAGAATTAAACAGCATATAAAAACAATGATTCACCATGATCAAGTGGGATTCATTCCTGGGATGCAGGGCTGGTTCAACATTCGCAAATCAATCGATGTGATACATCACATTGATAAAAGAAAAGATAAGAACCATATGATCCTGTCAATCGATGCAGAAAAGGCCTTTGACAAAATTCAGCACCATTTCTTAATAAAAAAACCTCAAGAAAGTCGGGATAGAAGGAACATACTTAAAGATCATAAAAGCCATTTATGAAAAGCCCACAGCTAACATCATCCTCAATGGGGAAAAACTGACAGCTTTTTTCCTGAGATTAGGAACACAACAGGGATGTCCACTCTCACTGCTGTTGTTGAACATAGTGTTGCAAGTTCTAGCATCAGCAATCACACAAGAAAAGGAAATCAATGGCATCAAAATTGGCAAAGATGAAGTCAAGCTTTCACTTTTTGCAGGTGACATGATATTATACATGGAAAATCTGATAGCCTCCACCAAATGTCTGATAGAACTGATACATGAATTTAGCAAAGTTGCAGGATACAAAATCAATGTACAGAAATCAGTTGCATTCTTATACACTAATAATGAAGCAACAGAAAGACAAATAAAGAATCTGATCCTATTCACAATTGCACCAAGAAGCATAAAATACCTTGGAATAAACCTAACCAAAGATGTAAAAGATCTGTATGCTTAAAACTATAGAAAGCTTATGAAGGAAATTGAAGAAGATATAAAGAAATGGAAAAACATTCCGTGCTCATGGATTGGAAGAATAAATATTGTCAAAATGTCAATACTACCCAAAGCGATATACACATTCAATGCAATCCCAATCAAAATTGCACCAGCATTCTTCTCGAAGCTAGAACAAGCAATCCTAAAATTCATATGGAACCACAAAAGGCCCTGAATAGCCAAAGTAATTCTGAAGAAGAAGACCAAAGCAGGAGGCATCACAATCCCAGACTTTAGCCTCTACTACAAAGCTGTAATCATCAAGACAGCATGGTATTGGCACAAAAACAGACACATAGACCAATGGAATAGAATAGAAACCCCAGAACTAGACCCACAAACGTATGGCCAACTCATCTTTGACAAAGCAGGAAGGAACATCCAATGGAAAAAAGACAGTCTCTTTAACAAATGGTGCTGGGAGAACTGGACAGCAACATGCAGAAGATTTAATCTAGACCACTTTCTCACACCATTCACAAAAATAAACTCAAAATGGATAAAGGATCTGAATGTGAGACAGGAAACCATGAAAACCTTAGAGGAGAAAGCAGGAAAAGACCTCTCTGACCTCAGCCACAGCAATTTCTTACTTGACACATCCCAAAGGCAAGGGAATTAAAGGCAAAAACGAACTACTGGGACCTTATGAAGATAAAAAGCTTCTGCACAGCTAAGGAAACAACCAAGAAAACTAAAAGGCCACCAACGGAATGGGAAAAGATATTTGCAAATGACATATGGGACAAAGGGCTAGTATCCAAAATCTATAAAGAGCTCACCAAACTCCACACCCGAAAAACAAATAACCCAGTGAAGAAATGGGCAGAAAACATGAATAGACACTTCTCTAAAGAAGACATCCAGATGGCCAACAGGTACACGAAAAGATGCTCAACGTCACTCCTCATCAGGGAAATACAAATCAAAACCACACTCAGATATCACCTCATGACAGTCAGAGTGGCCAAAATGAACACATCAGGAGACTATAGATGCTGGAGAGGAGGTGGAGAAACGGGAACCTTCTTTCACTGTTGGTGGGAATGCAAATTGGTGCAGCCACTGTGGAAAACAGTGTGGATGTTCCTCAAAAAATTAAAAATAGACCTACCCTATGACCCAGCAATAGCACTGCTAAGGATTTACCCAAGGGATACAGGATTACTGATGCATAGGGGCACTTGTACCCCAATGTTCATAGCAGCACTCTCAACAATAGCCAAATTATGGAAAGAGCCTAAATGTCCATCAACTGATGAATGGATAAAGAAATTGTGGTTTATATACACAATGGACTACTACGTGGCAATGAGAAAAAATGAAATATGGCCTTTTGTAGCAACATGGATGGAACTGGAGAGTGTGATGCTAAGTGAAATAAGCCATACAGAGAAAGACAGATACCATATGGTTTCACTCTTATGTGGATCCTGAGAAACTTAACAGAAACCCATGGGGGAGGGGAAGGAAAAAAAAAAGAGGTTAGAGTGGAAGAGAGCCAAAGCATAAGAGACTCTTAAAAACTGAGAACAAACTGAGAGTTGAAGGGGGTGGGAGGGAGGGGAGGGTGGGTGATGGGTTTTGAGGAAGTCACCTTTTTGGACGAGCTTTGGGTCTTGTTTGGAAACCAATGTGACAGTAAACTTCATATATTGGAAAAAAAATAAATGTGTGGGAAAAGAGCAATTCTGTGCTCTAGGGAAGTGGTTAAATTATTTGTGTATGGTTAATGACAATTAGAGCGATTGCGTGGTGGATTCAAATCAAACAATATTGTTTCAATACAGTTTCTAGTTTTGTGATCTTATATTACCCGAAACTTCCATGTCCCTACTTTTTTAATTTCTAAAGTTAAGTAAGAATATCCCCCTGAAAAGTAAAAAAAAAAAAAAAAAAAAAAAAAAACAAAAACAGAATAGAAGGAAAGATAAAGACTTTCCTAGAAAAACGAAAACTAAAGTATTTCATGACCATTAATAAAGGGCTGCAAGAGATCCTAGGGGAGACTCTGTGAGTTTAATGCTGCAAAGGCTACAAAGGACCAGAGACATCACCATAAGCACGAAACCTATAGATAACACAATGACACTAAATCCATATCTTTCAATAATCTTTCTAAATGTAAATAGACTAAATGCCTCAATAAAAAGACATAGGATATGAGAATAAATAAAAAACCAAGATCCATCTGTATGTTGACTACAATAGACTTGTTTTAGACCTTAGGTCCCCTCAGATTGAAAATGAGGGGATGGAGAACCATCTATAATGCTACCGCAAGTCAAAAGAAAGCCAGAGTAGCCATATTTGTATCAGACAAACTAGACTTTAAACTAAAGACTGTAACAAGAGATGAAGAAGGGAATTATATCTTAATTAAGGGGTTTATCCATCAAGAAGAGCTAACAATTATAAATTTTATGCCTATATATATCCATATATATATACACACACACACACACACACAAATATATATATAAATCAATCACAAACATAAGCAATTTTATTGGTAATAATTCAGTAATTGTAGGTGACTTTAATACTCCAATTATAGCAATGGACACATTATCCAGGCAGAAAAATAAGAAGTAATGGCCTTGAATGATACACTGGACCTGGTGGACTTGACAGACATATTCAGAACTTTTCATCCAAAAGCAGCACAATACACATTCTTCTTGAGTGCACATGGAACATACTCCAAGATAGATAACATACTGGGTCACAAAATAGCCCTCAATAAATATAAAAGGATTGAGATCATACCATGCATATTTTCAGATAACAATGTTATGAAACTTGAAATAAACCACAAGAAAAAATTTGGAAAGCCTCTAAATACATGGAGGTTAGAGATCATCTTACTTAAGAATTAATCTGTCAAATAAGCAATTAAAGAAGAAATTAAACAATATATGAAAGCAAATGAAAATGAAAACATGAAAGTCCAAACCCTTTGGGGTGAAGCAAAGTCAGTCCTAAGAGAAAAAAATATATTACAATTGAGGCCTATCTGGAGAAACAAGAAAAATCCCACATAAAGAACCTAACCTCGCAACTAAAGGAACTAGAAGCAGAGCAGTAACGAAACCCCAAATCCAGTGGCAGAGAGAAATAATAAAGAGTAGAGCAGAAAGAAATAATATAGACTAAAAAAAACAGTGTAACAGATCAATGAATCTAAGAACTGTTTTTTTTGTAAGAATAAACAAAATTGATAAACCCCTAGCCACCCTTCACAAAAAGAGAAACCAAATGGATAAAATCACAAATGAAAGAGGAGAGATCAAGACCAATACCACATAAATAAAATAATTATTAGAGAATACTATGAAAAATTGTATGCCAACAAACTGGAGGAAATGGACTAATTCCTAGACACACACACACACTAGCAAAACTCAAACGGGAAGAAATAGAAAATTTGAACAGACCCATAACCAGGGAAGAAATTGAATCAGTTGTCAAAAATCTCCCAACAAATAAGAGTCCTGGCCCAGAAGTCTTCCCAGTGGAATTCTACCACATATTTAAAGCAGAGCTAATGCCTATTCTTCTCACGCTGTTTCAAAAAATTAGAAATGGTAAGAAAGATTCCACACTCATTCTATAAGCCAGAATTACCTTGATTCCCAAAACAGAGATCCCACAAAAAAGAATTATAGGCCAATATCACTGATGATCTTGTGATATCATATCACTGATGAACATGGATGCAGGAATTCTCAACAAGATACTAGCAAATTGAATTCAACAGTATATTAAAATAATTATTCACCATGATCAAGTGGGATTCATTCCTGGGCTGCAGGGCTGGTTCAATATCCACAAATAAATCAATGTAATACATAACATTAATAGAAGAAAGGATAAGAACCATATGATCCTTTCAGTAGATGGAGAAAAATCATTTGAAAAAGTACAGCATCCTTTCTTAAAAAATAAAAAATCAAGAGAGTTGAGACAGAAGGAACATACTTAACATCATAAAAGCCATATATGAAAGACCTACTGCTAATATCATCCTCAATTGGGAAAAACTGAGTGCTTTCCCCCTGAGATCAGGAAAATGATAGGGATGACCACTCTCGTCACTGTTGTTTAACATCGTGTTGGAAGTCCTAGCCTCAGCAATCAGACAACAAAATGAAATAAAAGGCATCAGAATTGGCAAAGAAGAAGTCAAAATTTCACTTTTCACAGATGACATGATACTCTACATGGAAAACCTGGAAGACTCCACCAAAAACATCTAGAACTGATACATAACTTCAGAAATGTTTCAGGATATAAAATCAATGTACAGAAATTGGTTCCATTTATGAACACCAATAATGAAGCAAGAGAAAGAGAAATCAAGAAATTGATCCCATTTACAATTGTACCAAAAGCCATAAAATACCTAGCAATAAACTTAACCAAAAATGTAAAAGATCTGTGTGCTGAAAACTATAGAAAATTTATGAAGGAAATCAAAGAAGACACAAAGAAATGGATAAAAATTCCATGCTCATGGATGAGAAGAATAAATATGGTTAAAATGTCAATACTACCCAAAGCTACGTACATTTTCAATGCAATCCCAATCAAAATTGCACCAGCATTTTTATCAAAGCTAGAACAATCTTAAAATTTGTATGGAACCACAAAAGACCCTGAATAGCCAAAGTAATGTTGAAAAAGAAAACTAAAGCAGGAAGCCTCACAATCCTAGACCTTAGCCTCTACTACAAAGCTGTAATCATCAAGAGAGTATGGTATTGGCACAAAAACAGACACATAGCCCAATGTAATAGAATAGAGAACCTAGAATTGGACGCACGAATGTATGGCCAACTAATCTTTGACAAAGCAGGAAAGACTACCCAATGGAAAAAAAGAGAACCTCTTTAACAAATGGTGCTAGGAGAACTGGACAGCAACATGCAGAAGAATAAAACTGGATGACTTTCTTACACCATACACAAAAATAAACTCAAAATGGATGAAACACCTAAATGTGAGACAGGAAACCATCAAAACCCTAGGGCATAAAGCAGGCAACAACCTCTTTGACCTCAGGTGCAGCAACATCTTACTTGACACATTCCAAAGGCAAGGGAAATAAAGGCAAAAATGAATGATTGGGACCTCATCAAGATAAAAAGTTTCTGCACAGCAAAGGAAACAATCAATAAAACTAAAAGACAAACGATGGAATGAGAGAAGATATTTAAAAGGACATATTAGATAAAGGGCTAGTATCTAAAATCTATAAAGAACTCACCAAACTTCACATCCAAAAGACAATCCAGTGTTAATTTATTCTTTAGCCGTGATTGATACTTTCTTATATTTTCTCTCTTTTTTGAAGTTCTCACTGTGTTCATTCATTCTCTTTTGAGTTCAGTAACATATTTATGACTATTTGAATTCTTCCTTGGGTAGATTGTTATCTCTGTTTCATTTGGTTCTTTTTCTGAGATTTTTCTTGTTCTTTCATTTGAAACATATTATTCTGTTTCCTCATTTTGCTGAAATTTCTGTGTTTGTTTCTATGTTTTAAGTAATTCAGCTACATCTCCTGTTCTTGAAAAATAGCCTCATATAAGATATGTCATGTGGAGCCCAGAAGCACAATCCCCCCTGGTTACAAAACCAGGTGATCCAGGGGTGCCCCCTGTACTGGTTGTGTGTACCCTCCTGTTGTAGTGGGGCCACAATTGCTGTGGGCACTCTTATGGGCACTGGTGGTCCCACAGCCCATCTAACTATGAGGCTCAGTCATAATTGTTGTGGGCTCACTGATGGATAGGGGTGGTCCCTTGGCTCCAAGACTCAGCTGAGCTGCAGTGTTGTGTGAACTTCTCAGTGGGGTGCATTCTCTGGTGTTATCAGCCTAGAAGGAGGATTCCAAAATGGCCCCTGTTAGCACTGGGGTCAGCATGGCAGAAGCTACCAAAACCGGCTGCTGCCAAGTGTCTTAGTCCCCATTAAGAGGCCCAGTTTCTTCTTACCTCTATGACAAACACTCCAAGATTACTTAGTGGGTCTTCTTCACCTATGGTCTATGCACTTTTTGATCTGGTGCTTTTTTTTCTAATCATGTGAGTTTGTTATAAGCCCTTTAAGAAGAGGTTTCCCTTTCCCTACAATACTATAGTTTTCCTGATGTATTCCTCGTTAGTTTTCAAAAACAAGTGTTTGGGGCTTGTCTCTCCCAAGCAAGATCTGACGGTTGGGGTGTCTGATGTGAATCTCAAATCCCTTGCTCCTCAGGGGAAAATTATATAATTTTGAGATCCCTCTCAACCATGGCATCCTGTGCATGTTTTTTTTTTAACTTAGCAAAACCATGTCTCTGACTGTATCCATCTCAGTGCTGTCCCTTATTGTGAAGACTCTGTTAATCCATTTTCTAGGTACTCTTCAGTGGTAGTTTTTCCAAATGTAATTGAAAATTGTGTGCATTGCAAAAAATGAATTTGTGATCTTTATAGGCTTCCACTGTGAACCTTTCTCATCCCTGCTCTAGGCATTGAGGACATCATTGTGAGAAAAATTTAAGAGAGTTAAAATGAAGTGTAATAAATGTTATGATGAATTTAAGTATGGGGTGCTGTTGAAACATGCAGGAGGAGAGCTTACTTCAGTCTTGAGGAGTCAGAAAAGCATTTTAAAGGAAGCAACATATAAGCTTAATCAGATGAAATGATTTGGGTGTTTCAGATGGAGGAAGCAAGCAATGTGTACAAAGCACTGTAAGAAATAATTTTGAAACTCAGAATTCATTATTCTCTGCATATATGGAGTCTAATCATGCAAAAACCCGCCTCCTCTTCTTTTCTTGTGGCAGAGCTCAATTGAATAATTGTATTTTTGTACACCTTACAATGAAAATGCAACTGCAACAAAATGCTTATCAATACAGAATACAGAGAAAGTGTTTCAATAGAAGGAACCAACATTCATGGAATGAGTATTCCTTCACAAGAGCCTCCAAACAATTAACTCTGTGGAATACACAGGAGCCTCAGTGTGAAAAAACGAGTTAAATCAGAGGTGACTTATTAGATCAGATATTAACCAGATCATTTTTACTGGTATTGATTCCATTGTTTAGTATACCTTTAAACAAACTTCAAGTGACTGATACAATGGTTTTTCTCTCTTGTCTAAGTCATTTAAGCAATTTCAGTTTTAGTCATGTTCGCTGTTGAATAGCTTTAGAGAAGAGGCTGAGAAGAGACAGCACAGTGAAAGAATCTGACACAAGTGCATTCAATCTTTAAAGTTGAGTCATTCTATAGGGTGTCTATTGGAAATCTATTGGATGTTTTTATTGGAAATAAAACATTTTTCCATTAACTATCTATCTCCCTGATTAAAAAAGCATGTGCTATATTTTTATATGGATGATACTCATTAAATGTCAACATTAAATGTCAACTGGGCTTGAGGCCCAGTCTCGGTCTGCATGATTTCACCCATAAATCTTCAATCTTCCTGCCACATAGTTTCTGTAACTATGTGCCTGAAGTGAAAGCCACATCAGTGGATATATTGTCACGAGATATTCCTTTAGCCTCCAAGCATCTTCTCACAGAAACGCCTCCTTGTTAAGTAATAAAACCAACTACTTCATTTTCTTACCATTAGGGGAAAGCAGATGTTATAAATAGAATTCTTTTTCTCATAAAGTGGGACCATCTAGGTAGGGCCTGTGGTTATTGTGAAGATACTTTAGGAGATTCGGGTTTTATGTAAGTTATTTTACATTTTGGTTTCTAATTTTGTATTTATATTATGCGTGAGTGTGGTTCATTTGGTCTTAACATTACACAAGAAGTTTTAAGACAGTGCTGAATGCTAAGGCAAGTTTGGAAAAAAAAAAAAGATACAGCTCCCGTTTTGGAGGGATTATTTGGAGGGGTTGTTTAGAATAGGATGAATTTAGTTGGAATCATTCTTATTTATAAATCAGACAAGTACATTTTTTTTCTTTATGAGAACTATGATGCAGGTTTTAATAACATAAACAAGTAATCAGGTTGCTTCTCCACGGTTATAACACCTTCTACCACAGTTATAAGAGATATTTCCTTAGGCACTCAAACTATACTAAAATTATCTAATTTAAACTTGATAAGTCCGTTGACACAGTGAACATGTAGGATTTAATAGTCAAAATAACCCTTTGTACAGTTTTCATAAAGATGGCCACAGAAAGGGGACTTGAGAAGAAAATCCAGGAAAAATAAATTTTGGGAGAAACTTTAAACCTCAAAATTGAATAGATATGAGACAGAAAATTGTAATCAGCTGGATGAATTTGGGCAACTCAATTAATTTCTATTGGTCTCTGTCTAGCTATACAATGACAAAGTTAGAAGACATTATTTCTAGAGTCCTTTCTAGAGTTTTTGAATTATTTTTTTTCCACATCAAAATAAATTTAATTAGGGGCACCTGGTGGCTCTGTTGGTTAAGCGTCCAACTTCGGCTCAGGTCATGATCTCACGGTTCATGAGTTTGACCCCTGCATCGGGCACTGTGCTGATAGCTCAGAACCTGGAGCCTGACTTGGATTCTGTGTCTCCCTCTCTCTCTGACCATCCCCCGTTCATGCTCTGTCTCTCTCTGTTTCAAAAATAAATAAACATTAGGAAAATTAAAAAAAAATAAGTTTAATTAAAAAGTAACAGTTTTTCAAAGAAAATGCAGATACAGGATATTAATCAATTTTACCTTTGATTGGCTACCTTGAAGATCAGGGGCCAGTGGTCCAATATGGGAGGGCAAAAGAATTGAAGAATTGCTTCCAACTAATGGATCTGACAATTATTTACTGGGTATATTTGTTTCTCTCATTGACTTCAATTTAAAATCATCAAAAGGTTATTGAGCTCCAAATAGAATGTATGTTGAAAACTGGGATAGACCACACCTTTTCACGCACAAGGAACTAACTCTTCCCTCATAGAACTTAGAATATACTTTCATTTAGCTATTGCATCAAATTTAGAGTGTTTAACCTACTCTAATTCTTCTTGAAATGTCAATGAATAAAGTTTTACTCACTACCATATTTTATAAAGCCTTAAAAGGTGTTTTTGCTCTGGGAATGGGTGGTGAGAAAAAGAATAGTTTGAGGGACATTGTTTTATTCAATTTATATGAAATATAGTATTATAATATAATTCTATGTAAGTAAAATTTCCACACACTTTTAACTTATTGAAAAACTTTGGTTTTTAGGTATGAATATGAGAGAATTAGTAGTGAAGGTAAACTTATTGCTAGTTTGTTAAATATATACCACCACTAACCCCTTCCTCCAGCAATCACTAGGGAAAGGCTGGTGTTACCCCAGATTTATGCCCTATTAACACACAGACACACACACACACACACACACACACACACACACTACTGACACACATATTTGAAAGATAAAGGCTTATCTTTCTTCCATCTATCATCTCTCTTTCCTTTCTCTCCTTCCATACCATCTTTTAAGTACACATTAGGTTGGCTGAGGGTAGAGTAAGGAACGTCCAGAGGCAGTTAAGTGATGAAGCAACAGGGGAGCAGTACCCTCAGATTAGTCATTCAGCTATCTGATTTGAGGGTGACATTAGCCATGAATAGAACTTGATGGTAGAGCTCTCTGCAGAAGTAAAAAATTCAGTCTTTGGGAACAACTGGTAAATGACAGAAAACAGAATGAAATCGTTCTTCAAAATAAGGAAAAATAGTACAAGTTAAAAAGGATCAGGTATTATCCTCATTAGAAAATATCCAAAGAATAACAGCACGGTCTCAAAAAAATAATCTAATCTGATAGGATTTGGGAAGTTTTTCTCTTTATTTAAGTCTGAACTTGTGTTAAATACCTGGTGGGGTGGGGGACAGGTAGAGTTCTTTATTAAATCTCAGAATCTGATTCCCACTTTTGTAAGTAAAATATTGACAGGAAATCTTGAAAAAATTTATCTATAGCAGCCAGACCAATGGCTTGCTTGCAGTAGGCTCTCTAATACGTGTTAGTCAATCGAGTAATTAAATTTAAGAAGTTTAAAAGTTGAAATAATAATTAAAGAGCCTGGTCTAGTTGAATTTTTCTCATTTTATAAATGGAGAATTGGGGTCCAGAATAACAAAATGAATTGCCAAGGTTCATGTAGCTATGAATAAGTTCATGCATTGAATTTTTTATGTGAAAGATATCAAAGGCAGCATTGTATCTGTATTGCTTCTAAAAGACGACTATCTAATTAATAGGTACATATTATAATTATGAGAAGTTATGAAGAGACTTTCTACCAAAGAACCCACTAATTATATAGTTACTGGGATAAGTGCCTTCTAGTGAGAGCTTCTTAGGGAGAGAGAGAGAGAGAATGAATGTACTTTTGATCAGCAATCACTCTTCTGAACAAAATCTTTTTGGTAAACTGTAAATGGAAATAATAAAATTAAGCTGTATAATTAGAGATATCTTTTCATTAACTGCTATGAAAACTTTGATTACTTCAATTATAAATCAATATCCAAAGTTTTGATCTCCAAGAAAAGGTGGGGAGAAAAAGAGTTAAAAATATTTAGCAGTCACTTGAACTTTGGCTGTGAGGTCTTCAAAGTTTGTCACAAATTAGCTTAATTTAGGGGTTTTGGGTGGCTCGGGCTTTTGAGAAACCGATTGTTAATTTTGGCTCAGGTCATAATCCCAGGGTCATGGGTTTGAGCCCCATGTTGGGTTCCATGCTGATGGTAGAGCCTGCTTAAGATTCTCTCTCTTCCTCTCTCCCTCTACCCCTATCCACCACTCATGGCTCTCTCTCTCTCTCTCTCTCTCTTTCAAAAAAAAATGACTAATTAGCTTCCACTGTTTATCCACCATCACATTGTGCATCTGTCCACTTGAGTAAAATGATCACACTTAACATTTATCAAGTGTTTCTTGTATGTTAGGTACTATTCCATATCTTTACATTAAAAACTTCATTAATTCTTAATCAGTTTTATGAGATTAGGTACTATTACTGTCAGTCAGTCTGTTGTTATAAGGAAATCGAGGCACCCAGAGAATAATTTGTCTAAAGTTACACAGCTGATAACTAGTTGCTTTCAGAACTAAACCTAGTCTGTCTTCAGCACTAACATGTTTACTCATTTATGTGAATGAAGATGAGTAAAAACTAGCTTTTATTTTCTGATCATTTTCTAATGTGCTGGGCTTTCATGATAAATTTATTTTCCAATATTTATTTATTTATTTATTTATTTAGAGAGTGTGAGCGGGGGGGGGTGCAGAGAGAGAGGGAGAGAGAATCCCAAGCAGGTTGCATGCTCAGCATGGAGCCTGATGTGGGGTTCAGTCTCACAACCGTGAGATCATGACCTGAGCCAAAATCAACAGATTCTTAACCATCCAAGCCACCTATCATAAATTTTAAAATAAAAAAAATTACATATAATTTTTTATGCTGTAAATTGTGAAGAGAGTAAATAATTATGATCAAAGATTCTATCTTCCTTCCAATGACATTTTATCATGACAAGAGTAAAATTGTCCATTTTAAAAAGCAAAATATTAGTTTCTTTATCTCTTATAAATCTCAAAGTGTTAAAGCAGAAAAACATTTTCATATCAGAAATTATTTATTCATATGTGTGGGAAAAATAAGGTAGAGTAATAATTACATATTTGGTTTTATTTTTTGAACTAAGCTAAATCAAAGCATTAGACACATGACGAAATTTCACAAGAAATATAAATAGAAAACCTCAAGCCCAACAGATACAGAATCTATCATATTTTACACTGGCCTTTAGTATAAGAGAAAAATATACTGAGAAAATTAACAAAATTTCTCCCATTGCAGTATTAATTATTCCAATTAAGAGCACAAAATATTGAAGCACATTAAAAACACTCATTTACATATAAAATATTTGTATTGATGATAAAATATTCTCATTTATTCTTTCGATTAAGTTAAATGTATAATGTGTGATAAAGCACATTACAATATACAAATACCTTATTAAATATAAGATTTTAAAAATAAAATTGGGGACTAGAGAACATCTTCCTAATAATTTTGTGGATCAATCTATCTATTTGCATGCCTGAGATTAGAAGTTATGGTAAAGGTGTCCCTATAATTCACTACATCCAGGGGGCAGGGGAAATAGATATCTATTCTTTTCCCTCCTGCTATATTTCTTTTGGCATTGTGAAGCACTTTAATCCTAAGGCATTTATCTGTCCACTCAAAAACTTTTTTTTTCTATTTCCTCTACCTGAAGTGTTTGCAAGTGAATTAATATGATTAAATATCTATTAACAAGGAATAATATACTTTCTGAATGCTACCTCATTTTAGAGAATTTCCATTTTAAACAGAATAAATCTTGGGGCGCCTGGGTGGTGCAGTTGGTTAAGCGTCCGACTTCAGCCAGGTCACGATCTCGCGGTCCGTGAGTTCGAGCCCCGCGTCGGGCTCTGGGCTGATGGCTCAGAGCCTGTAGCCTGTTTCCGATTCTGTGTCTCCCTCTCTCTCTGCCCCTCGCCCGTTCATGCTCTGTCTCTCTCTGTCTCAAAAATAAACTTTAAAAAAAAAAAAAAGAGAATAAATCTTAAACTAAAGAAAAAACACTCTATGAGTGACATTTTCAACACCATATAGTATGGACTCTTGCAGTAGATATAAGGAAGTATAGGTGGATCAGAAATCATATCACATTGGAACTACCTACTGTTGCTGAGATTAATTTTTCAGGGAAATGGTTATAAATATCCCCACCCTAACAGTAGCAGAAAGAACCTTCCATTTTCACGTATTGAGTTAAGATTATGAGATGAAGGTGACCAGATTGGTTGCTTAATAGTTAATGTTGAGGTATACCTGAGGCAAGACTGCTATCTTTTAGGAACACATATTTTAAGGGTTCTTCAAACTCAATAACCTTCAATTTAGCTATAATCTCAAAATAATATTCACAGTTCTCATCCTCGACTAGGAAGGAAGTTGCAACACAGTTAAGCCACAAGCAACAGTAAAGTTGTCTCCTATAACTTCTTTATGGAATCTATCCCTGTACTCACACACTGTGTTCTCCAAACTGCCCCATCTTCAAACGTCAAACTTCTTGTTGATACTCTAGAGAAATAGCTTTTGCAAGTTGTGATGTAATCTGGTGACTTGTGACTCAATTCATCTGTAGGAAAATCATTCAGAAGGAGGAGAGGGAGCTAAGATGACAGTGAAGTGGGAGGACCTTAGGCTTGCTTCATCCCATGAACAGAGCTAGATAACTATCAAATCATTCTGAATACTCGAGAAATTGACTAGAGAACTGAGAAAACTGCACAACTACAGGGAGAGAAGAGCCCACTTTGAAGAAGGAAGGAAGTATGGAGACATGGTTTGAGGGAGAAATGTTTCATGGGTGCTACAGAGGGGAAGGAACCCTGGTTGCATAGAAAGGTGAGAGTGGAACACACAGCGATACACACAAGAAAACACTTCCCCAAAGCCTTTGGCTGGGAAAATGAGAGTGACTGAATTTAGTGAGTTATTATAAGCAGCCAGGCTCAAAGACTGGAGTTTTAGAGGTCTATGGGCTTGGCTGGGATAGAGACCTTAGGACATGCTCTACTCCTGGACAAAACACAGGGAACCAACCCAGGGCAGACTTTGCAATCTGAGGATTGCCTAAGGGGCTGAAGGAGAGATTGTTCATACTTTTTGGAGGGCATCTGTGAGAAGTGTCATTACCTCTCGGGACAAAAGAAACAGCAAAGGTCATTTCTCTCCATCACCCCTCAGCATAGGTGCAGAGACACCTGCTGAGAGCAACTAATCAGGACCCTGGCTTTTTAACTTGCTTGCTCCAAATTCCATGCCCCTGCACTCTTGTGAAACTGTCCTTCTGTGTCAAACCTGAATTCGTCCCAATATGGTCAAATCGTTACCCAGAGGATGAGTGCAGTTCCCTGCCACACCAAGTCCCTGAAGTTTAGAATTTTAAAAATCAGTAGGAGTGGTTAGGGTACAGCCCAAGGTGCACTGCACTGAGTCAGGTAGGCAAGTGACCCAGAGATAGACACTATGAAATCAGTAATCTGAAAAATGCCTGTGATGCAACAGGGGAAATTATTTTCTCCTCTGAAAGTGCTTCCCTGAGAACAGCAATCAAGGGCCTACCTCTTCTGGGAGGAAGGAGAGGGGTGGGGACAACATCCCCCCTGCCCAAACCCTCATCATAAACCAATGTCAGTAAACAGCACAGCATCAACACTGGCTGCCTAACCTGCTTACACCAAGTCAGAACCCCATTCACTGCTTCTCATGGTACTGCTTTTCTTAGGCAAGTATGCCTAAAAACTCATGCAACAGACCCCTACCCAGAAGAACAGCACAAACTTTTCAAGCACTACATCTACTGTCTATAGAGTTCTGTGAAGCTTTAATTCTAGTGGAAATAACATCAGGTGTTTTTTAACAAGCACACCATAACACACCTACTTAAAACTTGCTACACGCTGGTGAAAGTGCAAGGAGAAACTCTGCAGGCAATTTCAGGGATAGAGCAGCAAAACACCACAGCAGAGTGCACACAGCACACACCAGACACACTTACTGAGGCACCAGGCCTGGACAGTGTATGACTTCTTCATAAAGCCATTGTTCTCATAAGCAGGAAACATAACAGGCTTTCCTAACACACACAAAAGACAGAGACTTAGAAAAAAATACCAAGACAGAGGAATGCATTGCAAAAAAAAAAAAACCAAACAAACAAACAAGAAAAGAACAAGAAAAGGTCACAGCCAGAGATCTAATTGATACAGATATCATTAATATTCCTTATGGAGAATTTAGGACAACAATCAAAATGACATTAGCTGGGCTTGAGAAAATCATAGAAGACATCAGGGAGACGCTTACCACAGATATAAAAGAGCTAAAAAACAATCAGTCCAAAATGAAAAATTCAGTAACTGAGATTCAAAACTGACTGGATGTAATGACCACAATGATGGAAGAATAAGAGTAACATATAAGTGATATAGAAGATAGAATTATGGAAACTAAAGAAACTTAACAAAAGAGAGAAAGAAAAAATTGGGGTCATGAGAGTAGATTTAAATAACTCATTGACTCCACCAAACTTATTAATATTATTATCATAGGAAGCCCAGAATAAGAAGGAGAAAAGGGGGCCAGAAGGTATATTTGAGGATTTTATAGCTAAAAACTTCCCTAATCTGGAAAAGGAAACAGACATCAAAGTCCAGGAGGCACAGAGAACTCCCATCAAAATCAAAAAAAGCAAGCCAGCATCAAGATATATCATAGTTAAATTTGCAAAATATAGTGATAAAGAAAAATTTATAAAAGCAGCAAGACAAAAGAAGTTCCTAACTTATAAGGGAAAACCAATCAATTAGTAGCATATCTGTCCACAGAAACTTGTCAAGCCAGATGGGAATGGCATGATATATTCAACATGATGATTGGGGAAAACCTGTAGCCAAAAACACACTAGGCAGCAAGATTATCATTCAGAATAGAAGGAGAGATAAAGAGTTCCCCAGACAAACAAAACTAAAGGAGTTTGTGACCACTAAACCAACCCTGCAAGAAATATTAAGGCGACTCTTTGAGTGGGAACAAAAGAGCAAAAGCACCAAAGACTAGAAAGAAACAGAGAAAATCTCCAGAAACAATGACAACACAAGTAATAAAATGACACTAAATACTTATCTATCACTAATTACTCTGAGTGTAAATGTACTAAATGCTCCAATCTAAATACATCAGGTGTCAAAATAGATTAAAAAATACCTATATATATGCAGCCTAAAAGACACTTAGTTTGGACCTAAAAACATCTCCGTATTGAAAGTGAGGGAATGGATAAACATTTATCATCAGAGAAAGCCAGAGTAGCCATTCTTATATCAGACAAATAGATTTAAAACCGTATACTGTAACAAGACATACAAAAGGGCACTATATCATAATAAAGGGGAGTATCCATCAAGAAGATCTAACAATTGTATTTATGCAACCAACATGGGAACCCCAAAATATATAAAACAATTAATAACAAACATAAAGAAACTCATTAATACTATAATAATAGTAGGGGACTTTAACACCCCACTTATATCAATAGACAGAACACCTAAGCACAAAATCAACAAGGAAACAATGGCTTTGAATGATACACTGAACAAGATAGACTTAACTGATATATTCAGAACATTTCATCCTAAAGCAGCAAAATGCACATTAGTTTCAAGGGCACGAGGGACAATCTCCAGAATATTTCACATACTGGATCATAAATTTGGCCTCAAGAAATACAGAAAGATTGAGATTATACCATGCATATTTTCTGACCACAATGGTATGAAACTTTAAGTCAGTCACAAGAAAAAATTGAAAAGACCACAAATACATGCCGGTTAAAGAGCATGCTACTAAAAAATGAATGGGCCAACTAGGAAATTAAGGAAAAAATGAAAGTGAAAACACAATCACCCAAAACCATTGGGATGCAGCAAAAGCACTCCTAAGAGGGGTATATATAGCGATAAATGCCTACCTCAAGAAGCAGGAAAAATCTTAAATACAGAACCTAATCTTATACATAAAGGAGCTAGAAAAGGAACAACAAATGAAACCTAAAGCCAGCAGAAGAATGGAGATAATAAAGATTAGAGCAGACATAATTGATTAAAAAAAAAAAAGTAAAATATATCAATGAAACCAGGAACTGGTTTTTGAAAAAAAATAATAAAATTGGTAAACCCCTAATCAGACTTTTCAAAAAGAAACGAGAAAGCACCCAAATAAAATCACAATAAACACCACAGAAATATGAACAATTAGAAGAGAATTTTATGAAACATAAAATGCCAACAAAATGGACAATCTGGAAGAAATGGATGAATTCCTATAAAAATATAAACCACCAAAGCTGAAACAAGAATAGAAATTTGAACATGTCAATAAACAGCAAAGAAATTGAATCAGTAATCAAACATCTCCCAACAAACAAAAGTCCAGGGCCAGATGGCTTCCTAGGGGAATTCTACCAAATATTTAAGGAATAGTTAATACCTATTCTTCTCAAACCTTTCTAAAAAATGAAAGAAAAACTTCCAAAATCATGTATGAGGCCAGCACTATCTTGATTACAAAATCAGACAAAGACTCCACTAAAAAAGAGAATTATGGGCCAATATACCTGATGAACATGGGTGCAAAAATTCTCAACAAAATACTAGCAAATAGAATTCAACAGTACGTTAAAGGAATCATTCACCACAATCAAATGGGATTTATTCCTGAGCTGCAAGTGTGGTTAAATATTTTCAATCAATCAACGTGGACACCACATTTATGAGAAAAAGGATAAAAACCATATGATCCTCTCAATAGATGCAGAAAAAGCATTTGATAAAGCACAATATCCATTCTTGATAACAGCCATCAGCAAAGTAGGCTTAGAGGGAACATACATAAACATAATAAAGACTATTATGAAAAACCCGCAGCTAATATCATCATCAATGGGGAAAACTGAGAGCTTATCCTCTAAGGTCAGGAAGAAAATAGGGATAGCCACTCTCACAACTTTTATTCAACATAGTACTGGAAGTCCTAGTCTCAGCAATATGACCACACAAAGAAATAAAAGGCATCCAAACTGGCAAGGGAGAAGTCAAACTTTCACTATTTGCAGATGACATGATACTGTATACAGAAAACCCAGTATACCCCAGCAAAAAAAAAAAAAAATGCTAGAACTTAAACACAAACACAGTAACATACAGGATATAAAATCAACATACAGAAATCTGTTACATTTCTATACAATAATGAAGCAGCAGAAAAATATATCAAGGAGTCAATCCCATTTACAGTAACAACAAAAGCCATAAGGTAGCTAGGAATAAACCTAATGAAAGAGGTAAAAACTGTACTCTGAAAACCATATATCACAGATGAAACATATTAAAAAATGACATAAAATGGACAGACATCTCATGCTCATGGATTGGAAGAACAGATATTGCTAAAATGTCTATAGTAACCAAAGAAATTGCATTCAATGCCATCCCTATCAAAATACCACCAGCGTTTTTCACAGAGCTAGAACAAATAATCCTAAAATTTGTATAGAACCGCAAAAGACCCCAAATAGCCAAAGCATCTTGAAAAGCAAAGGTGGAGGCATCACACGTTGTACTACTTCAAGTTGTATTACAAAGCTGTTGTGATCAAGATGGTATGGTGCTGGCACAAAAATAGACAATAGATCAATGGAATAGAAAACCCAGAAATTAACCCAAAGCTACATGGCCAATTCACCTTTGACAAAGCAGGAAAAATTGTCTAATGGAAAAAAGGCAGTCTCTTCTATAAATAGTGTTTCGAAAAGTGGACAGCCACATGCAAAGGAATGAAACTGGACCAGCTCTTACATAATACACAAAAGCAAATTCAAAATGGATGAAAGACTTAAATGTGAGAGAGGAAGGAAACCATCAAAATTATAAATGAGAACACAGGCAGTAACCTCTTTTACATCAGTTACATCAATAACCTCTTTTACAACTTCTTATTAGATATGTTTCCTGTGGCAAGGGAACCAAAAGCAAAAATAAACTATTGGGACTTAAGATGAAGAGCTTATGCACAGCAAAAGAAACAACCAATAAAACTAAAAGGCAACCTCCAGGATGGGAGAAGATATTTGCATGGGAAATATCTGATAAAAGGTTGATATATAAAATCTATAAAGAACTTATCAAACTCAACACACACAAAAAAAACAAATAATGCGGTGAAGAAATGGTCAGAATACATGAATAGACATTTTCCCAAAGAAGACATAGAAATGGATAATAGACACATGAGAAGATGGTCAGCATTACTCATCATCAGGGAAATACAAATGAAAACTACAATGCAATATCACCTCACACCTGTCAGAATGGCTAAAATTAACAACACAGGAAAACACAGGTGTTGCCAAGGATCTGGTGTTGGTGGGAATGCAAACTGGTACAGTCACTCTGGAAAACAGTATGGAGGCTCCTCAAAATGTTAAAAATAGAACGACGCCACAATCCAGCAATTGCACTACTATATACTTACTTAAAGAATACAAAAATACTAATTCAAAGGGATACATGAGCCCTGATGTTTATAGCAGCATTATCAACAATAGCCAGATTATAGATAAAGCCCAAATGTCCATTGAATGATGAATGGATAAAGAAAATGTGGTATAGGGGTGCTTGGGTAGCTTAGCTGGTTTAGAGTCCCACTTCAGCTTAGATCATGATCTCATGGTTTGTGGGTTCGAGCCCCATGTCAGACTCTGTGCTGACAGATCAGAGCCTGAAGCCTGCTTCGGATTCTGTGTCTCCTTCTCTTTCTGCCCCTCCCCCACTCATTCTCTGTTTATCTCTCTGTATCTCAAAAATAAATATTTTTTAAAAAATAAAATGTGATACACACACACACACACACACACACACACACACACACACACTGGAATATTACTCAACCATAAAAAAGAATGAAATTTTGCATTTTCAATGACACGGATGAGCTTGAGTGTACTATGCTAAGCAAAATAAGTCAGTCAGAAAAAGACAAATTCCATATGATTTCACTCACATGTGGAATTTGAGAAACAAAACAGATGAACATGGGATGGCGAAGAGAGCCAAAACAGACTTTTAACCATAGAGAACAACTGAGGGTTACTGGACAGCAGATCAGTGGGCAGATGGGTTTAATAGGTGATGGCTATTAAGAAGGGCACTTGTCATGAGCACTGTCTGTTGTAAGTGATGAATCACTAAATTCTACACCTAAAACTAATATTACAGTGTATGTTAACTAACTAGAATTTAAATAAAAACCTGAAAAACAACAAACAAAATGTTTAAACAATCCTTCATATTTTTGTGCATGTCAGGCTGTAAACATCTGAGGAATCATTTGAAATAATTGAGCTGTTATTTCCCACTTTTAAGTATTTCCAATATGCACATTCACCAAAAAGTCATTAGATTTCATATCAACATATTAAACACCTTTGCACAGTGGAGTGTAATCTCTTGGAAAACTTGATGTGCTTGTTTTGAGACTGACTAAAACAAAGTGTCTAAAGTTCATATTGCCTAATAATAACTATGGATGTATTGTTTTTCAACGTTTATTTTTATTTTTGGGACAGAGAGAGACAGAGCGTGAACGCGGGAGGGGCAGAGAGAGAGGGAGACACAGAATCGGAAACAGGCTCCAGGCTCTGAGCCATCAGCCCAGAGCCTGACGTGGGGCTCGAACTCCCGGACCGCGAGATCGTGACCTGGCTGAAGTCGGACGTTTAACCGACTGCGCCACCCAGGCGCCCCTGGATGTATTGTTTTAAATTCACTTTTATAGAAAGCAAGAAGATAGGTGATATATGCTATTAGTTATTAGCATTGATTACCAATATAATATCATTCATGCCATTTTATTATCACTGCCAAAGAAACTGCTTGAAGTTGCTTCTACCCTAAATTATTTAGTAGTAGATATACCCACAATAATGGGTTTCAGAGAATTCCATTTACAACTATATTTGAGTTTAAAGTCCATTTAATTTAATGACAATTATGTACCAGAAATAGTACCCAAAACACCCAAGAAAAAAAACAATTCTTATGAGAAAAACATCACTGAGTCTTGAATTCAGAGACATACACAAAAAGGCAGAGAAAACAATGGAATATAAATATTTTTCATTCACTGAGACAATGTACACATCATGACATTCATTCAGTCTTCTTCATTTTGAATAGTGGTTTGGGTTATTGTTATCTAATTTTGAGTAAATTGATGTGTGTTTTATTTGATTCCAGCATCAGAATCATCAGAATAATATGGCCAGTTGTTGTCATAAAAAGGATAGAAATAATTCATGGAGTGCTCAGCTAGAACTCAGGTTCTAATGATGGTATTATTTCCATTTTATAGCACATTTCAATGAAAAAGAAAAAAAAGTATGTGCATTATCTTTTTTTATTCTCAGCATAATTCTCTAAGGTTTGTCTTATCATCTTCCTTTTATAGGTAAAAAAAATAAAGCAGTCTCAGAGACTAGAGGACTAGCTTGAGAGCTATGCTTTGAGCTCAGTTATCCTAAAACCAAGTCTAAGACTTTGTCCTTTATCCCACACCTCTGCCTTCCTGTTCCAGTACAGATGCTGATCTCCTAAAATCACTTAGCCCCTTTGAATGTAATTTTTCTTCCTGCAAAACTGGCCATGGGGTATGGAAAGTAAGGGTTGAAACTCAGTTGTTTGATCCTGTGAACCAAAAATTATTTGGCATAGGAATGACAGAGGGTTCAAAAATATTACAGGGAGTACATGAAATTATATATCCATTGAGCATAAATAACATATATTGCACATATGTGTATATAAATTCTGCTGAGATTAATAAAATGCACATTCACTCAAAACCAATATTGAATAAATTGTAGCTTTTTGTTATTATGTATTTCCTCACTTAATGGCTACTAAAAGTGCCATCATTTTCTTGGGAGAACCACTACATTTTGCAGTATTAAAAGTGGTCTCTATACTCAAACTTGTTGGGAATCTCTAAACTACATCATCTCCAAAACACTTTTGAGCTTGAAAATTTTATGAAATTGTTATTCAAACCAGGCCTTACTCAGTCATTAGAACAGAATAAGACTGATTAATTGGTATTCAACTGACTCTGTATTGATTGAACCATAGTAAAATTGATCTAATTAATCATGTAAAACAAGTTTGAGTATTTTCATGTAAGAAACGAATTAAGGGAGGGTGGCTCTCAAAAAATAAGTAAACATTAATTTTTTTTTTAAGAAGGGGTGCCTGGGTGGCTCAGTCGGTTAAGTGTACGACTTCGACTCGGGTCATGATCTCACAGTTCATGAGTTTCAGCCCCCCGTCGGTCTCTGTGCTGACAGCTCGGAGCCTGGAGCTGCTTCCGATTCTGTGTCTCCCTTTTTCTGCCCCTCCCCTGCTCGACTCTGTCTATCTCTCTCTAAAAAAATAAATAAGCATTAATTAAGGGAGGGTGGGATATTTGATAGAACAGTGGTTTCAAAAAAGAAATAATCATAATTCTCATATACACTTATTCTTTTATGATTCTGAGTTGTGGGTGAGATAAGGCTAGTTAATTATATCAGTAATAGCCTTCAAGGGGCTTATAATATCTTTATTATTTTACTGCCCCATCTCATTTGAAATATGTCTAGGATATGACCAATTCTCATCACCTCCTCTGTTATAAACTGACATAATCTCTTGCTAGTAATATTACAACACCTTCCAAAGTGGCGTCCTTTTTCATGCCATTATCTCCACTGATAGAGGAGATGTATTATGTATCTCAATACATAAGCCAGACTGATATTTTAAAAACAGAATCAGATCATGTCACTCCTCTTCTCAAAATTCTCCAATGATATCTTATATCATTCAAAGTAAAACTTGAAGTCTTTCAAATGGTCAAATGCCCTACATGATTTTCCTCTTATATTCTACCTCTGTTTTGTATTACTCTCTCCCTCCACTTGGCCTTTACATTTTGTCTGTGCCTATCTCCATTTCTGGAACCAAAGTTTCCAGTGAGTAATTGTTATTTTGTGCTACTAGTTCCCTAAGGCTTCCCTGCAATAAGTTATACTGGTCTGAACAAGTAGAGGCATTTCGTAAGTACAGCAGCTCAAACGTCAGGAAAGGGCATTAACACTTTGATAAGAAAGCTCTATTTGCTATGGCTAGACTAGAAGTGAATCTGACTTCTGTGGTAGGCAAATATTGGTAAAATTAAATAACAAGTCTTGCCTGTTTGTTTTATCTAGTATTTCCCAGGCACCTTGACTTTATGTTTTATGATGACTTTTATTGTTTTATGATTTGAGGGTCACAACTAGTCTTAAAATCAGGGAAATTTGACGGACATAATGAATAACATAGGTTTAATTTTATGATTGTATATTTCACATTGTCCAAACTGGTATGCATAATAGGAACAAGTTATAACATGCACTTAATTATGTGCCATGCAAACACATTACCAGGGCAGTTTCTGTAGGTGCGGCTCCAAATGTGAATTCATGTTAAATCATATTTACTACAACATGTGAAATGTAAGAAAGAAACTCCTAAATAAAGAGTTTTTACATTAATATTTTTGCTACCATTTTGTGCATAAATAAAATAGAAAGCTTCATCATTCTCTTAAGTTCATAACTCTTATCTCAGAGAAGAACTGTCAAGTATTCAAATATATGAGATAAACCTCTCCAATAATGTATTACACAGAGCATCTTCTAAAACCAATCAACAAAATACAATTTAACATGAAATGAGGAATTGAAAGGGAGTGGTTAAAAAACCCAGGGATATATGTAATGATACAACTTTGAAGAAGTCTTTACATGAGACTGGATTTGAATCATCAAAGCTCAGCTCTACTTAAGGGGAAAAAAGTGGTGACAGGAGAAAATGAGAAAAGGTTTGGATAAGGAGTGATACAACCTGAATGTTACGATTACACTCTTGTAACTCTTTGTGTTTAGGAATGGATTCATTGGGTGTATATCCTTTAAAGGGGATATTTTATACAATTTTCTCAGAGCCAGTTAGAAAGAATACAAATATTAAGACAAAATAAAGAAAAAGAAAGAAAGAGGAAAGAAGGAAGGAAGGAAAAGAGGGAGGGAGAGAGGAAGAAGGAAAGAGAAAAGAAGGAACAGAGGAAGAGAGGGAAGAGGAATAAAGGAGAGAAAGAGGGAGGGAATGAAAGAAAGGAGACATATATACATTGTCACTTAATGTTCACAATAACTCAACAAGGTAGGTATTCCTTTATTTTGAGAAAGGGACAATGAAACTGTAAAAGGTTAAGCGATTTGCCTAAGTTCTTGCAACTACTAAGTGGCTCAGTTAGAATTCAAACCTAGGTTTGTCTGACTCCATGTTCATTTAATCATTCCAGTATGTCAAATTTCTATAAGTCTGACACAGAAATTTGGTTTGCAAGTCATGGTTCATGTGGGTTTTTCAGGTGGCCTACAGGTTATCTTATACCATTAATAAAAATAATGTAACAATGCATAATCTTTACTTCCTGTTGTTTATTCTGTTATGCAACAGAATTTCTGTTTTTAATAAAAATGCAGACATAACCTCATTCCACCTCATCAAAAGTAGGACTTTCCCCAATTCTGAGGATTTTTTTTTTTTCGTAAAGGAAGGAGCAAGTGGAATACATGGTCTGTGAAGTCTTTTGCCCCATCAGAGGGGCCAAAAAAATGAAAATATTTTAGAACAACTTAATATATATATTCTACATGAAGTAGGCACAGTACATATTTTTGATTGATACCAGAAATGTATTCTCAGTAGGTTTACTCAGGCTGAATGCAGAAGAGCAATTATCTAATTTAATCAACGTCACTACATTGCATGTGTGGAAGCCCTTAGGATCCCACTGTTCTTCTGGATCCAAATGAGATAGTTTAATAATTGAAAGAGCCTTCCTTGGAAGTTCTCTTTGTACCTTATTGCCCAAGAAACTATGATAAACATGTCTTATGCTAAAGTCCTCTGGAAAATGAAACAAAAAGTTTTACAATGAGACTGCAGTATATGCAGGTCTGGGTAAAACTAAAAAGACATGTAAACATGGTTCTTACTCTTTGAAGATATACTGTATTTAAGATTAAAAAATATTTTTCTAAAGTGAATGGGGAAGATAAGACATCTAATGTTAGCAATAGCTACTACCTAGGAGTGGATTGGGATGGGGGTGGGCACATCTAATGGAACTGTCACTTTTAACTGTATATACTTTTGTAATGTTTAGTTTTTCTACTATAAGAATGTGTTGATACATTATTTGTGTAAACTTAAAAAATTAAACCAGTCAGTAAAAATAAAAAGAAAATTTCTAGCTTTGTGATTATTATATATATATATATATAAGCAATATATATATATATATATATATTGCTTATTTTTGAGAGAGAGACAGAGTGCGGGTGGGGGAGGGGAGAGATAGAGGGAGACACAGAATCCGAAGCAGGCTCCAGGCTCTGAGCTGCCAGCACAGAGCCTGACACAGGGCTCAAACTCACAAACTGTGAGATCGTGACCTGAGCTGAAGTCAGACTTTAACTGACTCAGACACCCAGGTGCCCCTGAGATTGTTATTTTAAATAGTGGCAGGTTTTTTTTAATGAGAAGGATTAGGTAGAAAATATTGCTAGGAATAAGTAAGGGGAAACACAGCAACTCCAACAAACTAACTCTTTTACTCTCTTTTTCACTTTCCTCATTAAACTCATTTCCCTCTTCTCAGATTGTCCACACTTTGGAAAAAAGGAATTGAAACAGAATTTACAAGACAAAAGTCTGGCTGGCTAAATAGGGAAGTTTTTCAGTTGAACTAAAAATTTAATAGTATTGTCCTACTATTCATGTATTTTTGAGTTTGAAAAATGGTATTTACATAAATAAAAACTTGCAGTCAGAAAAGGAATCAGAGATTTTTTTAAAGTAAAAATTCTAGTTATGTTTCCTGACATTAGAAAAGTTGGAAATTTGTACTATCAGAGTAATGAAGATGCCAAGTTCCTATTGTTTTCACTTTTTGAATGCATTCATATTGATTAGTCTTCTCTGCTTGAATTATTTTTATAGACAGGTAGAATCTGCCACTTTCTAGCACCTGGTGGATACTTTCTGCATGGCTTTGTGAGAAGTTTTCACTTCAAGGCCTGTTGGGTTGGGCTACAAAGCCAACTAGAGGCTATAAATTGACTATTTTCAGATATTCCTTCCAGAGAACATAATGTGGCTCAGAATAACAAAAAGACAGAAAGGAAACAAGACCACCCTTATTGTAGAAAAGCTACATAATTCTAACTTCCCTTTCCCTAAATAAGATAAATAAGCAACTCTATCTTGTTTGCTTTCTAGAAATGAAAGAGTTAAAACAGTTATTGTCTTCCCCTTTCATCTTCACTTTGTCTATGACCTGCTCATAAAAAAAAAAACATATTATGACATGTTATACGTTCTGTTTGTCAGGCTCTTAGATGTAATTTTTACTTATTAATAAAAACATCAGGGTTCCTAACTTAGAAAACTCACTTTAAATATTAGTTTGCATAAATGTAAAAACGCAAGAAATGCCAATCACAGAATAACCATGTTAAGATGATAGGACAAACTGCAAATATAGGCCATCATAACTCACATGAATCATTCAATACATTTAAAACCAGTCTGCATGATGACATCTTGGGTTAGGAAATTTAGAAACCCTAAGACTCCCTAGCTTTTGCTGGAAGGAGATACAGAGCAGGCACGCTCATCTCTGTAGACTATAAAGATGACTATAATGATACAACTCATATGGCACATTTTTGCTTGCAATATAAGACCTTGCAGCTATGACCTGACCTGGAAAAAGACTAAATTAAAAACAAAACACACAAGAACATCAACAGTAAATGAAGCCTATGTGCTGGGTCAAAGATGTCCTTTTCTCTGAAATACCCATGTCTCATCCCAGTCCCACTCATAAATTTATAATAAAAATCATATTCATTATGTCTCATCAGAAGGCATTGTCAATTCGTCTGTGTTCTCTTCAATTGATTAAATTCAAATAAAGCACACACGCTGAACAAATATCTATTAAGTTCCATGTCTTTTAAGGACTCCACTACTTTGTCTCTGAGACCTCACTAAAACTAGAATAATTGGATGGATAGATTTTTATCTTTTTTCTTTCTTTTTTATCGCTTTTTTTTGCTCCTTCTTCTTTCTTCATTTCTTTCTTTCTTCTTTTATTCCTTCCTTCCTTCCTTCTTCTTTTCATATAGCTAATAATAACTAAATACTTACTATGTGTCAAGTACTGGCTAGATGACAGGTATATGAAACATACCTAGCACTGTCGTCCAGGATCTCACAATCTATGGGGATCTCCAGAATAGTAAATCTGTAATTATGATATAATGTGGTAAGCACCAGGATAGGTGAAGTAGGGGAAGTTATATAAGCATGAAAATTGTATTCATCCTTGGGGCGCCTGGGTGGTTCAGTTGTTTAAACGTCTGACTCGATTTCAGTTCAGGTCATGATCTCACAGTTTGTGAGATCAAAGTCTGCATCTGGCTTTGCTCTGATAGCACGGAGCCTGGTTGGGATTCCCTCTCTCCCTGTCTCTCTGCCCCTCCCCTGCTCATGCACATTCTCTCCTCTCTCTCCCTCTCTCTCTCAAAATAAATAAACTTAAAAAAAGAAATACAACAGATTTCTGTACACTGGTTTTGTATCCTCTGAGTTTACTGAATTCATTAATCAGTTCTAGAAGTCTTTTGGTGGTATCTTTCAGGTTTTCTATATAGAGTATCATGTCATCTGCAAGTAATGAAAGTTTTACATCCTCCTTATTGATTTGGATGCCTTTTATTTCCTTTTGCTTGATTGCTGTGGCTAGGACTTCCAGTACTGTGTTGAATAAAAGTGGTAAGAGTGAACATTCATGTCTTGTACGTGACCTCAGGAGAAAAGCTTATAGTTTTATCCCCATTAATGATGATGTTAGCTGTGGGTTTTTCATACATGGCCTTCATTATGTTGAGGTACATTCCCTCTAAACCAACTTTGCTGAGGGTTTTTTTTTATCATGAATGGATATTGTACTTAGTCAAATGTTTTTTTTTCTGCATCTATCAAAAGGATCATATGGTGCTTATCCTTTCTTTTATTAATGTGGTGTATCATGTTGATTTGCAAATATTGAACCACCCTTGGAAGAATTGGTAATAAAAGTATTAACAGATTATTTTAATTACACTTTAAAAGAAGTATAAATAGTGCTTAATGAAAGGTACACATTGTTATAGATTTGGATTCTATTTTTTTAATTTAAATAAAATTTTAGGGGCACCTGGGTGGCTCAGTCAGTTAATTCTCCGACTTCAGCTCAGGTCATGATCTTATGGTTCATGAATTCAAGCCCTGCATTGGGCTCTGTGCTGACGGCTAAGAGCCTGGGCTAGCTTCAGATTCTGTGTCTCCCTCTCTCTCTCTGCCCCTCCCCTACTCATGCTCTGTCTCTATCTCTCAAAAATAAATGAGCATTAAAAACATAAAAAATAAAATAGAAAATATTTAAAGTAAGTTCTCGGTCCAATGTGGGGGTTGAACTCACGACCCTAAGATCAAGAGTCACATGCTCAACTGACTGAGCCTAATATGGTGCCATTTTTTAGACACTTTAGTGTAAGAATTTTGGAATTCTTTTGTTACTTAATCTTTTCATAAACAGATTTTATCCTAAAAGAGAAGGGTAACATGTGGAATAGGCAGTTTTACCATGAAGTCTCTTTAAAAATACATTTTGGTTACTTATAAAAGAGGAAGAAAGTTTCTGAAATAGGATACAAGTTCAATATTTAGTTCTCTGAAGAGTTGGACCATGACTGTCAACAAAACCCAGCATCTGAGTGGTAGTTTGGGTTGAGTTTTACATTGCTCTATAATTTAATAGCTTGGTGTGACTATTATGCTAAGAAGATGACCTCTTTGGGGCACTTTTATAAATTACCCTATACAAGCACTAAAATTTAATTGACTTATTCAGTCTTATGAGATCTATTTTTTACTATATCATTACAAGGTCAGATGGATCTTGGTTTGAATTATAGCTTTGCCACTTAAAGCTGTGTGGCCTTGGACAATTAATTTAATCTTGCTTACACTCATTTTCTTTATCTGTAAAATACAAATAAGTACATCATCTACTTCACATAATTGTTTTAAGGATTAAATGAGACATAGCATTCAAGGATACCCATCACATAAGAGCCTGGAATATGGTAAACTGTTGATTCATGTTAGCTTTTATAATCAAACTCTGTGATCTCTGTAATTTCTCTTTTCAAGTTGCAGAGGTTTCTGTGAGAGTCAGCACAGCTGCAGTCAGTAACTTTTCTATATCTACAAAACAGAGACTCCATTTAGAATGAAGTAAGATTCTATAAGACTTAAGCCCCGAAATCAAATAACTTAACACAGAAAATGAAACAGTAGATGAATTGGTTTGATGCTTTCTTATTCCTATACCCGGGCTTACACTCAAGTACTAAAATTGTAACACAATCCCAATGTTGCCAGTTATTGCCTCCATTCAATATTTTTCAGTTATTCCCATCATATCTTTGACAATTGGACCAGGTTTACATTTTAAAATAGGAACCAATGATGAGTGAACAAGCATCTAATCAAGGATCCAAAGCTCTAAGACAATGTGTTAGGACCTTCTAAAATTCACAGTTTTGTTTTTTGGGGGAGATATTGGGAGAAAATTATCCTGGGGAAAAGGTAATAGCTTGGATGTTTTAAATGTCCCCAAATGAGCTTTAATGGGCTGGCAGAAATGTCACCCAGAATTCTCATGAGCACAGAAGAAGTAGTAATTAATTGTTTCAAAATGTTTGGTACAGATGAACCCTTAATGTTTTGTTTTCTCCACTCATCTCATTTCCTGATGAGGTCTCGGCAGGAAGCTCTCCATGTAGAGGTCCATTTGTTGGTTGTTGAAGAAAGTTGAAGTATATCCGGAAAAAGTTATGATATACATTACTTTTGTGTTAGAATTCATAGCCTTTTTTTTCCTTGTGGGGAGACTTCCTCCCTCAGGTAGCCAATGTCTCTTTGTAGTCCTTTGAGTTTTTACACTCTTGAATTTTGTGTTTTCTTTCCAAGGTATCTCTCAGCTCTGAACCTTTTTTCTCCCATCAAAACCATCCATCAAAGCCTTTTATCTATATTATTCCTTCACAACCATAGCAGATGAGAAAAATAAAATCATTTGCCACTCATTATTAATATCTGGTAATTAAATCTAGCAAGCAGGGGAGCCTGGGTGGCTCAGTCGGTTGAGCGTCTGACTTCGGCTCAGGTAATGATCTCACAGTTCATGGGTTCGAGCCCCTCATCAGGGTCTGTGCTGACAGCTTAGAGCCTGGAGCCTGCTTCAGATTCTGTGTCTCCCTCTCTCTCTGTCCCTCCCATGCTCATTCTCTGTCTCTCTCTGTCTCCCAAAAATAAATAAACATTAAAAAAAAAGGAAAAAAAAAGAAATCTAGCCTGCAACATCAAATCACCTGGGTAGTCTGACAAGTATACAGATTCCAATGTCCCATGACAGACACACTGAATCATGAGCTCTTAAAGTAGAGTCTAGAAATGTATGGTAAGCAGAATTCCCAGTTGTTTTTAATGTGAAAACTACTCTAAATATATTCATGAAGGGTGCCTGGGCGGCTCAATCGGTTAAACGTCTGACTTTGGCTCAGGTCATCTCATGATTCATGGTTCAAGCCCTGCATCCGGCTCTGTGCTGACAGCTCAGACCCTGGAGCTCACTTCAGATTCTGTGTCTCCCTCTCTCTCTGCCCCTCCCCTGCTTGTACTCTCTCTCTTTGTCAAAAATAAACAAACATTTAAAAAATTAAAAATAATAGGGGCACCTGCGTGGCTCAGTCAGTTGAGCAGCCGACTTCGGCTCAGGTCATGATCTCACAGTCTGTGAGTTCGGGCCCCGCGTCCGGCTCTGTGCAGACAGCTCAGAGCCTGGAGCCTGCTTCGGATTCTGTGTCTCCCTCTCTCTCTGCCCCTCCCCTGCTCATGCTCTGTCTCTCTCTGTCAAAAATAAACATTAAATTAAAAAAAATAATAAAAAACTTAAAATAATATAAAAACAGGGAAGGAGACAAAACATAACAGCCTCTAAATATGGAGAACAAACAGAGGGTTACTGGAGGGGTTGTGGGAGGGGGGATGGGCTGAATAGGTGAGGGGTGGTGGGGTGGTCTCATGAAATCATTGTTGCACTGTATACTGGCTAACTTGGATGTAAATATATATATATATATATATATATATACCCCCAATTTATATATATATATATTCACATATATATATATATATGAATATATATATTCACATATGTGAATATATATATACATATATATATATGAAATAATGACTTGTCCTAACTGGAATTTAAATAAAAACTTCAAACAACAACAACAAAAAGAAATAATGAATTGCCACAGGAGACTTCTAGAAAAAGTAATGGTACAAGCCAAAGGAATAATTCTCAGGTGGTAATATTTCATGTATGGTGGCAAGCTGCTATGCATTCTGGATAGGGATGTCACTGAAATTACATTCCTTGAGTCCCCCGTAGTTTTTAGTATAGATGGTTCATGAGTACTTCTCAGCCTTTTGGGCTATTAGAATATTTAATCTCTCATTTCCTCCACCCTCCTGGTTCCACTCAAGAGATGCTTAAGCCACTTGCCATTTTTCTGAGAATGTAGCTAGTGACAAGATTTATATTTGCCCTCGGTAGCCCTCTACTTTTGCCAGAGATGTCACATATAAAATCAAAGAACCCGGGGTGCCTGGGTGGCTCAGTCGATTGAGCATCTGACCTCAGCTCAGGTCAGGATCTCAGGTTCATGGTTTCAAGCCTCGTGGCGGGCTCTGTGCTGACAGCTCAGAGTCTGGAGCCTGCTTAGGATTCTGTGTCTCCTTCTCTCTCTGCCCCTCCCCCGCTCATCCTCTCTCTCTGTCTCTCTCAAAAAATGAATAAACGTTAAAAAAATTTAAAAAGATAAAATAAAATAAAATCAAAGAACCCTCTATACTCATAGTGTAGATCTCACACAAAATAGCTACTATATTGATTAGGACTTTTTGCTTTCCAAAGCCCTCACCTGATGCCACAATTATTATGAGTAAATAACATCATTATAATTGTTTTAATGAAAGAAATGTAAATTGAAAAACCAGTGGGTCAGTGATGGAACACAGAAAAGACTTGGGAGTTTCTTAATTCTCTCTAGTATGCATACCATACTGGATAGTTTCTCAACTTCAAGTTTCTCAGATTCAGTCAAGAGGGTGTTGAGTGTTATATTTTAATATTTATATAGATATGTCCATAATTTGAGTGCTATAGTGGTTGAACTAGATTAACTGATACTACTTTCTATTTGAGAGCAAAATCTGAAATGCTGGTGGACAAATATTTGTATCTGATGACCTTTAAAATTGTTCTAATTCCATGCATTTCATAATTGCCAAAATTGTGATTACATATGACAGTATATAATCATTATTCCCTAGTTCAATAAAAATTTTAATTAATGGCATAAAAAATTCTAAGTATCTTGGAAAAGTGTCTAATTCGATGCAATTTTATAATAATCTATTCAGTCTTTATCTCAATTTGCAAACTTTCCAACTTACTGTGGTTTTTAGAAGTTGCTTATGTTATGATTCTTCCTTTTAGTTTATTTACTTCTTCAAATATTCTGTTTATATCTTATCCTGTTTATTAGCAATAAAACTAACACAAAAAAAGAAGGCTACTTCTGATTGAAAGCTCGTTTTAAATGATATTATTCTTGATTTAGAATCTGTCCATATATTGAGTTTTTTCAAAGGCACATTATTTCAGTAACTATAATAAAAAAATGATCTCAATGAGAGAAATGAGACTCAGAACATAAAGTTGAAGTCTTAATTTATAAATTGTTTATTGAGTATAACAAGTACATAGAGATCCAAGTTTTTCACATTTTCTTTTTCCTATCATGTCACTAATAATGTAAATAGAACTATAAAACTTTGTAATAATAATAGTAAGTATTTCAAGTTATGAATCATTGCTTGAGTAGCTTTATACTAACTTAAACTTCTTTTGGAGGGAATGATTTCAATATTCAGCAGTAGCAAACTTCTATAGGTTGCTTTTTAAGTGATTCCTGTCTAAGAATTTAGGAACTTGGAACAAAGTACATCAAATAAAGCAATTCTACAGTCCAACCTAGTATGTCACCACAGCAGTAAATATAGTTGTTAATAAGTAGAAGATGTGGCTTGGAAAAGCCTGAATTTCACAATGAATTAGAGATCCATCAAAAATTTGGAGCTCCAACTCTCCTTTGACACGATCTCCACTCCAACCACAAAAATGATAGGTTGAAGCCTGGAATATATTGTTGTATAAAATTTAATTTCTTAAAAAATTCTATTTTGACTCAGAGTAAGTGAACATAGATTCCTCTATATCCCCATGGTCTCCTACTAATGCCATCATGTCATGACTAACAAAACTGTAATACATTGAGAGGAGATTTCCCTCCCCACATAATCCACAGAATTTTTCTTCCATTTCTACTTTTTTCTTACAAAGCAATCATAAGTTATATATAATCACAAGTGATCAGTTGTCTAGTAAACCATTAGAATTCATTCTGTGAGAAAGAAAAGAAAAGAAAAGAAAAGAAAACAATCAAAGGCTGAGGTTTCTTTAAAATTTTATCTTTCAATACCTCTTAATAAAATCTACAATACCAATCATTTAAGATCAAAAGAAATTATCATCAGACTATGTCAAGGATTGTAATTTGTGTACTAATTCTAGTACACACACACACACACACACGCACACACACACACACACACACACACACTCACACCAGAACTATTATAGTACTATTCTGTAGTCCAGTGAGAATGAAAGGGGAAGATTCTTTTCAAACCATAGTTTTCAATTTCAGGGAACACAAACCAAAACCTGAAGCTGTGATAAAAAAAAACAAAGAAAGTCAAAAGTTGATAGAATTGTTTTAATTTGCATTGGAAGTTTACTTATTCATGTCACAGGTTAAATTTCAGAACTGAAATTCTGAGAGAGATCATAAAGTAAGGCTGCTGCTCCCCCAATCCTCAAACTTAATAAACCAAAATCTGTTGTTAACAATGCAGAGTATGAATGCACCCTATCTCCATTCCTATTTTCCCATCTCCAGTTTCCCATGGTGCTCTCCTTTACTCATTTTTTTTCTGTAATCTGAAATGGGCTAAGTGCTCTCAATGAATAATCCCTCTGCAGAGCTCTGTTTCATGTATTTAAGCAGGGAGGCTTGGTAGAGGGAAGAGCATTATATTAGAAATAGAAATACTGGATTTGAAGCCTGTATTGATTAAAATATTGTTCTTCATTTGTCTATAGACTTCAATTTTTCTCCTGTATAACTAGATGGTTTAGATAATGGCTATATTTTCTTCAGACTGTAAAATTCTATGATTTGCAATGTTCGTTTGCCTCATTTGCTTACTGTGGATTTATTTCCAGTTTTCTTTTTTTCCCCTGTTCATAAATGACTAGGTTAAGCAATGAGATATCAAAAATTAAAAACCCACTTAGTTGATTATGACATAAGCAGGGATCATATTCTGAATAAATGAATTTGAAAAACAACTGCTCTGCACAATAAAATAATACCATTGCCTCAGTAAATGCAGTAATAATGATAACCAATAACCCATAGAGGCTTTTGATTAAATAGCTCACAAAACCAACTCTACTCCCCTCCCTCCCTTCCCTCCCTCACTCTTTCTCTCTCTCTTCCTCAGTCACAAATATAAATGACAACATTTAATGAATGTAGCAAGAAAATATATTTTAGGAAGCAAATGAACAAAAATTTGACACTTGTGCTACACAAGACTGTCCCAAGACAACTCTCATCTAATCTACATTTTAGTTCTTATTGGAAGACAATTGTGGTTTTAAGGACCATGTAGCTATCATAGTGACCAGTATAAGGGGCAGTCCAGGTATTTTGGTGATGATGATGGTAGTGATGGTGATAGCAGCTACCATTATTATTATATGCAAGGCAATATGCTACTATGCCTGGAAGATGAGAACATTCTTATTTTACAGATAAGGAAACTAAAGCTCAAGAAGACTAAATTGCTAAAGGTTATAAAACTAGTATGTGGCTTTGCTATTACCACAGTTTTGGAAAATAGCGATGATATATATCTGGTCCATATCCAAGATTTAGAGTGGGGAATTCACAGAAATTTAAAACAGCCAACTGTTCCTCAGGAATATTCCCCATGCCCCTCATTTTTCTTTCTCAACATCCTTTACATTATGAAGTTTACCTATTCTCTTGAGAGATTTTATGTAGAAATCTGCATGAACCTTTCCAATCCATCACTCTCTCATCACTTTTTATGGCTATTTGACTATCCCTCTCTGCCAACATGCCTCTATGTCTCTCATAGTCTTTCTATCTGTCTGTATAGATTTCTCTCTAGTGGAGAGAAAATGAAGTCACTAGGCTGAAAACAAATAAATGTGGAACCTAACCTTATACTAACCTCTAAATTCAGTGGGAAACATTTGTGGACATACAACTGTGTGCAACTTGCTTTCCATTGGCTATTTAGAACTCATAAAAGCAGAGAATAGAATAGAAGCTGACAGGGGATGGTGTGGGGGAAATAGAGAGGTGTTCATCAAAGGTACAATGTTTCAGTTATGCAGGATAAATGAGTTTGGAGATTTAATGTACAGCATGTTGACTATCCTTAATAAAGCCGTATTGTATACTTGAAACTTTCTAAGAGAGTAGATATTAAAGTTTTCTACTGCAAAAAATATGCTAAATATGTGAGGTGATGGATAGTTAATTAAGTTGTTCATGGTAATCATTTCAGTGTATATGTAAATGCACAATGTATAGCAAAACATTACATATACACCTTAAGTATATATAATTTTTATTTGTCAACTACACATCAATAAAGCTGGGGTAAATGTAAACAAAGTGAAAGTGGTTAAGGAAGGCCTTTCTGAAGAGAATAGTAGAATAGAAGCCTGGAAGAAGAGACGGGGCAAGCCAAAGCCTGAGAAGAGAGCATTCACGACATAAAGAAAAATAAGTATAAAGGATTTGGATCAGAGAATAAGTGTTTTGTTTTTTTTTTAATAGTAAGAATGCCATGGTGGTTGGATAAGGGTCAGTAGAGGGCAGAGTGATAAGGAATAGGGCAGAGAGCTTAAATAATGTACAATCTGTAAGCCATGGTAAATGACTTTGGAGTTTATTCTCAATGCAATAAGAAGCCATTGGAATATGTAAAGAAGGAAACTAGTATAATGTAATATGGGTTTTTAAAGATCAATCTAAGTGCTGTGTGATAGATAGAATATAGGGGGTCAAGAGTAGAAGCAAGACCAGTCAAGGGCTACTACACTATGCAGGCAATTAAGTCTAGGCCAGAGTTGATAGTGGTTTGGACGAGGGTTATGATAGTGAAAATGTGAAGAGCGTTTTGATTTTCAATAAATTTTGAAGGAAAAACTGACATGTCTTCTCGGTGGAATGGATTAGGTTGTGAAGAAAAGAGAAAAGTCAGAAATAATTCCTAGTTTTAAAATATTTTTCTACAGCAATTTATTATTATTATTAAAGTATAATTGGCATACAATGGTATATTACCTTCATGTGTAAAAAATGACTCCTAGATCTATGACTCTAGCAGTTTGGCAAATAGTAGTGACATTTATTGAGATGGGAAGTACTGAAGGAGAGAGTTTTGGATGGGGATAATCATAAGTTCTATTTTGGTCATACTAAGTGAGTTGCCTTAAGCAGAGCATTCATAGGTAGTTGGGTTTGAGTCTGGTGGACAAAGAGCAAGCTCAGGGATGGAGATGTATGAATTAAGTAACCAATTTGTGATAAAATCTAGATTAAGAACGATGAAGTACCTACTAAAAATATAACAAAATGCACTGTCAATCAGGAAACCTATAATGGAATTCAAAATATACAGTATATGTCTATAGGACAAACTTAGGAATGTTTATAAATAGAAAGATTGTACACATGAACATAAATTAATATAAATTAATATATTTCAGTAATACCCAATGGAGTAAAAAATAAACATATATTTGAAGACAAGGTAGGGCTAATACAGAGTATCCACAAAGGTATGGGAAAATAGGATTAATGAAAAGGCATGATTCATTTTCTCCTTGATAAAGGCCTTATAACAGATAACCATCTGTATGTCTTCTTTGGAAAAGTGTCTTTTCATGTGTTCTAGCCATTTCTTAACTAGATTATTTGCTTTTTGGGTGTTGAGTTTGTTAAGTTCTGTATAGATTTTGGATACTAATCCTTTATCACATATGTCATTTGCAAATATCTTCTCCCATTCTGTAGATAACCTTTTAGTTTTGTTGATTGTTTCCTTCACTGTGCAAAAGTGTGCGTTTATATCTTAATGAAGTCCCAATAATTCATTTTTGCTTTTCTTTCCCTTGCCTCCTGAGATGCGTCTAATAAGTAGTTCCTATGGCTGTTGTAAAAGTGGTGGCTGCCTCTGTTCTCCTTTAAGATTTTGATGGATTCCTTTGTTGCATTTAGGTCTTTCATTCATTTTGAATTTATTTTTGTGTATGGTGTCAGAAAGTTGTCCTGTTTCTTTCTGGTGCATGTGGCTGTCCAGGTTGTCCAACACCATTTGTTGAAGAGACTGTGTTTTTCCATTGCATATTTTCCCCTGCTTTGTCAAACATTAGTTGACCATATAGTTGTGGGTCCATTTCCAGGGTTTCTACTCTGTTCTGTTGATCTGTGTCATTTTTAGAACCAATACTATACTGTCTTGATGACTACAGCTTTGTAAAACAGCACGAAGTCTAGAAATATGATTCCTTCATCTTTGTTTTTCATTTTCAAGATTTCTTTGGCTATTTGGGGTCTTTCGTGGTTCCATAAAAATTTTAATATTGTTTGGTGTACCTCTTTGAAAAATGCTGGTGTTGGGGTGCCTGGGTGGCGCAGTCGGTTAAGCGTCCGACTTCGGCCAGGTCATGATCTCGCGGTCCGTGAGTTCGAGCCCCACGTCAGGCTCTGGGCTGATGGCTCGGAGCCTGGAGCCTGTTTCTGATTCTGTGTCTCCCTCTCTCTCTGCCCCTCCCCCGTTCATGCTCTGTCTCTCTCTGTCCCAAAAATAAATAAACGTTGAAAAAAATTAAAAAAAAAAGAAAAGAAAAATGCTGGTGTTATTTGATAGGGATTACATTGAATGTGTAGATTGCATTGGGTAGTATAGACATTTTAACGATATTTGTTCTTCCAATCTATGAGCATGGAATATTTTTCCATTGCATTGTATTATCTTCGGTTTCTTTCATAGTGTTCTATAGTTTTTGGAGTACAGATCTTCTACTTCTTTGGATAGGTTTATTCCTAGGTATCTTATGGTTTTTGGCACATTGTAAATGGAATCAATTCCTTGATTTCTCCTTCTCTGCTTCATTATTGGTGTATAGAAATGCAGCAGTTTTCTGTAGATTGATTTTGTATGCTGCCACTTTACTAAATTCATGTATATTAATGTATCAGTTCTATCAATTTTTTGGTGGAGTCCTTCGGATATCCTACATAAAGTATCACGTCCTTTGTGAATAGTGAGATTGACTTTTTCCTTACCAATTTGACACCTTTTATTTCTTTTTGTTGTCTGATTGCTAAGGCTAGGACTTCCATTACTATGCTAAATCACAGTGATGAGAGTGGACATCCCTGTCAATTCTGGACCATAAAGGAAAAGCTTTCAGTTTTCCCCCATTGAAGATTATATTAGCTGTGGGTCTTCTATATATGCCCTTTATGATGTTGAGGTGTGTTCTCTCTATCCTTACTTTGTTGAAGGTTTTTTATCAAGAATGGATGCTGTAATTTAACAAATGAATTTTCTTTGTCTATTGAGAGGATCATAAGTTTCTTATCATTTCTTTTGTTAATGTGGTTTATCACATTGATGGATATGTGAATATTGAACCACATTTGCAGCTCAGAAATAAAGCCACTTGATCGTGGTGAAAGATTCTTTCAGTGTACTGTTGGAATCAATTTGCTAGTGTCTTGTTGAGAATTTTTCCATCCATATTCATTAGGAATATTGTCATGTAATTATCCTTTTTAGTGGGGTCTTTGGTTTTGGCATCAAGGTGATACTGGCCTTGTGGAATGAATTTGGAAGTTTTCCTTCCAATTCTGCTTGGGTTTTTTTGGAATAATTTGAGAATAAGTATTAATTCTTCTTTTAATGTTTGGTAGAATTCCCCTGAGAGTCCATCTGGCCATGGACTTTTGTTTGTTGGGAGATTTTATTTTTTTATTCATTCAATTTCTTTGCTAGTTATAGGTATGTTCAAATTTTCTATTTCTCCCTATTTCAGTTTTGATAGTTTATGTTTCTAGGAACTTAGCTATTTCTTCCAGAATGCCAAAAACTTGGCATACAATTTATCGTAATATTGTCTTGTAATTGTTTGTGATTCTGTGGTGTTGCTCATGACCTCTCCTCTTTCATATGTGATTTTAATTCTTTAGATCCTTTCTCTCTCCTCTCTCTTTTTTTTTTTAAGTCTGACTAGGGGTTTATCAATTTTATTAATTCTTTCAAAGAACCAGCTTTAATTTATTGATTTGTTCTATTGTTGTTTTGTTGTTTTTTCTATATCATTTATTTTTTCTCTTATCTTTATTATTTCCTTTCTTCTGCTGTATTTTGCTGTATTTAGGGTTTATTTGCTGTTCCTTTTCTATTTTCTTTAGGTGTAAGGCTAGGTTGTATATTTGAGACTTTTCTTGCTTTTTGAGGTAGACCTGTATTGCTCTATACTTCTCTCTAATGAGCACTTTTTCTGCATCCCAAAGGTTTTGGATTGTTTGTTTTCGTTTTCATTTGCTTCCATGAATTTTTTTTATTTCTACTTTAATTTCTTGGTTAAGTCATTCATTCTTTAGTAGGATGTTCTTTAACCTCCATGTATTTGGTTTTTATTCTTTTTTTTAATTTTAATTTTAATTTTAATTTTTTAAAATTTACATCCAAATTACTTAGCATATGACTTCAGGAGTAGTTTCCATAGTGCCCCTTACCCATTCAGCCCATCCCCCCACCCACAATCCCGCCCATAATCCTCAGTTTGTTCTCCATATTTATGAGTCTCTTCTGTTTTGTCTCCCTCCCTGTTTTTATATTATTTTTGTTTCCCTTCCCTTGTGTTCATCTGTTTTGTCTCTTAAAGTCCTCATATGAGTGAAGTCATATGATTTTTGTCTTTCTCTGACTGACTAATTTCACTTAGCATAATCCCCTTCAGTTCCATCCACGTAGTTGCAAATGGCAAGATTTCACTCTTTTTGGTTGTTGAGTAATACTCCATTGTATATATATACCACATCTTCTTTATCCATTCATCCATCGATGGACATTTGGGCTCTTTCCATACTTTGGCTATTGTTGATAGTGCTGCTATAAACATGGGGGTGCATGTGTTCCTTCGAAACAACACACCTGTATCCCGTGGGTAAATGCTTAGTAGTGCAATTGCTGGGTTGTAGGGTAGTTCTATTTTTAGTTTTTTGAGGAACCTCCATACTCTTTTCCAGAGTGGATGCACCAGCTTGCAATCCCACCAGCAATGCAAAAGAGATCCTCTTTCTCCACATCCTTGCCAAGATCTATTGTTGCCTGACTTGTTAATGTTAGCCATTCTGACAGGTGTAAGGTGGTATCTCATTGGGGTTTTGATTTGTATTTCCTGATGATGAGTGATGTTGAGCATTTTTCATATGTAGGTTGGCCATCTGGATTTCTTCCTTGGAGAAGTTTCTATTCATGTCTTTTGCTCATTTCTTCGCTGGATTATTTGTTTTTTGGATGTTGAGTTTGATAAGTTCTTTATAGATTTTGGATACTAACCCTTTATCTGACATGTCATTTGCAAATATCTTCTCCCATTCTGTCAGTTGCCTTTTAGTTTTGTTGATTGTTTCCTTTGCTGTGTAGAAGCTTTTAATTTTGATGAGGTTCCAGTAGTTCATTTTTGCTTTTGTTTCCCTTGCTTCCGGAGACATGTTGAGTAAGAAGTTGCTGCGGCCAAGATCAAAGAGGTTTTTGTCTACTTTCTGCTCGAGGATTTTGATGGCTTCCTGTCTTACATTGAGGTCTTTCATCCATTTTGAGTTTATTTTTGTGTATGGTGTAAGAAAGTGGTTCAGGTTCATTCTTATGCATGTCACTGTCCAGGTTTCCCAGCACCACTTGATGAAGAGACTCTCCTTATTCCATTGGATATTCTTTCCTGCTTTGTCAAAGATTAGTTGGACATACGTTTGTGGGTCGATTTCTGGGTCCTCTATTCTGTTCCATTGATCTCAGTGTCTGTTCTTGTGCTAGTACCATACTGTCTTGACTATTACAGCTTTGTAGTATAGCTTGAAGTCTGGGATTTTGATGCCTTGCTTTGGTTTTCTTTTTCAAGATTGCTTTGGATATTTGAGGTCTTTTCTGGTTCCATACAAATTTTAGGATTATTTGTTCCAGCTCTGTGAAGAATGCTGGTGTTATTTTGGTAGGGATTGCATTGAGTATGTAGATTGCTTTGGGTAGTATCCACATTTTAACAATACTTGCTCTTTCTATCTAGGAGCATGGAATCTTTTTCCATTTATTTGTGTCTTCTTCAATTTCTTTTATAAGCTTTCTATAGTTTTCAGCATATAGATTTTTCACCTCTTTGTTAGGCTTATTCCTAGGTATTTTATGGTTTTTTGTGAAACTGTAAATGGGATCGATTCCTTGATTTCTGTTTCTGTTGGTTCATTGTTGGCGTATAACAATGCAACTGATTTCTGTGCGTTGATTTTATATCTTTAAACTTTGCTGAATTCATGAATCAGTTCTAGCAGTCTTCTGGTGGAATCTTTAGGGTTTTCCATATAGAGTATGATGTTATCTGTGAAGAGTGAGAGCTTGACCGCCTCCTGGCTGATTTGGATGCCTTTTATTTCTTTGTGTTGTTTGATTGCAGAGGCTAAGACTTCCAATACTATGTTGAATAACAGTGGCAAGAGTGGACATCTCTGTCTTGTTCTTGACCTTAGCGGGAAAGCTCTCAGTTTTACCCCATCGAGGATGATATTAGCGTTGGGTCGTTCATGTATTTGAAGGCTTTCCAAATTTTTTTCTTTTGCTCAACTTCAAGTTTCATAGCATTTTGGGGAAGAAATAGGTACAGTAAAATCTCAATCTGTTTGTATTTGTTAAGGCCTCATTTGTGACCTAGTATGTGATCTATTCAGGAGAGTGTTCCATGTGCATTCAAAAAAAAGTATATTCTGATGCTTTAAGAAAAAGTGTACTGAGTATATTTGTTAAATCCATCTGGTCTAGGATGCCATTCTAAGTCATTATTTCCTTGTTGAATTTCTGCTTAGATGATCTGCCCATTGCTGTAAGTGGGGTGTTCAAGTCCCATACTGTCATTGTACCATTAACAGTGAGGGTTTTTTTTGTTACCAGTGTGTGTGTGTGTGTATATATATATATATATATATATATATATATATGTGTGTGTGTATAAATGGGTGCTCTCAAGTTGGGGATATATATATTTACAATTGTTAGGTCTTGTTGTTGGATAGTCCCCTTTATATATAGTGCCTTTATTCATCTCTTGTTACAACCTTTGGTTAATAATCTAGTTTGTTTGATATAAGCATGTCTACTCCAGCTTAATTATGACACCCATTAGCATGTTAAATGGTTCTCCACCTCCTCACTTTCAGTCTGTAGGTGTCTTTAGGTCTAAAGTCAATCTCTTGTAGGAGCATATAGGTGAGTCTTGATTTTTTATTTTTTTGTCCACTCTGATACCTTATGTCTTATGATTGGAGCATTTAGTCAATTTATATTCATAATGATTATTGAAATATATGAATTTTGTGCCATTGTATTTCCTGTAAATTCATTGTTTCTTGAGATTTTCTCTGTTCATTTCTAGTCTTTGTTGCTTTTGGTCTTTCTTTACCACTCAAAGTGTCCCCTTTATTATTTCTTGCCGGGCTGGTTTAGTGGTCACATACTCTTTCAGTTTTTGTTTGCCTGAGAAACTCTTTATCCCTCCTTCTATTCTGAATGACAGCTTTGCTGGATAAAGTATTATTGGCTGCATATTTTTTCCCACTCAGAAAATTGAATATTATGCCACTCGCTTCTGGCCTGCCAAGTTTCTGTGGACAGATCTGCTGCTAACCCAATTGTCTTTCTTTATAAGTACAATATGTCTTATTGTTGGCCTGCTTTTGTTGATCTTGATGGGAGTTCTCTGTACCTTCTGGATATGGTTGGCTACTTCCTTCCCCAGATTAGGGAAGTTTTCAGCTATAATTTGCTCAAAAAAAGTCTGCCCCTTTTTCCTCTCTTCTTCTTCTGGGACTCTTATGATAGGAATGTTATTATGTTTTGTGGAATCCCTGAGTTCCTTAGGTCTACATTAGTGAGCCAATATTTTTCTTTACCTCTTCTTTTCAGATTCATTATTTTCTTTTTTTAATGTTTATTTATTTATTTTGAGAGAGAGAGAGAGATGGAGGAAGAGAGAGAGAATCCTAAGCAGGCTCTGCACAGCACAGAGCCCGATGTGGGGCTCGACCACACAAACCATGAGATCATGACCTGAACTGAAACCAACAGTCATATGTTTAACTGACCAAGCCACCCAGGTACCTCAGTTTCATTATTTTTCTTTATTTTATCTTCTATATCACTGATTAACTCTTCTACTTTGTCCATCCTTGTGCTAATTACATACAGTTGTTTTCACATCTCAGTTATAGCATTTTTTATTTTGGTCTTACTAGTTTTTAAGCCTTTATGTTTATGGTAAGGGACTCCTTGGTGTCTTGTATGCTTTTCTCAAGCCTGGCTAGTGTCCTTATGATTAATGTTTTAAATTCTGGTTCATGCATATTACTTATAACCATTTTGATTAGATCCCTGGCCATGACCTTTTCTTGTTATTTTTTGGAGAATGAAATCCTCATCTTGGCATTTTGTCTATGTCTCTATCGTCTGTGTTTTAGGAAATGCTGTTGTGTTTCTCACTCCTGAGAGTAATGGCTATATTAATAATAGGTCATATACTGTCCATGGCCTGGTACTTCAGCAATATTTCTTTTGTATGCTGTGTGTACTTTCCTATTGTGTTTACCTGCTCTTTCCCTTAGATCAATCTTCTGAAGAGTTTCTTCTTGTCTGCAGTGGGGAGTGTTTTGACCTTGTCCAGTGTGTGGTGTGTTTTAACTAGGTGTGCTTTGGTCTGCTTGTTAAAAAAGTCTAGATCTTGTTTCTACTTGGCAGAAGCTTTACAGCCCTCTATGTCATTAGACTTGGTGCATGTGGGAGAGATTTTGCTGGTCTTCTGTGGGAAGGGTTTGCTGCTGTTGTGGCTCTCAGGTACATTTTCCTTAAGTAAAACAAGAACCTGCAGAGCACAGTGGGGAGAAGCTTGGTATAAGCAGCTCAGCCCTCCACTATGGGCACTGAGCTGGTCAGTGTTGTCCTTATGTGCTAATGGGCAAGGGTAGTAAATATTGTCTGTCCACTCTCTCATCCCTGGAAAGGGGAGTTCATGCCTTCCATTGTTCAGAAAGCCCCGCAGAAGAGCAGATATTCTCCTTTCATTTGTCCCTGATTTCCCTCAGATCCCTGCTTTCATGCATTTGTTGCAGGCCTTTTGAGGTGTTCCTTTGTTTTCTCTCAAATGTGCTGGCTGTGCTTCAAAACTCCAAATTTTAGGGACCTGACATGGTGCAGACCTGCACTGATCCTCTGGGGGAGGGTCTTGTTTTGTGTGGCTGGTCCTGGTTTGTTTCAGATGGGCAGCACACAAACATGCAGGGCGTTGGAATTTGTGGTAAAGCACAGCAAAAACTGGCATCCCGGTTAGCTGCCCTCAGCAGGTGTCTCTGTTCCTGTGGTAATCAATGGGGCAGCTTTGTGGCACCATGGGTATTTTGTCCCCAGAGATACAGTGCCACCTCTACCGAATGCACTCCAAGAAGGGGTAACTGTCTCTCCTAGTGTGACCCAGGAGATCCTCAGACCATACAGTCTTCTCCTGGGCCTCTGCTCTCCTTCTCTACAGAAACCCCACTGTGCTGGCCAGGCTCCACACAGGTGATGGCATGGACTTCTAAAACTTCAGTCTTTGAGCTCCACTGCTTGTAAAAACTTACAATAATTGGCCCCTCTTGTTTTCCCAGTCAAAAGTTTTGGGGAAGTGTTTTACTTGTGCAATCCCCTGTGCAATACTCTCTCTCTCTCTCTCTCTCTTTTTCTCCTCTCTCCATGATCAGGGTTCCTTTCCTTCCACAGCACTTGTGATTCTTTTCTCCCCCAAATCATGTCTCTGCACTTCCTACCTTCCACATTGTGGCATCTTTTCTCCCTGTAGTTGTGCAGTTTGTTTTCTCAGTCCCCAGATCTATTTCAGAATGATTTGATACTTACCTAGCTTTGTTCAAGGGACTAGGAAAACATCGGGTCTCCCTACAACTCTGCTATCTTAAATCCTCCTTGTAGTGCTTTTTTTTAAATGTACTTGCCATTCTATTTTCACTGCCTTCGTTAGGGGAAAAACGATTAGAAAACAGGTAGCTCACACAGACCTATTGTAATTATCCTGATTTAAAACAAGCTAACTCAGAAAGTTGGAACAGTAAAACCTGTCTCTCATTCAAACACATGAGATCATATAACCAAAATAGAAGCACAGCTTGAGCAAGAAGTTGGAAACTACACTAATTACATGGAGCATGCTTCACATTATGCAATGTTCCACAATTTTGCTTAGAAGTAGCTTCAGTTGCAACTTAATTGTTTCCTATGGGAAGCAAATTTGCCCCTTTAACTGCCTCCATTCTCCCTCATTCATGTAATGGTTCAGACAAGTCTGGACATAGACAAAGATATCTTTATAACACATAAAAAAATAAAAATAAAATATACTAGAAATTATTTTAATGTGTTGAAATAAAAATATTCAACTTCTTGGGATTTACAGATTTACAGATGCTTGGGAGTAGCAGATTCATTTCAACAGATGAAGTTTAGGAAGGATGTCACAGTGCCTTTGCAATAGGGACTTTATTTTCTTTGAAGGGAGAGTGATAAGGAGTGGGTGTAAAGAATAAAGGCTTCGAAAACTCTAGCATAACACCAAACATTTTTAATTTGTTTGGTGACTATTATAACTCATCCATGGCTTAGTCTTTAGTTGCTATCTTAAATAACAAGCTTCACAAATCTTAGGCAAAACATGGGAGAAAAAGTAAGTCAATGAAATGCAAAACTTTTTTTGATGACTGCAAACATTTGCAATAAAGTCTAGGCTATTTTTTTCTTGTTTGACTTGAAAAATGAGTGCAGATGAAAGAGTACTAAATATGGACCTATTACTTAGGACAAAGATCTTGAAAAGGTTAAATCATCCTACAAGAGGGATTGAGGTAATCTTGTAAAAAAATTTTTATGTAAGTTTGAAGAGCATTTTTGCAGTTTTAACTCATTGAAAAAGTTTATATTTAAATAAAATAAAAATTTATATGCACTTATTTTTACTGTTTTCTGATATTTTGAAATACTTTTGGCATATGATTCCAATTCTGTGTTCATTGTCTGTTGTTATTGTTTAATAGAAAGACAAGAGCCCAATCCATGCCCCAGAATTTTACATGTTTACAGAGATCTCTTTAGGGTGATCTTTGGGAAACCAAGATCTCAAGATTTTACTCAGAGGGGGAAAATATACAAAAGGAAGAGTTAGACAGTTAAACTTTCATCATGCACTTTATTTTCTGTCATTCTCCAGTCAGTGCACCTCACTCTGTAGCTCCTCTTGGTTCCTAAATCTGGCAGCTGCTTCTGAAACCATACCTTATTCATTTTTGTAGCTGCAGCACATGGAACGCAGCTTTGCCTTGAACAAATATTCTAGTGGTTGTCTTGAAACCTATTTTGTGCTGGGAAATTTGCTAAGTGCTAGATATAAAACAGGGGATATGACAGACACAATCACTACCCCAAATAGAATAAATTTTAGGTGGAAGGTAGACTAAAGGTAATAAACAAGCAAATATATACAGGCATACCTTTTTTTATTGCACTTAAGTTTATTGTGTTTCACAGATATGGGTCTTTTACAAATTGAAAGATTGTGGCAACCTTGCATTAAGCAAGTCTATCAGTGTCATTTCCTCAAATAGCATTTGCTCACTTTATGTCTCTGTATCACATTTTGGTAATTCTATCAATATTTTAAACTTTTTCCTCATATCTTATTTGTTATGGTAATCTGTGATCAGTAGTTTTGAAGTTATTATTGTAATTCTTTTCAGGCACCATGAACTGCTCCCATATAGCACAGTGAACTTAATAAATGTGTGTGTTCTTACTGCTCTGCCAACCTGCCATTCCCCCATCTCTCTTCCTTTCCTTGGGCTATTTCCTGAGACACAATATTGAAATGGCCAATAAATATCCTACAATGGCCTACAATGGCCTCTAAGTGTTCAAGTGAAAAGAAGAGTCACACGTCTCCCTTCAGCTACAAAGCTAGAAATAATTGAGCTTAGTGAGGAATGCACATGGAAAGCTGAGATAGGCTGAGGCCCCTTGCATCAAACATTTGGTCAAGTTGTGAATGCAAGGGAAAAGTTTCTGAAGCAAATTAAAAGTGCAATTCCAGTGAACACACAAATGATAAGAAAGTGAAACAGTCCTATTGCTGATATGGAGAAAGTTGTAGTGGTCTGGATATAAGATCAAACCAGTGATGTTTCCTTCAGCCAAAGTCTTATCTAGAACAAGGCTTTAATGACCTTCAATTCTACAAAGGCTAAAAGAAGTGAGGAAGCTGCAGAAGAAAAGTTTAAAGCTGGCCAAGGTTGGTTCATGAGATTTAAGAAAACAAGCCATCTCCAAACATAAAAGTGCAAGGTTAAGCAGCAAGTCCTGATGTAGAAGTTGCAGAAAGTTGGGGCACCTGGGTGGCTCAGTCAGTTAAGCATCCAACTTCGGCTCAGGTCATGATCTCGCAGTTCATGAGTTCAAGCCCCACATCAGGTTCTGTGGTGACAGCACATAGTCTGGAGGCTGCTTCGGAATCTTTCTCTCCTTCTCTCTCTACCCCTCCCCTACTCATGCTCTGTCTCTCTCTCTTTATCTCAAAAATACATAAACATTAAAACTAAAAAGTTTTAAAAATAATTAAAATAAAATGTAGTCTTTAAAAACAAGAAAAAGTTACAGAAAGTTATCCAGAAGATCTAGCTAAGATAATTCATGAAGGTGGCTACACTAAACAACAGATTTTTAATGTAGACAAAACAGCCTTCCATTGGAAGAAGATGCCATCTAGGATTTCCAGAGATAGAGAGGAGACAATATTTGGCTTCAAAGCTTCAGTGAACAGGCTGACTGTCTTGTTAGGGGTTAATGCAGCTGGTGACTTTAAGTCGAAGTCAATGCTCACTTACCATTTTGAAACTCATAGGACCCTTAAGAATTATGCTAAATCTATTCTGCTTGTGCTCTATAAATGGAACAATAAAGCCTGGATCATACAACATGGTTTATTGAGTATTTTAAGCCCATGGTTGAGATCTACTGCTCAGAAAAAAAAGATTTCTTTTTTTTTTAATTTTTTTTCAACGTTTATTTATTTTTCGGACAGAGAGAGACAGAGCATGAACAGGGGAGGGGCAGAGAGAGAGGGAGACACAGAATCGGAAACAGGCTCCATCAGCCCAGAGCCTGAGGCGGGGCTCGAACTCACGGACCGCGAGATCGTGACCTGGCTGAAGTCGGACGCTTAACCGACTGCGCCACCCAGGCGCCCCAAAAAAAGATTTCTTTAAAAATATGACTGTTCATTGCAAATGCACTTCGTCAACCAAGAGTTCTAAAGGAGATGTACAATGAGACTAATGTTTTTTTCATGCCCACTAACACAACATCTTCTCTGCAGTTCATCGATCTAGGAGTAATTTTGACTTTCAAGTCTTATTATTTAACAAAGATATTTTGTGAGGCTATAGCTGCCATTGATAGTGACTCCACTGATGGATCTAAGAAAAGTAAACTGAAAACTTTCTGAAAAGGATTCACAATTCTAGATGGCATTAAGAACATTTATGATTCTTGCAAAAAGCTCAAAACATCGATATTAACAAGAATTTGCAAGAAGCTGATTTCAACCCTCATGGATGATTTTGAAAGGCTGAAGACTTCAGTGGAGGCAGTAATTGAGATATAGTGGAAATAGCAAGAAAAAGTAGGCTTAAAAGTGAACACTTAAGATGTGGCTGAATGACCGCAATCTCATGATACAACTTAACAAATGGGATGTTTCTTGTTGATGAGCAAAGAAACTGAGTTTTTGAGATGGAATCTACTCCTGGTGAAGATGTTGTGAAGATTATTGAAATGACAACAAAGGATTTGGAGTATTACCCAAACTTAGACAATATAGAAGAGGGAGTTTTGAGAGGATTGACTCCAATTTTGAAAGTTCTATTATGTGTAAAATGCTATCAAACAGCATTGCAGGCTACAGCAAAATTTTTCATGAAATAAAGAATCAATTGATCCTTCAGACGTCATTGTTGTTTTAAGAAATTGACACAGTCACACAAAACTTCAACAGCTATCAACATTGAAGCAAGACCTTCCACCTACAAAAAGATTACAATTCACTGAAAGCTCAGATAATGGTTTGCATTTTTAGCAGTAAAGTTTAATTAAAGTATGTACATTGCTGTTTTACACATATGCTATTATGCACTTAATAAGCTACAGATACTGTAAACATAACTTTTATATGCACTGAGAAATCAAAAAAAATCATTTGACTCTCTTGTGATATTTGCCTTATTGCAGTGATCTGGAAGTATCCCACAATACCCCTGAGGTATGCCTTTATAAAATATCTCACTTAGTGGTAAGTGTTATATGGAAGATAATGAAGGGAATTGTGGTAGAGAAAAACAGAGGCTTATAATTTTAAGTAGTAAAGGTAAGCAAAGGCCTCTCTAAAGGTAAATTTTAGCATAGGTTTGAATGAAGTAAGAGTCCTGTAAAGACCTGTAGAGATGGTAATGAGGTTGAATTATAGGCAGAGGAACAAGTTCAAAGACCCTCAAACCCTAAGGCCCTATGACAAGCTTACTATGCTCTTAGAATAGCAAGGATCCCAGGGTAGCTGAAACACAATGAAGATAGGAAAAATTCTAGGTGGTAAAGTTGAAAAGAATGTGATAAAATCATGTAAGGACTTAAAGCTAAGTGAGTGTAATGGGAAGCCAGTACAATACTGAATTTTGAGAAAAGGAGGGAGCGGTCATTATTTTACCTAATTTACATCTGGCCAATATGTGAGGAACTGAGTGGGGTGTGGGTTAGGGAGTGGACATAAAGGGAATCCAAGACATCAATTAGAAGGCTAGAGCAATCCCTATCAAAATAACACCAGCATTCTTCACAGAGCTAGAACAAACAATCCTAAAATTTGTATGGAACCAGAAAAGACCTCAAATAGCCAAAGCAATCTTGAAAGAGAAAATCAAAGCAGGAGGCATCACAATCCCAGACTTCAAGCTAAACTACAGAGCTGTAATCATCAAGACAGTATGGTACTGGCACAAAAATAGACACTCAAATCAATGGAACAGAATAGAGAACCCAGAAATGGACCTATAAATGTATGGCCAACTAATATTGACAAAGCAGGAAAGAATATCCAATGGAATAAAGACAACCTCTTCAGCAAGTGATGCTGGGAAAACTGGACAGCCACATGCAGAAGAATGAACCTGGACCACTTAAACCATAGACAAAAATAAACTCAAAATGGGTGAAAGACCTCAGTGTAAGACAGGAAGCCATCAAAATCCTAGAGGAGAAAGCAGGCTAAAACCTCTTTGACCTCAGCCACAGCAACTTCTCACTGAACACATCTCCAAGGCAAGGGAAAGAAACAAAAATGAACTATTGGGACCTCATCAAAATAAAAAGCTTCTGCACAGCAAAGGAAACAATCAGCAAAACTAAAAGGTAACCGAGAGAATGGGAAAAGATTATTTGCAAATGGCATATCAGATAAAGAGTTAGTATCCAAAATCTATAAAGAACTTATCAAACTCAACACCCAAAACACAATCCAGTGAAGAAATGGGCAAAAGACATGAATAGACACTTCTCCAAAGAAGACATCCAGATGGCTAACAGGCACTTGAAAAAAATGCTCAACATCACTCATCATCAGGGAAATACAAACCAAAACCACACTGAGATAACACTTCACCCCTGTCAGAATGACTAACATTAGCAACTCAGGCAACAACAGACGATGGCGAGGATGTGGAGAAAGAGGATCTCTTTTTCACTGCTGATGGGAATGTAAACTGGTGCGACCACTCTGGAAACCAGTATGGAGGTTCCTCAAAAATTAAAAATAGAACTACCCTACGACCCAGCAATTTCACTACTGGGCATTCACCCAAGGGATACAGGTGTGCTGTTCTGAAGGGGCACATGCACCCCAATGTTTATAGCAGCACTATTGACAATAGCCAAAGTATGGAAAGAGCCCAAATGTCCCTCAGCAGATGAATGGATAAATAAGATGTGGTATATATACACAATGGGGTATTACACGGCAATTAAAAAGAATGAAATCTTGCCATTTGCAACTATGTAGATGGAACTAGAAGGTATTATACTAAGCAAAATTAGTCAGAGAAAGACAAATACATGACTTTACTCACAAGAAGAATTTAAGATACAAACAGATGAACATAAGGGAACGGATGCAAAGATAATATAAAAACAGGGAGGGGGACAAAACATAAGAGACTCTTAAATATAGAGAACAGAGGGTTGCTAGAGGGGTTGTGTGGGAGGGGGTTGGGCTAAACGAGTAAGAGGCATTAAGGAATCTACTGCTGAAGTCATATTCACACTATATGGTAACTAACTTGGATATAAATTTAATGGTAACTAACCTGGGTATAAATTTAAAAATTAATTATTTTTTTTTTAAGTTGATGGCAGCTTGGAATCTTTGGTGTAGTGGAATTGGTGAGCAATGGTCAGATTTGAGATACATTTTATAGGTTATCAGGTATCTGCAGAAATTTCACTTTTTTTTAATTTCCCAAATATCTTTATTACCTCTACATCTGCTGATCAAATCATGGACTCTGCTGGTGAACTCTCCTGAGATTTTAAACTTTATTGTCCCACTCTCTGGCTACAATAGCCTCTAATCCTTTCCATTCTCTCCTCTTTCTTCTGCTATAATCATATTTCACCTTTCATATAACTCTGGTCTTTTGACTTCCAGGACTATTTCTAGGTTGCCAAACCCCTCTTGTATTTCTTTCCTCCATCAATCATTCCAGGCTGCATGATCTGCCATCTTATCTACTATTTGACATCCATTTGTAAGACTGTTCCTTTTACGTACGTCTTCTTTCAAGTCACCCACAAACTCCCACACCTACAGTCTCAGCAAACTATTTTACCTCCTTCCAAAACCATTAGGCTAGAATATCTAAGCATATAATTTCATACTTATAAATTTATCTATATTCATACCCATTTTCCCTTGTTTCCCATCTTCCTTTTTCATTCTAAATAATTCCTTAGCCTATGCTGTTTATATTAGCCTTTCCCATTTCTTTAGGGTCCAAAGACTATTAATATTGCCTCCCTCAAGTTTCTCCAAAGGGTTTTCCCTTCAATTCTCTATCCTCTCTAGTTACCATATGTCTGCTGAAATTTTTGACATATTTTTTAAAACTTTTATTAAGTTTTTAATTTTAATGTCTGTATAGTTAAAATATGGTGTTATATTAGTTTCATGTGTACAATAGAGTGGCTCAACAGTTCAACAGTTCTATACATTACTCAGTGCTCATCATGATAAGTGTCTCTTTTTTTTTTTTTTCAACGTTTATTTATCTTTGGGACAGAGAGAGACAGAGCATGAATGGGGGAGGGGCAGAGAGAGGGAGACACAGAATCGGAAACAGGCTCCAGGCTCTGAGCCATCAGCCCAGAGCCTGACGCGGGGCTCGAACTCACGGACCGCGAGATCGTGACCTGGCTGAAGTCGGACGCTTAACCGACTGCGCCACCCAGGCGCCCCGATAAGTGTCTCTTTAATCTCCATCACCTATTTCACCCATTTCCCAGACCCACCTCCCCTCTGGCAACCTTCTGTTTGTTTTCTATAGTTAGAGTCTATTTTTTGCTTTGTCTCTCTCTCCTTTGTCCTTTGTTCACTTGTCTTATTTCTTAAATTCCACACATGAGTGAAATCATATAATTTTCTTTCTCTGACTGACTTATTTCGCTTAGCATTATACTCTAGCCTCATCCATGTTGTTGCAAATATGAAGATTTCATCATTTAGTATAGCTAAATAATATTCCACTCTGTGTGTGTGTATATTTCCATATATATGCATATACTATATCTTCTTTATTTATCTGTTGATGGACATCTGGGCTGCTTCCATAATTTGGCTATTGTAAGTAATGCTGCAATAAATGTTAGAGTACATGTATCCTTGTGAATTAATGTTTTTGTATTTTAGGGGTAAATGCCCAGTAGTGTAATTATATCAATTATAATACTTAATCCACTACACTGGCATTCCCTCTCTCTCTCTCTCTCTCTTTTATCACTAAAATGTAAGCTCCTCAAGAATAGAATCTGTATGTAAATCACCTTCTAGGTGCTCAGTAAAATTACTTGTTTATTTATTGAAATTTCATTGACACACATGTTATATTAGTTTCAGATTTTAAAAAGAATGTAACTGAATTCTGATAATCTATACTTCCATTGTTGACCAAGTCCCTCCTTGACTGATTCCTTTTCTTAGAATTGCAATATTGTCAATCACTTTATTATCAAGACTAACTTTAAACAGAGTTGCATCTCTCTGATCCATTATGCATTTCATACTTTACCTCTTGGAGAAAAACTCCTAAATTATTTGGAGACCCTGGATATAGTCCAAAAATCCCCCTTTTTTATATACTGATTTTTTATTTTTATTTTTATTTATTTTTATTTATTTTTTATTTTTTATTTTTTTTATATATATATGAAATTTATTGACAAATTGGTTTCCATACAACACCCAGTGCTCATCCAAAAAGGTGCCCTTCTCAATACCCATCACCCACCCCCCTCTCCCTCCCACCCCCCATCAACCCTCAGTTTGTTCTCAGTTTTTAACAGTCTCTTATGCTTTGGCTCTCTCCCACTCTAACCGCTTTTTTTGTTTTTCCTTCCCTCCCCCATGGGTTCCTGTTAAGTTTCTCAGGATCCACATAAGAGTGAAACCATATGGTATCTGTCTTTCTCTGTATGGCTTATTTCACTTAGCATCACACTCTCCAGTTCCATCCATGTTGCTACAAAAGGCCATATTTCATTTTTTCTCATTGCCACGTAGTACTCCATTGTGTATATAAACCACAATTTCTTTATTCATTCATCAGTTGATGGACATTTAGGCTCTTTCCATAATTTGGCTATTGTTGAGAGTGCTGCTATGAACATTGGGGTACAAGTGGCCCTATGCATCAGTACTCCTGTATCCCTTGGATAAATTCCTAGCAGTGCTATTGCTGGGTCATAGGGTAGGTCTATTTTTAATTTTCTGAGGAACCTCCACACTGCTTTCCAGAGCGGCTGCACCAATTTGCATTCCCACCAACAGTGCAAGAGGGTTCCCGTTTCTCCACATCCTCTCCAGCATCTATAGTCTCCTGATTTGTTCATTTTGGCCACTCTGACTGGCGTGAGGTGGTACCTGAGTGTGGTTTTGATTTGTATTTCCCTGATAAGGAGCGACGCTGAACATCTTTTCATGTGCCTGTTGGCCATCCGGATGTCTTCTTTAGAGAAGTGTCTATTCATGTTTTCTGCCCATTTCTTCACTGGGTTATTTGTTTTTCGGGTGTGGAGTTTGGTGAGCTCTTTATAGATTTTAGATACTAGCCCTTTGTCCGATATGTCATTTGCACATATCTTTTCCCATTCCATTGGTTGCCTTTTGGTTTTGTTGGTTGTTTCCTTTGCTGTGCAGAAGCTTTTTATCTTCAAAAGGTCCCAGTAATCAACTTTTGCTTTTAATTCCCTTGCCTTTGGGGATGTGTCAAGTAAGAGATTGCTACGGCTGAGGTCAGAGAGGTCTTTTCCTGCTTTCTTCTCTAAGGTTTTGATGTTTTCCTGTCTCACATTTAGGTCTTTTATCCATTTTGAGTTTATTTTTGTGAATGGTGTGAGAAAGTGGTCTAGTTTCAACCTTCTGCATGTTGCTGTCCAGTTCTCCCAGCACCATTTGTTGAAGAGACTGTCTTTTTTTCATTGGATGTTCTTTCCTGCTTTGTCAAAGATGAGTTGGCCATACATTTGTGGGTCTAGTTCTGGGGTTTCTATTCTATTTCATTGGTCTGTGTGTCTGTTTTTGTGCCAATATCATGCTGTCTTGATGATGACAGCTTTGTAGTAGAGGTTAAAGTCTGGGATTGTGATGCCTCCTGCTTTGGTCTTCTTCTTCAAAATTCCTTTGGCTATTCGGGGCCTTTTGTGGTTCCATATGAATTTTATGATGGCTTGTTCTAGTTTCCAGAAGAATGCTGGTGCAATTTTGATTGGGATTGCATTGAATGTGTAGATAGCTTTGGGTAGTATTGACATTTTGACAATATTTATTCTTCCAATCCATGAGCAGGGAATGTCTTTCCATTTCTTTAAATCTTCTTCAATTACCTTCACAAGCTATCTATAGTTTTCAGCATACAGATCCTTTACATCTTTGGTTAGATTTATTCCTAGGTATTTTATGCTTCTTGGTGCAATTGTGAATGGGATCAGTTTCTTTATTTGTCTTTCTGTTGCTTCATTGTTAGTGTATAAGAATGCAACTGATTTCTGTACATTGATTTTGTATCCTGCAACTTTGCTGAATTCATGTGTCAGTTCTAGCAGACTTTTGGTGGAGTCTATCGGATTTTCCATGTATAATATCATGTCATCTGCAAAAAGCGAAAGCTTGACTTCATCTTTGCCAATTTGGATGCCTTTGATTTCCTTTTGTTGTCTGATTGCTGATGCTAGAACTTTCAGCACTATGTTAAACAACAGCGGTGAGAGTGGGCATCCCTGTCGTGTTCCTGATCTCAGGGAAAAAGCTCTCAGTTTTTCCCCGTTGAGGATGATGTTATCTGTGGGCTTTTCATAAATGGCTTTTATGATCTTTAAGTATGTTCCTTCTATCCCGACTTTCTCAAGGGTTTTTATTAAGAAAGGGTGCTGGATTTTGTCGAAGGCCTTTTCTGCATCGATTGACAGGATCATATGGTTCTTCTCTTTTTTTTTGTTAATGTGATGTATCACGTTGATTGATTTGCGAATGTTGAACCAGCCCTGCATCCCAGGAATGAATCCCACTTGATCATGGTGAATCATTCTTTTTATATGCTGTTGAATTCGATTTGCTGGTATCTTATTGAGAATTTTTGCATCCATATTCATCAGGGATATTGGCCTGTAGTTCTCTTTTTTTACTGGGTCTCTGTCTGGTTTAGGAATCAAAGTAATACTGGCTTCATAGAATGAGTCTGGAAGTTTTCCTTCCCTTTCTATTTCTTGGAATAGCTTGAGAAGGATAAGTATTATCTCTGCTTTAAACGTCTGGTAGAACTCCCCTGGGAAGCCATCTGGTCCTGGACTCTTATTTGTTGGGAGATTTTTGATAACGAATTCAATTTCTTCGCTGCTTATGGGTCTGTTCAAGCTTTCTATTTCCTCCTGATTGAGTTTTGGAAGAGTGTGGGTGTTCAGGAATTTGTCCATTTCTTCCAGGTTGTCCAATTTGTTGGCATATAATTTTTCATAGTATTCCCTGATAATTGTTTGTATCTCTGAGGGATTGGTTGTAATCATTCCATTTTCATTCATGATTTTATCTATTTGGGTCATCTCCCTTTTCTTTTTGAGAAGCCTGGCTAGAGGTTTGTCAATTTTGTTCATTTTTTCAAAAAAGCAACTCTTGGTTTCGTTGATCTGCTCTACAGTTTTTTTAGATTCTATATTGTTTATTTCTGCTCTGATCTTTATTATCTCTCTTCTTCTGCTGGGTTTAGGCTGCCTTTGCTGTTCTGCTTCTAGTTCCTTTCGGTGTGCTGTTAGATTTTGTATTTGGGATTTTTCTTGTTTCTTGAGATAGGCCTAGATTGCAATGTATTTTCCTCTCAGGACTGCCTTCGCCGCGTCCCAAAGCGTTTGGATTGTTGTATTTTCATTTTCATTTGTTTCCATATACTTTTTAATTTCTTCTCTAATTGCCTGGTTGACCCACTCATTCGTTAGTAGGGTGTTCTTTAACCTCCATGCTTTTGGAGGTTTTCCAGACTTTTTTCTGTGGTTGATTTCAAGCTTCATAGCATAGTGGTCTGAAAGTAAGCATGGTATAATTTCACTTCTTGTAAACTTATGAAGGGCTGTTTTGTGACCCAGTATATGGTCTATCTTGGAGAATGTTCCATGTGCACTTGAGAAGAAAGTATATTCTGTTGCTTTGGGATGCAGAGTTCTAAATATATCTGTCAAGTCCATTTGATCCAATGTGTCATTCAGGGCCCTTGTTTCTTTATTGACCGTGTGTCTAGATGATCTATCCATTTCTGTAAGTGGGGTGTTAAAGTCCCCTGCAATTACCACATTCTTATCAATAAGGTTGCTTATGTTTATGAGTAATTGTTTTATATATTTGGGGGCTCCGGTATTCGGCGCATAGACATTTATAATTGTTAGCTCTTCCTGATGGATAGACCCTGTAACTATTATATAATGTCCTTCTTCATCTCTTGTTACAGCCTTTAATTTAAAGTCTAGTTTGTCTGATATAAGTATGGCTACTCCAGCTTCCTTTTGGCTTCCAGTAGCATGATAAATACTTCTCCATCCCCTGACTTTCAATCTGAAGGTGTCCTCAGGTCTAAAATGAGTCTCTTGCAGACAGCAAATAGATGGGTTTTGTTTTTTATCCATTCTGATACCCTATGTCTTTTGGTTGGCGCATTTAATCCATTTACATTCAGTGTTATTATAGAAAGATACGGGTTTAGAGTCATTGTGATATCTGTATGTTTTATGCTTGTAGTGATGTCTCTGGTACTTTGTCTCACAGGGTCCCCCTTAGGATCTCTTGTAGGGCTGGTTTAGTGGTGACAAATTCCTTCAGTTTTTTTTGTTTGGGAAGACCTTTATCTGTCCTATTCTAAATGACAGACTTGCTGGATAAAGGATTCTCGGCTGCATATTTTTTCTGTCTAGCACACTGAAAATCTCGTGCCAATTCTTTGTGGCCTGCCAAGTTTCAAAAGAGAGATCAGTCACGAGTCTTATAGGTCTCCCTTTATATGTGAGGGCACATTTACCCCTTGCTGCTTTCAGAATTTTCTCTTTATCCTTGTATTTTGCCAGTTTCACCATGATACGTTGTGCAGAAGATCGATTCAAGTTACGTCTGAAGGGAGTTCTCTGTGCCTCTTGGATTTCAATGCTTTTTCCTTCTCCAGTTCAGGGAAGTTCTCAGCTATTATTTCTTCAAGTACCCCTTCAGCACCTTTCCCTCTCTCTTCCTCCTCTGGGATACCAATTATGCGTATATTATTTCTTTTTAGTGTATCACTTAGTTCTCTAATTTTCCCCTCATACTCCTGGATTTTTTTATCTCTTTTTGTCAGCTTCCTCTTTTTCCTTAACTTTATCTTCTAGTTCACCTATTCTCTCCTCTGCCTCTTCCATCCGAGCCGTGGTGGTTTCCATTTTGTTTTGCATTTCATTTAAAGCGTTTTTCAGCTCCTCATGACTGTTCCTTAGTCCCTTGATCTCTGTAGCAAGAGATTCTCTGCTGTCCTCTATACTGTTTTCAAGCCCAGCGATTAATTTTATGACTATTATTCTAAATTCACTTTCTGTTATATTATTTAAATCCTTTTTGATCAGCTCATTAGCTGTTGTTATTTCCTGGAGATTCTTCTGAGGGGAATTCTTCCGCTTGGTCATTTTGGATAGTCCCTGGCATGGTGAGGACCTGCAGGGCACTTCCCCTGTGCTGTGGTGTATAACTGGAGTTGGTGGGCGGGGCCGCAGTCCGACCTGATGTCTGCCCTCAGCCCACTGCTGGGGCCACAGTCAGACTGGTGTGTGCCTTCTCTTCCCCTCTCCTAGGGGCGGGATTCACTGTGGGGTGGCGTGGCCCGTCTGGGCTACTTGCACACTGCCAGGCTTGTGATGCTGGGGATCTGGGATATTAGCTGGGGTGGGTAGGCAAGGTGCAGGGTGGCGGGGGGGGGCAGGCTTAGCTCGCTTCTCCTTAGGTGATCCACTTAAGGAGGGGCCCTGTGGCAGTGGGAGGGAGTCAGATCCACTGCCAGAGGTTTGGCTCCGCAGAAGCACAGAGTTGGGTGTTTGCACGGAGCGAGCAGTTTCCCTGGCAGGAACCAGTTCCCTTTGGGATTTTGGCTGGGGGATGGGCGGGGGAGATGGCGCTCGCGAGCACCTTTGTTCCCCACCAAACTGAGCTCTGTCGTCCGGGGGCTCAGCAGCTCTCCCTCCTTTTGTCTTCCAGCCTTCCTGCTTTCCGAGCAGAGCTGTTAACTTATGACCTCCCAGACGCTAAGTCATGCTTGCTGTCAGAACACAGTCCGTCAGGCCCCTCCGCTTTTGCAAGCCAGACTCAGGGACTCTGCTTGGCCGGCGAGCCGCCCCTCCGCCCCGGCTCCCTCCCGCCAGTCTGTGGAGCGCGCACCGCCTCGCCGCCCTTCTTACCCCCTTCTGTGGTCCTCTCCTCTGTGCTTGGGTCTGGCGACTCCATTCTGCTAATCCTCTGGCGGTTTTCTGGGTTATTTAGGCAGGTGTAGGTGGAATCTAAGTGATCAGCAGGACGCGTGGTGAGCCCAGCATCCTCCTACGCCGCCATCTTCCTCTTGTCTCTATACTGATTTTTTAAATAAGAGCCACTTTTTGATCATCTGGGTAGAAATAAAAAGAAATCAAAATACTACAATCAAGTAAGAAAAATACTAAAAAGACATGACAGACAATGGCACAGGAGAAAAGTAAAGTTAGAAATTTAAGATTATTGGACTAAACACCACAGAAATACAAACAATTATAAGAGAATATTATGAAAACCTGTATGCCAACAAATTGGAGAACTTGGAAGAAATGGATAAATTCCTAGAAAGATATAAACTATCAAACTGAAACAGAAAGAAATAGAAAACATCAACAGACTGATACCAGCAATGAAATTGAATCAGTAATAAAAAAATCTCCCAAGAAACAAAAGACCAGGGCCAAATGGCTTTACAGGGAATTTTACCAAAATTTAAAGAAGAGTTTATACCAACTCTTCTCAAAATATTCAAAAGAAAAAAAAAGAAAGAAAGAAAGAGAAAAGAAAAAAGAAAAAGCAAAGGAAGGAAAACTTGGAAATTCCTTCTATGAGGCCAGAATTACCCTGATACCGAAACCAGATAAAGACTCCACTAAAAAAAGAGAACTACAGGCCAACATCCCTTATGAACATGGATGTAAAAATTCTCAATTAAATACTAACAAAATGAATCTAACAGTAGTTAAAAAGAAATTCACCACAATCAAGTGTGATTTATTCCTGGGCTGCAAGAGTGGTTTAATAATTGCAAACCTGACACAGAACATTAAAAGAAAGGATAAGGACCATATAATAATTTCAACAGATGCAAAAAAAGAATTTTACAAAGAACATTCATGAGGAAAAAAAACCTCAACAAAATAGAGTTAGATGGAATATACACAGGCCATTATGAAAAACCCACAGATAATATTATCCTCAATGTGGAAAATCTGAGAACATTTCCTCTACAATTAGGAACAAGACAGGGATGTCCAATTTCACCACAGTTATTTAACATAGTACTGGAAGTCCTAGTCATAGGAATATGACAAAAAAGATAAATAAAAGGAATTCAAATTGGCAAGGAAGGAGTCAAGTTTTCATTATTTTCAGATGGCATGATACTCTATATAGAAAACCTTAAAGACTCCACCAAAAAATTCCTAGAACTGATACATAAATTCAGCAAAGTTGTAGGTTACAAAACCAACATACAGAAATCTGTTGAGTATCTATACACAAATAATGAAGATCAGAAAGAGAAATCAAGGTATCAATCCCATTTACAATTTCACAAAAAACAATAAGATACCTAGCAATAAACGTAACCAAAGAGGTAGAATACCTGTACTCTTAACACTATAAAACACTGATGAAAGAAATTGAAGAGAACACAAAGAAATGGAAAGACATTCCATACTCTTGGATTGGAAGAACAAATATTCTTTAAATGTCTACACTACCCAGAATAAACTGCACATTTAATGCCATCCTTATCAAAATAACACTAGCATTTTCCACAGAACTAAAACAAACAATCCTCAAATTTGTATGGAACCAAAAAATATATGGAATAACCAAAGCAATCTTGAAAAGAAAAGAAAATATAAAGGCACCACAATTTGAGACTTCAGGCTATATTACAAAGCTGTAGTGATCAAGACAGTGTGGTGCTGGCACAAAAATAGTCGAATAGATCAATAGAACAGAATACAAAAACCAGAAATGAACTCACAAATATATGGTCAATTAATCTTTGACAAAACAGGAAAGAATATCCAATGGAAAAAGACAGCCTCTTCAACAAATGGTATTGTGAAAACTGGACAGCAACATGCAGAAGATTGAAACTGGACCACTTTCTTACAATTTATTGAAAAATAAATTCAAAATGGATGAAAGACCTAAATGTGAGACAAGAAAACATTAAAATCCTAGAGGAGAACATAGGCAGCAACATTTTCAACATCAGATGTAGCAACTTCTTAATAGATCTGTCTCCTGAGGCAAGGGAAACAAACGCAGAAAGAAACTATTGGGACTTGATCATAATATAAAGTTTCTTCACAGTGAAGGAAATAATCAACAAAACTATAAGGCAACATTGGAATGGGAGGTTTTTGCAAATTACATAGATGATAAAAGTTAGCATCCAAAATTTATAAAGATGTTATCAAACTCAACACCCAAAAAACAGATAGTCAAATTAAAAAATGGGCAGAAGACATTAATAGACATTTTTCCAAAGAAGACATACAGATGGTGAACAGACACATGAAAAGATACTCAACATCACTCATCATCAGGGAAATACAAATCAAAACCACAATTATATATCACCTTAAACCAGTCAAAATGGCTGAAATTAATAACACGAACAGATGTTGGTGAGGATGCAGAGAAAGGAGAACACTCTTGCAGTGCTGATGGGATTGCCAACAAGTGGAGACACTCTGGAAGACAGCATGGAGGTTCTTCAAAAATTTAAAAATAGAACTACCCTGCGATCCAGCAACTGCACTACTAGGTATTTATCCAAAGGATAAAAAAAAAACTGATTCAAAGGGATACACACATCCTGATTTTGATAGCATTATCAACAATGGTCGAATGGTGAAAAAGTCCAAATGTCCATTGACTGATGAATGGAGAAAGAAGATGTGTGATAAAATATATACATGTATATATAATGACATATTACTCAGCTATAAAAAAGAATGAAATCTTGCCATTTGCAATGATATGGATGGAGCTAGAGTATTATGCTAAGCGAAATAAGTTAGAGAAAGACAAACCATATGATTTCACTTGTATGTGGAATTCAAGAAACAAAAAAAATGAACACAGGGGATACAGAGAGGCAAACCAAGAAACAGACTCTTAACTAATGAGATCAGACTTACGGTTACCAGAGGGGAAATGGGAACCGTGATGAGTTAAATAGGTGATGGGGATTAAGGAGGGCACTTGTGATGATCACTGGGTGTTGTATGTATGTGTTGAATCACTAAGTTCTACACCTGAAAGTACATTTACACTCTATGTTAACTATGTGGAAGTTAAAGAAAAATTTGGAAAGAAAAAAAAGGTTAAAAAAATACTATCAGAATAAAACTAGTTCTACACTGAATGGGCTCATTGCTTATACACTAGACATCATCTATTGGTAATTTATTTGAGTGTCATTTCAGAAAGAAATGTTTCTATAAGCATGACAAACTGTAAGATTTGTGTACAAACAACATATTATTGTATTTGGCCACTTGTTATACTGTTAACACTTGATTCATCTAAACTCAACATATAAAGCATGATAATGCTTTTAATGTATACATTTAATGTATAATGATGTTTATACATCAGGAACTCTAGAGCTGTTTCTTTGTAATTTGAAATTTCTCCTATATTTCTGTTTTATTTCATCTTTTATATGTTAGACATTTTTGTGCTATAGAATGGATTAAAACTGTAGAATCACCAGTCTTTTCTATCTTTGAAGCCTAATGTCTCTCAAATGTAATTATATAAAAGATTCTCTGAAAATAAGTCTCTAATGTGGTCTATAATTGAGTATTAATCTGTCCATTTTAGGCTATCAAAAGCAAGAATTTTGTCTAGAGAAACAGAATATTTTTTTCCATTGGTAGTGGCAGGGTGAAGAATGCCACTAAATTTATTCTCCTGTCCCTGTAGGCAATAGTTGGGAGAAATGGTCCCAGCTCAGCAGGGCTCCTCAGTTTTTGAGGTATAACCTACATTTTCAAAGCTGAGTGGGTAATAAGGTGGCTGGAATATTTGTTGAAATATAAATGCAGATCTGTGTACTATGTAATTAACATATTCCTGAAACAATAAATTTTTTCTGTGAGCTGAAATTGGAACATTATGTAAATCATAGGTATTTTTATTTGTGAAAACATTTGGAAGATATTTTGAAGGCCCCATTTCAGAAGAATACCATACAATTGCAAATGCTTTTACTTTTTAAAAACATAGTTCATCGCAGACTAACATAATGCCTTTGCAAATTTCCTAAGAAAATTTATAATGAATATCCATGGCCATTCTGCAGGAACTCTAGACCATCATTTTGTCCCCAGATACTTGTAAATTCCTTTAGAAGAGGAGGGGTGGGGAAAGTGGGTGATTTCTCACACGTTCCACAAATTAGAACTTTGGAGCACTCAGTGACAGCTGCCATATGCATCCATATTTATTAAAAATATGTTCAGATGCAAGTTACAAACTAACCAATTGTGGCTTAAGCAAATAAATGGCTTATTTTTCCAAATAAAAGCAAGTCTTAAAAGCAAGTCTAGATGTAGGTCATTGCTGGTGTTTATTTAGTTGTTCAACAATGCCATTTGGACCCAAGGAATTTCTTTTTTTTTTTTCTGACCCACTATTCATACTATGTAGACTTTCATCTTCAGGCCTGTCATCCCATTGTTATAAGATGGCTGCTGAAGCTCCAGATATCATGTTTACATTCAAAGCAGAGAGAAAGAAGAAGAAAGATTCAGTGCCAGCAGATTTCTGCTTGAAGTCTCACTATTAGAACTGAGTTACATTGTCCCTCCTATCTGCAAGTAAGTGAGGGAAATTGGGTTTACTGCTTTCTAGTTTCTATAGTAGAAAGTAGCAAGGGAGAATTGGGTTAGAAATGTATTAATTAGAGCTAATTAATGAGATACTTCTCCTTCTTAGGTCTGATAAGGTATGTCTCTTGTCACCACCAATGATAGTGCTTTTAGTCTAATCAAATAGAATGGTGCCCACTAATGTTTGCACTGAAAGTAGTCACCTCACCCAGGGATTCAGGAGGAGTGCAAGGTTACTGGTACAGAGGATATTCGGAGTGAAAGTCATTATGGTGATCCCAGCCAGTGCCTTCCTCTGATCTTACTTCATTGCCTTGGGTGAACTTAGTAAATCTTAGTCTCTCCTCTTAGGATTAATTCTAATGTAAATACCATATTTAATCAATTCCAAGACACACTATTTCACATATTTTCACCATAACAAATCTCTGACATTAGGATTTACTTCCAACAAATTATATATTTCTGACATTAGGAATTATTTTCAAAAATTTTGCCTTATAGCTAAAGTTGGCCAGGTAGCTATTAAGATATAGTTGTCATTTCATGTACATGTGGAAACCTGGTCATAGCTGTTCATGTTATAAACACTTCAGTTGAGTTATATGCACTGTTGGTACTACATGTGTTAATTGCCATATAAAATATCTTCAAAAAGATTACACTGCCAGTAAGCATCAGAACAAAATATTATTGTGTAAGCAGAAAGGTATGAAAATGGAACAGTGGGGTGTAATTTGACATTAGTGAAACAAATATGTACCACTGAAAGAGTAAATGCCAGCATTAAGACTTGCAGAATGAAGTGGGAGGCATCACAATCCCAGACTTTAGCCTCTACTGAAAAGCTGTAATCACCAAGACAGCATGGTATTGGCACAAAAACAAACACATAGACCAATGGAATAGAATAGAAACCCCAGAATTAGACCCACAAAAGTATGGCCAACTAATCTTTGACAAAGCAGGAAAGAATAGCCAATGGAAAAAAGACAGTCTTTAACAAATGGTGCTGGGAGAACTGGACAGCAACATGCAGAAGAATGAAACTAGAACACTTTCTTACACCATTCACAAAAATAAACTCAAAATGGATAAAGAACCTGAAAGTGAGGCAGGAAATCATCAAAACTTCAGAGGAGAAAGCAGAAAAAAACCTCTCTGACCTCAGCCGCAGCAATTTCTTACTTGACACATCCCCAAAGGCGAGGGAATTAAAAGCAAACATGAACTATTGGGACTTCATGAAGATAAAAAGCTTCTGCACTGCAAAGGAAACAATCAACAAAACTAAAAGGCAACCAACAGAATGGGAAAAGATATTTGCAAATGACATATTGGACAAAGGGCTAGTATCCAAAATCTATAAAGAACTCACCAAACTCCACACCCAAAAAACAAATAATCCAGTGAAGAAATGGGAAGAAAACATAAATAGACACTTCTCTAAAGAAGACATCCGGATGGCCAACAGGCACATGAAAAGATGCTCAACATCGCTCCTCATCAGGGAAATACAAATCAAAACCACACTCAGATATCACCTCACACCAGTCAGAGTGGCTAAAATGGACAAATCAGGAGACTATGGATGCTGGAGAGGATGTGGGGAAATGGGAACCCTCTTGCACTGCTTCTGGGAATGCAAACTGGTGCAGCCACTATGGAAAACAGTGTGGACGTTCCTCAAAAAATTAAAAATGGATCTAACCTATGACCCAGCAATAGCACTGCTAGGAATTTACCCAAGGGATACAGGAGTGCTGATGCATGGGGGCACTTGGACCCCAATGTTTATAGCAGCAATTTCAACAATAGCCAAATTATGGAAAGAGCCTAAATGTCCATAAACTGATGAATGGATAAAGAAATTTTGGCTTATATATACAATGGAATACTACTTGGTAATGAGAAAGAATGAAATCTGGCCTTTTGTAGCAATGTGGATGGAACTGGAGAGTGTTATGCTAAGTGAAATAAGTCATAGAAAGAAAGACAGATACCATATTTTTTCACTCTTATGTGGATCCTGAGAACCTTAACAGAAGACCATGGCGGAGAGGAAGGAACAAGTTAGAGAGGGAGGAAGCCAAACCATAAGAGACTCTTAAAAACTGAGAATAAACTGAGGGTTGATGGGGGTGGGAGGGAGGGGAAAGTGGGTGATGGGCATTGAGGAGGGCACCTGTTGGGATGATCATTGGGTGTTGTATGGAAACCAATTTGACAATAAATTCCATATTAAAAAAATAAAATAAAAGGAAAGTAAGGGTTGGCTAAAGGAAGTAGCTAGAGGGTAGAGCATCCAAAGCACAGAGAACCACATGTGCAAATGTTATGAGGCTAAAGAATCCATAGCATGTTTGCATAACTTAAATACAGAGTGGCTTGAGTGAACAAACCAAGATGAAAAGAGGGGCAGAAGAATCTAGAAAAGAGGTGATATCAAGGCAATGTAAGGCCTTTGACCCCATGACGTAGAAGGCATTGATTGGTGTAAGGAAAGGGGTGAATTTAATATGTGTTTCAGAAAATGCTTTGGTTTCAGTTTGGAGGAAGCGAGAGTACATGCAGAAGGATGGGAATGACTGCTGGTTGCCTACCTCATCATTTCTTCCCTGCCTTTTTTATTTAGTAACAAAACCATATTTTTAATATGGGCACAGCACCTCTCTGAAGAGAGGATTTCTTGCAGCCTTTTTACATCTCTGAGTAGTTATGTAACTAAATTCTGGCCAATGAGATAAAGGAAAATGTATAGGTTTTCCAAGAAGCCTCCTTAAACAGCAGAAGATTTCATACTTCTTTTCCTTTTTCACCTTCTTGCTGTCTAAAATGCAGACAGAATACATTCCATCTGGAGATGTGGAACGAAATCACCCTGTTGGGAAGAACGGAGTTGGTGCTGTTATTTGGAACTATTCATGCAGCATATCATAGCATGTAGAAATGTGCTACAGATGGCAAAGCAATACGGTAAAAACAACAACAGCAACAGCAGCAATAACAACAACAACAGCAAACCTAGGTCTTTGATGATCATGGAACAAATATACCAGAGGGCTTACCTCTGTACTTCATTTATGAAATAAAAAAATAAATTTCATAAGGAGCCATTCCATATAGTTCATTGTTACCAAGTACAATGGCCCCAAACTGCTCTTTGGTAACCCATCAATGCAGGTAGAAAATACAGTGGAAGAAAAGATTCAATTTATGAAGCAACCAAATAGATAAAATACCTAGGCAGTAACTAAACAATTAATGTGAATGAACCATATGAGAAAACCTTAAAACTTTATTAACATGTAAAAGGAAATGTAAACGGGTGAAAAAAGGATCACATTGTTTATGGCTAACATTAAAAGCGGTAATCATTTTGCAATATATAAGTGTTTCAAATCAACACATCATGCACCTTAAACTGCACAATGTCATATGTCAAATATATTTCAATTAAGCTTGAAGAAAGTAATAAATCTACCCAAAAATAACTCATCGATATTAAACTCTAAAATCAAATATAATCCCAACTAAAATATCAATAAGATCTTCTTTAATTTTACTTTTTATTAAGTTTTCAATTTTAATTCCAGCATAGTTAATATACAGTATCATATTAGTTTCTGGTGTACAGTACGATGATTCAACAATTCTATATATTATTTAGTTCTTATCCATGATAATTATACTCTTTAATCCCCATAATCTATTTCATTCATCCTTTCCACCTAAACTCCACTAACCATAATTTTTTTCTATAGTTAAGAATCTGTTTCTCGGTTTCTCTCCATCTCTTTTTTTTTTAATTTTGCTTATTTGTTTTGATTCTTAAATCCACATATGAGTGAAATCATATGGTATTTGTCTTTCTGTGACTGACTTATTTCACTTAGCATTATACTCCATAGCTCAATCCATATTGTTTATCCATTCATTACTTGTTAGACACTTGGGCTATTTCCATTTCTTGTACATGTTGTACATAATGCTGCAATTAACATAGGAGTCCCTTATACACTTGAATCTATGTTTTTGAATTTTTTTGGTAAATACACAGTAGTGTGATTTCTATATTAAAAGGGTTCTGTTTTTATCTTTTTGAGGAATCTCCATACTATTTTCCATAGTGGTTGTACCAGTTTGCATTCCTGCCATCAGTGACAGGAATTCCTTTTACTCCACATTCTTGCCAACACTTGCTTCTCATGTTTTTTTAATTAATTTAATTAATTTAATTAATTAATTAATTTATTTATTTATTATTAATTAATTTATTTAATTAACACACAGTGCAATATTGGTTTTGGAAGTAGAATTCAGTGATTCATCACCTACATACAACACTCAGTACTCATCACAACTAGTGCCCTCCTTATTACACATCACCCATCTAGCCAATACCCAGTCACCTCCCTCTATCAACCCTGAATTTGTTGTCTATAGTTGATCTCCTATGGTTTCTTTCCCTCTCTTCTCTTCTTCACCCCTATGTTCATCTGTTTTGTTTCTTAAATTCCACATATGAATGAAATCATATGGTATTTGTCTTCCTCTGATTGACTTATTTCCTTAGCATAATAAATTCTAGCTCCATTCACATCATTGCAAATTGAGAGATTTCATTCTTTTTGATGTCTGAGTAATATTCCAGTGTGTGTATGTGTGTGTGTGTGTGTACCAGATTTGTGTGTGTGTGTATGTATACACACATATATATGTATATATACATGTACATACATATACTCACACATACATACATACATACATACCACATTTTCTTTATCCATTCATCAACCAATGGACATTTGGGATATTTCCATAGTTTGGCTATTGTTGATAATGCTGCTATAAACATTGGGTGCGTGTACTCTTTTGAATCTATATTTTTGTATCCTTTGGGTAAATACATAATAGTGAAATTGCTGGATCATATTGTAGTTCTATTTTTAGTTATTTGAGGAAACTGCATACTGTTTTCCAGGGTGGTTGCACGAGTTTAAATTCTCACCAACATTGCAAGTAATTTCCTTTTTCTCCACATCCTTGTCAGCACTTGTTTCTTGTGTTGTTGATTTTAGCCATTCTGACAGGTGTGAGGTGGTACCTCATTCTGGTTTTGATTTGTATTTTCCTAACGATGAGTGATGTTGAGAGACCCTTGCTGCAGAGATCAAAGACCTAAACCTAGTCAAGCTGGAATAAAAATGCGAATTTGACTGGATACAGTCACCATGGGGATTGAAGAAGCAGAGGAGAGAATAAGTGATATAGAAATAAAATTACAGAGGGGCCCCTGGGTGGCACTGTCGGTTAAGTGTCCGACTTCAGCCAGGTCACGATCTCGTGGTCCGGGAGTTCGAGCCCCACGTCGGGCTCTGGGCTGATGGCTCAGAGTCTGGAGCCTGTTTCCGATTCTGTGTCTCCCTCTCTCTGCCCCTCCCCCGTTCATGCTCTGTCTCTCTCTGTCCCCAAAATAAATAAACGTTGAAAAAAAATAAAAAAAAGAAATAAAATTACAGAAAATAATGGACCTGAAAATAAGAGAAAAAGAAAACTATTAGATTACAAAGAGAGACTCAATTCCATAAAAAGAAATAATATCCATATCACGGGAATCCCAGAAAAAGCAGAGTGGTGAAAAGGGGCATCAGGTTTATCTGAACAAATTATAGCTGAGAACTTCATAATCTGGGGAAGGAAACAAGCATTCAAGCCTAAGAGGCACAGGGAACTTCCCTCAAAACCAATAAAAACACATCAACACCACGACAAATTACAGGGAAACTTGCAAAATATAAAAATAAAGAGATAATTCTGAAAGCAGCTAGGACAAAAGGAACTTAACCTACAAGCATAGATACTAAGGTTAGCAGCAGACTTATCCATTGAATCTTGTGCTTTTGATTTTAACCATTCTGGTGGGTGTGAGAGCTCATTTTAGTTTTGATTTGTATTTCTATGATTATGACTCATGTTTAGCATCTTTTCATGTATCTGTTACCCATCTGGATACCTTCTTTGTAAAAATGTCTATTAATGTCTTCTGCCCATTTTTTAATTGGACTTTTCATTTTTGGTGTGAGTTTTATAAATTCTTTTTTTAATGTTTATTTATTTTTGAAAGAGAGAGAGACAGAGAGGGAGGGAGAGAGAGAGAGAGAGAGAGAGAGAGAGAGCGCAAGTGGGGAAGGGGCAGAGAGAAAGGGAGACAGATCCGAAGCAGGCTGGGGCTCTGAGCTGTCTGCAGAGCCCAATGTGGGGCTCGAATTCACAAACTGCGAGACCATGACCTGAGCTGAAGTCAGATAGTTAGCTAACTGGGCTACAAAGGCGCCCCTATAAATTCTTCATATATTTTGTGTACAAACCCTTTTTCAGAGATGTCATTTGCAAATATCTTCTCATATTCTATAGGTTGCCTTTTAGTTTTGTTGATTGTTTCCTTCACTGTGCAGTAGCTTTTTATGTTGATGGAATCCCAGTATTTGAACTATACTTTAAAGTTCCTCGCTTCATTAGACATATATATATATATATAAAATATTGCTAAGGCCAATGTAAGAAAAATTACTGCCTGTGCTCTCTTCTAGGATTTTTATGGTTTCAGATCTTACATTTTGGTCTTTAATCCATTTGAGTTTATTTTTGTGTAGTGTGAGAAAATGGTCCAGTTTCGCTCTTTTGCATGTTGCTGTCTCGTTTTCCCATCATCATTTTTGGAGAAGACTGTTTTTTTCCCATTGTGTATTTATTTCTCCTTTATCAAACATTCATTGACCATATAAATATAGGTTTATTTCTGGGTTTTTTGTTCTGTTCTATTGATCTATGTGTCTATTGTTATGTCAGTACCATATTGTTTTGATTACTACACTGTTGTAATATAACTTCAAGTTCAGAATTGCAATAACCTTGTTTTTGTTTATCTTTTTCAAGATTTCTTTGGTTATTCAGGATCTTTTGTGATTCCAACCATTTTTTATGATTGTTCTAGTACTGTGAAATGCTATTGGTATTTTGATAGAGATTACATTGAATGTGTAGATTGGTTTGGATAGTATAGATGTTTTAACAAGTGTTTTTCCAATCAATGAACATGAAATATTTTTCAATTTCGTTGTATTATCTTGAATTTCTTTCACCAACATTTTTACGTTTTAAGAGTACAAGTCTTCCACCCCTTTAGTTGATTTCTAAACACTTTATTACTTCTGATGCAAATTTAAATGGGATTTATTCCTTAATTTTCTTTCTGCTGCTTTATTCTTGGTGTATACAGGTGCAACAGGCTTCTGAAAATTGATTTTGTATCCTGTGACTTTACTAAATTCATTTATCAGTTCTAGTAGCTTTTTGGTGGAGCCTTTCAGGTTTTCTATATATAGTATCATGTCTCCTGAAAAATTGTGAAAGTTTGACTTCTTCCTTGATGATTTGGATCTCTTTTCTTTCTTTTTCTTATCTAATTCCTGTGGGTAGTGTTTCCAATACTATGTTGAATAATAGTGGTAAGAGTCTACATCCTTGTCTCATTCCTAACCTTAGGAGAAAAGCTCTCAGTTTTCACCATTGAGTATTATGGTAGCTGTGGATTTTTCTTATAAGGTCTCTATTATGTTGAGGTATGTTTCCTCTAGACTTACTTTGTTGAAAATTTTTATCATAAATAGATGCTGTACTTTGTCAAATTCTTTCTCTGCACTATTGAAATGATCATATGGTTCTAATCCTTTCCCTTATATATGTGATTCATCACATTGATTTGTGAATATTTTTTAAATTTTTTTAACATTTATTCATTTTTGAGAGACAGAGACAGAGCATGAGTAGAGGAGGGGTAGAGAGAGAGGGAGACACAGAATCTGAAGCTAGCCCAGGCTCTTAGCCGTCAGGCTCTGAGCTGTCAGCAGAGCCTGAGGCGGGGCTCGAACTCATGGACTGCAAGATCATGACCTGAGCCGAAGCCAGCTGCTCAACCAACTGAGCCACCCAGGCGCCCCTGATTTGTGAATATTGAACCATGCTTGAATCCTGGGAATTAATCCCACTGATCATGGTGAATAATTTTTTTAACGTATTGCTGGATTTGGTCTGCTAGTATTTTCTTGAGGTTTTTTGCATCTATTTTCATTAGAGATAGTGGTCTGTAGTTCTATTTTGGTTTTCTGGTTTTGGTATCCGGGTAATACTGGCCTGAAAGAATGAAATCGGAAATTTTACTTCCTTTCCTATTTTTTGGAATAATTTTAGAAGAATACATATTAACTCTTCTTTAAATCTTTGGTAGAATTCAACCGTGAATCCATCTGGTTCTAAACTTTTGTTTGTTGGAAATTGTTTTGATTATTGATTCCATTTCATTGCTGCTAATCAGTTTGTTCAAATTTTCTGTTTCTTCCTACTTCATTTTTGGTGTGTCAGATGTTTCCAGGGATTTCTTCATTTCTTCTTGCTTATCTAATTTGTTGTCATATAGTCTTTCATAATATTAACTTACAGTTGCTTGTATTTCTGTGTTGTTGGTTATTATTTCTTTTTCATCTATTTTGTTTATTTGGGTCTTATCTCTCTTTTCTTAATGTGTCTGTATAAAGATTCATCAATTTTGTTGGTCTTTTCCAAGAACCAGCTCCCAGTTTCATTAATATTTTCTTTTCTTTTTTTTTTTTTTAGTTTCTATATCATTCATTTCTGCTCTAATCTTTATTATTTCCTTACTTATACTGGTTTGAGGTTTTGTTTGCTGCTCTTTTTCTAGTTCCTTTAGGTGTAAGGTTAGTTTGTTTATTTCAGAGTTTTATTCCTTCTTGAAATAGTCTTGTATTGCTATAAACTTCCCTCTTAGAATCACTTTTACTTCATCTGAAAGGTTTTGGACTATGGTGTTTTCATTTTCTTTTGTTTTAATGTATTTTTTAATTTCCTCTTTGATTTCTTGGTTGACTCATTTATTGTTTAGAAGCATATTAATTACCTTCCATGTATTTATGATCTTGTAAGATATTTTCTTGTGTTTGATTTTCGTAGTTGTCAGCAGAAAAGATGCATGAAATAACTTCAGTCTTTTTGAATGTTTTGATACTTGGTTTGTGGCCAAATATGCTGTCTGTACCAAAGAATGTTCCATGCCCACTTGAAAAGAATGTGTTCTTCTGCTGTTTTAGGATGGAACATTCTGAATATATGTTAAGTCAATCATTTCTAATGTGTCATTCACAGTTTCCTTGTTGGTTTTCTGTTTGGATGATCTGTCCATTGATATAAGTGGGGTGTTTAAAGTCCCCTATTATTATATTACTATTAATTAGTTCCTTTATGTTTGTTATTAACTGCCTTAAGTATTAGATGCTCCCATGTTAAGTGAGTAAATATTTACAATTGTTATATCTTTTTTTTTTGGCTTTTCCCCTTAATGATTATATAGTGTCCTTCTTATTGCAATCTTTGTCTTAAAGTCTGTTTTGTCTAATGTAAGAACTGCTACTTAAGGTTTATTTTGACATCCCTTTGCTGGATAAATAATTCTCCACCGCCTCACTTTCAATCTGCAAGTGTCTTCAGTTCTAAAATCAGACACCTATAGTCAACATATAGATGGGTCTTGTTTTTTCCACTCTTTCACCCTATGTACTTTTATTGGAGCATTTAATCAATTACTTTGAAAGTAATTATTAGTAAATATGTATTTATTGCCATTTGTTACTTCTTTTGTATTTGCTTTTTTAGTTTTCTCCATCCCTTTCTTTTCTTCATCTTTTCTCTCATGATTAGTTGGCTCTTCTTAGTGATATACTTGGGTTACTTTCTGTTAATTTTTGCAAATCTGTTACTGGGTTTTTTATTTGTGGTTACCGTTAGGTTTGTATATACCATATTCTTTATAAGCAGTCTATAGTAAGTTGATTGTTGCTGAAGTTTGAAGCCATTCTTTACTCCTTTATGCCCCACTTTTAATTGTATGGTGTCATACTTTACATCCTTTTATTCTGTGTGTACATTGACTGATTTTTACAGCTATACTTATTTTTACTGATTTTATGTTTCCTACCTTCCTTACTTTTGATTATGGTCTTTCCTTTCCCTTCAAGGGGTTCCCTTTAACATTTCTTGTAGTGTTCATTTAGTGGTCATGAATTTCTTTAACTTTTATTTGTCTGAGAAACTATCTCCCCATTTCATTCTGATTGAAAGCCACTCTGGATAGAGTATTTTAGGCTGCAATTTTTTTTTTCTTTTAGTACCTTGAATATGTCATGCCACTCCCTTCTGAACTTCAGTTTCTGTTGAAAAATCCTCTGATATCTTTATAGGGTTTCCCTTTTATGTAACTGATTTCTCTTGTTGTCTTTAAAATTCTCTCTTTATTACTACTCTTAGCCAACTTAATTACTATGTATCTTGGTGTGGACCTCTTTTGATTGATTCTGTTGGGAGATCCCTGTCCCTTCTGAATCTGGACTTCTCTTTCTTTGCCTGGACTTGGGAAGTTTTAAACTATTATTTCTTCAAATAAATTTTGTGCCACCTTTTCTTTTTTTTCTTCTTGGATCCCTATAATGTGAATGCTATTACTTTTTACTGTATTGCTGAGTTCTCTAAGTCTATTCTTATTTTGCATAATTGTTTTCTCTCATTTGTTTAGCTTGATTACTTTCCATTACTGTCTGCCAGGTCACTGAGATTTATTTTTCTGCTTTGTTTAGTCTACTGTTTATTCCATTTTGTGTATTTTTAATTTCACTTATTTTGTTCTTTATCTCTTATTGGTTCTTTTTTAAATATTATTTTAAGGGCCTCACCGGTGTCCACCTCTTTCTCAAGGTCAGTGAGTATCTTTAAGATCATTAGTTTAAATTCTCCATCAGGCATATTACTTATGTATATTTCACCTCAGTCTCTTGCTGTGATCTTATTCTGTTCTTTCATTTGAGACATATTCCTCTGTCTCCTCATCTTGTCTAACTCCCTGAGTCTGTTTCATTGTGAAGAAAGGCAGCTGCATCTGCACTTGAATGTGATGGCCTTGTGAAGAAGAGGTGCTGCAGTGTCCTACCATGCAGTGTCTTCTGTTCACCAGAACCTGGTGCTTCAGTGGTGTCTCCTATGTGTGATGCATGCATCCAACTGTTGTGGCTGAGCTGGTTTTTCCTTCAGGCCAGTCATCTTCAATGTATCTTTTGCCTACTATGGCCAGTGCTTGGTTCCCATGATGTTAGTGTGTCTGGGGACTCGTTGGGCTTGAGTTGTGTCAGACCAGGCATTTGCCAGAGATTCACTAGCATCAAATGCCAGGGCAATTTTCCTGTGCTGTCCTCCAAGAAGGTTTTGTTGGTGTATGGGTCCTGCAATCAGACTAGTTGTCTGCCTCCAGCCCACTCCTGGGGCCTCTGTATGACTTGCGTGTGTGGTTATCTTTCCTTCCCTCTGGGGCAGGAATTGTTTTGGAGTGGTGGCTGTTTACACATTTCCAGCCCTGTGGCTCCACCATGTATGGGCTCTGGCCAAGAGCATATGGGAGAGGGTTGATCTGCCAAAGCACAATGGGGCGGGGGGCAGTGTGGCAGTACTAGCAAAGTTTGAGTGTCACTGTTTCTTTGTGAGAGGGACCCTGCAGTGCCCATACTGATGTACACTGTCCATAAGGGTGGACTGGCAGAAGCACAAAGCTGGGGGGAGAGGGGGAGAGAGTAGCAGTGCTAATAAGATAAGTAGGGAGTCCCACAGGTAGTTGTGTGCTTACACTGGGAAATGGGGGATGAAAGTGATGCCTGTCAGTTCCATTGTTTCTGGGGGAGTTCCCCAGTGATTTATGTCACTCCAGGACATGCTCTGAGATTAGTAAATAACTGCCCCTCCCATATGCTCCAGGTGACTTTCAAACTTCTACTTCTATGTTGTATCTTCTTGGACTGTTTATGGTGCTCTTTCTTAAAGTGTAGGGACTCAGTTTTCTCTTGCCCACTGGCTCTCCCTATTCAAGCCCACTGATTTTTTTTTAATTTCAGGTTTTAAGTCTTGCTACTTGTAAGAACACAAGAAATTCGGCCTCCTTGGTTTTCAAAGTCAAATGTTATGGGGATTCATCTTCACCATGGGGCTCCCTGGTGTGGGGGTCTGTTTCTTTCACCTCTCCATGCCTTCAATATCCATCCTTTTCATGGACATTCTTGTGAGTCTGTTTAATTCCCAATGGTGTCTCCACCTTCCTTATCTTCTTCATTGTGGTCTCTTCTCTACCTTTAGTTGTTGAATTTGTTTTTCCAGTCTTAAGATTATTTTCTGGGTTATTTACACTGAGGTAAGTATTATCTAGTTGTATCTGGGATGAGGTGAGCCTAAGGTCCTCTTACTCCATCACCTTCCCCAGGAGTCCTTCCATATATCATACTTTCTCTATAGTCATTGTGTGGAAATAATAGTTTAAAGTCACTGCTGCTTTTCTTTCATTGTCCAATCTTCAACCTCTTTTGATTTGTTTTCCACATTATTACCCCAGTGAAATCTATTTTGATAGTATCACAGTGGGCCTTCCAATTGCCATACTGAATGGACAAATTTTAGTGTTTAAATAGAAAATAAAAATCATACTTCCTTTGTCCAGACTATGAGGCCCTTGATAATGTGGCCCTTACTTACATTTATAGGTTCATCTCCCTCTCTATATATACCCTGATCTCCAACTATGTTCAAATGTTTGCAATTCAAAGAGTATACAATAATTTTTCCCAACACTTTTGTATATGTTGTTTCTCCATACTGGAAAACTCATGTACTTGATGAACTAGTTTTAAAACTAAACATAATGTGACAACCAGATGAAACTTTAGCAAATCTCCTTAGTCAAAGATAAACCTTTTTTCTTCTATATAATACCATAGCACCTCACCCATATAGCACTAATTGCATTACTGTAGTGTTTCATTTACAACTCTTTCTCCCCTCCAGACTGTGAGACCCTGGGAACAGGAAGAAGACAACTTTCAAATTATCTTCATATCTTTACACAGATCTTAAAACAACATATATTGATGTTTAGTAAATACTTGATGAGTAAATAAATGAATAAATATTATCAGTAAACATTTATTGGGAATCTACTATTCTCAGGCTTGTGCTAGGTGCAGAGTAAGTCAAATAAAGTACATGACATGGTGTTGATCCTCAGCTCACTTCCAATCTAGTTAAAATAACAGAACTAATATAAAACAGATATATACATAAATAAAAACATAGGGTATCCACAATAAGTGCCAAATGGGAGATAAGGACAAATGTTATGGGACAATGAATGAAGAAAGATGATAAAGAGGAAAGAAGTAATCTGGGCTGGAAGCGTGAACTTTTCCCCAAAAGATTGGCAGAATTTTGTTAGGATGAAGAAATGGCCATTTTTGACAGAAATTATGAAATGAGCAAATATACCAAAGCAGGGACACATGTACTATGTTCAGGGAACTGCTACTAGAAACATCTATTAAGAGTGGAAAGTTCAGGGGCGCCTGGGTGGCGCAGTCGGTTAAGCGTCCGACTTCAGCCAGGTCACGATCTCGCGGTCCATGAGTTCGAGCCCCGCGTCGGGCTCTGAGCTGATGGCTCAGAGCCTGGAGCCTGTTTCCGATTCTGTGTCTCCCTCTCTCTCTGCCCCTCGCCCGTTCATGCTCTGTCTCTCTCTGTCCCAAAAATAAATAAAAACGTTAAAAAAAAAAAAGAGTGGAAAGTTCAAAACCTAGTTCTACCACTTTCTCACTGTGTGATCTTGAGTCCCCTCACTAGTAAAAGAGGATTACAATGTTTCTTATCTCATAGGGTTGTCAGGAAATTAAATATATAATATTAAATATTAATATTAATATTTAATATATATTATAGACATATATACACATATATAATGCTTTATATTATATAAATGTATTTATTACATTGTTTATATATTATATATAAATATATAATATACATTTAATAATAGGTATATTATTAGATATGTATTTATATATTACAAAAACATATACATAGGTATGACCCATAGTAAGCACTAAATAAATACTATTTTGTTGTTACTATTAATAGGGAGTAATACAAATACAATATAGGTTGAAACCAATGGTGCCTGCTGGCACTTTATCCCTGGAGAGGCAATGCCACTTCTAGATGGGCTCCAGTCTTTGAGCCCTTCTGGTGCAAAAACTCACAAAAATAAGACCCTCTCATTTTCCCAGCCAATGGTTTTGGGGAAGTATTTTCCTTTTGTAACCCCCTGTGTGCTTTTCTCTCTTTCTCTCTCTCTCTCTCTCTCTCTCTCTCTCTCTCTCAATGAATGTAAATGAATATAAATCTAAATGAATGTAAATGCCAGAGTGTATTGGGTTTATTCCTTAGTTCACAAAACATTTCCCCCTTGATCAGGGGAGTGTCCCATATAAAGTTTTGTTTTATGAAGACTGATGTAAGAATATTGTATAAGATAGAGAGACCAGTTAAGAAGCAACTGTACTGGTCCAGAGTGAAGTTCTGAGGCTATAAATAAGATGGTTATTTCATTCATGGGAATGAAAACGATAACAAAGCACTGAAAATAATCTAAAGGACCTGGTGATTAGATATTGGAGGTAAACAAAACAGATGAGTTAGTGGAACTCCAACATTTTCAACATTTAGTGGCTAAGAAAGGGGAGCAGCTAAGGTAGCAGAGTAGTAGGAGGATCCTAGGCTTGCCTCATCCTTTGAACACAGCTAGATAAATCTCAAATCATTCTGAATACCCAAGAAATAGGTATGAGGAATGGCAGAAAAAAAATCTGAACAACCAGAGGGAAAGAAGAGGTTACATCGTGGAAGGTAACAGGTGCAGAGATGTGGTTTGGGGGAGAAACAGATCCTGGGTTCTGTAAAGGGGAGAGAGCCCCAGTCACGGAGAGAGGAAAGAGATTAGAGAGAGAGAGAGAGAGAGCACACAGGGGATTGCCAAAGTAAAATACTTCCCCAAAACCATTGGCTGGGAAAATGAGAGGGTCTTATTTTTGTGAGTTTTTACACCAGAAGGGCTCAAAGACTGGAGCCCATTTAGGAGAAGTGGCATTGCCTCTCCAGGGATAAAGTGCCAGCAGTCACCATTTTCCTCCCCCACCCCTCAACATAGGCACCTCTGCTAAGGGCAGCTAACCTGGACACTGGCTCTTTACTATACTTTACTTCAAACCCCATGCTACTGTGCTCTGGTGTGACTGCTTTTCTAGGTCAAACCTGCATCAGACCAGTGCATCAAGACCCTACTACAAAAGACTAGTATAGCTTCTCTACACCAGTTGCTTTGAGTATGAGGTTTTAAAACTCAGCTGATTTGGTTGGTGTAGAGCCCAAAGTGCACTGTGCTGCTCCAGGTGGGCTAGCAACAGAAATTGTGAAGGCAGAGATCTGAAGGACACCTGGGATGCATGAGGGGACATTGTTCACTCTTCTGGGAAAGCTTTCCAGGCAGCAGCAAGCACAGACTCCCATCTCCATGAATGAATGATCTGGCTGGTGCCATTTCCCTTCCCCACCCCTCAGCATAAACTAAATTCAGTAAACAGTACAGCACCAACACTGGTGGCCTAAACTGCTTATACCAAGCCCTGACCCCCTGCACTCTGCTTTTCTCAGGGAAGTAAGCCTGATAACCAGCACAGCAGTTGGCACTTACCTCAGACGACCAGAACAAACGCTACATGCACCATGTCTACTGACCATAGAGATCTGTAAAGCTTCAATTATGGAGTAAATATCATCAGGTCTCTTAAAAAGCAGACCAGAGCACACCTAGTTAAAACTCACCACACTATGGCCAAGGTCCAAGCACTCCACACTGCAGGAAAGGATAAAATCTGCAGAGGACTGACCTTACAGATAGAGCAGACAATCAGCAGCAGAGTGAAGGTAGCATACACGAAAGACATTTTTTGAAGTGCCAGGTCCTGGAAAGTATATGACCACTTTTTAATAAAACAATTACTCTTTTAAGGAGCAAGAAACATAACAGACTATCCTAACATAGAGAAGAAGACAGAGACCCAGACAAAATGCCAAGATGGAGGAATTCATCCCAACTCAAAGAACAATGAAAGGTCAGAGTCAGGGATCTAATTGAAACAGATATAAGTAATATCCAGAATAAGTAAAATCCAGAATTTAAAACAACAATCGTAAGGGTATTAGCTGGGCTTCAAAAAAGCATAAAAGACACGAGGGAGTCCCTTTCTTCCCAGACAGAGGGGCTAAAAATCCATCAGGCCAAAATGAAAAATGTAATAACCAAGAACCAAGAAATTGATGTAATGACCACAAGGAGGGAGAAACAGTTATATACAAGTTATATGCAAGGGAGAAACACTTATATACAAGTAAAATTATGGAAAATAATAAAAGAAAAAGAGCTAAAGAAAACATGGATCATAAAAGTAAACTTAAGGAACTCAGTGACTCTGTAAAGCATAATAACATTCATATTATAGGAGTTTTGTAAGAAGAAGAGAGGGAAGAGAGGGTAGAAGGTTTACTTGAGTAAATAATAGCTGAAAACTTCTTTACTCAGGGGAAGGAAACAGTCATCAAAAACCAGAGGCACAGAGAACTTTTACCAAAATCAACAAAAGAGGGTCAACACCAAGACATATTGTAGTTAAACTTGCAAAATATAGGGATAAAAATATCCAAAAAGCAGCAAGACAAAAGAAGTCCCTAACTTACAAGGGAAGAAAAATAAAGTAGGCAGCAGATGTCTACACAGAATCTGGCAGGCAAGAAGGGCATGCATGATATATAAAAGATGCTTATAGAGGAAAATAGGGAGCCAAAAATGCTCTATCCAGCAAGGTGATAATTCAGAATAGAAGGAAGGATGAAGAATTTCCCAGACCAACAAAAACTAAAGGAGTTTGTGACCAGTATACCAGCCCTGCAAGAAATATTGAAGGGGTTTCCTTGAATGGGACAGAAAGGCCAAAAGTGACAAAGATCAGAAAGGAATAAAGAAAATACCCAGAAACAAGGATTTAACAGTAATGCAATGGCACTAAATTCATATCTCTCAATAATTATTCTGAATATAAATGTATTAAATGCTCCAATCAAATGATACAGGGCTTCAGAAGTATTAAATAAAAAGTTCCATTATATACTGCCTACAAGAGACTCATTTTAGATATAAAGACCCCTGCAGATTGAAAGTGAGTAGAGGGAGAAACATTAACCATGCAAATGGATGTCAAAAGAAAGCCAGAATAACAATACTTATCAGACAGAGTATATTTTTAAACCAAAGACTATAACAAGAGATGAAGAAAGACACCATATTATAATAAAGGGATTTATCCAACAAGAAGATCTAACAATTATAAATATACATGCCCCAAATTGTGATACTAAAACAACAAATAACAAACAAAGGATCTCATTGATAATAGTACAATAATAGGGAACTTTAACACCCACTGACATCATTGGACAGATCATCTAGGCAGAAAATCAACAAAGAAAAACTGGCTTTGAATGACACATTGGACCAGATGGATTTAACAAATATATTCTGAAAATTTCATCCTAAAGCAGCAGAATGCACATTCTTTTGAGTGCGCATGGGACATTTCCCAAAATTGTTGACATACTACATCACAAATAAAGCCTCAACAAGTACAAAAAGATTCAGATCATACCATGAATTTCTTCCAACCACAACACTATGAAAATAGAAGTTAAGCACAAGAAAAAAATTGGTAACACCCCAGGGTTAAAGGAGGTTATGTCTGTGGAAATTTTCTATTTCTTCCTGTTTCAGTTTTGGTCAAAAAACATGTTAATAAAGAATGCAGGTGAAAGAACAAGTTACCAAAGAATGAACAGGTCAAGCAGAAAATTAAAGAAATTGAAAACCAAATGAAAATGAAATCATAATGGTCAAAAACCTCTGAGATGCAGCAAAAGCAATCATAAGAGGGAAGCACATAGCAATACAGGATTATCTCAAGAAGCAAGATCTCAAATATGCAACCTACCCTTACACCTAAAAGAGCTAGAACAAGAAAAACAAATGAAGCCTAAAGCCAGCAGAAAAAGGGAAATAATAAAGAGTAGAGTAGAACTCAGGAAACAACAGATGTTGGTGAATATGCAAAGAGAAAGGAACACTATTGCACTGTTGGTGGGAATGCAAACTAGTTCAGCTACTCTGGAAAACAGTATGCGGGTTCCTCAAAAAATTAAAAATACAATGACCTTAAAATCCAGCAATTGTACTACTAGGTATTTATTCAAAGTATAAAAAAAATACCTATTCAAAGGGGCACATCCACCATAATGTTTATAGCAGCGTTAACAACAATAGCCAAATTATGGGAAAAGCCCAAATATCCAATAACTGATGAATGGATAAAAAAGATGTGGTACATATATACAATGGACTAGTATTCAGCGATCAAAAAGAATGAAATCTTGCCATTTGCAAAACATGAATGGAACGAGAGTGTTATGCTAACCAAAATAAGTCAGGCAAAGAAAGACAAATATCATATGATTTCACTCCTGTTTGTTTGGCATTTAAGAAACAAAAAAGATGAACATAGGGGAAGCGAAGGAAAAATAAGACGAAAACAGAGAGGGAGGCAAACCATAAGAGACTCTTAAATACAGAGAACAAACTGAGGATTTCTAGAGGGGAGATGGGTGGTGGGGGGGATAGGCTACATGTGTGATGGGCATTAAAGAGGACACATGCTGGGATGAGCATTGGGTGCTATATAGAAGTTATGAATCACTGGATTCTACTCTTGAAACCAACACTACACTGTATATTAACTAACTTGAATTTAAGTTAAAGAAATGAAATAAATGATACTGAAACAAACAAACAAAAAACACAGTATAACAGATCAATAAACCAGGAACTTGTTCTTTGAAGGAGTTGTTAAAATTTATAAACCTGTAGTCAGGCATATGAAAAAGAAAAGACAAAGGACTCAAAATCACTAATGAAAGAGGATAAATCACAACCAACACCAGAGAAATACAAAAAGTATATATTATGAAAAACTATATGCCAACAAACTGAGAAATCTGAAAGAAATTAATAAATCCTAGAAACATATATTACCAAAACTGAAACAGCAATAGATAGAAAACTTGAACAGACCGATAACCAGCAAAGAAATTGAATCAGTTATGAAAAATATCCCAACAAACAAAAGTCCAGGGTCAGATGATTTTCCAGGGGAATTCTACCAAACATTTAAAGAATAGTTAATACCTATTTTTCTCAAACTATTCCAAAAAAATGGAAAGAAAACTTCCAAACTCCTTCTATGAAGCCAGCATTACCTTGATTCCAACACTGACAAAGATCCCATCAAGGAGGAGAATTACAAGCCAATATCCCTGATGAACAAGGATGCAAAAATTATCAAAACTATTTTGGGAAATAGAATCCAACAGTGTATTAAAAGAATCATTCATCACAACCAAGTGGGATTTATTCCTGGGTTGCAAGCATGGTTCAATATTCACAAATCAATCAATGTGATATATCATATTAATTAAAGAGAGGGTACGAACAATATTATCTTCTCAGTAGATACAGAAAAAAAACATTTGACAAACTAAAGCATCAATTTTTGATAAAAACCCTCAACAAAGTATGCATAGAGGGAACATACCTCAACATCATAAATGCCATATATGAATAACCCACAGCTAATTTCATCCTCAGTGGAGAAAAACAGAGTTTTTTCTCTATGGTCATGAACAATACAGGGATGTCCACTCTCACCACTGTTATTTAATGTAGTGCTGGAAGTCTTAGGCTCATCAATCAGAGACAACAAAGAAATAAAAAGGCATCAATCAGCAAAGAAGAAGTCAAAATTTCACTATTTGTAGGGGACATGATATTCCAAGTAGAAAACATGAAAAATTCCATCAGAAAAATCACTAGAACTGATACACAAATTCAGTAAAGTCACAGGTTACAAAATCAATGTAAAGAAATATGTTGCATGACTATATCAATAATGAAGCAGCAGAAATGGAAATCAAGGCATCAATCTCATTTACAATTGCACCAAAAACCATGACATACATAGTAATAAATCTAATAAAAATCTGTAGTCTGAAAGCTATAAAACACTGATGAAGAAATTGAAGAAGACACAACGAAATAGAAAGACATTGCATGCTCGTGGATTGGAAAAACCAATTTTTCTAAAATGTCTATATTACCCAAAGTAATCTATGCATTTAATGCAATCCCTGCCAAAATACCATCAGCATTTTTCACAGAGCTAGAACAAACAATCTTTAAATTTGTATGGAATCATGAAAGACCCCAAATAGCCAAAGCAGTCTTGAAAAACAAAAGCAAAGCTGGAGGACTCACAATTCCAGATGTTAAGTTATATTACAATGTGATCAAGATGGTATGGTACTGGCACACAAAAACAGACAAATAGATCAATGAAACAGAATACAAAACCTAGAAATGGACCCACAACTGTGTGGTTAACTAATCTTTGACAAGTCAGGAAAAACTGTCCAATGGAATGAAGACAGTCTCTACAACAGACAGTGTTGGAAAAACTAGATAACCACATGCAGGAGAATGAAACTGGACCACTTTCTTACACCATACATAAAAATAAATTCAGAATGGATGAAATGTCTAAATGTCCGACAGGAAGCCATCAAAATCCTAAAGAACACAGGCAGTAACCTCTTTGACATCATTTGTATTAACTGCTTTCTAGATATGTCTCCTGAGGCTAGAGAAAGAAAAGTGAAAATGAACTACTGGGATTTCATCAAGATAAAGAGCTACTGCACAATGAAGGAAACAATCAACAAAACTAAAAGGCAACCTATGGAATGGGAGGAGATATTTGCAAATGACATATCAAATAAAGAGCTAGTATACAAAATCTATAAAGAACTTATCAAACCCAACACCCAAGAAACAAATAATCCAGTTAAGAAATGGGCTGAAGAAGTGAATATACTCTTTTACAATAGACTTCGAGATGGCTAACAGACACATTAAAAGATGTTCAACATCACTCATCATCAGGGAAATACAAATCAAAACTACAATGCGATATCATCTAATACCAGTCAGAATGGCTAAAATTTACAACACAGGAAACAACAGAAATTGGTGAATATGTGGAGAATTGGGAACCCTCTTGCACTGTTTGTGGGAATTCAGTTTTGCATCCACTCTGGAAAACAGTATGGAGTTTTCTCAAAAAAGCTAAAAATACAACTACACTTCAGTGCAGCAATTGCAGTACTAGGTAATTACCCAAAGATAGAAAAATACTGATTCAGAAGAATACATGCACCCCAATATTTATAGCAGCATTATCAACAACAGCCAAAGTATGGAAAGAGCCTAAATATCTATCAACTTATGAATGGATACAGAAGTTGTGATCTATATATACAATGGAATATTAGCCATCAAAAAGAATGAAATCATGCTATTTGCCATGACATGGATGGAGCTATTATGCTAAGTTGAATACGTCAGTCAGAGAAAGATAAATACCATATGATTTCACTCATATTTTACATATATACCACATCTTCTTTATCCATTCATTCGTCAACGAAAATTTGGGCTTTTTACCATAATTCGACTGTTGTTGATAGTGGTGCTATCAACATTGGCGTATATGTGCCCCTTTGAATCAGTACTTTTGTATCCTTTGGATAAACACTTAGTGGTGCAAATGCTGGGTCACAGAGTAGTTCTATTTACATAAAGGTAGTTCTTCTTTCTGAGGAATCTCCACACTGTTTTCCAGAGTGGCTACACCACTTTGAATTCCCACCAACAATGTAAGTGGGTTCCCCTCTCTTCACATCCTTGCCAACATCTGTTTCCTAAGTTGCTCATTTTAGCCATTCTGACAGGTGTGAGGTGCTATGTCACTGTTGTGTTGATTCGAATTTCTCTTATGATGAGTTATATTGACTGTTTTTTCATGTGTCTGTTAGCCATTTGTATGTATTTTTTGGAAAAATATCTGTTCATGTTTTCTGCCCATTTCTTCACTGGATTGTTTTTGGGTGTTGAGTTTGATAAGTTCTTTATAGATTTTGGATACTAGCCCCTTATCCAATATGTCATTTGCAAATATCTTCTCCCATTCTTTAGGTTACCTTTTAGTTTTATTGATTATTTACTTCGCTGTGCAGAAGCTATTTATCTTGATGAGATCCCAATAGTTCATTTTTTGCTTTTGTTTCCCTTGCCTCCACAGACATGTTAATAAGAAGTTGCCGTGGCTGAGGACAAAGAGGTTGCTGCCTGCATTCTCCACTGGGATTTTGATGGTTTCCTGTCTCACATTTAAGTCTTTCATCCATTTTGAATTTATTTTTGTGCATGGTGTAAGAATGCTGTCTAGTTACATATTTCTGTTTGTCACTGTCCAGTTTTCCCAGCACAATTTGTTGAAAAGACTGTCTTTTTTCCATGGGATATTCTTTCCTGCTTTGTCAAAGATGATTTGACCATATAGTTATAGATCCATTTCTGGGTATGACATTCTAACCATTAATCTTTCTTATCTTTTTTAAATCACGAATCTCTATGTAGTTGTGACTGATTATACTCCCTTCTGTTTATCATTCACTCAATGAGTCAAAATTATGTCAGTTGTGCCACTCTCCTACCAAAGACAGCTCTGTTATATCATCCTAATATTCCTCCTGGAACAGAGTGATGACATCATTCAGTCCTTCATGCAAAGGATATAAGAAGTGGCAGTGTTGAGCCACTTCATTTTGTTTTGTGTTATAAAGTTTTGTTTCATTGACTTATTTAAATACTTCTAAATCGATAACCTTTTCACACTGCCACATCTTTCATAAATGATGATATTACAGATATTGCTGAGTGGACACAAAGTTATACTTTGTATTAAAAGTGTATTAGAATAGACTTCTAGTCACTCAATCAACACAAGGAACAACTTATTCCAAGCAAATAGAGAAGAATGACAATTGCTATTGATTTACTATTTACGTGTGTGCTGCATTGAAAATTGGCTGGGAGTGTGGTGGGATGGGAAGGTGTGAACTCTTAATTATATTTTATATTTATATTTATTTTAATGTTTTATACTTGCCTTAAATGTTAAATTTCTTTACTCCCTTTAAAAAAGAGCATACAGAGATGTCGGGCAAGATGGCGGCTTAGGAGGACGCTGGGCTCACCGCACGTCCTGCTGATCACTTAGATTCCATCTACATCTGCCTAAATAACCCAGAAAACCGCCAGAGGATTAGCAGAACGGAGTCGCCGGAGCCAAACGCAGACGAGAGGCCCACGGAAGAGGGTAGGAAGGGCGGCGAGGCGGTGCGCGCTCCACGGACTGGCGGGAGGGAGCCGGGGCGGAGGGGCGGCTCGCCGGCCAAGCACAGCCACCGAGTCTGGCTTGCAAAAGCGGAAGGGCCTGACGGACTGTGTTCCCACAACAAGCGCGACTTAGCGTCTGGGAGGTCATAAGTTAACAGCTCTGCTCGGAAAGCGGGAAGGCTGGAGGACAAAGGGAGGGAGAGCTGCTGAGCCCCCTGACAACAGAGCTCAGTTTGGTGGGGAACAAAGGCGCTCGCCAGCGCCATCTCCCCCGCCCATCCCCCAGCCGAAATCCCAAAGAGAACCTGTTCCTGCCGGGGAACTTGCTCGCTCCGCGCAAACACCCAACTCTGCGCTTCGGCGGAGCCAAACCTCCGGCAGCGGATCTGACTCCCTCCCGCTGCCACAGGGCCCCTCCTGAAGTGGATCACCTAAGGAGAAGCGATCTAAGCCTGCCCCTCCTGCCCCCGAGCACCTTGCCTACCCACCCCAGCTAATACGCCAGATCCCCAGCATCACAAGCCTGGCACGGTGCAAGTAGCCCAGACGAGCCACACCACCCCACAGTGAATCCCGCCCCTAGGAGAGGGGAAGAGAAGGCACACACCAGTCTCACCGTGGCCCCAGCGGTGGGCTGGGGACAGACATCAGGTCTGACTGCGGCCCCGCCCACCAACTCCAGTTATACACTACAGCACAGGGGAAGTGCCCTGCAGGTCCGCACCACTCCAGGGACTATCCAAAATGACCAAGCGGAAGAACTCCCCTCAGAAGAATCTCCAGGAAATAACAACAGCTAATGAGCTGATCAAAAAGGATTTAAATAATATAACAGAAAGTGAATTTAGAATAATAGTCATAAAATTAATCGCTGGGCTTGAAAACAGTATACAGGACAGCAGAGAATCTCTTGCTACAGAGATCAAGGGACTAAGGAACAGTCACGAGGAGCTGAAAAACGCTTTAAACGAAATGCATAACAAAATGGAAACCACCACAGCTCGGCTTGAAGAGGCAGAGGAGAGAATAGGTGAACTAGAAGATAAAGTTATGGAAAAAGAGGAAGCTGAGAAAAAGAGAGATAAAAAAATCCAGGAGTATGAGGGGAAAATTAGAGAATTAAGTGATACACTAAAAAGAAATAATATACGCATAATTGGTATCCCAGAGGAGGAAGAGAGAGGGAAAGGTGCTGAAGGGGTACTTGAAGAAATAATAGCTGAGAACTTCCCTGAACTGGGGAAGGAAAAAGGCATTGAAATCCAAGAGGCACAGAGAACTCCCTTCAGACGTAACTTGAATCGATCTTCTGCACGACATATCATAGTGAAACTGGCAAAATACAAGGATAAAGAGAAAATTCTGAAAGCAGCAAGGGGTAAACGTGCCCTCACATATAAAGGGAGACCTATAAGACTCGTGACTGATCTCTCTTTTGAAACTTGGCAGGCCAGAAAGAATTGGCACGAGATTTTCAGGGTGCTAGACAGAAAAAATATGCAGCCGAGAATCCTTTATCCAGCAAGTCTGTCATTTAGAATAGAAGGAGAGATAAAGGTCTTCCCAAACAAACAAAAACTGAAGGAATTTGTCACCACTAAACCAGCCCTACAAGAGATCCTAAGGGGGACCCTGTGAGACAAAGTCCCAGAGACATCACTACAAGCATAAAACATACAGACATCACAATGACTCTAAACCCGTATCTTTCTATAATAACACTGAATGTAAATGGATTAAATGCGCCAACCAAAAGACATAGGGTATCAGAATGGATAAAAAAACAAGACCCATCTATTTGCTGTCTACAAGAGACTCATTTTAGACCTGAGGACACCTTTAGATTGAGAGTGAGGGGATGGAGAACTATTTATCATGCGACTGGAAACCAAAAGAAAGCTGGAGTAGCCATACTTATATCAGACAAACTAGACTTTAAATTAAAGGCTGTAACAAGAGATGAAGAAGGACATTATATAATAGTTACAGGGTCTATCCATCAGGAAGAGCTAACAATTATAAATGTCTATGCACCGAATACCGGAGCCCCCAAATATATAAAACAATTACTCATAAACATAAGCAACCTTATTGATAAGAATGTGGTAATTGCAGGGGACTTTAATACACCACTTACAGAAATGGATAGATCATCTAGACACACGGTCAATAAAGAAACAAGGGCCCTGAATGAGACATTGGATCAGATGGACTTGACAGATATATTTAGAACTCTGCATCCCAAAGCAACAGAATATACTTTCTTCTCGAGTGCACATGGAACATTCTCCAAGATAGATCATATACTGGGTCACAAAACAGCCCTTCATAAGTTTACAAGAATTGAAATTATACCATGCTTACTTTCAGACCACAATGCTATGAAGCTTGAAATCAACCACAGAAAAAAGTCTGGAAAACCTCCAAAAGCATGGAGGTTAAAGAACACCCTACTAACGAATGAGTGGGTCAACCAGGCAATTAGAGAAGAAATTAAAAAATATATGGAAACAAATGAAAATGAAAATACAACAATCCAAACGCTTTGGGACGCAGCAAAGGCAGTCCTGAGAGGAAAATACATTGCAATCCAGGCCTATCTCAAGAAACAAGAAAAATCCCAAATACAAAATCTAACAGCACACCTAAAGGAACTAGAAGCAGAACAGCAAAGGCAGCCTAAGCCCAGCAGAAGAAGAGAAATAATAAAGATCAGGGCAGAAATAAACAATATAGAAACTAAAAAAACTGTAGAGCAGATCAACGAAACCAAGAGTTGGTTTTTTGAAAAAATAAACAAAATTGACAAACCTCTAGCCAGGCTTCTCAAAAAGAAAAGGGAGATGACCCAAATAGATAAAATCATGAATGAAAATGGAATTATTACAACCAATCCCTCAGAGATACAAACAATTATCAGGGAATACTATGAAAAATTATATGCCAACAAACTGGACAACCTGGAAGAAATGGACAAATTCCTGAACAACCACACTCTTCCAAAACTCAATCAGGAGGAAATAGAAAGCTTGAACAGACCCATAACCAGCGAAGAAATTGAATCGGTTATCAAAAATCTCCCAACAAATAAGAGTCCAGGACCAGATGGCTTCCCAGGGGAGTTCTACCAGACGTTTAAAGCAGAGATAATACCTATCCTTCTCAAGCTATTCCAAGAAATAGAAAGGGAAGGAAAACTTCCAGACTCATTCTATGAAGCCAGTATTACTTTGATTCCTAAACCAGACAGAGACCCAGTAAAAAAAGAGAACTACAGGCCAATATCCCTGATGAATATGGATGCAAAAATTCTCAATAAGGTACTAGCAAATCGAATTCAACAGCATATAAAAAGAATTATTCACCATGATCAAGTGGGATTCATTCCTGGGATGCAGGGCTGGTTCAACATTCGCAAATCAATTAATGTGATACATCACATTAACAAAAAAAAAGAGAAGAACCATATGATCCTGTCAATCGATGCAGAAAAGGCCTTCGACAAAATCCAGCACCCTTTCTTAATAAAAACCCTTGAGAAAGTCGGGATAGAAGGAACATACTTAAAGATCATAAAAGCCATTTATGAAAAGCCCACAGCTAACATCATCCTCAACGGGGAAAAACTGAGAGCTTTTTCCCTGAGATCAGGAACACGACAAGGATGCCCACTCTCACCGCTGCTGTTTAACATAGTGCTGGAAGTTCTAGCATCAGCAATCAGACAACAAAAGGAAATCAAAGGCATCAAAATTGGCAAAGATGAAGTCAAGCTTTCGCTTTTTGCAGATGACATGATATTATACATGGAAAATCCGATAGACTCCACCAAAAGTCTGCTAGAACTGATACAGGAATTCAGCAAAGTTGCAGGATACAAAATCAATGTACAGAAATCAGTTGCATTCTTATACACTAACAATGAAGCAACAGAAAGACAAATAAAGAAACTGATCCCATTCACAATTGCACCAAGAAGCATAAAATACCTAGGAATAAATCTAACCAAAGATGTAAAGGATCTGTATGCTGAAAATTATAGAAAGCTTATGAAGGAAATTGAAGAAGATTTAAAGAAATGGAAAGACATTCCCTGCTCATGGATTGGAAAAATAAATATTGTCAAAATGTCAATACTACCCAAAGCTATCTACACATTCAATGCAATCCCAATCAAAATTGCACCAGCATTCTTCTTGAAACTAGAACAAGCAATCCTAAAATTCATATGGAACCACAAAAGGCCCCGAATAGCCAAAGGAATTTTGAAGAAGAAGACCAAAGCAGGAGGCATCACAATCCCAGACTTTAGCCTCTACTACAAAGCTGTCATCATCAAGACAGCATGGTATTGGCACCAAAACAGACACATAGACCAATGGAATAGAATAGAAACCCCAGAACTAGACCCACAAACGTATGGCCAACTCATCTTTGACAAAGCAGGAAAGAACATCCAATGAAAAAAAGACAGCCTCTTTAACAAATGGTGCTGGGAGAACTGGACAGCAACATGCAGAAGGTTGAAACTAGACCACTTTCTCACACCATTCACAAAAATAAACTCAAAATGGATAAAGGACCTAAATGTGAGACAGGAAACCATCAAAACCTTAGAGGAGAAAGCAGGAAAAGACCTCTCTGACCTCAGCCGTAGCAATCTCTTACTGGACACATCCCCAAAGGCAAGGGAATTAAAAGCAAAAGTGAATTACTGGGACCTTATGAAGATAAAAAGCTTCTGCACAGCCAAGGAAACAACCAACAAAACTAAAAGGCAACCAACGGAATGGGAAAAGATATTCGCAAATGACATATCGGACAAAGGGCTAGTATCCAAAATCTATAAAGAGCTCACCAAACTCCACACCCGAAAAACAAATAACCCAGTGAAGAAATGGGCAGAAAACATGAATAGACACTTCTCTAAAGAAGACATCCGGATGGCCAACAGGCACATGAAAAGATGTTCAGCGTCGCTCCTTATCAGGGAAATACAAATCAAAACCACACTCAGGTATCACCTCACGCCAGTCAGAGTGGCCAAAATGAACAAATCCGGAGACTATAGATGCTGGAGAGGATGTGGAGAAACGGGAACCCTCTTGCACTGTTGGTGGGAATGCAAATTGGTGCAGCCGCTCTGGAAAGCAGTGTGGAGGTTCCTCAGAAAATTAAAAATAGACCTACCCTATGACCCAGCAATAGCACTGCTAGGAATTTATCCAAGGGATACAGGAGCGCTGATGCATAGGGCCACGTGTACCCCAATGTTCATAGCAGCACTCTCAACAATAGCCAAATTATGGAAAGAGCCTAAATGTCCATCAACTGATGAATGGATAAAGAAATTGTGGTTTATATACACAATGGAATATTACGTGGCAATGAGAAAAAATGAAATATGGCCTTTCGTAGCAACGTGGATGGAACTGGAGAGTGTGATGCTAAGTGAAATAAGCCATACAGAGAAAGACAGATACCATATGGTTTCACTCTTATGTGGATCCTGAGAAACTTCACAGGAACCCATGGGGGAGGGGAAGGAAAAAAAAAAAAAAGAGGTTAGAATGGGAGAGAGCCAAAGCATAAGAGACTTAAAAACTGAGAACAAACTGAGGGTTGATGGGGGGTGGGAGGGAGGAGAGGGTGGGTGATGGGTATTGAGGAGGGCACCTTTTGGGATGAGCACTGGGTGTTGTATGGAAACCAATTTGTCAATAAATTTCAGGAAAAAAAAAAATAAAAAATAAAAAAAAAATAAAAAAGAGCATACACCAACATTTAAAGTACTTTCAAGTCTCTCTTTTTGGGAATAAGAAGTCTGTCTGTTTCTTATGCTTCCATTCCACAATTTTTGTTCCAGTCTTCCCATCTCTGTGCTATCTTGTTGCTACTAAGGCATTTTGTAGTATATTCAAGCTGTTCTTCCGGATCACCCAGTGCCTTGCTATTCTGTTGTGTGTTTGGGGCTTTGAGGGAGTTTGTTTTGTTTCATTTTGTTTTGTTGGCTGAAGTCTTGGACAAGTGATTTGTTAATTCAAGTGCTTTGCTCTTCTAGTACAGCAAGATTCTTTTGTGATGTAATTATGAAAGTGGTATGCTTTTATTGACTAGCAGAAGCTGGTGAAATATGGCATGGGAGATTATATTGTTTATGCTCTCAAGGTCAAGCTAAAGAAGTTAGTGGATTTGGCAGCAAATGTTGCTGACAGCATCAGGGAGAGTATCTCATCTGAAACATAGTGTGAATATTGTTTATATGATCTGCAAGCTAGCACTCCATTTACAGGGAGTGATTTTTTTTAGCATTGTTTCAAAAAGGATTTTGCCAAGGAAGCTAGGCATAGCTCTTCTCATACATTTGTTACACTTAAATCTTTTGAAAACATTTCTAAAAATGTCTACATTTTTTAAAATGCCATTTCAACATGAAGCATTACGCAGCAGCAAAACATGAACTGGAAACTATGGACAGTCCCTCTGGCTCAGCTGAGTTGGAAAAAAAGTCAAACTGTTGAAAGTGGCAAAGCCTTCAACTTGATGTGATTAATGAGGCATTGGTTTCTAGTGCACACCATGGAGTAGGATAGCAGGTATTTACTCTTACAATAAGTGATGTTAGGGACTTTTGGGGGGCAGACAGCAGACATAAGCTCTAAGAAAAATAGTCCCTACATGAAGCTTAGGTGTCTCTCTGTGAAATCTTAAGACAACCTGCTTCTTCAAAATCATATTATTGTTGACTTGGAAAGAAACTTAGATGTCCACTAGAGCTTATCAGAATGCTTACCCATAGTAGGGACTCCTTAACTATTTGCCTCATGACAGACTTAATAAATGGATAAACGCATAAATACACCACATGCCAGAATCCCTACTACAGAGGTTCCTGCCAAGTGGTTAACCAGCCTCTACCTGAATACCTCAAATAACAAGAAATTTAACACCACCTGAGTAATCCATTCTATCTTGGAATAGCTCTGATTATTAGAAAGAAGTAAAATGAGTTTCCTTGTGGCTCCCACCTACTTATTTCTCCTATTGATAATGCTTGGAGTCACGAAAAATTAATCTAATTCTTCTTTACTAGCCCTTAAGATTTTTGAAGACTACCATTAACTTATCTTCCCCACTACACGTTTTCTCCAGTCCTCATATTGGTTCCCATATATATACCCTCTTCAGTATCCCTCACATAGACATACTCTTCTCGATATGATTTGACACAAGTAAGACTATCATATTATTAAGAATAATAATAACTAGTATATTGAATGTTTGTACTTAGCCCAGTGCTGTTTTACATTGATTTTCTCATTTAATCCTTACAAAAACCCTATGGGGAAAGTAGTATTATTATTACCCTGATTTTACAGATCTGACAATCTGGCTCTTATTAGTGCCACCTAAGGTTGTACTTGCTTTTTTTTTTCATTTTGTTGTATTAGTTGGTTTCAGGGATGCTTGCGATTAATAAAATCCCATATTTTTTCACCGCGAATTGCTGTCAGGTTTCTCTCTCAGTTTTCTGATTTTCTAAGCTAATATAGAAGTTTACAGTTGCACTTACTAAATTTCTCCTTAACAGTTTTATACTATTTTTATTTATTTTCTTTGTTTTCTGGATGGGGGTGCATTTTTCTAGAATTTTCATAGAATTCTATTTTGATCTAAATAAACATTTAACATCTTACAACATTGAGGTTATCATTCAGAGTGTTAATTACTCTTCCCAGCTTTGTTCATTTACATGCATGATAAAATTGCCTCCTTCATCTTCATCCAAATAATAATAATAATGCTAAAGAAAACAGAGTTATGGACAGAATTCTGTAGCACAGCATTCAATAGATCTTTCCAGAATAATGAAAACAACAGTGTTTGGATTCAGTTGTTCAATGCACCTAACCACTATTCAGCTTTCATTTTATCATATTATTAACTAGGACATTATGAAACACTTTGTCTAAACTTATTAGGAATAACATATATAATATCTGGGGTATTCACTTTTCTACCTAACTAGTAACTTCATCAAGAAAAAAAAAAGACACCCACGTGGTATAACTTGTTACCAATCAACCTTTGCTGTCCTCTTAGATGTCTGCTAAGTATGCATAAATCACCCACAGTATTATATTCTTTAATCTTTAAGAATCAAGGTTAAATCTACCTGTTAATAATTTCCAGAATCCAACTTTCCACTCTTATGGCATCTTTACCGATTTTCATATTTTGCTCAAGATTACTGACTGGTTCAGCAACCAAGTCAGTAAACTCTAATTTGTCTGAGTTAAAGAGTTAAACCTACAAAAGGTGGCTCACTGATACCTCGATATTTTCTCCCCTGTCTTAGGCTTCACTTCTTTACTTTAAAGATACAGTCTGAATTTTGGTATTCAGAGCCCCCTTCCAGTTTTCTTTCTCTTCCACCTTGCTTGTCACTGGACAAGATAAATGAATATGTCTTTGGCAATTATATGGTCAAAAATGGGTTCTAGGTGGTGACGGTGGCCACGGGAGCAAGTCCCCCCGCCGGGCTGTGGCAGGCTGCCTAGCCGGCGCTTTCATGCCCCAGCAAGGGGATGTGTCTGGGTGGCACTGAAGGTGGAGCAGCTGGCAGGCAAAGAAGAGAAGAAGATGGCAGTGTAGGAGGACGCTGGGCTCACCGCGGGCATCCTGCTGATCACTTAGATTCCACCTACACCTGCTTAAATAACCCAGAAAACCGCCAGAACACTGGCAGAACGGAGTCTCTGGAGCCAGGCGCAGACGAGAGGCCCACGAAAGAGGGTAGGAAGGACAGCGAGGTGGTGTGCGCTACACGGACTGGCAGGAGGGAGTTGGGGTGGAGGGGCGGCCTGCAGGCCAAGCACAGCCCCCGAGTCTGGCTTGCAAAAGGGGAGGGGCCTTACGGAGTGTGTTCCAACAGCAAGAGGGACTTGACATCTGGAAGGTTATAAGCTAACACCTCTGCTCAGAGAACGGGAGGGCTGGAGGACAACGGGAGGGAGAGTTGTTGAGCCCCAGAGGACAGAGCTCAGCTTGGCAGGGAACAAAGGCACTCACCAGCGCCATCTCCCTCGCCCATCCCCCAGCCAAAATCCCAAAGGGAACCAGTTCCTGCCAGGGAACTTGCTTGCACCGCTCAAAACCCAACGCTGTGCTTCTGCGGATCCATCCCTCCGGTGGGTCTGACTCCCTCCCAGTGCCACAGGGCCCCTCCCGAAGCGGATCTCTGAAGGAAAAGCGAGCTGAGCCTGCCCCTCCCGCCCCTGTGCACCTTGCCCATCCACCCCAGCTAATACACCAGATCCCCAGCACCACAAGCCTGGCAGTGTGCAAGTAGCCCAGATGGGGAACGCCACCCCACAGTGAATCCCGCCCCTAGGAGAGAGGAAGAGAAGGCACAAACCAGTCTGACTGTGGCCCCAGTGGTGGGCTGGGGGCAGACATCAGGTCTGACTGTGGCCCCACCCACCAACACAAGTTATTCAAGACAGCACAGGGGAAGTGCCCTGCAGTCCCTCACCACTCCAGGGACTATCCAAAATGACGAAACGGAAGAATTCCCCTCAGAAAAAAGTCCAGGAAATAACAACAGCTAACGAACTGATCAAAAACGATTTAAACACCTAACAGAAAGTGAATTTAGAATAATAGTCATAAAATTAATCGCTGGGCTTGAAAACAGTATAAAGAACAGCAGAGAATCTCTTGCTGCAGAGATCAAGGGACTAAGGAACAGTCAGGAGGAGCTAAAAAATGCTATCAATGACTTGCAAAATATGGAGACAACTACGGCTTGGATTGAAGAGGCAGAGGAGAGAATAGGTGACGAGAAGATAAAATCATGGAAAAAGAAGAAGCTGAGAAAAAGAGAGATAAAAAAATCCAGGAGTATGAGGGGAAAATGAGGGAACTAAGTGATGCACTAAAGAGAAATAATAAATGCATAATTGGTATTCCAGAGGAGGAAGAGAGAGGGAAAGGTGCTGAAGGTGTACTTGAAGAAATCATACCTGAGAACTTCCCTGCACTGGGCAAGGAAAAAGGCATTGAAATCCAAGAGGCACAGAGAACTCCCTTCAGACATAACTTGAATCAATCTTCTGCACAACGTATCATAGTGAAACTGGCAAAATACAAGGATAAAGAGAAAATTCTGAAAGCAGCTAGAGATAAACGTGCTCTAACATATAAAGGGAGACCTATAAGACTCATGACCCATCTCTCTACTGAAACTTGGCAGGCCAGAAAAGAATAGCAGGAGATCTTCAATGTGATGAACAGAAAAAATATGCAGCCAAGAATCCTTTATCCGGCAGGTCTGTCATTTAGAACAGGAGAGATAAAGGTCTTCCCAAACAACCAAAAACTGAAGGAATTCGTCACCACTAAACCAGCCCTACAAGAGATCCTAAGGGGGATCCTGTGAGACAAAGTACCAGCGACATCGCTACAACCATAAAACATACAGACATCATAATGACTCTAAACCCATATCTTTCTATAATATCACTAAATGTAAATGGACTAAATGCTCCAACCAAAAGACATAGGGCATTATAATGGATAAAAAAAACAAGACCCATCTATTTGCTGTCTACAAGAGACTCATTTTAGACCTGAGGACACCTTCAGATTGAAAGTCAGGGGATGGAGAACTATCTATCATGCTACTGGAAGTCAAAAGAAAGCTGGAGTAGCCATACTTATATCAGAAAAACTAGACTTTAAATTAAATGCTGTAACAAGAGATGAAGAAGGGCATTATATAATAATCACAGGGTCTATCCATCAGGAAGAGCGAACAATTATAAATGTCTAAGCGCCGAATACAGGAGCCCCCAAATATATATAACAATTACAAACATAAGCAACCTTATTGATAAGAATGTGGTAACTGCAGGGGACTTTAACACTCCACTTACAGCAATGGATAGATTATCTAGACACATGGTCAATAAAGAAACAAGGGCCCTGAATGAGACTTTGGATCAGAAGGACTTGACAGATATATTTAGAACTCTGCATCTCAAAGCAACAGAGTATACTTTATTCTCAAGTGCATATGCAACATTCTCCAAGATAGATCACATACTGGGTCACAAAACAGCCCTTCATAGGTATACAAGAATTGAGATCATACCATGCATACTTTCAGACTACAATGCTATGAAGCTTGAAATCAACCACAGGAAAAAGTCTGGAAAACCTCCAAAAGCATGGAGGTTAAAGAACACCCTACTAATGAATGAGTGGGTCAACCAGGCAATTAGAGAAGAAATTTAAAATATATATCAAACAAATGAAGATGAAAATACAACAATCCAAACTCTTTGGGGTGCAGTGAAGGCAGTCCTGAGAGGAAAATACACTGCAATCCAGGCCTATCTCAAGAAACAAGAAAAATCCCAAATACAAAATCTAACAGCACACCTAAAGGAAATAGAAGCCGAACAACAAAGACACCCCAAACCCAGCAGAAGAAGAGAAATCATAAATATCAGAGCAGAAATAAACAATATAGAATCTAAAAAAAAACTGTAGAGCTGATCAACGAAACCAAGAGTTGTTTTTTTGAAAAAATAAACAAAATTGATAAACATCTATCCAGGCTTCCCTAAAAGAAAAGGGAGATGACCCAAATAGATAAAATCATGAATGAAAATGGAATTATTACAACTAATCCCTCAAAGATATGAGCAATTATCAGGGAATACTATGAAAAACTATATTCCAACAAACTGGACAACCTGGAAGAAATGGACAAATTCCTAAACACCCACACCCTTCCAAAACTCAATCAGGAGGAAATAGAAAGTTTGAACAGACCCAAAACAAGCGAAGAAATTGAATCAGTCATCAAAAATCTCCCAAACAAATAAGAGTCCAAGACCAGATGGCTTCCCAGGGGAGTTCTACCAGGCGTTTAAAGCAGAGATAATACCTATCCTTCTCAAGCTATTCCAAAAAATAGAAAGGGAAGGAAAACTTCCAGACTCATTCTATGAAGCCAGTATTACTTTGATTCCTAAACCAGACAGAGACCCAGTAAAAAAAGAGAACTACAGGCCAATAACTCTGATGAATATTGATGCAAAAATTCTCTTTAAGATACTAGCAAAGAGAATTCAACAGCATATAAAAAGAATGATTCACCATGATCAAGTGGGATTCATTCCTGGGATGCAGGGCTGGTTCAACATTTGCAAATCAATCAATGTGATACATCACATTGATAAAAGAAAAGATAAGAACCATATGATCCTGTCAATCGATGCAGAAAAGGCCTTTGACAAAATTCAGCACCCTTTCTTAATAAAAACCCTCGAGAAAGTTGGGATAGAAGGAACATACTTAAAGATCATAAAAGCCATTTATGAAAAGCCCACAGCTCACATCATCCTCAATGGGGAAAAACTGACAGCTTTTTCCCTGAGATCAGGAACAGGACAGGGATATCCACTCTCACCGCTGTTGTTTAACATAGTGTTGCAAGTTCTAGCATCAGCAATCAATCACACAACAAAAGGAAATCCAAGGCATCAAAATTGGCAAAGATGAAATTAAGCTTTCACTTTTTGCAGATGACATGATATTATACCTGGAAAATCCAATAGACTCCACCAGAAGTCTAGTAGAACTAATACATGAATTTAGCAAAGTTGCAGGATACAAAATCAATGTACAGAAATCAGTTGCATTCTTATACACTAATAATGAAGCAACAGAAAGACAAATAAAGAAACTGATCCCATTCACAATTGCACCAAGAAGCATAAAATACCTAGGAATAAATCTAACCAAAGATGTAAAAGATCTGTATGCTGAAAACTATAGAAAGCTTATGAAGGAACTTGAAGAAGATATAAAGAAATGGAAAAACATTCCCTGCTCATGGATTGGAAGAATAAATATTGTCAAAATGTCAATACTACCCAAAGCGATATACACATTCAATGCAATCCCAATCAAAATTGCACCAGCATTCTTCTCGAAACTAGAACAAGCAATCCTAAAATTCATATGGAACCACAAAAGTCCCCTAATAGCCAAAGCAATTTTGAAGAAGAAGACCAAAGCAGGAGGCATCACAATCCCAGACTTTAGCCTCTACTACAAAGCTGGAATCATCAAGACAGCATGGTATTGGCACAAAAACAGACACATAGACCAATGGAATAGAATAGAAACCCCAGAACTAGACCCACAAACATATGGCCAACTAATCTTTGACAAAGCAGAAAAGAATATGTAATGGAGAAAAACAATCTCTTTAACAAATGGTGCTGGGAGAACTGGACAGCAACATGCAGAAGATTGAAACTAGACCACTTTCTCACACCATTCACAAAAATAAACTCAAAATGGATAAAGGACCTGCATGTGAGACAGGAAACCATCACAACCCTAGAGGAGAAAGCAGAAAAAGACCTCTCTGACCTCAGCCGCAGCAATTTCTTAATTGACACATCCCCAAAGGCAAGGGAATTAAAGGCAAAAATGAACTACTGGGACCTTATGAAGATAAAAAGCTTCTGCACAGCAAAGGAAACAACCAACAAAACTAAAAAGCAACCAACAGAATGGGAAAAGATATTTGCAAATGACATATGGGACAAAGGGCTAGTATCCAAAATCTATAAAGAGCTCACCAAACTCCACACCCAAAAAACAAATAACCCAGTGAAGAAATGGACAGAAAACATGAATAGACACTTCTCTAAAGAAGACATCCGGATGGCCAACAGGCACATGAAAAGATGGTCAACGTCGCTTCTCATCAGGGAAATACAAATCAAAACCACACTCAGATATGACCTCATGCCAGTCAGAGTGGCCAAAATGAACAAATAAGGAGACTATAGATGCTGGAGAGGATGTGGAGAAACGGGAACTCTCTTGCACTGTTGGTGGGAATGCAAATTGGTGCAGCCGCTCTGGAAAACAGTGTGGAGGTTCCTCAAAAAATTAAAAATAGTCCTACCCTATGACCCAGCAATAGCACTACTAGGAATTTACCCAAGGGATACAGGAGTACTGATGCATAGGGGCACTTGTACCCCAATGTTTATAGCAGCACTCTCAACAATAGCCAAATTATGGAAAGAGCCAAAATGTCCATCAACTGATGAATGAATAAAGAAACTGTGGTTTATATACACAATGGAGTAGTACGTGGCAATGAGAAAGAATGAAATATGGCCCTTTGTAGCAACATGGATGGAACTGGAGAGTGTGATGCTAAGTGAAATAAGCCATACAGAGAAAGACAGATACCATATGGTTTCACTCTTATGTGGATCCTGAGAAACTTAACAGAAACCCATGGGGGAGGGGAAGGAAAGAAAAAAAGAGGTTAGAGTGGAAGAGAGCCAAAGCATAAGAGACTGTTAAAAACTGAGAACAAACTGAGGGTTGATGGGGGGTGGGAGGGAAGAGAGGGTGGGTGATGGGTATTGAGGAGGGCACCTTTTGGGATGAGCACTGGGTGGTGTATGTAAACCAATTTCACATTAAACTTCATATATTGAAAAAAAAAGTGGATTCTAAATGAGAATGCTGTTAAGATAAGAGCACTTTTTACACAGCTTCATAATCTCTTGCTGTTATTTACAATCAAGATAGAACAGAACTAATGTAATCTAATTCAACAACCACAGTAAACACACTTGATTTGTTTTGATTTACATTGTAAACAAAAATCTATGTTACACTAAAGAAAACTTTGGAGTGGAGGAAATTCATCACAGTAAAAACTGAGACACTGAAAGTACATGAAATAAATTAATATATCTTTTCAAATTAGTGCACATATCTTGACAAATTAGTATTTTTATTTTCTTTTGGTAAATACTCAGTAGTGTGAATTACTGGATCCTATGGTAATTCTATTTTTAAGTTTTAGAACAACCCCCATACTGTTTTTCACCGTGTCTGCACAAATTTACATTCCTAACAACAGTGCACAAGAGTTCTCTTTTCTCCAAGTCCTTGCCAACACTTGTTATTTCTTGTCTTTCTGATACTAGCTATTTTAACTGGTGTGAGGTGAAATAAACAACAACAAAAAAGAACAGAAACAGACTCATAAATACAGAGAACAAACTGGTGGTTGCCAGTGTGTGTGTGTGTGTGTGGGATAGGTAAAACAGGTGAAGGGAATTAAGAGGTACAAACTTTCAGTTATAAAATAAAGGCATGGGCTGGCAGGAGGTAGCAAGGGTGGTGGAGGGGCAACCCACGCAGCAAGGCAGAGTTGAGGGGCTTGCAAAGTAGTGGGGCCGGACTCCATGTGTTGGGACAGCCAGCTAGACTTAACATCTGGAATATTAAAAGTCAATAGCTCTGCTCTCGGAGAGTGGGGAGGGCGAGAGGGCACCGGAAGTGAGAGTGGCTCAGCCGCTGAAGTCAGAGCTCAGCTCCAGGGAGAACAAAGGCAATGGCAAGCACCATCTCTCTCTCCCATCCCCCAGCCAAAATCCAAAGGGAATCAGTTCCTGTCACTGAACTTGCTTGCACCTCAAAAACACCCAACTCTGTGCTTCTGTGGATCCATCCCTCCCACCAGTCAGCCTCCCTCCCAGTGCTGCAGGGTCCCTCCCACAGGGGATCACCGACAGCAAAGCAAGCTAAGACTGCCTCTCCCGCCCCTGTGCACCTTGCAGATCCACACCGGCTAATATGCCAGATCCCATCAAAGCAGCACCACAAGACTGAGAGTGTGCAAGTAGCCCAGACAGGGGCCCCACCACTCCACAGTGAGTCCTGCCCCTGGTAGAGGGGAAGGTAAGGTACACACCAGTCTGAATGTGGCCCCAGTGGTGGGCTGGAGGCAGACATTGGGTCTGACTGCAGCCCTGCCCACCAACACAAGTTACTCCAGACAGCACAGGGGATGTGCCGTGCAGTTGGGAGCCACTGCAAGAACTATCCAAAATGACAAAACGGAAGAACTCTCCTCAAAAGAAACTCCAGGAAGTAGCGACAGCTGAAGAATTGATCAAAAACGATTTAAGCAATATAACAGAAAAAAATTTAGATTAATAGTCATAAAATTAATCACTGGTCTTGAAAAAAGCATAGAAGACTGCAGAGAATCTATTGCTACAGAGATCAAGAGACTAAGAAATAGTCATGTGGAGATAAAAAATGCTATAAATGAGGTGCAAAATAAAATGGAGGCAGCCATAACATGGATTGAAGAGGCAGAGGAGAGAATAGGTGAATTAGAAGATAAAATTATGGAAAAAGAGGAAGCTGCGTAAAAGAGAGATAAAAAATCCAGGAGTATGAGGGGAGAATTAGACAACTAAGTGATACAATAAAACAGAACAATATCCGTATCATAGGAATTTCAGAAGACCAAGACAGAGAGAAAGGGGCTGAAGGTGTAGTTGAACAAATAATAGTTGAGAATTTCCCTGATCTGGGGAAGGAAAAGGGCACTGATATCCAAGAGGTGCAGAGAAATCCCTTCAGACATAACTTGAATCGATCTGCAGGACATCTCATAGTGAAAATGGCAAAATACAAGCATAAAGAGAAAATTCTGAAAGCAGCTAGGGATAAACATGCTCTAACATATAAAGGGAGACCAATAGATCTAGTGAAAGATCTATCTACTGAAACTTGGCAGACCAGAAAGGAATGGCAGGAATACTTCAATGTGATGAACAGAAAAAATATGCAGCTAAGAATCCTTTATCCAGTAAGTCTGTCATTCAGAATAGAAGGAGAGATAAAGGTCTTCCCAACAAACAAAAACGGAAGGAATTCATCACCACTAAACCAGCCCTACAAAAGATCTAAGGGGGATTATATGAGTAAAATGTTGCAAGGACCACAAAGTACCAGAGACATCACTACAATCATGAAACCTACACACATCACAATGATTCTAAACTGATATCTTTCAAAAATAACACTGACTGTAAATGGACTAAATGCGCCAACCAAAAGACATAGGGTATCAGAATGGATAAAAAAAACAGGACCCATCTATATGCTGTCTACAAGAGACTCATTACGACCTGAGGACACCTTCAGATTGAAAGTCAGGGGATGGAGAACTATCTGTCATGCTACTGGAAGTCAAAAGAAACCTGGAGTAGCCATACTTATATCAGACAAACTAGACTTTAAATTAAATGTTGTGATAAGAGATGAAGAGGGGCATTGTATAATAATTACAGGTCTATCCATCGGGAAGAGCTAACAATTATAAATGTCTATGCACTGAATACAGGAGCCCCCAAATATATAAAACAATTAATCGCAAACATAAGCAACCTTATTGATAGGAATGTGGTAATTACAGGGAATTTGATACCCCACTTACAACAATGGATAGATCATCTAGACACAGAGTCAGTAAAGAAACAAGGGCCCTGAGTGATACATTGGATCAGATGGCCTTGACAGATACATTTAGAATTCTGGACCCCAAAGCAACAGAATATACTTTCTTCTTGAGTGCACATGCAACGTTCTCCAAGATAGATTACATACTGGGTCACAAAACAGCCCTTCATAAGTATACAAGAATTGAGATCATACCATGCATACTTTCATACCACAATGTTATGAAACTTGAGATCAACCACAGGAAAATGTCTGGAAAACCTCCAAAAGCATGGAGGTTAAAGAACACCCTACTGAAGAAAGAATGGGTCAACCAGGAAATTAGAGAAGAAATTTAAAAATATATGGAAACAAATGAAAATGAAAATACAACATTCCAAATGTTTTGGGATGCAGCGAAGGCAGTCCTGAGAGGAAAATACATTGCAATCCAGGCCTATCTCAAGAAACAAGAAAAATCCCAAATACAAAATCTAAAAGCACATGGAAAGCAAATACAGGCAGAACAGCAAAGACACCCCAAACCCAGCAGAAGAAGAGAAATAATAAAGATCAGAGCATAAATAAACAATATAGAATCTATAAAAACTGTAGAGCATATCAATGAAACCAAGAGTTGGTTTTTTGAAAAAACTAAACAAATTGATAAACCTCTAGCCAGGCTTCTCAAAAAGATAAGGAAGATGAGCCAAATAGGTAAAATCATGAGTGAAAATGGATTTATTACAACAAATCCCTCAGAAATGCAAGCAATTATCAGGGAATACTATGAAAAATTATATGCCAACAAACTGGACAACCCGGAAGAAATGGACAAATTTTTAAGCACGTACACACTTCCAAAACTCCAACAGGAAGAAATAGAAAACTTGAACACACCCATAACCAGCGAAGAAATTGAATCAGTAATGAAAAGTCTCCCAACAGACAAAAATCCTAGACAAGATGGCTTCCCAGGGGAATTCTACCAAACATTTAAAGCAGAGATAATACCTATCCTTCTCAAGCTTTTCCAAAAAATAGAAAGGGAAGGAAAACTTCCAGACTCATTCTATGAAGCCAGAATTACTTTGATTGCTAAAGCAGACAGAGACCCAGCAAAAAAAAGAACTACAATCCAATATCCCTGATGAATGTGGATGCAAAAGTTCTCAATAAGATACTAGCAAATCGAATCCAACAGCATATAAAAAGAATTATTCACTATGATCAAGTGGTATTCATTCCTGGGCTGCAGGGCTTGTTCAATATTTGCAAATCAATCTCTGTGATACATCACATTAATAAAAGAAAAGAACCATATGATACTGTCAATCGATGCACAGAAAGCATTTGACAAAATTCAGCATCCTTTTTTTATAAAAACCCTCGAGAAAGTCAGGATAGAAGGAACATACTTAAACATCATCAAAGCCATTTATGAAAAGCCCACAGCTAATACCATCCTCAATGGGGAAAAACTGAGACCTTTCCCCCCTGAGATCAGGAAAACGACAGAGATGTCCACTCTCACTGCTGTTGCTTAACATAGTGTTGGAGGTTCTAGCATCAGCAATCAGACAACAATGGGAAATCAAAGGCATCAAAATTGCAGATGACATGATATTATACATGGAAAACCCAATAGACTCCACCAAAAGTCTAGTAGAACTGATACATGAATTCAGCAAAGTCGCAGGATACAAAACCAATGTACAGAAATCAGTTGCATTCTTATACACTAATAATAAAGCAACAGAAATACAAATAAAGAAGCTGATCCCATTCACAATTGCACGACGAAGTATAAAATACCTAGAAATAAGCCTAACCAAAGATATAAAAGATCTGTATGCTGAAAACTATAGAAAGTTTATGAAGGAAATTGAAGAAGATATAAAGAAATGGAAAAACATTCCATGCTCATGGATTGGAAGAGTAAATATTGTTAAAATGTCACTACTACCCAAAGCGATTTACACATTCAATGCAATCCCAATCAAAATTGCACCAGCATTCTTCTCAAAGCTAGAACAAGCAATCCTAAAATTTGTATGGAACCACATAAGACCCAGAATAGCCAAAGTAATTTTGAAGAAGAAGACCAAAGCAGGAGGCATCACAATCCCAGACTTTAACCTCTACAACAAAGCTGTAATCAAGACAGCATGGTATTGGCACAAAAAGAGACACAGAGACTAATGGAAGAGAACAGAGACTCCAGAATTGGACCCACAAAAGTATGGCCAACTAATCTTTGACAAAGCAGGAAAGAATATCCAATGGAAAAAAGACAGTCTCTTTAACAAATGGTGCTGGGAGAACTGGACAGCAACATGCATAAGAATGAAACTAGAACACTTTCTTACACCATTCAGAGAAATAAACTCAAAATGGATGAAGGACCTGAATGTGAGACAGGAAACCATCAAAACCCTAGAGAAGAAAGCAGGACAAAAACCTCTGTGACTCCAGCCACAGCAATTTCTTACTTGACACATCCCCAAAGGCAAGGGAATTCAAAGCAAAAATGAACTATTGGGACCTCATGAAGATAAAAACCTTCCTCACTACAAAGGAAGCAATCAACAAAACTAAAAGGCAACCAACGGAATGGGAAAAGATATTTGCAAATGACATGGGACAAAGTGTTAGTACCCAAAATCTATGAAGAGCTCACCAAACTCCACACCTGAAAAACAAATAACCCAGTGAAGAAATGGGCAGAAAACATGAATAGACACTTCTTTAAAGAAGACATCCAGATGGCCAACAGGCACATGAAAAGATGCTCAATGTCACTCCTCATCAGGGAAACAAATGAAAATCACACTCAGATACCACCTCATGCCAGTCAGAGTGGCTAAAATGATCAAATCAGGAGACTAGATGCTGGCGAGGATGTGGAGAAACGGGAACCCTCTTGCACTGTTGGTGGGAATGCAAACTGGTGCAGCCACTGTGGAAAAAAGTGTGGAGATTCCTCAAAAAATTAAAAATGCATCTCCCCTATGACCCAGCAATAGCACTGCTAGGAATTTACCCAAGGCATACAGGAATGCTGATGCATAGGGTCACCTGTACCCCAATGTTTATAGCAGCACTGTCAACAATAGTCAAATTATGGAAAGAGCCTAGATATCCATCAACTGATGAATGGATAAAGAAATTGTGGTTTATATACACAATGAAATACTACGTGGCAGTGAGAAAGAATGAAATATGGTCTTTTGTATCCACATGGATGGAAGTGGAGATTGTTATGCTAAGTGCAATGTCATACAGAGAAAGATAGATACCATATGTTTTCACTCTTATGTGGATCCTGAGAAACTTAACAGAAGACCATGGGGAAGAGGAAGGGAAAAAAACAAGTTAGAGAGGGAGGGAGCCAAACCATAAGAGCCTCTTAAAAAATGAGAACAATCTGAGGGATGATGAGGGGTGGGAGGGAGGGGAGGGTGGGTGATGGGTATTGAGGAGGGCACCTGTTGGATTGAGCAGTGGGTGTTGTATGGAAACCAATTTGACAATAAATTTCATATTAAAAAATAAAGTCATGGGGATGAAAAGCACAGCATAGAGAATATAGCCAATCATATTGTAATAACTTTGTATGATGACAGATAACATCTTCACTTATCATTGTGAGTGCTGCGTAATGTATAGAATTGTCAAATCACTATGTGTACACCTGAAACTAATATAACATTGTATGCCAACTATGCTTCATTTAAGAGAAAAAGACCTTACAATTGGTGAATGGACATTAGAAGGAGCAACTCTTTAATGAGTTAAGAATAAAAAAAATAATTGAAGTATTAAATATTTCAGAAATAAGAATTATGGATTTGGGAACAGTGGAGGTAGAATTTTACAGGAATTTAAAAAAACCATAACTTTCTTCCTGGACATGTGATTTCCATAGCAGTAACACCAGAATTTCCTCCCTTGTAATTCCCCACTCCAAATTCTAAAGTGATGAATAATGTCCTGTGTCTGCAAAGGACTATTTATCTTGCACTTGACTTATCTCCAAAGGATCCCTAATCCAACAAAACTGTGATAGGATTAATGAATGTGTCATAAGGATTAATATTGGGAACATGAAGGAGTATATAGTGAGAAAGTAGTCCCAAAACTAAGTAGCAGACAGTTGTATTCCATCTGGCTTCAGAACACCAGCGAAAGCCCAAACCATTGTGTCTTAATCCTTCCAACACACACAGGCACACATACATGCATTACAAATTCTTCTTTGAATTCCATCACCTTTTGGTCTCAGATACACGTTCAAGTGGCTGAGGATTACCCTCCTCACCAATTTCATAAAATTGTCTAACCTTAAGTTATTCACACCAATGGAAAGAAGCTTTGACTACCTTCTATTTTTTTTGGAATCTGCATCATATTCATGTTCCTTCTATGAACATGAATATTTGAGAGCCAACTGCACTATTTAGCTACAGACCCAGCGTTGCCTTCTCCTATCTAAGCTTCTCTTTTCATGAGACCTTTTGCTGAGCACTGAGATCTGATAATCTTTAAAAAAGAGAGACTTGGCATGACCTTTCATAAAATATACGATTATAATTATACCTATCTGTGATAAATATCTGATGTGTGATTGTTTGCAGGACCCTAGGGAAAAAAAACAGCTGAGAACATGCTTGGGTGTGGCACACTATGAGCTAATTACTAACATTTTCTCTGGAAATCTCCCTTAATGTGGTAGAACATACTAGTTGGAAAGAAATTTCTAATGAAGTGTTTAGTAGGAAAAAGCCAGTTCTTGCACTTAAGAACTCATTCCAAAGAATAGTGTTCCAAGTAGTTCCTTACTAAAATATTTATTTGCTATATCTTATGAAGGTTATGTGTTAATATTTAACTACTAAGAGAATATGCCAATTTTTAAAATTTTGGTATTCTAAGAGCTATTCTTAACATTGAAGAAATATTACACCTTAGTTCAAAATTTAGGAAAATTAGAAAATTTTCAGACGTATAGAAGAAATTGATTGACCTCTGGTGTTATTTTCAATAGTATTTGAGTCAAAGATAATTTCTCAACGCTCTGTTTTCAATATCCTTATGGGCAACCATTCTACTTAATCCATGTCACTGCAACAAACATGAATCATTCCAAAATAGCCTTCAGTCAGCTTCCTTTTTCAAATCAAACAGAAACATTAATTAAAAATAAAACATCTTTCCCCCATCTGTGAGGTTGAATTTTATTTTTTAGGATAGATTTCTTTCAAGCTCTTTCTAACTAAGCACAGTATTTGATTATATTTGTGCCTTTAATCTGTGTGTCAGTGCTAAAATGAATCATTTGACTTCTTTCAAAGTAAGTGCCTTTGCAGTGACTTTTAGAAGTTAATAAAACTATACTATGGATAAGACACTAGAAAAAGAGGCTAGATAAATACTATCTTTAGAGATGAGTTCTTTCAGCAATTCCTTGAAAACAGTAATTTCCATGATGAGGAAAAATTAATAGTTGTTTTCTTTCTTATTAAGTATAGCACGTAAAACACTTAATGCAGCAGCATATTCCTGGTGGCTACTTAGGTCAAGATGATGATAATAATGACTATTTCTTCTGCAGGAGGCTTTCCCTGTAATAACCTTAAAAACTCATTTTTCATTTTGGACCATTTCTCCTAGTGAACACTTATAATTAGCATAGGTTGACATATATGTTTTTCTCTACACATCTGTGTATATTAATATCTCATTAGTTTGTCTTCTCCTTTCCTTTAAGATTATAAAAAATTAGGTGAAGAGATATGTTTTATATAAAACATTTAACAAATGGTAGTATTTATGCCTGATTGAGTAGCATCCAATTCAATCAATATGTATGGTCTCTTGAAAGAACAAAATCTATGTTTCTTTCCCTTGGCAAAGTTAAAATGAGGTGGGCACACTCATACCCTGATGGTAGATGTGCAATTTTGAGTATTTTCCAAGGGCAAATCAAAAATATTTTTGACAAAATAACATATACTTTATTACCTACTTCTGTTAATTTAATCTAAGAACATAATTAGGAAAAGCACAAAGGCTTCTTTATAGGAATATTTATCAAAGCTGTTCATAATATCAAAGTTAATGTTTAACAATAAAATATCTATTAAAGTATGATACAGTTTTATTACATGGTATTAAAATTTTTAAATGTAATATGTATTGGCATTGAAATGTTTTTGAAATATGGCTAGATGAAAAGCAAGTAACAAGATAATATGTTCAGATGATACTATTTGTTTTTTAAATCTCTATGAATTTACATAAAAGACTGGAATAACATTTGTCTTTAGGAAATTGACTTATGGATGATTTATGTTATTTTTCCCTTCCTATATTTTTCTAGTTTTCTTCAATAAGTATGCATTACTTTAGAAATTAGGGCTGAAAATATAGCAATATATATAATATCAATCCTCTCCTTTATAAAGGCTACCAAGGAATAGTAAGTGAAATGAGAAGTAGGTAAAAGCTACTTGATTTCTCATATGTATGCTGGATGGTTGCTACCTTTAGTCTCTGATTTCCTCATTCAAGCCAGGCTCCTGAGAAATGCCTCACTGGCCACATGTCTGCCAAATGCAATCTATTCCTGGGTAGATTCTTGTCCCAAAGCTTGCTTGTTTTCCTGCCATGGTTAACTAGGCTGGTCAATAAAATCCCCTCTACTGCCATTCCTAAAGTCATTAAAGCTAAAGGAGACCTCTGGCAAGGAAAACTTGTTTTCTTTCCTTTTGGATTCTCCTTCCCCACTCCGGAGAGTTAAAGGCACTAACTGGACAGAATAAACCTCAGGTTATCAAATTAACCTCTTCCTGTATTACTATTCAAGGAATCAAGAAAGTAGAAAAGATTTTTATAATTCTTACCATAAGAACAGGAAAGAAAGGAGGACACACACCATGTCACACCACTCATATTTCCCAGAGAAAAAGTTTTTTAACTGTTGAAAATGTGATGAAATTATCAAAGTACCTGAAATCAGGGACTTAAAGTACATCACACTTCTCCTTGTTCTGTGAGGGTATGAAGATTACATTTTCAAAAAGATAATGATAAAAACTGAGCCTTCTTACATCTGTGTAACCATTTTAACTACACCGATAATGTGTGTGGCACATCATAAAATCCATACTCACATATCATGTGTTGTACTAACTTGGGGAGGAAGTTGCCTGTGAAAATCAGGGAATGTCTGTTACTCTCTCTGATACTCCAAATGGTATTTTTCCACATCATGTTACTCTTTTCATTACTATAATGGTTCTTTTAAAGCTGCCTACTTTTTAACTCCTTGATGCATGTGCCAGGGCCTCTGAAGGGATTGGAACAAAGACAGTGAATATGGGTCCAAGAAATAATTCATTCAACATGGTAAACCTTTGGTAAAAAAAAAAGAGTCCTAAAAGTACATCTTTAAAATTACCAGTTCTGGAATCTGGGGGAAGATTGCAGAGTAGAAGGACCTTGAGCTCTCCCTGCCCGATATTTACAACTACATATCATCTACATCCAAGTCAATAAATTGGAAAGCAATCTGAAGACTGGCAGAACAAACTCCACAACTGAATATACAGACGACACTGCATCTGAAAGGGTATGAATATTTATGAAAACTGTTGTGTTTTCCTTTTCATTTGTTTCTATATATTTTTAAATTTCTTCTTTAATTGCCTGGTTGACCCATTCATTCTTTAGCAGAATGTAATTTAACCTCCATGAATTTGGAGATTTTCTAAACTTTTTCCTGTGGTTGATTTCAAGTTTCATAGCATTGTGATCTGAAAATGTATATGGTATGATCTCAATTCTTTTATATTTATTGAGGGATGTTTTGTAACCCAGTATTTGATCTATCTTGGAGAATGTTCCATGTGCACTCGAGAAGAATGTGTATTCTGCTGCTTTAGGATGAAAAATTCTGAATATATCTGTTAAGTCCATCTGATCCAGTGTATCATTCAGGGGCATTGTTTCTTTATTGATTTTCTGTCTGGACAATCTCTCCATTGCTGAAAGTATTAAAGTCCCCTTTAATTACCACATTCTTACCAATAAGATTCCTTATGTTTGTGATTAATTGTTTTATATATTTGGGGGCTTCTAAATTCGGTGCATAAAAGGTTAAAATTGTTAACTCTTCTTGAAGGATAGACCCCATAATTGTGATATAATGCTCTTCTTCATCTTTTGTTACACCCTTTAGTTTAAAATCTAGTTTGTCTGATATAAGTATGGCTACTCCAGCTTTCTTTTGACTTCCAGTAGCATGATAGATAGTTCTCCATCCCCTCACTTTCAATCTGAAGGTGTCCTCAGGTCTAAAATGGGTGTCTTGTAGACAGCAAATAGATGGGTCTTGTTTTTTTTTTTTATCCAATCTGGTACCCTATGTCTTTTGATTGGAGCATTTCGTCCATTTACATTCAGTGTTATTATTGAAAGATATGGGTGTACGGTCATTGTGTTATCTGTAGGTTTTGTGCTTGTAGTGATGTCTCTGGTCCTTTGTGGTCTTTGAAACATTCCACTCAGAGTCCCCCTTATGATCTCTTGTAGGGCTGTTTTAGTGGTGATGAATTACTTCAGTTTTTCTTTGTCTGAGAAAACCTTTATCTCTCTTTGTATTCTGAATGACAGGTTTGCTGGATAAAGGATTCTTGGCTGCACATTTTTCCTATTCAGGACATTGAAAATTTCCTGCCATTCCTTTCTGGCCTGCCAAATTTCAGTAGATAGTTCTGCTATTACATTTATGTGTCTACCCTTGTACATTAAGGCCTGTTTGTCCCCAGCTGCTTTCAGAAATATCTCTTTATCTTTGTATTTTTCCAGTTTCACTATGATGTGATGTGCAGAAGATCAGTTAAAGCTATGTCTGAAGGGAGTTTTCTGTGCTAATGCTGCTTCTTTGAATTTGCAATTCGATATATTCACCACAGAGCTTGACAGAGGGCTCAACCTTTGTTTTTACAATTATAGTCTAATGTTTTCCTCAGTCATTTTACCTATGTTCATAAACCACTGATTATTTTTACAAAATCATGAAGATATTGGCACCCTGTATCTTCTATTTGGTGCATGAGTTGGAATAGTGGGAACTACCCTACATGTTATAATCCATGCCAAACTAGGTCAATCCAGGGCCATACTGTAAGATGAAAAAATTTATAATGTAATTGTGACTGCCCACACATATTCATAATAATTTTCTTTATAATATTGTCTATTATAATTGGAGGGTTTGGAAAGTGATTAGTACCACTAATAATTGGAACATCTGATATACCATTTCTCTGAATCAACAATAAAAGCTTCTGACTATTACCACCATCATTTGTACTCTTACATCATCCATAGTTAAAGCAGGTTCAGGAACCGGTTGGACTGTATATCCTCCTCTAGCTGGCAATCCAGCACACACAGGAGCATCACTAGATCTATTTTTCCCCTTTACTTAGCAGGTGTATCCTCAATTTTAGTGGCTATCAACTTCATTACTATATCAACATGAAACCACCTGCTATATCCCAATATGAAACACCTTTATTCATTTGTTTTGTCCTAATTACAGCTGTTCTACTTCTGTCACTTTCAGTTTTAGCAACTGGAATTGCTATGTTACTAACAGAACACAACCTAAGTACCACATTTTTTGACCCTACAGAAATATGAGACACTATTTTATAACAACTATATTGATATATTGATTCTTCTGGCACCCTGAAGTGTATATCCTAATTTTACCCGATTTGGGAATGATTGCACATATTATTACCTATTATTCAGGAGGAAAAAAAAGAACCCTTTGTATATATAGAAATAGTTTCAGCCATAAGTCCATCAGATTCCTAGCTTTCATTGCATGAGCTCACCATATATTTACTGTAGGCATGAATGCCAACACATGAGCATACCTTACATCAGCCTTTATAATTATTGCTATCCAAACAGTAGTAAAAGTATTTAGTTGACTAACAACCTTTCATGGAGGTGACATCAAATGATCACCAGGCATGTTATGAGTCCTGGGTTTTATCTATTTATTCACAGTGGGGGGCTTAACAGGAATTGTATTAGCTAATTCATTCCTAGATATTCTCCTCCGTGACACATATTATATAGTAGCACATTTCCACTATGTCTTATCAATAGAAGCAGTATTTGCTATTATTGGAAGTTTCATTCATTGATTCCCTCTATTTTCAGTCTGCACACTTAATTCTACTTAGGCAAAAGTTCACTTCATAATTATAATTGTTGAGGTTGATATAATCTTCTTCCCATAACACTTTCTTGACTTATCAAGAATACCTTCATGCTATTCCAATTATCCAGATGTGTACACAACATGAAATACCATCTCATAAACAGGCTCATTAATCTCATCACCACAGTTATATTAATAATCTTTATAGTTTGAGAAGCTTTTGCATCCAAATGAGAACTAGCAATGGTAGAGGCGATTAATTCTAACTTCAAATGACTACTCTGATGCCGTCCTCCATCTCACATATTTGAAGAATCCACTTGCATAAGTCTAAAATAAGAAAGGAAGGAGTCAAAACTTCTCAAACTTGTTTCAAGCCAACACCATAACCATTACGTTTTTCTCAATAATGAGATGTTATTAAAAATTACAAAACTTTGTCAAAGTTAAATTATAGGTTGGAGTCCTGTATATTTCTATGGCATATGCCTTTCAATTAGGTTTCTAAGATGTGACATCTCCAATGATAAAAGAATACTTACATTTTCATGACAACATGCTGATGATCATCTTAATCAGCTCTTTATTACTTTATATTATTTCATTAATACTAACAACTAAATGGGGGCCCCTAGGTGGCTCAGTCAGTTAAGCATCCAGCTCTTGGTTTCAACCCAGGTAATGATCATGGTTCATGAGTTTGAGCCCCACATGGGGCTCAATAATGACAGTGAAGAGCCTGATTGGAATGATCTCTCCCTCTCTCTCTGCCCTTCCCCGCTTGTTATCTCTCTCTCTCTCTCTCCCAAAATAAATATATAAACTTAAAAAAATAATAAAAGGTAAATGTCACACCCCCTCGAGGAAGATGGCAGTGTAGGAGGACACTGGGCTCACCGTGTCCTGCTGATTGCTTAGATCCCACCCACATATATCTAATTTACCCAGAAAAATACCAGAAGACTAGCAGAACGGACTCTCCAGAGCCAAGCATAGATGAGAGGCCCATGGAAGATGGTAGCAAGGGCGGAAAGGCAGTGCGCACTACACGGACTGGTGGGAGGGAGCCAGGGCAGTGGAGGGACAGCCAGCCCACCCAGCAAGGCAGAGCCCCTGAATCTGGCTTGCAAAAGTGGAGGGGCAGGACAGAGTGTGTTCTGACAGCCAGTAGGACTTAACCTCTGAAATATTATAAGTCAACAGCTCTGCTCGGAGAGCCGGGGGGCTAAAGGATATTGGGAGAGAGAGTTGTTGAGCCCCAGAGGACAGAGCTCAGCTTAGTGGGGAACAAAGGTGTTGTGAAGCGCCATCTCCCTCACCCATCCCCCAGCCAAAATCCCAAAGGGAACCAGTTCCCGTCAGGGAACTTGCATGCACCGTGCAAACACCCAACATTGTGCTTCTGTGGATCCATCACTCCGATGGGTCTGCCTCCCTTCTGGTGCTGCAGAGGCCCTCCTGAAGCAGACCACTGAAGGCAAAGCGAGCTGAGCCTGCCATTCCTGCCCCTGTGCACCTTGCAGGTCTACCCCGGCTAATATGCCAGATCCAATCAAAACAGCACCACAAGCCTGGCAGTGTGCAAGTAGCCCAGAGAGAGGCCCCACCACTCGACAGTGAGTCCTGCCCTGGGAGAGGGGTGGATAAGGTACACACCAGTCTGAGTGCGGCCCCAGGGTGGGCTGGGGGCAGACATCAGGTCTGACTGCAGCCCCGCCCACCAATGCAACTTACTCCAGACAGCACAGGGGAAGAGCCCTGCAGTTACCCACCACTCCATGGACTATCCAAAATGATGAAATGGAAGAATTCTCCTCAAAAGAAACTCCAAGACATAGCGACAGCTAATGAACTGATCAAAAACGATTTAAGCAATATAGCAGAAAATGAATTTAAAATAATAGTCACAAAATTAATCAATGGCCTTGAAAAAAGTATAGAGGACAGCAGAGAATCTATTACTACAGAGATCAAGGGACTAAGAAACAGTCAGGAGGAGCTAAAAAATGCTATAAATGAGCTGCAAAATAAAATGGAGGCAACCACAGGTCTGATTGAAGAGGCAGAGGAGAGAATAGGTGAATTATAAGATAAAATTATGGAAAAAGAAGAAACTGAGAAAAAGAAATTAAAAAAATCCAGGAGTATGAGGGGAGACTTAGAGAACTAAGTGACATAATTAAATTAAATAATATATGCATAATTGGTATTCAAGAGGAGGAAGAGAGAGGGAAAGGTGCTGAAGGGGTACTTGAAGAAATAATAGCTGTGAAGTTCCCAGATCTGGGGAAGGAAAAAGTCATTAAAATCCAAGAGGCACAGAGAACTCCCTTCAGACGTAACTTGAATCAATCTTCTGCACAACATATAATAGTGAAACTGGCAAAATACAAAGATGAGGAGAGAATTCTGAAAGAAGCTAGGGATAAACAGGCTCTAACCTATAAAGGGAGACTGAGAAGACTCGTGATGTATCTGTCTACTGAAACTTGGCCGTCCAGAAAGGTATGGCAGGAAATCTTCAATGTGATGAACAGAACAAATATGCAGCCGAGAATCCCTTATCCAGAAAGTCTGTCATTCAGAATAGAAGGAGAGATAAAGGTCTCCCAAACAAACAAAACTGAAGGAATTCATCACCACTAAACCAGCCCTACAAGAGATCCTAAAGGGGATCCTGTGAGACAAAGTACCAGAAACCTCGCTACAAGCATGAAAATAGACATCACAATGACTCTAAACCCATATCTTTCTAAAATAACACTGAATGCAAATGGACTAAATGCGCCAACCAAAAGACATAGGGTATCAGAATGGATAAAAAAAAAAAAAACAGGACCCATCTACTTGCTGTCTACAAGAAACTCGTTTTAGACCTGAGGACACCTTCAGATTGAAAGTGAGGGGATGGAGAATTATCTATCATGCTACTGAAAATCAAAAGAAAGCTGGAGTAGCCATACTTATATCAGACAAATTAGATTTAAATTAAAGGCTGTAACAAGAGATGAAGAAGGGCATTCTACAATAATTAAAGGTCTATCCATCAGGAAGAGCTAACAATTATAAATGTCTATGCGCCGAATACAGGAGCCCCCAAATATATATAAAAAATTAATCACATACATAAGCAACCTTATTGAGAAGAATGTGGTAATTGCAGGGTACTTTAATACTCCAATTACAACATTGGATAGATCACCTAACACAGGATCAATAAAGAAAGAAGGGCCCTGAATGATACATTGGATCAGACGGACTTGACAGATGTATTTAGAAGTCTGCATCCCAAAGCAACAGAATATATGTTCTTCTCCAGTGCACATGCAATATTCTCCAAGATAGATCACATCCTGGGTCACAAAACAGCCCTTCATAAGTATACAAGAATTGAGATAATAACATGCATACTTTCAGACCACAATGCTATGAAGCTTGAAATCAACCACAGGAAAAAGTCTGGAAAACCTCCAAAAGCATGGAGGTTAAAGAACATCCTAAAAAAGAATGAATGGGTCAACCATGAAACTAAAGAAGAAATTAAAAAATATATGGAAACAAATGAAAATGAAAATACAACAATCTAAACGCTTTGGGATGCAGCAAAGGCAGTCCTGAGAGGAAAATACATTGAATCCAGGCCTATCTCAAGAAACAAGAAAAATCCCAAATACAAAATCTAAAAGCACATGGAAAGGAAATACAGGAAGAATAGCAAAGACACCCCAAACCAAGAGAAAAAGAGAAATAATAAAGATCAGAGCAGAAATAAACAATATAGAATCTAAAAAAAACTGTAGCAGATCAATGAAACCAAGAGTTGGTTTTTTGAAAAAATACACAAAACTGATAAACCTCTAGCCAGGCTAGAGGTTTCAAAAAGAAAAGGGAGATGACCCAAATAGATAAAATCATGAATGAAAATGGAATTATTACAACCAATCCCTCAGAAATACAAGCAATTATCAGGGAATACTATGAAAAATTATATGCCAACAAACTGGACAACCTGGAAGAAATGGACAAATTCCTGAGCACCCACACACTTCTAAAACTCAAACAGGAAGAAAAAGAAAACTTGAACAGAACCATAAACAGCAAAGTAATTGAATCAGTTATCAATAATCTCCCAACAAATTAACAGTCCAGGACCAGATGGCTTCCCTGGGAAAGTCTACCAGACATTTAAAGCAGAGATAATACCTATACTTCTGAAGTTGTTTCAAAAAATAGAAAGGGAAGGAAAACTTCCAGACTCGTTCTATGAAATCAGCATTATTTTGATTCATAAACCAAACAGACACCCAGGAAAAAAAAGAGAACTATAGGCCAATATCCCTGATGAATATGGATGCAAAAATTCTCAATAAGATACTAGCAAATCGAATTCAACAGCATATAAATGAATTATTCACCATGACAAAGTGGGATTCATTCCTGGGCTGCAGGACAGGTTCAACATTCACAAATCAATCAATGTAATACATCACATTAATAAAAGGAAAGAAAAGAACCATATGATCCTGTCAATCGATGCAGAAAAACCATTTAACAAAATTCAGCCACGTTTCTTAATAAAAACCCTCGAGAAGCTCAGGATAGAAGGAACATACTTAAACATCATAAAAGCCATTTATGAAAAGCCCACAGCTAATATCATCCTCAATGGGGAAAAACTGAGAGCTTTCTCCCTGAGATCAGGAACATGACAGTGATGTCCACTCTCACTGCTGTTGTTTAACATAGTGTTGGAGGTTCTAGCATCAGCAATTAGACAACAAAAGGAAATCAAAGCCATCCAAATTGGCAAAGATGAAGTCAAGCTTTCACTTTTTGCAGATGACATGATATTATACATGGAAAACCCAATAGACTCTACCAAAAGTTTGCTAGAACTGATACATGAATTCAGCAAAGTCGCAGGATCCAAAATCAATGTACAGAAAGCAGTTGTATTCTTATACACCAATAATGAAGCAACAGAAAGACAAATAAAGAAACTGATCCCATTCACAATTGCACCAAGAAGCATAAAATACCTAGGAATAAACCTAACCAATGATGTAAAAGATCTGTATGCTTAAAACTATAGAAAGCTTATGAAGGAAATTGAAGAAGATACAAAGAAATGGAAAAACGTTCCATGCTCATGGATTGGAAGAATAAATATTGTTAAAATGTCAATACTACCCAAAGCGATCTACACATTCAATGCAATCCCAATCAAAATTGCACCAGCATTCTTCTCGAAGCTAGAACAAGCAATCCTACAATTTGTATGGAACCACAAAAGGCCCCGAATAGCCAAAGTAATTTTGAAGAAGAAGACCAAAGCAGGAGGCATCACAATCCCAGACTTTAGCCTCTACTACAAAGCTGTCATCATCAAGACAGCACGGTATTGGCACAAAAACAGACACATAGACCAATGGAATATAATAGAGACTCCAGAATTGGACCCACAAAAGTATGGCCAACAACTCTGATGAAGCAGGAAAAAATATCCAATGGAAAAAAAGACAGTCTCTTTAACAAATGGTACTGGGAAAACTGGACAGCAACATGCATAAGAATGAAACTAGACCCCTTTCTTACACCATTCACACAAACTCAAAATGGATAAAGGACCTGAATGTGAGACAGGAAACCATCAAAACCCTAGAGGAGAAAGCAGGGAAAACCTCTCCAACTTCAGCCTCAGCAATTTCTTACTTGACACATCCCCAAAGGCAAGGCAATTCAAAGCAAAAATGAACTATTGGGACCTCATGAAGATAAAAAGCTTCTGCACTGAAAAGGAAACAATCAACAAAACTAAAAGGCAACCAACAGAATGGGAAAACATATTTGCAAATGACATATCGGACAAAGGGCTAGTATCCAAAATCTATAAAGAGCTCACAAACTCTACACCCAAAAAAACAAATAATCCAGTGAAGAAATGGGCAGAAAACATGAATAGACACTTCTCTAAAGAAGACATCCGGATGGCCAACAGGAACATGAAAAGATGCTCAACGTCGCTCCTCATCGGGGAAATACAAATCAAAACCACACTCAGATATCACCTCACGACAGTCAGTGGCTAAAATGAACAAAACAGGAGACAATTGATGCTGGCGAGGATGTGGAGAAACGGGAACCCTCTTGCACTGTTGGTGGGAATGCGAATTGGTGCAGCCACTCTTATTGTTTATTCTAATGCTATCTGCTCTAGTACTATTCTCACCTGACCTCTTAGGAGACTCCAACAATTACAACCCTTTAAATACCCACTCACGTATTAAGCCTGAATGATTCTTATTTGCCTATGTGATCCTCTGCTCCATCCCTAATATATTAGGTGTACTAGCCCTACTTAATCTTTTCTATCTTAATTCTAGTATTCATTCCCATACTTCAGACATCAAAACAGTGAAGTATAATATTTGGACCCCTATGAATGCTTATTCTGATTATTAATAGCAGACTTACTAACACTAACATAAATTGGAGGACAGCCAGCTGAATGTTCATTTATCACTATCAGTCAACTAACATCAATTCTATACTTTTACATTAACCTAATTCTCATGCCATTGCAACTGTGATTGGAAACAACTTTAGGGCACCTGGGCGGCTCAGTCGGTTGAACGTCTGACTTTGATTCAGGTCATGATCTCATGGTTCGTGAGTTTGAGTCTCACATCAGGCATGCTGCTGTCAGCCTACCAGCGCAGAACCTGCTTTGGATCCTCCGTCTCCCTATCTCTAGCCCTCCCCTGCTTGCACTCTCCCAAAACTAAACACAATTTTAAAAAAATAAATAAATAAAACAACTTCATAAAATGAAGAGTTTTTGTAGCATATTCTCCCTAGGGCTCAAGGATGAAACAGCAGTTCTACCATCAACACCCAAACCTGACACAAAAAAAAATGACAAGTGTTGACAAGGATATTGAAAAATTGGAACATTCATACACTACTGGTGGGAATGTAACATGGTATGGCCACTTTGGGAGATAGTTTGATAGCTTCTCAAAAATGTAAATATATAATTACCTATCCCAGTAATTTCACCTACAGGTCTCTATGCTGCCCCCCAAAAATAAAAATACAAATGTTCACACAAAAATGCACCAAGTGTTTTTACTAACATTATTTATGGCAGCTCCCAAGTGGAAACAACCCAATTGTTCAACTCAAGAATGGACAAACAAAATGAGGTATATTCATTATAAAATCTAACATTCAACCATGAAAATGAATGACATACTGATAAATTCTAGCACAATGATGAGCCTTGAAAAGGTTATGCTAAGTGAAAGAAACCAGAAACAAAAGGCATGCAAAATTTTTTTGATATGAAATTTCCAGAATAGGAAAATCCATAAATATAGAAAACAGATTCAGGGTTGCCAAGGTTTGGGGGTAATAGGGAGTGACTAATAATGAGTACAGGTTTCATTTTAGGGGTGATGAAAGTTTTGGAATTGGAAGGCAGTGATGGTTGCACATCTCCTAGAATATACTAAAAACCACCTAATTGTACACTTTAAATGGGTAAATATTTTTATCTCAATAAAAAGAAAATGTATGGAGACAAAGTAGATTGGGGGTGGCTTGGGGCTGAGGGTGAGAAGAGGAAGTATCTGTAAATGGATGGGGGATTGGGGAGGTTGGTAGAAATATTCTAAAATTAGATTTTGGTGATAGTTGCATAACTGTACATTTATTTAAAAACTACTGAATTGTGCACTTCAAATGAATGAATTTTATTATATGTAAATTATACCTCAATAAAACTATTTTTTAAAAAGATATGAATGTCTGGTCTGCTCCTAGGGGTACATTGGGGGTATGTTCTAGTTATCAGTAATTTCTAAAAATTCCCCTGGTGATTGTAGCATGCAGCTGCAATTGAAAACCATTTTATTAAATCATGGCTTCTGAGTTAAAGAATTGATTGATCTTGCAATGGCAATTCTCATGGCTGATAAAATTCCTGGTACCCTCACTAATACTGCACCCTCATCTTACCCTACTTGCTATTTACACAGAATTAATTCATTCATTCAATAGTAATTTATTAGGCATCTAATGTGTGCCAGGTGCTGATCTGGTCACCAAAAACACAACTGATATTCTAGTGGGATACAGAGACAATGTGAACATCAAATTTCCATATGATGTGATAGGGGTAAGTGAGGTATATACTAGATCCATAAGTCCAGGGAAAGGATGACTAACTCAGCCAGACATGCTACTTACAGTCAAATGATGAAGCAGATATGAAAATTAATAATTAAAATACAGTATCCTAAGAATTGTTATAGCTTAATCATTCACAAAAGGCAATATGAGCACCAAGTCTATCTGGGAGTCTTAGGGAAAGCTTTACAAAGATTACATTTGAAGTCAATATTTAAAAAGGAGAAATAGGGGCGCCTGGGTGGCGCAGTCGGTTAAGTGTCCGACTTCAGCCAGGTCGCGATCTCGCGGTCCGTGAGTTCGAGCCCCGAGTCGGGCTCTGGGCTGATGGCTCGGAGCCTGGAGCCTGTTTCCAATTCTGTGTCTCCCTCTCTCTCTGCCCCTCCCCCGTTCATGCTCTGTCTCTCTCTGTCCCAAAAATAAATAAACGTTGAAAAAAAAATTTAAAAAAAATAAATAAAAATAAATAAATAAAAAGGAGAAATAATTTGCCAAGAGAAAGGGGTGGGGAATGAAAGAGAATGACTAGCATTCACTGAGGGTTTACTACAAACCAATTATTGTTCTGAATTTTTTATATATGTTCTTAGTGAGCTTCAGAAACTTTTGCAATTACACAATTAAATTGTAAGACCAAACTTTGAACCTATGTGGTCTGAATATAGATCCCCAAATCAACCACTACACTATTATAGGCTGGGATTCTGGTAGCTAACAATATAACCTCTGTGGAAAGGCAACTAAAGTGTGAACAATTTTAACAAACACCAAAATGTCCACTTAAGTTGTGACCACATCTTAATTGAGGGTTGATTTGATCCGCTGTTATTAATTTATAGTGGGTGAAAAAGTTTTGTATAATTTGGGTAATTCCTATATTCTTCAATTCCTGTGACTCCAAGATATAAACAGGCTGAAAAAAATAGGATGTATATTTGAATTACTAGAAAAGAATCTCTGTTAACTCTTGGCAGTGTTAACTGTCCTTTGAATATCTTACTTGAGAAGCTTGAGAATAGGATACATCCTGTAAATTATGGCTAGAGAAGAAATAGCCATCAACATGAATAGGAGGAAAGATCAATAATAAACTCATTCAAATATTGATATTGGTCCCTGGAATAATCCTTTTTTAGAACCTGGTTACCTCCTTCAGAGGGAGAGAGAGAATCCCAAGCAGACCCTGGGCTTTCAGCAAGGAACCCCATGCAGTGTCGGTCCCATGACCTTGAGATCATGAACTGAGCCGAAATCAAGAGTCGGATGCTTAACCGACCAAGCCACTCAGGTGTACCTTTCATTACTCATTTATCAGTTCTTTTTTCTGTCTGATTTTATTGCCACCCAATTAGTTTGAGACCATAGGCCTTAAAATATGGCTGAATCTACTCTTTTATGAGACAGTGATCTGAGCGTAAGCAAATGCTATTTTTGAAATGTAATGATCAACTCTTAGAACATAATTTAAGAGGGTTATTAAAAAAATTTGCATGCACAATCCATGTAAAAGTTATGACTACACAATCTGGGGGGAAAAGGGGAGTGCTGTTGTTCACTTTCTCCTTGGAAGACTGCATCTATGTTTTTTGTGGATATACTCACTGAGACCCACTGAAAGGATTGCTGTTTTTCTCCCTACTGGATCAACTAGATGAGGTAGGTCCAATTCAATGCCAAATTGAAGATTCCTGTAATAATGCCCACCCTCTTTTAATGATGTTTTAATATGTTCGACTTTTTTTTTGGAGTAGTGAGAAACTAGAATCCTTTAATTATTTTTGGGCTAGGTGAAATTAGAGTTTGTTCTTATTGCATGCACTATTACCGTATAAGTCTATGTTTTCTGTGTAAAGGTCCACTCATTTAGAGGGAAAACAAGCTGCTATTTCACTTCATAAACTAGAAATTGATTTCTAATCAGACTAAGATAATCCATTAGTGTATTATTCACATTTTTGTGGAACTCTAATCACTAACTTGCATCAAATATATAGAAGAATACCTGGCACACAGTTGAAGATCCACAATAAACATTTATTGGCTTGATCAGTGACTATATATTTAATTGAGAACCTACTTTCATGTAAGCCTTGGAAGACATCTTATGGAGGACTCAGGAAAAAATAATGACTGGCTTCATCTTATAAAGAAATTTAAAAACTCACTTGGGCAGCAAATATTGGCACATTTTCAAATAATTAACAACTATACAAAGCAGCATGCAATTCCGTATAAAATTAGATTTCACAAGCTAAATATTCTAAGTAACATTAAGAGCCTTGAGTTATTTTTGAGTAAATGGAATATTAAATTATTCATATTGTCAATGAGTGAAATATATATTTGCATGTTCAAATAAACATTAGATCATGCTACATTGCACAACTGTAACTGAAGCTCAGTCAATATTTTTCTTTTAACAAGTAATAAACCAGCTCTTCTCTTCACTAGTTGGAAGCATGAATCTAAAAATGATTACAAATAATTTTAAAAGAAATGTAGTTCTATAACTTGCAATTTTATAGCCATTAAATGAAGCTACAAATTACAAAGAACTTCACATAGAAATGCTTTAGTGAATAGATTTTTAAGAGAGTTTGAAAATAGCATAGCAAATTTTTGAAAGGAGTTTGTGTTTTTAAATCTCAGTTTGTTCTCTGAGGTAGCTTAGACATATTCCAAAAAAAGTATTTGCATTATTATCTTGCATGGCAAAACATTTCCTCCATAAACATCAAGAAACTAAATGTAATCAAGGCCATTTTCCAATTGTGAAAATTTCCAAGCTAAGAGAACCTGAATTATTCATGCATTTAACAAACATTTTCTGCACAAACAAGTGCCAACCAATATTCCAGATATTTGGGATACATCAGTAAACAAACAGGCAAAAAGTTTATGTTCTCTTGGAGTTTATGTTCTAGTATGAAAGGTTCATGAGATTCTAACTACACTCAGACATGGAGCAAAGGGCTCCTGGATGACTTAGTTTGTTAAGCATCATACTCTTGATTTCAGGTCAGGTCATGATCTCAGGGTGGTGGGATTGAGCCCTGCATCACGCTCTGTGCTCAGTGTGGAGCCTGCTTGAGAATCTTTCTCTCCCTTTCTCTCTGGCCCTTATCTTCCCCACCTTCTAAAATTAAAAAAAGAAAGAAATGGAGTGAGAATGAGAAAACTTTACTTATAAAATCAAAAGTCTTTTAAATGGTACAAAGTAATTCAGTAAGATGTTTGGCTGTTATATCTTAAACGAGTATAAGACAATTACACATTCTTAAATTTTTTTAGTGTTTATTTATTGTCTGGGAAAGATCGAGAGAGAGCATGAGAGGGGAGAGGCAGAGAGAGGGAGACACAGAATCTGAAGCAGGCTCTGAGCTGTCAGCACAGAGCCCAACGCAGGGCTCAAAGTCATGAACCATGAGATCATGACCTGAGCCAAAGCCAGATGCTTAATCAACTGAGCCACTCAGGCACCCCACTTCATATATTTTTTGAATCAGAAAGTGCAATGTTTTATAGTCTGCATCAAATTTCCTCATGTCAAAATATCTCTACCAACGTAGCAAGGTAAAACAAAATCAATATCCTTGATTTCAATATGGTTCCATCAAAATGACCATGTCAACAATGTTATGTACCCATATAACTAGTGTGGCTATAAGAATAGGCTTTGTGTAGATCCAGTATGAATCCAGTTATATGCCTCATATCTGTGATAAAATGCCAATTTCTTGTTTCAATGCCCCTATTAATACAACTTACTCTTTCCACTGCAATTACTCAAAATGCAGTCTTGAATTACCAAGTATTTGTCAATTGATTTGTATGTATTACCTTCTCTCCAAAGCTCTCTGCAGTATGCTGTGACTGATATTGAAGCTGTCTATATTCAGAAAGATGAAATGTATTCTTTTTCTGAGTTACTTTTTCAACTATGTTTTCATATATAATCCTTTTGGCTAGAAAGGTCACTTAGTGCTTAGCTCACTGGGCACTCTTAGAGTGGAAGCTGAAATGAATCTTCTATTTGCATTTCCCCTTCAGCAAACCATTCTCCATCCTAGATAAATAGGTGGTAGATAGATGTTGATAGATGATATATAGACAATAGATAGATAGATAGATAGATGATCGATAGACAGATATGAGAGACAGACTTGCTAAGTTATCGCTATAAGTAAGCATTTGCCTGTTAGCAATAACTTTGTTTATTGGTCATTTTTAATAATGAAGCCTGGAGATATATTGGCATTTAAATATTTAGCATGTAGAATCATTGTGGGCTATTGTGTTTCAAATTTCCTTAAAATCATGGCTAAATTTTTCCTCACTCCCTTAAAAAAATGTATGTGCAGAATCCCTGGAGCTCATCCTGTCAGAGTATCCTTCCTAGAAGTCCTGTATCTCCACCGCCAAAGTTCTCTGGAAGAAATTACAAGTAAGTTCTCTTAAAAAGAAAGTTAAAACATGTAAATACTGAAAAAGAAAGCCCAATCTTATTTGGAAATAATTTTAGTAGAGAGTTTAATGTATTTATTTTTCAGTAGGAGGTGGGGGTGCAGAGAAGAAGAGGCACTGTCAGAGATAACAATGTTTCTAACCAGAAGTATCTGTTGCTGTATTTATACCAGACTAGAAGGTAACTCTTTGACACATTTATTGAGGAAAAAGGCAGTATTGACCAAATTAATCTGCAAGATTTTTAAAATTGTACTTCCTTCATTTATCTAAATATCATAGTAATTTCTCAAACATTCTGAGGAAGAACAGGAAATATTCCCTAACAAAACCCCTAGTTTTAGTGAGAAATTGAATAAAAGGAGAATGATTTTCTTTGTTTTATGAGGATGCTATTATTTTATTATATGTGTTATATCAATCAAAGGTGACTTCTGGATTATTTTATTTATTTGTTTCCTGTAGAGTATAGTAATAACAATCTATTTTATTATAATACTTAACACTATGTATTTTATTTTTTAAAGCATCCTGAAATATTTCATATTTATTTTTTTTCATTTAAAATAGCTTTATGATTCATGAACACAAAGAGGACAATCCTTTCATCTATCTATCTTATAAATGGGATGGCTCTCTGGGAACAGCTAAACTTGAAAGAAATTATGGGAGCAAGTATTCTTCAACCACATACTTGAAGCCACTCTTCGTATGTATCATGCATTTCAATCTCTATATGTGGTTATCATCATCATAATTCAAGTAAAAATAACACAATGAATACTAAGACTTTGCTATAGCAAAATGATATGACAATATCAGTTGAGATAAAGATGGAAAGATTAGCTTATAAGACTTGCTATCACAATTATTTCATTTGTAAAATGAGATTAGGAAATATGAGTCAAAGATATAGTGTATTTAATACTCCATACGCATGCATATACTTTATGTATATAAAATATTATGTAAAATATTATATAAAGTATACATGAATCATTAGAAATATGAGTCAAAAGTATAGTATATGTAATACTTCAAATGTATTAATATACTATATATACCTTAGTGAAGTTTGCAATTTTTAGAAAGGAGATTTGATATCACAGGAAGACTAGTTAAATGCTATGAGATTAACTCAGAGGTCAGAACAGTCTTATGTTATTATAATATTAACTTTCAGAATTTACCTGCTATTTTGTGTTTCAAATAACACATTAAATAGTACATTGTTCAAGCTAATGCTGAACACTAGCTAATTGCTTATCTTTAGTTACAAGACGTATTAATAATTAACATAAAGTGCAAACTGTGCTTCTCTGTACAAGTAGAAACAGCAATCAAAATAATAGTGAAATGGATTATCATCTAAAAGTTATTTTTATGGATTTTCTTGAAATGTAATAAATTATAGAAAAATGGGACTAAAATTTCATCAAAAATGAATACCTGGTTTTGTTGACATATTGAAGTGGTTTTTTGAGGAGACGGTTTTAGTTAAGTTGACCACATGACAAAATCACCTTCCCCAAAAAACTCACTGCGGGGAGTGACATCACCAAGATGGCAACATAGGTCTTTCCTGACTTCACTTCCTCTCACAAGAAGAACAACTAATGACTATTTATGAACAAGACACCATTGAGAGAATCCTAGAACATGGGGCTGAGGTTGAAACACCCGCCAGCACCACAGAGAACAAGACAGGCTTCATTAGAAGGGTAAAAGAAGCAGCTACACGGTGACCACATCGTCCCTCCCCTAGGCCAGCATACCACCACTGGGAGACATCTCTCCTGAGTCTCCAGTTCCTCCAGTGGGAAAAAAGATCCTAAGGGGACAACTAGTCCCCAGCACTGTGGGAGCCCCTAATGTGGTGTCATCCCATGAGGGCTACAGTGGAATCTGCAGGGCTCAACCACTGGCAATCTGTGGCAGAGAAGGTGGGGGACTTGCAACAACCAATTTACATATCTTGGAAAACTGAGTTCATCTCTGCAGTGTCCAAGTAGTAATTCCAACCAGCAGTTCTGCTCATCTGAAGAAGTTGGCGGTACACTTAGTCTAGAGAAGTTTCAGGATGCAGAATTGCCTGATTTGGGTCCTCAATTGAGTTTTTCAGGCCTTAGTGTCTGGTTTGTCCATTCCCAGGAAAACCCCCAACTGGGAGGAGTGTCTCTGGGCCCCATCTGACCATAGGGGCTGGCAAGAGCACATGGAAGCTGTGTAGTCAAGCAATGCTCCTGCTGAGAGGCACATGGTGGTGATTGCTCCCAAAGAAAAGCCAGTAGCAGGCATGGAGGATTATTCTGCTATGCCCAGGCAGGAGAGTTAATTTATAGCCAAGCCTGAAAGTAGCTCCCAGTCCCTCTGAACTGGAAAGCCTGTTTGTGAAAAATGTAAGGGGCCTGGAAGGGCCCTTTCTTATTCTGCCCAAACGAGGAAACTGAGACACAGCTCCATCCACTGTGGAGAGTGTCTCCCAACCCCGTCTGAACAAAATGACTGGAAGTAAGATCTGGTTACACAGGTAACTCAGTAATGCTCTAGCTGAGAGATAGGCAGGCAGAGCCAACAGACTTCAGAGTAAAGCCAGTGGCTCTCTGTGGCCAGGAAACTTGGAGTATGGGTTGGCTTGAGTTAAGGCAACAAAGAGCTTTATCAGCTTGAGAGCTGCTTCTTCTGCTGCACCTAGTAAAGAAAACTAATTCACAGCCTCACTTATTGCTGAATATAGTTTTCAGCCTGCCTGACAAGAGAACCTAACCAGAACACATGGGAAGCTGTGTAGCTCATCCAACAGTCTTGCTCACAGTGGCACTTGAACAAAGCATGGCCTGTGGCTTTCCCCAACTGCAGAGCAAAACTAGTGGCCTCACCTGACAAGGGAATTCAGTCACACTCTTGTATGATTGGGGTCCCCAAACAATGAGCCCAGACCCTGCATCCCAACCTGCTTCCCAGCAGGGAAGCTAATTCATAGTCCCGTTTACTACTGAATATAGTACCCAGTTCCAACCATCTAGTAAGCCTGGTCAGTTCCAACCATCTAGTAAGCCTGACCAGAGAATCAGGGCAACCCCACAGCCCATACTACAGCTTCACTTGAGCAGTGAACCAAGCCAGCAATTCTATACAACTGTTCTCAGCCAGTGGTACACCTCCTTCATTCCTGACCTCAGAGCTTTAACAGCTGCCTCACCTAAAAATAGACCTTAATAGCCATCTCCACCTACCCAAGGACACTACCAGAAGATACCCAGAAATGCAAGCTACACCTAATGGTGAATATCTGCCTCTACCAAAGTAAACTTATAAAGTCTGGAAGAAAACCTCAATTACTCAAATGTACACATACCAATATAAGGAATCAAAGATAACGAAAAATCAGGTAAATATGACACCACCAGAGGAAACTAATAAGGCTCCAAGTAACTCACCCTAAAGAAATAGATATTTATGAACTGTCAAAAAATTCAGAATAATCCTCTTACAGAAGATTAGCAACTAAAAGAACACACAAAATCTAAACAAAATTAAGTGAACAAGACGTGAACTAAACAAGAAGTTCAACAAATAGAAACCATAAAATAACCCCAGAAATCTTAGAGTTGAAAAATACAATAGCTGAAATGAAAAGTTCAACAGAGAGCTCCAAAAGCAGATTCAACCATGCAGAAGAATGAATCAACGACTTGAGGATAGGACGTTAGAAATCATTTAGTCAGAGGAGCAAAAAAAAAATTATTTTTAATGAAACAGAGTGAAAAAAGCCTATGAGACTTATGCAACATAATGGAAACATACAATATTCACATTATGGGAATTCCAGAAGAAGAGAAATAGAAAAGAACAGAGAGTATATTCAAAGTAATAATCACTGAAACCTTTCTGAACTTGAGGAAAGAAATGGACATCCAGATACATGAGGCCTAAAAGATCCCAAATAGGTTGAACCCAAATAGAACTACATCAAGACACATTATAATCAAATCATCAAAAGTCAAAGAGAAAAAAAAAGAATTTTAAAAGCAGAAAGAGAAAAAAGAAAAAGTTACATACAAGAAAAACTCCGTAAGACTATGGGTAGATTCCTCAACAGAAACATTTCAGGCAGGAGACAATGGGATGACATATTCAAAATATTGAAAGAAAAAAAAAAACATATCAACCAAGAATATTATACCTGGCAAAGCTTTCTTCAGAAATGAAGGACAGATAAAGACTTGCCCAAACAAACAGAAGGTGAAGGAATTTATTACCACTAGGCCTGCCTAACAAGAAATGCTCAAAGGAGTTCTTTGAGTGGAAATAAAAGATGCTAATTGACATCATGAAAACACAAAAAGTTAGTGTAAAACTCACTCAACGGTAAACATATAGTCAAAGTTAGATTCTGTAATTTGGTAATGGTGGTAAATAATTCACTACAATTCTAATTTAAAGGTAAAAACAAATGTAGTAAAAATAACTGTAATGACAATAATCTATTATTAGTTACATAAAAAATATGTAAAGTGTAACAGCAGTAACCTAAAATTTGAAGGAGAGAAAATGTAACACTGTAAAGTTTAGGAATTATATTGAAGTTAAGTTGTTATTGGCTTAAAAATAGAGTGTTATAATTTAAGATATTCTATGTAAGCCTCATAGTAACTGCAAGGGGAAAACCTGCAGTAATTACACAAAATAATGTGATAAAGATGTCAAATTATACTGATACAAAATATATCAAAATATACACAAAAATACAGCAGAATAAGAAGCCAAAAACCGTGAATCTACAAAATAACAGAAAACAATTAACAAAATGACAAAAGTAAGTCCTTACCTATAAACAATACTTTAAACATAACAGGATTAAATTCTCCAATTCAAACACATAGAGTGGCTGCCTACAAGAGGCTCACAGTAGCCTTAAAGACATGCATAGACTTAAAGTGAAAGGATAGAAAAATACATTTCAAGCAAATGGTAACATACACACACACACACACACACACATATATATTTATATATATATATATATATATATATATACATAAAATATACACACACACACACATATATAGGATAGTCATACTTATATAAGACAAAATATGCTTTAAAGTAAAAATGGTAAAAAGAGACAAAGAATGTCATTACATAATGATGGAGTCAACCCATCAAGAAGATATAACAATTGCAAATATTTATGTGCCCAACATTAGAACATCTAAATATATAAAGCAAAAGGAAACATAGCTGAAAGGAGAAATAAACAGAAATACAATAATAGTTCAGGACATAATATCCCACTCTCAAAAATAGCACTGCTAGAAATTTACCCAAGGGATACAGGAGTGCTGATGCATAGAGGCACTTGTACCCCAATGTTTATAGCAGCACTTTCAACAATAGCCAAATTATGGAAAGAGCCTAAATGTCCATCAACTGATGAATGGATAAAGAAGTTGTGGTTTATATATACAATGGAATACTACTTGGCAATGAGAATGAATGAAATATAGACTTTTGCAGCAACGTGGATGGAACTGGAGGGTGTTCTGCTAAGTGAAATAAGCCAGGCAGAGTAAGACAGATACCATATGTTTTCACTCTTATGTGGATCCTGAGAAACTTAATAGAAGACCACGGGGGAGGGGAAGGGGGGAAAAGTTACAGAGAGGGAAGGAGCCAAACCATAAGAGACTCTTAAAAACTGAGAATAAACTGAGGGTTGATGGGGGTGGAAGGGAAGGGAAAGTGGGTGATGGGCATTGAGGAGAGCACCTGTTGGGATGAGCAATGAGTGTTGTATGGAAACCAATTTGACAATAAGTTTCATATTAAAAAATAATAAAAAATAAATAAATACACTACCCAATCAATAAACAGTGGATTTGAACAAAATTATAGACCAAATGGACCTAACAGATATATACAAAACATTCTATCCAATAACAGCACTGTACACATTGTCTCAATTGCACATGGATCATTTTCTAGGAGACATTATACATTAGGCCACAAAATAAGTCTTAGCAAATTCAAGACTGAGATCATAACAAGTATCTTCCCTGACCACAATCACATAAAACTAGAAATCAATACCAAGAAGAAAAATGGAAAGTTCACAAATAAATTGAAATTAAACAATACTCTTCTGAACAACCAATGGATCAAAAAAGAAATTAAAGAGAAAATAAGTGAAAAAAATGTATTGAGACAAATGAAAGTGGAAACCAAACATACTAGAATTTACGATTTGCAGCAAAAGCAAGTCTAAGAGGAATGTTTATCAAAATAAATGTCTAAATTAAAAAAAAAGCAAGAAATATACCAAATAAAAAAAAAATTAACTGAACACTTTAAGAATCTAGAAAAAGAAGAACGAACTGAGCCCAGTGTTAGCAGAAGGACAAAATAAAGACTAGAGCAGAAATAAATGAAGTTGAGATCAGAGAAACAATAGAAAAGATTACCCAAACTAAGAATTGGTTCTTTGAAAAGGTAAACAAAATTGACAAACTTTTAGTTAGACTAATCAAGGAAAAAAGAGAGAGGACGCAAATCAATAAAATTATAAATGAAAAAGTCATTACAACTGATACCACAGAAATACAAAGGATTATAAGAAGCTACTATGAATAACTACATGCCAACAAAGTGGACAACCTAGAAGAAATGGAAAAATTTAGGGGTGCCTGGGTGGCTCAGTCGGCTAAGCCACCGACTTCAGCTCAGGTCATGATCTCACGGTTCATGTGTTTTTGGGGCCCACGTTGGGCTCCATGCTTAGGGCTTGGAGCCTGGAGCATGCCTCAGATTCTGTGTCTCCCTCCCTTTCTCTGCCCCTCCCCTGCTTGTGCCCTATCTCTCTCTCTCTCAAAAATAAACAAACATTTTTTTAAAAATTACAAAACGAAATGGAAAAATTCTTAGAAACATACGACCTACCAACTGAATCAGGAAAAAAATTAAAAATCTGAATAAACCAACTACTAGTAAGGAGATTGAATCAGTAAGCAAAAATCTTCCAGTGAATGAAAGCCCAGGATCAGAGGCTTCTCTGGTGAAGTTTACCAAACATTTCAATAAGAATTAACATCAATCCTTCTCAACCTCTTGCAAAAATAAATAGATGAGGGAACACTCTCAAACTCATTTTACAAGGCCAGCCTTATCCTAATTATGCTAATGTCCTAATACTTAATATCCAAATCAAAGCCAGAAAAGGACATTACTAGAAATTATAGACCAATATCCTTGATGAATACAGACGCAAGAATTCTCAATAAAATACTAGCAAGGCAAATTAAGCCTTGCACATTAGAAGGATCACTCACCATGACTGAGTGGGATTTATCCCTAGGGTGCAAGGATGGTTCAGCACATGCCAATCAATCAATGTGATGCATCACATTAATAGAATGAAGGAAAAGATGATTATCTCAATAGACAGAAAACATTTGACAAAATTCAACATCAGTTCATGATAAAAACACTTAACAAATTAGACATAGAAGGAATATATATCAACATAATAAGGGACATATGGGATAAGCCCACACCTAACATCATGCTCAATAGTGGGAAATTAAGAGCTTTTCTTCTAAAATCAGGAACTAGACAAGGGGACTTAATGTCACCATTAAAAAAAATCAAATCTAAGTTAGCATATAGTGTAATAATGGTTTCAGGAGTGGAATTTAGTGATTCATTACTTCCATACAACACTCAGTGTTCATCCCAACAAGTGCCCTCCTTAATGCCCATCACCCATTTAGCCCATCCCCCCCTTCCTCCAGCAACCCTCAGTTTGTCCTCTGTATTTAAGAGACTTATGAGAGCGCTTGGGTGGCTCAGTCGGTTGTCTCTGACTTCAGCTAAGGTCATGATCTCATGGTTCATGGGTTTGAGTCCAGATCAGGCTCTGTTCTGACAGCTCAGAGCCTGGATCCTGCTTTAGATTCTGTCTCCCTCTCTCTCTCTGCCTCTCTCTCTCTCTCTCTCAAAAATAAAATAAACGGGCGCCTGGGTGGCTCAGTCGGTTAAGTGGCCGACTTCGGCTCAGGTCATGATCTCACGGTCCATGAGTTCGAGCCCCGCGTCGGGCTCTGTGCTGACAGCTCGGAGCCTGGAGCCTGTTTCGGATTCTGTGTCTCCCTCTCTCTGACCCTCCCCCATTCATGCTCTGTCTCTCTCTGTCTCAAAAATAAATAAACGTTAAAAAACAAATCCTTCAGCTTAAAAAAAAATAAAATAAACATTAAAAAAATTTTAAAAAAGAGTCTCATGGTTTGTCTCCCTCTCTGTTTTTATCTTATTTTTCCTTTCTTTCCCCTATGTTCATCTCTTTTGTTTCTTAAATTCCATATATGAGTGAAATCACATGATATTTATCTTTCTCTGCTTGACTTGTCTTACTTAGAATAATACATTCTATTCCCATCCACGTTGTTGCAAATGGCAAGATTTCATTCTTTTTGATTGCCAAGTAGTATTCATCACATCTTCTTCATCCATTCATCAGTCAATGGACATTTTGGCTCTTTCCATAATTTGGCTATAGTTGCTAGTGCTGCTATAAACAATGGGGTGCATGTGTCCCTTCAAATCTATATTTTTGTATTCTTTGGATAAATACCTAGTAGTAGCGCAAGTTCTGGGTCATAGGATAGCTCTGTTTTAATTTTTTGCAGAATCTTTATACTGTTCTCCAGAGTGGCTGCACCAGCTTGTATTCCCACCAACAGTGCAAAAGGGTTCCCCTTTCTCTCCGTCCTCACCAACATCTGCTTTGATTTTCTTTTTCAACATTATTTTGGCTATTCGGGGTCTTTTCTGGTTTCCCATAAATTTCAGATTTTTTTGTTCTATCTCTATGAAGAATGCTGGTGTTATTTTGATAGGGATTGCATTGAATATGTAGATTGCTCGGCATAGTGTCGACATTTTAACAATATTCTTCTGATCCATGAGCATAGAATGTTTTTCCATTTCTTTGTGACTTCTTCAATTTCTTTCATAAGCTTTCTATAGTTTTCTGCATACAGATATTTTACCTCTTTGGTTAGGTTTATTCCTAGGTATTTTTTTGGTTTTCTGTGAAATTGTAAATGGGATTGATTCCTCAATTTTTCTTTCTGCTGCTTCATTATTGGTGTATAGAAATGGAAATGATTTCTGTGCATTGATTTTATATCCTGCAACTTTACTGAATTTCTGTATCAGTTCTAGCAGTTTTTTGGTGGAGTCTGTCAGCTTTTCCATGTAGAGAATCATGCCATCTTCCAAGAGTGAAACTTTGACTTCTTCCTTGCTGATTTGGATGCCTTTTATTTCTTTTTGTTGTCTGATTGCTGAGGCTGGGATTTCCAGTACCATGTTGAACAGAAATCCCTGAACTCAGGGAGAAAGCTCTCAGTTTTTCCCCATTGAAGATGATATTGTCTATGGGTCTTTCTTATATGGCCTTTATGGTTTTGAGTATGTTCCTTCTATCCCTACTTTCTTGAGGGTTTTTATCAAGAAAGATACTGTATTTTGTCAAATGCCATTTCTGCGTCTATTGGGAGGATCATATGGTTCTTATCCTTTATTTATTAATGTGATATATCACTTTGATTTATTTGTGGATATTGAACCACTCCTGCATCCCAGGAATGAACCCCACTCGATTGTGATGAATACTTCTTTTAATGTATTGTTGGATTATCACTCTCACCATTTTTATCCAACATAGTAATGGAAATCTAGCTAGAGCAATCAGAGAAGAAAAAGAAATTAAAACATCAAAATTGGAAAGGACCATTAAAATTGTTTCTATTTACTGATGAAATTATTTTATATATAGATAATCCTAAAGAATCAACCAAAAAGACTTAGAAATTATCAACGGATTCAGAAAAGTTGCAGGATATAAAATTAATATACAAACATCAATAGCATTTCTATACACTAACAGGAAATTTTCTGAAAAAAAAAAAAAAAGAAAATGATCCCGTTTACAATAACATCAAAAACAATAAAATCCTTAGGAATAAATTTAACCAAGGAGGTGAAAGATCTGTACTCTGAACACCATAAGGGATTAATAAAAGAGATCGGAGAAGACATAAATAAATGGAAAGGTATTCTATATTCGTGGATTGGGATAATTAATATTGTTAAAATATCTATCGTATCAAAAGCCATCTGTATATTCAATGCATTCCCTACCAAGATTCCAATGGTATTTTTTACGAAAAAAAAAAAAAACCTCCTAAAATTTATATGGAAACACAAAAGACCCCAAATAGCCAAAGAAATCCTGAGAAAGAAGAACAAAGCAGGAGGCATCATACTTCCTGATTTCAAGCTATATTATAAAGCTATAATGATTAAAACAGTAAGGTACTGGCATAAAAACAAATGGACCAGCAGAAAACAATCAAGAGCACACAAATAAAACCAAGCATATACCATCAGCTAATATTTGACAAGGGAACCAAGAATACTTAATGAAGAAAAGGCAGTATCTTCAATAAATGGTTATGAAAACATTTGATATTTACATATTAAAAAATGAAGCTTGACCCCTATCTTACACCACTCACAAAAACAAACTTAAAATGGATTAAAGACTTAAATGTAAGAACTGAAGGGGTGCCTGGGTGGCTCAGTTGATTAAGCATCTGATTCTTGATTTCAGGCTCAGGTCATGATCTCATGGTTTGTGAGATCCAGGCCCCATCAGGCTCTGTGCTGACAGCGTGGAGTCTGCTTGGGATTCTCTCTCTGCCCCTCCCTTGATTCTTTTAAAGTAAGACCTAATCTCTGCCCCTCCCTTGATTCTTTTATATTTATTTTTGGTTTTTTTAATAATATAAATATACAAATAAGTATATATATACAGTCAAATTGGTTTACATACAACACCCAGTGCTCATTCAAGTGCCTTCTTCCATGTACATCAACCATTTTCCCCTCTACCCCACCCCCATCAGCCCTCAGTTTGTGCTCAGTCCTTAAGAGTCTAAATCACTGGGCTTGAAACAGGCATAGAAGAGAGCAGAGAATCTATTACTGCAGAGACCAAGGAAGTAAAAAATAGTCATGATGAATTAAAAAAATGCTATAAATGATGTGCAAAATAAAATGGAAGCAGCCACAGTGCAGATTCTTTCAAAATAAGACCTAAAACACAAGCAACAAAATCAAAAGTCAACACTTGGGGCTACATCAATCTACAAAGCTTCTGCACAGTAAAAGAAACCATAACCAAAGTGAAAAGACAACTTATGGAATGGGATAAAATATTTTAAACCATATATCTGGCAAGAGGTTAACATCTAAAATATATAAAGAACAAATACAACTCAATAGAAAAAAAGAAAAAACCAAATAATCCAAAATGAGCAAAGAAGCAGAATAGACATTTTTTCCAAAGAAGATATACAAATGCCCAACATGTACATGAAAAGATGCTCAACATCAGTAGTCATCAAAGAAATGAGAATTAAAACCATAAGGAGATATCATCACATTTCTGTTATAATGGCCATCATTAAAAAGACAAGAAATAACAAATGCTGGTGTGGATGTGGAGAAAATGGAACCCCTGTGCATTGTTGGTGGGATTATAAACTGGTACAGCCAGTACAGAAAACAGTAAGGAGGCTCCTCTAAACAAACAAACAAACAAACAAATAGAGGATAAATAAATAAATAAATAAATAAATAAAGGAGCTATGAGATGATCTAGCAATTTCACTTCTGGGAATATATTCAAAGGAAATGAAAACACTAACTCAAAAAGATATCTGCATTACCATGTTCACAGCAGCATTATTTGCAGTAGCCAAGACATGGAAACAACATAAGTGTCCATCCATAGATGAATGGATAAAGAAGCTGTGGTATGGGGCGCCTGGGTGGCTCAATTGGTTAAGCTCCCAACTTTGGCTGTGGTCATGATCTCACGGTTCATAGGTTCGAGCCCTGCATCAGGCTCTGTGCTGACAGCTCAGAGCCTGGAGCCTGTTTCAGATTTTGTGTCTCCCTCTCTCTCTATCCCTCCCCCACTCACCCTCTGTCTCCCTCTGTCTCAAAAATAAATGAACATTAAAAAAAAAAGAAGTTGTGGTATATGTATCCAAAAGGAATATTCAGCCATTAAAAAAATGAGGAAATCCTATCATTTGCAACAACATGGATGGACCTTTCAGGCATTGTGCTAAGTGAAATAAGTGAGACAGGGAAAAACAAATATTGTATGATCTCATTTATATGTGGAATCTAATAGACGTTGGGGTGAGGGGAGGAGGAACAGGAGGAAGGTGGTCAAAACGTACAAACTTCCAGTCATAAGATGAATGAGTACTAGGTGTGTTAATGTAAAACATGATTACTATAGTTAATACTACTGTGTGATATATAGGAAAGTTGTGAATAGAGTAAATCCTAAGAATTCTCACCACAAAGATACTTTTTACCTTTTTATTGTATCTATAAGAGATGATGAATGTTAACTAAACCTGTTGTGGTAATAATTTAACGATATATGTGAATCAAACCATCATGCTGTACACCTTAAATTTATACAGGGATGTAAGTCAATTGTTTCTCAATAAAACTGGGAAAAAATCTGATGCGTGGCATCAGAGAGGTAAATTAAGGAAATGCAAAAATGGAATTTTAAAGATGTTAATTGTGCAAAATACAGACAAAATGCTGGATGTGTGATAGAATAAAAACTGATTTTTGTAATTTGCTCAGCACATATTACATAGGTGGTACCATCTATGCGGACCAGTGATTCTGGAAGATAGTACTGGGAAGAACCTGGGAACATTTAAAGGACATGTGAAATTAGTTAGAAAGAGGAGGAAATAAGAGAGTGGTACTGAACTTATTGTGGGTCATTATATGTGGAAATCCAAGAAGAGAAAGTCTAAGTAATAAAAGAGGAAAGACTGATATTGAGACTATAGAGGGAAAACTGGCTGAGTTTGAATGCAAGTAGCTTCAGAATTAGTTTTGATATGTAGATTAGTTTTGTTGCTGCAAATTACCACAGACTTATCAGCTTAAAACAGCATACATTCATTATGTCACAGTTTATGTGGGTCCAGAGTCTGGATATGACTTATCTGAGCACTCTGCTTAGGGTCTTACACAAGGCTGCGATTAAAGCATTAGGTGGGCTTAATTCTCATTTGGAGTTTGGGTTGTCTTGCAAGTTCACATGGTTGTTGGCAGAATCCAGTTCCTTGCAGGTGTAGAATTTAGGTAGTCTCCTCTCACCCCATTTCTTTCCTTGCTGTCTGTCAGCTAGGGAGTTGCTATTAGTTCCTAGATATCATTTACAGTTGCCATGTGGACCTCTGACAGACCATCTCACAACATTGTAGTTTTCATCAAGGCTGGTGGAAGAATCTCTAGGTCCATTGTTCCATGAGGGTGATAGAGGCTGAGACACTGATCCTTGTCTCACGGAGTCGAAGAATGAATCTCCCGGACAACAGAGAGTGAGCAAAACGATAGAGTTTATTGAGGGAAAGCATAAAGCTCTCAAGACTGAGAGGAGTTCCTACTGGGTTGCCATGGAGGAGTTTTGTCCCTGAATGGGACCTTATTAGAAAGTTTCTGAGACTCCACTCATGGCACCTATCCCAGGAAGGTCTGGAATAAATTTATCGTTTTTTTTTCCCCCCAAAACTCCCCACCACTTCTTCAGCTTCCCACTTGAAGCTACAGCTTTCCTCCTCCTCCCAGAGGGTCCCTTATGTCTCTGGGCCTAATGTTAACCCTTTCCCTACTCACCATTATGCTAGGACAGAGTCTTATACAACAAAACCTATTCAAGGAAGTAACGATACCATTTATATCCCCTCACATTTTCTCCACATTTTGTTGGCTAGAAGAAAGTCACAGGTTCTGCTCACACTCAAGAGTAGGGGGTAATGCAAGGGACATGACCCATTGGGGGGATCATTCATTAAGGTGTGAACAGATAAATAGCATGTTAGCCATTAAAAGGGACTAAAGTGGTACTAAATGAAATAGCTCAGCTTTTTACTTTAAGGCAAGGTGAACAGAAAAAAAGTATACATATGGCGACCATTCAAGGTTATGAAATTAGAGAAATCTTGGGACAGATAATCTTTTAAAACTTAGTGACGTTAACTGAGTAACATGACATTTTTCATTCATTCAACCAAGTGGTTGTCCATGTTGTGTCAGGCATTGTTGTTGTAGTTAAACAATAATAAAAGTTACTATGCCTGTTCCATGGATCTATAATTTAGTAGGGGAAACAGACATTAAGCAAGTAAACACATATAGAATTACAAATTGCTGACTCCAGGGGGAAGATGGCCATGTAGGAGGACACCGGGTTCACCTCATCCTGCTGACTGCTAGATTTCACCCACATCTGCCTAAATAATCCAGAAAACCACCTGAAGACTAGCAAAACAGACTCTCTGGAGCCAAGCGTAGACAAGAGGCCCACGGAAGACAGTAGGAAGAGCAGAGAGGAGGTGCATGCTACACGGTCTGGCAGGAGGGAGCCGGGGTGGTGGAGGGGAGCCCGCCCTCAAAGTCTGGCTTGCAAAAGCGGAGGGGCCTGGACTCTGTGAGTTCTGACAACCAACGGGACTTAACATCTGGAATGTTAAAAAACAACAGCTCTGCTCTCAGAGAGTAGGGAGGGTGAGAGGATGCGGGGAGCGAGATTTGTTGAGACCTGAAGACAGAGCTCAGCTCCGAGGGGGAACAAAGGCTTTGGCATGAGCCATTCTCTTGTCCCATCCCGCAGCCAAAATTCCAAAGGGAACCAGCTCCAGTCACTGAACTCACTTGTACCGGACAAACGCCCAATGCTGTGCTTCTGTGGATTCATCCCTCCAACGGGTCTGCCTCCCTCCCATCGCTGCAGGACCCCTCCCCCAGGAGATCTCCAACGGCAAAGCAAGCTAAGCCTGCCCCTCCCGCCCCTGTGCACCTTGCGGATCCACTCTGACAAATACCCCAGATCCCGTTGAAGCAGCACCACAAGACTGGCAATGTGCAACTACCCCAGAACGGGACCACACCACTCCACAGTGAGTCCTGCCCCTGGAAGAGGGGAAGGTAAGGTACACACCAGTCTTACTGTGGCCCCAGCGGTGGGCTGGGGGCAAACATCCTGTCTGACTGTGGTCCCTCCCACCAACACAAGTTACTCTGAACAGCACAGGGGAAGTGCCCTGCAATTCGGAGCCACTGCAGGGACTACCCAAAATGATGAAACAGAAGAACACTCCTCAAAAGAAACTCCAGGAAGTAGCAACAGCTAACGAATTCATCAAAAATGATTTAAGCACTATAACAGAACAAGAATTTAGAATAATAGTCATAAAATTAACCCCTGGGCTTGAAAAAAAAGCATAGAGGACAGCAGAGAATCTATTGCTACAGAGATCAAGGGACTAAAAAATAGTTATGAGGAGCTAAAAAATGCTATAAATGAGGTGAAAATTAAAATGTTAGCTGCCATAGCACAGATTGAAGAGGCAGAGGAGAGAGTAGGTGAATTGGAAGATAAAATTATGGAAAAGGAGGCAGCTGAGAAAAAGAGAGATAAAAAAATCCAGGCATATGAGGGTAGAATTAGAGAATTAAGTGCTGCAATCAAACAGAACAATATCTGTATCAGAGGAATTCCAGAAGAAGAAGAGAGAGAGAAAGGGGCTGAAGGTGTATTTGAACAAATTATAGCTGAGAACTTCCCTGACCTGGGGAAGGAAAAAGGCATTGAAATCCAAGAGGCACAGAGAACTCCTTTCAGACATAACCTGAATTGATCTTCTGCATGACATATCATAGTGAAACTGGCAAAATACAAGGATAAAGAGAAAATTCTGAAAGCAGCTAGGGATAAACATGCTCTAACTTATAAAGGGAGACCTGTAAGAATAGTGGCAGACCTATCTACTGAAACTTGGGAGGCCAGAAAGGAATGGCAGGAAATCTTCAATGTAATGAACAGAAAAACTTTGGTTTGCCTTTCTCTCTCTCTCTCTCTCTCTCTCTCTCTCTCTCTCTCTCTCTCTTTCACCTTGTGCATTTGTTTTGTTTGTTAAATTCCACAAGGAGTGAAATCATATGGTATTGTTTATGACTCACTTATTTTGCTTAGCATAACACTCTCTAGCTCCATCCATGTTGTTACAAATGGCAACGTTCCATTGTTTTTTATGACTAACATTCTATTGTGTACATATACCACTTTATACATTCATCATTTGATGTACACTTGGGCTGTATCCATAATTTGGCTATTGTAGATAATGCTGCTGTAAATATTGGGGTGAATTATCCCTTTGAATTAGTAGTTTTGTATTCTTTGGGTTAATACCTAGTAGTGCTTTTCATGTGTTTGCTATCCATCTGTATGTCTTCTTTGGAAAAATGTCTATTCAGGCCCTCTGTCCATTTTTTAATTGGTTTATTTGGCTTTTTGTGTATTGAGTTGTATAAGTTCTTTGTATATTTTGGATATCAACACTCCTTATCGAAAATATCATTTGTAATTATTTTCACCCATTCAGTGGGTTGCTTTTTTTGTTTTGTTGATGTTTTCTGTGACTTTACAGAAGTTTTTTTTTTTTTTTGGTGTAGTTGAAATGGTTTGATTTTGTTTTTGTTTCTCTTACCAGAGAAGACATATTTAGAAAAATGTTTTTATGGCCAATGTCAAATAAGTTACTGTCTATGTTTTCTTCTAGGAATTTTATGAAAGTTCAGTCTTGAATCCATTCTGTGGGTATTTGTGTGTGCGTGTATGGTGTAAGGAAGTGGTCCAATCTCATTCTTTTGCATGTAACTGTCCAATTTTCATGACACTGTTTATTGAAGAGAGCATCTTCTACCCATTGTATATTCTTGCCTCATTTGTTACAGATTAATTGACCAAAAAGGGTGGGTTTATTTACAAAGTCTCTTTTCTGTTCTATTGATTTATGCATTTATTTTTGATCCAGTACCATATTATTTTGACAACTACAGCTTTGTAATATATCTCAGAATGTGAGACTGTGATACTCCCAGCTTTTTTCTTCTTTTCCAAGATTGTTTTGGCTATTCGGGTTCTTTTGTGGCTCTATACAGATTTTAGGATTATTGTTTTAGTTCTCTGAAAAGTGCTGTTAGTATTTTGATACAGATTACATTAAATCTATAGATTGTTTTGAGTAGTATGGACATTTTAACTATGTTGATTCTCCCAATGCATAAGCATGGAATATCTTTCCATTTGTTTGTGTCATCTTCAACTTCTTAAGTCAAAGTTTTATAGTTTTCAAAGTACAGGTTTTTCACCTCTTTGTATAAGCTTATTCCCAGGTATTTTATTCTTTTTGGTGCAAATAAATGGGATTGTTTTCTTAATTGCTCTTTCTGTTACTTCATTATTAGTGTATAGAAATGCAATCGATTTCTGCATATTAATTTTGTATCCTGAAACTTTACTGAATTCATTTATTAAATCTAGTAGTCTTTTGGTGGTGTCTTTAGGGTTTTCTATATATAATTTCATGCCATCTGCAAATAGTAAAAGTTTTACTTCTTCCTTACCAATTTGGATGCCTTTTATTCCTTTATTGTGGCTAGGACTTCCAGTACTATGCTGAATAAAAATGTAGAGAGTGAACGTCTTTATCTTGTTCCTGATCTTAAAGGAAAAGTTCTCAGTTGTTCACCATTGAGTATGATGTTAGTTGTGGGTTTTCTTAAGTGTCCTTTATTACATTGAGGTATGTTCCTTGTATACCTATTTTATTGATAGTTTTTAAATCATAAATGAATGCTGAACTTTTTCAAATGTTTTTTTCTGCATCTATTGAGGAGATCTAATGAATATTATCTTTCATTTTGTTAATGTGTTGTGATTTGCATATATTGAAGTATCTTTGCATCTTTGGAATAAATCCCATTTGATCACAATGAATGATTTTTGTAATGTATTGTTGGATTTGTTTGCTAATATTTTGTTGGGGATTTTTGCATCTATGCTCATCAGGAATATTGGCCTGTAGTTTTCTTTTTGCAGTGTCTTTCTCTGGTTTTGGTATGAGGGTAATGCTAGCCTCATAGGATGAATTTGGAAACTCTCCTCCTCTTACATTTTTTGAAATAATTTTGAGAGGAGTTGGTATTAACTCTTCTTTAAATGTTTGGTAGAATTCACTTGCGAAGAGAGTGGTCCTGGACTTTTGTTTATTGGGAGTATTTTGATTACTGACTTAATTTAATTGCTAGTAATTGTTCTGTTCCAAGTTTTTACTTCTTCCTGATTCAGTTTTCTATATGTTTCAAGGAATTTTCCCATTTCTTCTAGATTATACAATTTGTTGGCATATAATTTTTTTTGTAATATTCTCTTATAATACTTTCTATTTCTATGATGTCAGTTGTTATCTCTTTTTCTTTATTTCTGATTTTATTTGTGTTTTCTCTCTTCCTTTTTTCATGAGTCTGGCAAAAGGTTTATGAATTTTTTGATCTTTTCAAAGAAATGGCTCCTTGTCTCATTGATCTGTTCTACTGTTTTTTTAGTCTCTATTTCTGCTCTAATAGTTATTATTTCCTTTCTTCTGCTGTTTTTTTTTGTTATTGTTCTTTTTCTAGTGCCTGTAGGTGTTTATTTGAGATTTTCCTTGCTTCTTGAGGTGGACTTGTATTGGTATAATCTTTCCTCTTAGAACACTTTTTTTTCTGTATCCCACAGATTTTGGACTATTGTGTTTTCATTTTCATTTGTCTCCATGTGTTTTTTTTTTAATTTCCTCTTTGATTTCATGGTGGACTCTTTCATTGTTTAATAGCATGTTATTTAGCTTCCATGTACTTGTGTTTGTTTATATGTTTTCTTGTAATTGATTTCAAGTTCCATACTGTTGTGGTCAGAAAAGATGCATGATATAGTTCCAGTCTTTTTGAGTTTATTGAGAGTCATCTTATGGCCTAACATTTGATATGTTTGGGAGAATGTTCCATGTAGACTTGAAATGAATTTTTATTCTGCTATTTTAGATGGAATTTTCTGAATATATCTATTAGATCCATTTGGTCCAATGTGTCATTCAAAGCCACTGTTTGTTTCCTTATGAATTTTCTGTTGGGGTGATCTATCCATTGATATAACTGCAGTGTTAGTGTCCTCTACTAGTAGTGTATTACTGTCAATTGCTTCATTTATGTCTGTTACTATTTGCTTTATATTTAAGTTCTCTCATGTTGGGTGCATTAATATTTACAACTGTTATATCCTTTTGTTGGATTGTTCCTTTTATCATTATGTAGTGTCCTTCTTTGTCTTTTGTTACATTTTTGTTTTAAAGCTTATTTCATCTGATACAAGTATTGCTTCCCCAGGTTTCTTTTTTGATACCATTTGTATGGCAAATGTTTTTCCATCGCTTCACATTCACTCTACATATGTCTTTAGGTCTGAAGATAGTCTCTTATAGGCAGTATATAGATGAGTCTTGCTTTTTTATTCATTCAGTCACTCTGTATTTTTTTTATTGGAGCACTTAGTCCATTTACATTCAAAGTAAATATTGATATGTATGTCCTTGTTGCCATTTTATTGTTTCACAGTTGTTTTCGAGTGCTTTTCTGTTCCTTTCTTCTCTTGTTCTCTTCCCTTGTGATTTTGACTTTCTTTAGTGATATGATTGCATTTCTTTCTCTTTAATTTTTGTGTAACTATTACACATTTTTTATTTGAGGTTCTCATTAGGCTTATATATAATGTCTTATGCATGCAGTATCTATATTAACTTGATGGTCGCTTAAGTTTGAGCCAATTCCAAAAGCACTACATATTTGTGCTTGCTTCAGCAGCACATATACTAAAAGCACTACATATTTACCCCCTCACACATTTTATGTATCTGATGTCATAATTTACATCTTTTTATGAATTCCTTGACTAATTTTTATAGATATAATTGATTTTCTTGCTTTTGTACATTAACCTTTGCACTGATTTTATAAGTTAATAATCTAGTACTTTTATAGTTTGTATTTCCTGTGAATTTTTTCTAACTCCTCATTATGACCTTTTCTTTACATTCAAGGAATTTTCTTTAGTGTTTCTTGTAAGGTTAGTTTGATCATAATGATTTCTTATAATATTTCTCTGGGAAACACTTTATCTCCTTCTATTCTGATTGATAGCCTGCGAGGTAGAGTCTAGTGGCTTCAGCTTTTTTCTCTTTTTCTTTCTTTAAATTTTGATTTAAATTCTAGTTAGTGAAAATACAGTGCAATATAAGTTTCATGAATAGAATTCAGTGATTGATCACTTACAAAGAATACCCACCCATCATAATAAGTGCCCTCCTTGATACCCATCAGCCATCTAGCCTATCCACCACCCACTCCCCTCTATTGACTCTCAGTTTATTTTCTATCATTAAGACAGTATGGTATTGGCACAAAAACAGACACAAAGGTCAATGGAATAGAATATTACATTTCATAAATGGACCCACAAATACATGGCCAACTAATCTTCAACAAAGTAGGAAAGAATATCCAATGGAAAGAAAAACAGTCTTTTTTAGGAAATAGTGCTGGAAGAAAGAAACTGCTCCATTTTCTTACACCATATACAAAAAGTAATGGTGAGAGTGGATATCCCTGTCTTGTTCCTGACTGTACAAGAAAAGCTCTCAGTATTTCCCTAAAGAGAATCATATTAGCTGTGGGTCTTTTGTATATGGCCTTTATGATGTTGCGGTATGTTCCCTGTATCCCTACATTGTTGAGGATTTTTATCAAGAATGGATGCATTCTCTGCATCTATCGAGAGGATCATATGGTTCTTATCCTTTATTAATATGGTGTATTGCATTGATTGATTTGCAAATACTGAACAACCCCTGAAGTCCAGGAATAAATCTCACTTGATCATGTTGAATGATTCTTTTAATGTACTGGTGGACTTGAATTCCTAGCAACTTGTTGAGAATTTTTGCATCCTTATTCATCAGGGATATTGGCCTGTAAATGTCCTAATTTTTAATAGGGTCTTTGTCTGGTTTTGGCATCACTGTAATATTTGCCTTGTACAATTAGTGGGAGTTTTCCTTCTGTCTCTATTTTTTGGATAAGTTTGCGAAGAATAGTTATTGATTCTTCTTCAAGTATCTGGTAGAAATCCCTTGGGAAGCTATCTAGTTCTGGGCTTTTGTTTGTTGGGATATTTTTGATTACCAATTCAATTTCTTTGCCAGTTATGGGTCTGTTCAAATTTTGTATTTCCTCCTGTTTCAATTTTGGTAGTTTGTATGTTTCTAGGGATTTATCCATTTCTGCCATATTGTCCCATTTGTTGGCAGTTAATTTTTCATAAATCTCTTAAAACTGTATTTGTGTGGTGTTGGTTGTGATCTCTCCTCTTTCATTCATGGTTATTGTTTTGTTTAGTTTTGTATTTGAGTCCTTTTTCTTTTTGATGTGTGGCTAGGGGTTATCAATTTTATTAATTATTTTGAAGAACAATCTTTTAGTTTTGTTGATCTGTTCTACTTTTTTTTTGCTTCTATATCATTTATTTCTGATCTAATTTTATTATTTCCCTTCTGCTGGCTCCAGGCTTTATTTCCTGTTCCTTTTGTAGCTCATTTAGATATAAGACGTGAGACTTTTCTTGCTTCTTCAGGCAGTTCTATAATCATATATACCTCCCTCTTATCACCGACTTTACTGTATCCCAAAGGTTCAGGACTGTTGTGTTTTCATCTTCATTTGCTTACATTTTTATTTTTTTATTTTTTATTTTTAAAAATTTACATCAAAATTAGTTAGCATATAGTGAAACAATGATTTCAGGAGTAGATTCCTTAATGCCTCTTACCCATTTAACCCATCCCCCCTCCCACAGCCCCTTCAGTAACCCTCAGTTTGTTCTCCATATTTATGAATCTCTTCCGTTTTGTCCCCCTCCCTGTTTTTATATTATTTTTCTTTCCCTTCCCTTATGTTCACCTGTTTTGTCTCTTAAAGTCCTCATATGACTGAAGTCATGTGATTTTTTGTCTTTCTCTAACTAATTTCACTTAGCATAATACCCTCCAGTTCCATCCACGTAGTTGCAAATGGCAAGATTTCATTCTTTTTGATTGCCGAGTAATACTCCATTGTATAGATACACTATTTCTTTATCCATTCATCCATTGATGGACATTTGGGCCCTTTCCATACTTTGGCTATTGTTGACAGTGCCGCTATAAACATGGGGGTGCATGTGTCCCTTCGAAACAGCACACCTGTATCCCGTGGGTAAATGCCTAGTAGTGCAATTGCTGGGTCGTAGGGCAGTTCTATTTTTAGTTTTTTGAGGAACCTCCATACCGTTTTCCAGAGAGGCTGCACCAGCTTGCATTGCCACCAAAAATGCAAAAGAGATCCTCTTCCTCTGCATCCACACCAACATCTGTTGTTGCCTGAGTTGTTAATGTTAGCCATCCTGACAGGTGTCAGATGGTATCTCATTATGGTTTCGATTTGTATTTCCCTGATGATGCGTGATGTTGAGCATTTTTTCATGTGTCAGTTGGCCATCTGGATGTCTTCCTTGAAGAATGTCTATTCATGTCTTTTGCCCATTTCTTCACTGGATTATTTGTTTTTTGGATGTTGAGTTTGATAAGTTCTTTATAGATTTTGGATACTAACCCTTTATCTGATATGTCATTTGCAAATATGTTCTCCCATTCTGTCAGTTGCCTTTTACTTTTGCTGATTGTTTCCTTGGCTGTGCAGAAGCTTTTTATTTTGATGATGTCCCAGGAGTTTTTTTTTGCTTTTGTTTCCCTTTCCTCTGGAGACGTGTTCAGTAAGATTTTGCTGCAGCCAAGATCAAAGAAGTTTTTGCCTACTTTCTCCTTGAGGATTTTGATGGCTTCCTGTCTTACATTTAGGACTTTCACCCATTTTGAGTTTATTTTTGTGTATTGTGTAAGAAAGTGGTCCAAGTTTATTCTTCTGCATGTTGCTGTCCAGTTTTCCCAGCACCACTTGCTGAAGAGACTGTCTATTCTATTGGATATTCTTTCCTGCTTTGTCAAAGATTAGTTGGCCATGTGTTTGTGGGTCCATTTCTGGGTTCTCTATTCTGTTCCATTGATCTGAGTGTCTGTTCTTGTGACAGTACCATACTGTCTTGATGATTACAGCTTTGTAGTATAGCTTGAAGTCTGAGATTGTGATGCCTCCTGCTTTGGTTTTCTCTTTCAAGATCGTTTTGGCTATTCGGGGTATTTTCTGGTTCCATACAAATTTTAGGATTATTTGTTCTAGCTCTGTGAAGAATGCTGGTGTTACTTTGATAGGGATTGCATTGAGTATGTAGATTGCTTTGGGTAGTATTGACATTTTAACAATATTTGTTCCTCCTATCCAGGAGCATGGAATCTTTTCCCATTTCTTTGTGTCTTCTTCAATTTCTTTCATAAGCTTTCTATAGTTTTCAGTGTATAGATTTTTCACCTATTTGGTTAGATTTATTCCTAGGTATTTTATGGCTTTTTGTGCAACTGTAAATGGGATCAATTCCTTGATTTCTGTTTCTGTCACTGCATTGTTGGTGTATAGGAATACAACCAATTTCTGTGCATTGATTTTATGTCCTGCAACTTTGCTGAATTCATGAATCAGTTCTAGCAGTTTTTGGTGGAGTCTTTTGGGTTTTCCATATAGAATATCATGTCATCTGCGAAGAGTGAAAGTTTGATCTCCTCCTGGCCAATTTGGATGTCTTTTATTTCTTTATGTTGTCTGATTGTAGACGCTAAGACTTCCAATACTATGTTGAATAACAGTGGTGAGAGTGGACATCCCTGTCTTTTCCCTGACCTTAGAGGGAAAGCTCTCTGAGCTTACATGTATTTTTAAATTTCTTCCTTAATTTCCTAGTTAACCCATTCATTCTTTAGTAACTTGTTCTTTAACATCCATGTATTTGTGGTCTTTCTGAATTTTTTCTTGTGGTTGACTTCAAGTTTCATAGTCTTGTGGTTTAAAAGTATGCATGGTATGATCTCATTCTTTTTGTACTTGTTGAGACTTGATTTGTGACCCAATATGTGATCTATTCTGGATAATGTTCCACGTATACTCAAAAATAATGAGTATTCTGCTGCATTAGGATGAAATGTTCTGAATATATCTGTTTAGACCATCTAGTCGAGTGTGTAACTCAAGGTCTTTGTTTCCTTGATTTTCTGCTTAGATGATCTGTCCATTGTTGTAAGTTGGGTGTTGAAGCCAATGAGTTTATGTTTGCTACAACTGATTTATATATTTGGGTTTCTCTAAGTTAGGGGCATAAACACTTGCAATTGTTAGATCTTCTTGTTTGATAGACTCCTTTATTTTGATACAGTGTCCTTCATTTCTTGTTAGTCTTTAGTTTAAAATTTCATTTGTCTTATATAAGTATGGCTAATCTATCTTTCTTTTGATGTCCATTTGTATGATAAATGGTTCCCCATCCCTCTTGCTAAATCTGCAGATGTCTTTAGGTCTATAATGAGTCTCTTGTAGGCAGCGTATAGATGGGTCTTGTTTTTTATACATTCTGATACTCTTTTGGTTGGAGCATTTAATCCATTTACCTTCAGAGTGATTATTGATAGATAGGAATTTAGTGCCATTGTATTATCTGTAAAGTTGTTGTTTCTGGATATTTTCTTTATTCCTTTCCAGTCTTTGTTGCTTTTGTTCTTTCTTTCCCACTCAAAGAGTCCCTTTTAATATTTCTTGCAGGGCTGGTTTAGTGGTCACAAACTCCTTTAGTTTTTGTCTGTCTGGGAAACTCCTTATCTCTCCTATACTGAATGACAAACTTACTGGATAAAGTATTCTTGGCTGTATACTTTTCCCATTCAACACGTTGAATATATCGTACCCTCATTTCTGGCCTGCCATGTTTCTGTGAGGAAATCTGCTGCTAACCTTATTTGTCTTCCCTTGTAGCTTAAGTATTTTTTTCCCATGCTGCCTTCAGGATTCTTTCCATATCTGTGTAGTTTGCAAATTTCACTATATCATATCTTGGTGTTGACCAGCTTTTGTTGACTTTGATGAGAGTTCTATGTGCCTCCTCGTTTTTATCTGTCTCCTTCATTAGATTATGGAAGTTTTCAGTTATAGTTTGCTCAAATAAACCTTATGCCCCCTTTCCCCTCTCTTCTTCTTCTGGGACTCCTATGATACAAAAGTTATTACACTTTATGGAGTCACTGAGTTCCCTAAGTATACATTCATGTTCCAATATTTTTCTTTCCCTCTTCTTTTCAGCTTCATTATTTTCCATAATTTTATCTTCTATATCACTAATTCCTTCCCCTGTTTCTTCCATTCTTTTTCTCAGTACATCCAGTCAGTTTTATATCTCAGTTACAGTATTTTTATTTTAGTCTGATTAGTTTTTAGCTCTTTTTTCTCTGCAGAAGGGGCTTCCTAGTGTCTTCTATGCTTTTCTCAAGCCAAACTAGTATCTTTATGGTTGTTGTTTTAAATTCTGGTTCAGGTGTATTACTTACGTCTGTTTTGATTAGATCCCTGATTATGACCTCTTCTTGTTCTTCCTTTTGGGAGGTATTCTTTCATCTTGGCATTTTGTCTAGATCTCTGTCTTCTCTGTGTTAGGAAAGCCTGAATGTTTTCTGCTCCTGAGAGGAATGGTTATATTAAAAAGAAGTCATATGCTGTCCAGGGCCTGGTGCTTCAGGAAGTTTTTTTGGTATATGCTGTGTGTACTTTGCCATTGTGTTTTGGCTGCTCTTTCCCTCAGATCAGTTCTCTGTAGAGTTTCTCTTTCCCTGCATGGGGAGTGTTTGGACCTTTTCCAGTGTGTTGCAAGTTTTAACTACGTGTGTTTTGGTCTGCTTTTTAGAAAAGGCCAAATCCTATTTCCCTTAGAGCTGAAGTGCAGCACTCTAAAATCAGGGACTTGGTGGGTATAGGGGGTTTGTGCTGGTCTCCTATGCAAGGGGCCTGTTGTGCTGGTTCTCAGGCCAACTTGTCCCAGTAAATATGCACTTGCAAGGTGCAGTGGGTTGAGGCTTGGTGTAAGCAGATGCAGCCTTTACCGGGCGCTGGGTTGCTCACTGAAGTCTGTCAGGGGAGATGAAGGTGCCAGGGTCAGGGCAAATGGCATCACCTCTCTCTCTCTCATCCCCAGAGAGGGGAGTTCACTCATGCCACTGTTCAGGAAGTGCTCACAAATGAATGAACAATCTTGTGCCCCAAGTTTCCATCAGAACCCTGCCTTCACCCTGTGTATGTCTAAGCCATTTGCCTGCCTGACAGCACAGTGCTCCTGTGTTTTATCTCAGGCCCATGTCTGGGTTTCAAAACTCCATGTTTTAGGGATCCAGCACAGTGTGGACCTGCACTGATCCTCTGGGAGATGGTCTTGCTGCCCTGTGACCATTGCCAGTTTATCCAAGAAAAGCGGTCACACAACTGTGCAGGGGCTCAGAGTTTATGGTAAAGTGCAGCCAAAAGCTGGCTTCCAGGTTAGCTGCCTTCTGCAGGTGCCTCTGCTTTTATGCTATTTAATAGAGCCTCTCACTGGTGACCACCATCTCTTTTGTCCCCTGAAAGGCAGCGCCTCTTCTCCCAGCTGAACCCCAAGAACCTCTACAAGAACTGTCTCTCTCAGTATGACTTAGGGGATCCTCAGACCACACTGTATGCTCCTGGGCTTCTGTCCTCCTTCCCCAAAAGAATACCACTAAGCTTCTACCAGAAAAGACCCTGGCAATGTTGTGGACTTCTAAAACTTCAGACTCTGAGCTCTGCTGTTTGTAAAAACTCGTAATATTCAGCCCCTCTCCTTTTCCCAGTCAATGATTATGGGGAGGTGTTTTTCTTGTGTAATCCCCTGCATGCTGCTTTCTATTTCTCTGAATCTCTTTCACTATGTCCTCCCTCCATGATCAGAGTTCCCTCTTTTCCACAACACCTACAATTCTTTTCTACCCCAAATCAACTCTTCATAAATCCTACCTTTCACAATATGGTTGTTTTTTCTCCCTATAAATGTGCAGTTTGTTCTCTGGGTTCTTAAATCAATTTATTGAATGTCCAGAATGATTTGATATTTATCTAGCTGTGTTTGAGGGACAAGGCAAGCATAGGGTCCCCCTACTACTGAGCCATCTTAACTAACCCATTTCCTGTTCTATTGTGCTTTGTTTTGCTTGTTTTTAGTTTCTATATCATTTATTTCTGCTTTAATCTTTATTATTTATTTCTTTTGGTTGTTTTTGGATTTTGTTTGTTGTTCTTTTTTGAGCTCCTTTAGATGTAAGCTTAGATTGTTTATTTGACATTTTTCTTACTTCTTGATGTAGGCCTGTATTGTTATAAATTTTTCTCCTGAACCACATTTGTTACATCCCAATGATTTTGGACTGTTTTGTTTCCATGTACTTTTTGATTTATTCTTTGATTTCTTGGTTGAACCATTCATCGTTTAGTAACATGTTATGTAACCTCCATGTATTTGTCCTCTTTCCAGATTTTTTCTTCTGATTGATTTCTGTTTCATAACATTGTAGTCAGAAGAGTTTCATTTTATTACTTCACTTTTTAAAAATCTGTTGAGACCTGTTTTGTGACCTAATATTCTGGAGGATGTTCCATGTGCACTTGAAAAGAATGTGTATTCTTCTGTTGTAAGATGAAAAAGTTTGAATATGTCAAGTCCAGCTGGTTCAGTGTATCATTCAAAACCACTGTTTCCTTCTTGATTTTCTGTTTGGATGATCTGTCAATCATTGTAAATGGGATGTTAAAGTCCCCTACTATGATTGTATTACTATTCATTAGTTCTTTCTGTTTATGTATTTGGTTGCTTCCATTTGGGGTACATAAATATTTACAATTGTTGTAGCCTTTTTTTGGATTATGTCCTTTATTATTATATAGTACCTTTCTTTGTCTCGGGTTAAAGTGTTTGTTTTAAAGTTTAGTTTGTCTTATATAAGTATTGCTACTCCAGATTTATTTTGACATCCATTTGCACATTAAATATTTCTCCATTTCTTCACTTTCAATCTGCAAGTGTCTTTAAGTCTGAAATGAGTCTCCTGTAAGCAGCATATAGATGGATCTTGTTTCCTTATCTGATCTGGCACCCTGTGTTTCAATTGGAGTGTTTAGTTCATTTATAGTTAACATTATTATTGATAGATATGTATTTATTGCCATTTTGTTACTTGTTTCATGATTGTTTCTAGAGATTTTTTTCAGACATTTTCAACTCTTATCTCTTTCATGGATTGTTGGCTTTCTTTAGCAATATACTTGGATTCCATTCTCTTTATTTTCTGCATATCTATTACAACTTTTTGATTTGTGGTTACTGTTAGGTTTTTATATAGCATCTTCTTCATATAGCAGTCTTTTATTAAGTTGATTATCAGGTTTAAGCCCAATCTTTACTCCTCTCACCCGCCCCAAGTTTTAGGTGTATATTGTCATATTTTTCATCTTTTTATTTTAGAAATCCTTTGATTTTTAAAGAATTATTTATTTTTACTGCATTTGTGTTTTTTTTTTTTACTTTTAATATTCTCACTTTTGGTCTTCCTTTCCACTCAAAGAATTCTCTTTCGTATTTCTTCTATGACTAGTTTAGTGCTCACAAGCTCCTTTAGTTGTTTTCTGTCTGAGAAACACTTTATCTCTCCTGTTCTGTCATGATAGCTTTGCTGGATAGAGTATTCTTGGCTTCACATTTTTCCCTTTCAGCACTTTGAAAATATCATGACTTACCCTTCCAGACTGCAAAATTCTTGCTAAAAAACCCACTGTTAGATTTATGGTGTTTCCCTTGTATTTAACTGTCTTCTTTTCTCTTGCTGCTTTAATTTTTTTTTCTTTATCACTACTTCTTACCATTTGAATTACTTTGTGTCTTGGCGTGGACCTCATTGGGTTGAATTTGAGGGGTGAAATTTGTGTTTCCTGGATCTGGATATCTATTTCATTCCTCAGATTAGGGAAGTTCTAAGATATTATTTCTTCAAACAAATCTTCTGCCCCTTTTCTTCTCTCTTCTTCTCCTGAGATCCTTATAATGCAAATGTTATTACGTTTGATGGCATCACTGTTTACCTAAGGCTATTCTCAATTTTCATAATTTTCTTTCCTCTCCATTTCTCAGCTTGGTTACTTTCCATTTGCCTGTCTTTCAGATCATTAATTCATTCCTTTGCTTTATCTAGCCTGCTATCTATTCTATAAAGTGTATTTTTTTAGTTTTTATTTATTTATTTTGAGAGAGAATGAGTGGGGGAAGGGCAGAGAGAGAAGAGGACAGAGGATCTGATGAGGGCCCTGTGCTGACAACAGAGAACCTGATGTGGGGCTTGAACCCATGTACCATGAGATCATGACCTGAGTTGAAGTCAGACGCTTAATTTACTGAGCCACCCAGGCACCCCCATCAAGTGTATTTTTTTTTATTTTTTTAACATTTATTTATTTTTGAGGAACGGAGTGAGACAAAGTGTGAGTGGGGGAAGGGCAGAGAGAGAAGGAGACACAGAATCCGAAGCAGGCCCCAGGCTCTAAGCAAGTGGGCAGCACAGAGCCTGATGCGGGGCTTGAATCCAAGAACTGTGAGATCATGACCTGAGCCAAAGTCGGATGCTCAACCGACTGAGCCACCAGGCACCCCTCAAGTGTATTTTTTATTTCATTGATTATGTTCTTCATCTCTGATTGGTTCTTTTTTATCTCTTGTTCAGGGTCTCACTTATGCCCTCCACTCTTTTCTGCAATCTAGTGAGTATATTTATGATCATTATTTTAAATTCTCTATCAAGCATGTTACTTATATCCATTTTGCTTTGGTCTCTTGTTATGGTTTTGTCTTGCTCTTTTATTCGGCAGATATTTCTCTGTCTCATTTTGTCTTACTTTCTGTATATGTTTCTGTGTGTTAGGAAAGTGAGGTGCTTCTCTTGTTGTTAACAATAATAGCCTTATAAAGAAAAGATCCTATAGTGTCCTTCAGTGCAGTATCCCCTGTTCCCCAGGGCCTTGAGCTTCAGGGAGTGTCTCCTATGTGTGTTGCATGTGCTCTCCTGCTGTCTTGGCCTCTTTTTCATTCAGTCTGGTTGTCTGCAAATGCTCTCTTTGCCTATTGTGGACAATGTTTGGCCCCCAGCAGGGGTGAAGTGCATTTTAGGAAGGTGCAGTGGTCTGCTTGTGAAATGGGACCTGCCCCTGCTGCTGCCTGACTGACTGAGTTCCCACAAAACACACAGTTCAGAAGATGTGGTGTTGACAGATTTGGGGCCAGGTTTCTGGAGGAAAGGCCCACTGTGCCAGGACTGAGGCCAGTGTGACTGGGAAGAGTGGATCCCCTGAAGTGCAGGGAATGCAGGGCTTGGTGCAAGCAAGTCAGGTAGTGAGTGTTGGTGTTGTTCCTGCAGGTAGCCATTGTTTATCTTGTGGTTGGGGAAGGGAAATGGAACCTGCCAGCGCCTTTGTTCCTGGAGGGGTCACCCCCTGGTCCCTGTCTCACTAGGCTATGCTCTGAGATGAACAAATCACTGTAGGTATGCATTATGATCTCTAATTTAAAATAGTAATAAGTGCTGAGCACAGTTCAATGTACATTAGAAAGTCATACTAGGTCTGGTTCAAGATGCACAGGCCCATAAATTAGAGTTGCTAGAAGTAGACCCCAAAGCAATCTCCCTTAACTGTAATTACCAGCTGGGGTTTGCAAAGAATGCAAATTTATATGTAAAAATTAGGGTGTCCTTAGGCAAATACCTTATATTTTGGTCTGGGACTCTGGAATGATAACACCCATGCTTGTAATTTTCTTTGCTAAGCTTAAGAACCATGAGTAAGTCACTTTCATGTGATGTTTGTGACTTTTTTTCTCTAGTAAATTTAGGCATGAGCATGTCTTTGTCTGCCTATTTACAGTTAAATGAATTTCCAAGCCTGTGGACTTGGAAGCTCTGGCTTCAGCCCTAAAAATCCCACATTTCTGTTCTTTTCAAACTCTCTTACCTACTCAAATGCAGCCTTGAATTTCCGTGGCAAAGCAGGGCCTCTCCTGGTAGGTAAACCTGCCAGGTGAATCCACCCCTGAGGGGTGTGTCTGTACCATTTCCTGGAGCAATCTCACAGGGTGACTCAACTTTTCATTTGCACTCAAATACCTGCTGCCTCCTCTGAAGCTGCCAGACCTGCTCCTGCTGCTGCTCAGGTAACTCTAACCTCTCCTGGGCACCATTATAAGCAGAGGGGGTTGATAAATGGCTTCTACATGTGCATGCTTGCCTTCCTTCCTACCCTTATTCATGAGCGCTCTCTCTCTCTCTCTCTCTCTCTGTTTTTTCTGTAGGGAGAGTGTCTGTGGAGTACTTTGCTGACCACTGAGAACATCATGAGCTCAAGCTGTTGGAATGAGAACAGCAGCAGTAGCTGTGGGACTCAGCAGCCCCCAGAGGTGCCGCAGTGCCAAACCCAGCATTACCACTGCCACCATCAGTCAAGCCAAACCCAGCACCTTCCAGAAAAAAATGTAGTGTATGAGAGAGTGAGAACCTACAGTGGGCCCATGAACAAGGTGGTTCAGGCCTTGGACCCCATCAACTCACAGGAAGTGCTCTCCCCTCTCAAAACTGCCTCCTCCTACCAAAATTTGGTTTGGAGCAACCATTCTCAGGTACCACAATGATAGTTAAGCCAAATTCATAGGGGATGTCTTCAACCTCATTTCTTTTCTTTCAGCTTCTCTGCCTCTGTTCTACAGGATGTTATCTCTTGGTGGATTGCAGCTATATATGCAATGTACAGTCACCTAAATTCCATCTCTTGCTGTTTTTTCACTTCCTAGTGCTTGTGGTTGTTTTAACAGCTTCAGTGAGTTTTATAATCTAACTAGAGCATACGATGACTCATTTTTTGTTGGATTTGATTGGAATATCTGACCCGAAGTATTTATTTGCCTTTACCGCAAAAACAATCCCCAACTTAAATACAATGATTTTTATAGAGTAAGTTCCCACTGATTCACTTGATTTCAGAAACAAATAGATTTTTTTTAAATATCAAATATGGTAGTACAGGGGCAATGGCTTATATGGAGTGATGAGCAACTATTTGTGTTCAGCAAATGCTGTTCCAGGATAAGTGATAGGCACAAATATCATTTCAAATTGCTGTATGTGTTTCATCTTCTGAAAACAACACACTGGTTCTTGTATAGCCAAAGTGAATAATTTATGAATATTGGCAGACAGAGGATTGAAAGAGTGGATATAGGACTGAGGAAAGCAAGATGTAAGTAATTGTTATATAAAAGTTTAAAAAGGCAGAACTTTAAGGCACCCTTTAAAATAAAATAAATTTGCTTTTAAAGGGGCTATTTAGCATTAGTATCTGTGCTAATAATCTTGCCAATGAATGTAAAAGAACATTGCAAGACTATGTAAAATTAACAGCTCTGTTTGTTTTCATTCTTTGAATCCCTTTACATTAAATTTGTATGAATTTAAGCTTTCTGGAAACATCTGTCTAAACTAAAATTATGTTTTCAAGATAAAATTTATACAGTAAAAAGTTCAAAAAGCAACCATTGGGATGATATTATCTGATGTTGGATTCTTGTATAAATCTGGAATAATATGGGTTATTTTCCCAAAAACCACAATGTAAAGTAGAATATAAAGCAAAATTTCTAAAGTATATAATAAAACTTTTTAAAGAATTTTGAAAGACCTAGATAACACAACAACTACAAAGACCACAATTTTACTGACATTTTGTGCCTAGCTTAATTTGGGGGGAAAATTATGAAGAAAAAATCCAGAATTTACTGTAGGTAATTTTCTAGTTGAAAAAAACTTCCACCTGTATTGAAGTCAAAGGAAGAAAATATAAAGATAAAAAAAATACTACTTTGCATAACTGATAATAATAATGCAAATGTAAATTCTAATATTTAGTATTAGGATGTTAATGAACAACAAAGTGGGTATCATGTATGTTCCTTAGTAGCCCCAAAACAATGCAAAAACAGGTTACTATTATCATAGAAATGCTAAAATCACCCTGTCATAGTTATTTAAAAACATTAACCCTTTTTCTTGTCAACTTGCTAGTAAAGGAAATATAGATAAAAATTTAAGAGTGGAAATTTAACAAATTGTAAATATTGACTACAGAACAAATTTTAGGATCACTTTATTGTATACTCCTTAGTTCAACTGTCCTTTTTAAAAATCCCAGGACCAAGCTGGTCAAGCTTTTTTACAAGACTTTTCTTCTTTCTATCTGGCAATTGCTAAAGCAATCCTTATAAAACTATTGCCATCCTGAAGCACAGTTTCCCATAGACAAATTTATAAAGAACCCTAGGGAAATCAAGTATTGCCACAAAAACTTGGATAAGAGATTGGAATGGAGAATGTTGTGAAGTTTGAAGTTTTTTTTAATTGAAAAGAAAAAAAAAAGGTTGTGTGAGGATGAGGTAAGTGAAATTCTATATATTTAGTAAAGGACAAAACTAAGAAGTTTCATTCCCTTAGTGAAACAAGAAGAAAATTTGACTATAAAATTTCAAACCTAGTTAGATATCAAAGGGCGTTCACAAATCCACTAAAAGATAATTTGGCAAGAATTATTTAGGTAGCTGTCACAAACAATGTGATGAAGAAACTCTTCTATTTTATTTTTCTTTCTCCCTATTTCTTAACAGGATGTCATTGTGTAAAGTAGAACCTAGATTTTATATGAAATTACCTTCCTGGTAATGTAATGGGTAAGATGTGGCAGAAGCTTTATTATGTACCATGCCAAGAAAAATCAAACAGCACATATTACTCAAAATCTTTTTTTGTTTGTTTCATGTTTTAATAAAGTCTCTCTTTAACATGCCATACTTTAGAGCCATTTTGAGTTGGTATGTAGCAACTATTCTGAGGCTAGAGTTTGTCATCCTGGCAGCTAGGCCTGTGTATTATAATCAATTGTTGCTTACCATAAATTCAGTTAAACTTTTACTTTAATTGCCTTTAGCATTTTGGTGTTTTGGATGACATTCAGATAATTCATAAGATTTAAAAATATATAATTGGGGTACATGACTGTCTCAATCAGTAGACCAGGTGACTCTTGATCTCAAGGTTGTGAGCTCAAACTCCATGATGAGCATGGAGCTTACTGTAAAATAAATAAAATAAATAGGGGCGCTTGGGTGGCAAGCGTCAGACTCTTGATTTGGGCTCAGATCATGATCTCATGGTTCCCGGGATCGAGTCTTCTTTTGGGCTCTGCACTGACAGCTCAGAGCCTGCTTGGGATTCTCTCTCTTCCTCTCTCTCTGTCCCTACCCTGCTCATTCTCTCTCAAAATAAATAAATACACATTTTAAAAATAAATAAATAATTAATTAAATAAATAAATAATAAAATATACTTGTCAGTAGTAAAATATGTTCCCTTTGAGAAACTGAAATTGTCACTCTTCTTTGTTTCCTGAATCTTAATTTTAGCTTATGTAGTAGACATTTTAGATTTAACCAAATGCTTTTTGCAGCACTTTAGTATTTTCTGTTTCTTTTTAGTATATTGTTTTCCTCTATTGCTTTCTTGTGCACTCAGATGGGGTTTATAAATATAAATATTTTAAATTTCTCCAGATATAATGTTGCCCTGTTTCTCATCTATAATTAATAGATATATTTCATTATTCTCTCAGTTATTGTTTTATCTCATTGATAGAACAGAGAAAATTGAATGTAGAAAGCAGTTGCTGATGAAATTACATAAATTAATGCTAGAATTAAAACGACCAGATTTATATATATGGACAGGTAAAATCAAACACAAGGGTAATCAAAGGCACAGATGCATTTTAAAACTGAACGCGATCTTGTAAATAAATGGAGTTCTAGAAACTACACAAAACAAAATAAAACATTTTACAACTCAACCTTTTAAAAAGCTTAAATATTAGCTTACCATTATCAACACAAAATGAAAAACTGTCTTAATGAATACCATTGATGTAAAATTAGTGAACATATATGTTTCCCATCTACTAATTAGCTTTTCATGAAGTTTAAGATATTTTCCATGTATGCAAAGGAGCTCTTTTGCATGAGAGAGAATTGAATCAAAATAAAAAAAGTGTTTTTACATTTTTTAAATGTTTATTTTTGAGAGAGAGACACAGAGACAGAGACAGAGACAGAGTATGTGCAGGGGAGAGGCAGAGAGAGAGGGAGGCACAGAATCCGAAGCAGGCTCAAGGCTCTGAGCTGTCAGCACAGAGCCCAATACAGGGCTTGAACTCTTGAACCATGAGATCGTGACCTGAGCCAAAGTGAGATGCCTAACCGACTGAGCCACCCAGGTGTCCCCAAAATAAAATATTTTTTAATACCAGTCATTAATTGAACTGAATATTTATTAAATGCCTATTATATAGAAAACATAGTAATTATTTGGATAAATACCATTTGCTTATCCTAGAGAAAATCCATGTTGAGGATAGATGTGTAGGAAGTGGTCTGTAAGTGTTCCATATGTCTACATTTAATTTTTAAATATAATTTTGTGCTTTGGCCATCAATATTTTATTGAATAAAATAAGTTTTGGTGAAAGAAGGGACCTCTTAATATGTGTGCTGCATGGGTTACCATTCTTCTGAATTTAAAACTTGAAACCAAATTTAACTCTAGAGAGCTTCCCGGGGAGAATCTATGTTTATGTGTGTTATTGATAACTTCTGCTATCAATAATTAGTCAGCTTGGGCTTAACTTTAGGTGATATTTTCCCCTTTTCTTTGGTTACAAAGATTGTGGATAGCTCCCTCACTGTGCCAGGATTTTTATACACTATCAGAAAAATTTCCTCGTCTGTGTGGAGAGGTGTGTTGCTTTGATACATTGTTGTTCAAGGGTGTGGTCAATAACGTGAATGATTGTTCAGGGAAGTAGGTTGCCTTAAAATGGAATGAGGTCATAGGATAAAGAGGCCCATGTTTTCAGCTTTGGTCAGCCTTGTTTTGCTTACAATTAAATAAAGCCATAGAAATCGTGAGTGCAACTAATTGCTGGGTAAAAATTCCCATGGCAGTTGTCTCTTATTTAAGGGAGGTTTGATAAATTGCTGGGCCTGTTTTCAGGCCATGGCACTCACAAGCTTTCCTTGTGTGTGTATTTGGAAAGGTGGGGGAGGGGGCATGGCAAGGGGAAAGGAGGTGAACTGGTCCTTTAACTGCTATGATCCAAATTTCTTTGTTCGGTAATTCATGGTAAAATAACCGGGAGAGTTGCCATGCTCTTAAATCCCACTTATTTTTATTAATTTTTTTTACTATAGCTGAGACACAATGCTACATTAGTTTCAGGTGTACTGCATAGTGACTCAACTTCTCTATACATTATGCTATGCTCTCCACAAGTATAGCTGCCATCTGTTCCTCTACAGTATAATTACAATATCATTAACTATAGTTCCTATGCTGTTTATTATTTTTATTATTTATTATTATTATAAAAAAAATGTGAGTGGGGGGAGGGGCAGAGAGAGAGGGAGAGAGAGAAATCCCAAGCAGGCTCCAGGGGGGCTTGAATCCAGGAACTGTTAGATCATGACCTGAGCCTAAATCAAGAGTTGGACACTTGGACACTTAACTATCTGAGCCACCCAAGTGCCCCTGTGCTGTTTATTCCTGTGATTTATTCATTCCATACTGGAAGCCTGTATCTCCCACTCCCCTTCACCTATTTTGCCCATACCCTCACACCCCTTCCTTTTGGCAACCATCAGTTCTTTCTATTTATAGGTCTGATTCTGCTTTTTGTTTGTTAAACCCCATTTAAAAGTAAAAACTTTTGGGGGCGCCTGGGTGGCTCAATTGGTTAGGTGACCTACTTTGGCTCAGGTCATAATCTCACGGTTCATGGGTTTGAGCCACACATTGGGCTCCCCCTGACAGCTCAGAGCCTGGAGCCTACTTCGGATTCTGTGTCTCCCCCTCTGTGTCTCTCTGTCTCTCAATAATAAACGTTAAAATTAAAAAAAAAAACAGAATGCCTCCTAAATTTGGAGCACACTTTAAAAAAATAAATAAAAGTAAAAACTTTTTGTAAACAAATATTTTTTAGCTAACTTTTTTTTTTTTACAATAACAGCTATGGCAATAGCATCTTTTTTTGATTTCCAATGGAGCATATATATACTTCTAGTTTTTAAAGACAAAAAGCATGTACAAAGAGACTGTACACTTTATTTTTTCTCCTAGGTTCCTTCAGGAAAGGAAGAGAAAGTCTCTTATATGAGGAATTCCCTTTGGAGGAAAGGGATGAGGGGAAGAAGTCCTATTACTAGTACATTCTAATACATCCTATTGCTTTCTTTACATGAGAACAGAATTACAGATTTTATTCTAAATCAAGGAAGTATTTGCTTCATCTAAAAAAATATCATTAGAATTTATATGTTTCTTCCTGTACAAAGTTCAGAACAACATTCAACAATAACCTAAGGCAGGCATTTAACCATGTTACTAACGTTGAAAGGTTTTAACAAAAGCATCTTTTTTACTATTCAAGAAATTTATTCAAATGGCAGTTTGCCTTGGCAAATTCTGCCAGCATAAATGTCAGGTGGTTTTTAAAGACATTGCCTCTTTTGAAACTGTTAGTCCTAAACTGTTCCTAAGTCACTATTATTATGTTCAGGGATTCTCACAGTCATTTTAAGACTCCTTCTTGGAACATTATATTATTTATTAGTTTTTAAAAGTTTTAAAGTTCAAATTAGATAGCATGAGAGTTCCATTCATTTCAACAAGCTTCCAAATATTTAGAAAACAAAGTCCTATACTATGAATGTAATCTCTTACCTAATTGTCATTCCCAGAAGTCTTGCCATCTCTCCTGTATCTACGGCACCAAAGTCTTGAACTCTTTGATAAAATTATCAGTAAGAAAATGAAAGCCAATAGATGTTGGCTGAAGAGGTTCATATTTTTCAGATTGAAAATATGAGTCACAAAAAAACACTGTGTGGAGAAAATGTCCATAAATATGAATCTATTTGGAATGGCTTATAGAGAGGCAAATAATAAATGGGCAGTGATAAGGTAGACTTTAGCAGAACAAAACTATGAAACAATCTAGTGTAGTGGCTAAGAATGTAGACTTATGTTTTAAATGTCTTAGGTTTAATTCCTGGTTCAGGGACATGCTATCTATGGGGATCAGTTGCTTAATCTGTAAAATGGGACAATAATACTTAACTCATAGGATAGTTGTTAGGGTCAAATTCGATAACATATGATGGAAAACACACAGCATAGTGCCTAACACACAGTAAGTATTAAGTCCTAGAGCCTAGAATAAATTACTTGACCTCTCAGGACGTCAGTGTCCTTATGGGTAAAGTGGGGACAATAATACCTTTCCTCAGGGTTTTAGTAAATATTGAATAAGATATCATGTCACGGTGTCCAGCACACTACCTGGCATAGAGCACTCAATAATTCTTTCCGATTTTATCATTGATTTATAAAAATATAGCCAAAAAACCCCTTAGCGCCACAGACAAAATAAAATAATAGATAATGAATAGGGTATAAAATAAGAGCTTTTTTAACACTGGAAAGATTGGGTAAAGACATATGCTTGAAAGGCTTATTAGGGCTCTACTAGCTAAGAGAGACTAATGAGGAAAATCATTAAAACAATTTTCTAAAACTCATGGTATATGATCAAAATGCTAGAATAGCAGGGATGTATTTATAATGTTTACTGGCATAAGTATCCTTTAGAAAGAGTAATTTGGAAGTTCCCATGTTTTTAGTGTCTTTGATATTTTAGATGGAGTGTTTTTAGTTTGTGGTTTTGTTTTATTCTTCTAAAATGTAGTGACACTGAACATTAAAGCTTGTTTGCTGTCTGATTCTTACCTAATGTTTCTTCTAAAGCTGCACTTCTAATAGGGTAACTTGTGACTATTTTCATTTATATCTAAATTAATTAAAATCAAATAAAATTAAATACTCCATTCCTCAGTCACACTAGCCACATTTTAACTGTTCTACAGCCATATGTAGCTAGTGGCTGCTATATTGGATAACACAAATATAGAACATTTCCACCATTGCAGAGTGTTCTACAGGACACTGCAAATCTGTATATTCAGGCTACTCATTTAAATATAGAAATACCTTTAAGATCATCACATTCAAGAAAATTTATGGTGGTACAAATGTGTGATCAAAGTGTTGTCAATTTACATGATCAGCTATAATGGGTAGATTAAAATGAAATAAAAATGAAGCCATAAATGCTCAAAGTATAAGTTTACAGGAAAAAGAGAATTAAATTCATAAACCTTTTTAAAAAGAAATGAATGAAATATTTTTATGTATATATGCCTGTATGTATCCTTCTAGCTACATGATTTTCCTGGAACCTCACTTTTTGACAGAGTAAATGGTTAAGAAGATGAACAAGATGAAAAATTACATCCCTCAATCAAAATGCATCTTTCTTCTTTCTTTCTTTCTTTCTTTCTTTCTTTCTTTCTTTGTCTTTCCTTGTTTTTAAGGTTTATTTTGAGAGAGAAAGTGCATGCTGTAGGGGGAGGGAGGGAGGAAGAGAGGGAAAATCCCAACCAGGCTCCGCCCTGCCCTGTCAGCAGGAAGCCCAAGTTAGGGCATGAATTCCCTAACAGTGAGATGACCTGAGCAGAAACGTAGAGATGGATGCTTAACCACTTAACTGACTGAGCCAACCAGGCACCCCCAAATGCATCTTTCCTTGTTTTGGACACATGATCTGGGTTTCATAGCCTCTCTGAAACTACCTATCTCCCTTAACCTACTGAATCAATTTTAAACTTTAGTAAGGTTCAAATGCCATTCCCATTTTTACAGATGTGGCAACTGAAACAGTGAGATGTTATATGACTTACTGAAGTTCATATAGGTAGTATGTGGTAGAACTAAAATTTAAATCTAACAGTCTAGTTCCAGGTCTATACTTGTAATCACCATATTCCTGGTCTACGCATTTGACTCTTATTTATCTCACACAGTAACATCTGATATCTGATTCTTACTTATACTTCATGATCATTTCCTTATATGTGCTTCCATTATGAACCATTTAAAATCTTTTGACACAAGCCGGGGCATAAATAATAATATAATGAACATTTAAATACTTTAAAACTTTGTTATTTACAAAGAAGGCTGACTTTTTTGCTGCTGTTCAGAATTCTTTTTTAAAATATTTTTCTTATAGATTGTATTGACTGTTTTGTATTAAAATATACAAGGCTCTAGCACTGGATAATAATAAGTTCATTAAATTTTTAGTTATTTAAAAGTTAATAAATGCTTTAGGAGAACATTGATAGAAATAGTAAGAAATAAAGTGAGCTTTATTAAGAAATAAAGTGAGATTTTACCTTAGCATGGAATTTATAATCTCAGCAATAAAATGATATTTCATTTGTAATACAGAATCTTTTCAAAAAATTTGATAATCGAGTTCCAAAATTAAGTTCAAACTCCTCACCATGATGATGTCAAAGGATCTCCTAGATCCTTAGAACAGTCTTATCCTAATTTTCCAGTCTTATCTCTCACTACCTGCTTCCTCCCACCTTGTGTTCTGGACACACTGTACTGCTTTCTGTTTCTTGAGCAGACTGAGCATTTTGCCTCCCTTCTATCCCTGCCTTTGTTCATTTCATTCCCCACTCTGGCAACAGCCACCCTTCCCTCACATCTCCGGAATTCTACCTATCCCTCAAAATACATCTGGAAAGTTATCCTCTTGAAGACATCTCCAATTCTGAATCTTCTTACCCTCTCCTCAGTGTAGTACTCCACTCCCACCTCCATCCCAGATGTGTTCTCCTACCTAGTATCACTTTATATTATTTAACTATAACACACTTATAATACTGAGTAGTATATTATTGATGTGGTCCTTCTTCCCCTCCACCATAGACTCTACACTTGTTGAGGGTTGAGATTTTTTAGAAATCAAAACTCAAAGACAAATCAAAACAAATATTTTGGGGAATGGGATGGAACTGGAAATTCTCTCTTACACTCTTTCTCTCTTCTTTTTCCCCCCTTTCCCCTCTCCCTTCTCTCCCAGCTTTTCTGTGTTTTCTCTCCCCCCCACATTATGATCATGGCTTGCAAAAATGCCTGAATGTGGCTGTAAGCAATGGCTTTAATAAAGATATATAGTTATGATTGTTTGTGGGCTTCACCTTTCTATGCCTTCTCTTTGAACTGAAAATGGAAAGTAGGACACAGATTGCTTCTTTAAAAAAGTGAACAACACATAATGTATATATTAAGAAGCTATTTAATAAGCCAATTCATTTTCTATTTTAGTTCTTTGGTCACATTAAGCATTTATATTTGATTTATATTTTTCCCCTATGAACAAATATTTATTACTTATGGCAAATTCTGTTAAAGGGTTAGTGGCTCTGATCTGTCATCATATTATTTCCCAGGGATCTTTTTGTGATATTCCCTTTAAGCAAATTATAGTTTGAGGCTGCTAATTAGTCTGCTTATAAAGATATTTTCTTTACCTCGCCTGTTACTGAAATTCTGTCTAGGTGAAGTGATTTTATTTATTGAATCTTGCTCAGTTATCTGTAATTGTTTTAGCACATCAGTTATATGCCCCAAGATTCCCTCATAAAAACTACTACTACTGCTGAGTATTCACCCATACACCAAAATGTATTTTAAAATTTCCAAGGAAAGATTTTTACCCTCAAAAATAGTATTTACCCATTTCTTTTCTAAAACAAACTTCAGCTGGGATGCATAGTTTCCTGCATAACATTATTTTAAAATAATTCACAAATATAATTATATCTAAGAATATGTTATCTAGAAAAGTTGCTTCAATTCCCTACAAATACCCTATATCATTGCCTGCTTCAATAAAACCTTAAGCAACACTCAGTGTCTATAAATTTCTTAGTCTGACTTTCAGAGCCCTTCATTATCTGGCTTCTAGGGACCTTACTTCCTGAAACTCCCCTTCTAGTGTTCTGTTTCAGCCAAAATGTAAACTGTTGTTCTCTAAATATAGCCCCTAATGTTTGCTCATGTTGCTCTTATACCTGAAATGTCCCATTCCCCATCCTCACCAATCTAGATATGTTTAAATTACAACAATATTTCAAGAGTTTCCTCAAGTGTAACCTTGTGATGAAATCTTAAATTGTCCCATGCTGAAATCTTCTCTTAGCTCTCAAAAACTCTCATAGTAAGTTCCTCATAGCTCTTATGATACTGTATCTCTATTTACACTAATAGTTTTTACCACCTAATAATTATAAGCTTGGTAGGGGTAGAGAGTATATTCTGTCTATGCTTTATATCTCTTTCACCACCATCGAATAACAAGTATTGAAAAATTACTTAGTTATACATGTAACCAATCCAGTAAAAATTATGCCTCATATTAACAGATGGTATTTTTTTTGAAATTCTTTTACATGCATTCTTTACCCACTGGAATTCCAAAAACTAAGTAGGAAAATATTAGATCCACTGTACAGTGTGCAAGTAAAAATATGCATTGTGTATTATTGTCTACTGTACAAATAAAGAAATTGAGGCTCAAATAGCTCAGAATAATAACGTGTCCAAGTTATAACAGCTAGTTAATGAATGTCCTAGATTTAGAAACCAGCTGTTGATAGTTTCCCTATGTCAACTATCACCCTTAACCTTAGATACTAAAGTATTTTCAGTTTAAACAGGTTTAAATTTTTGAGATTCAGCAAATCATTTGATAGATTTCCCCATTGTAATGTTCCATTATCAGAGTGAAAAGTATAAAAAATATATCAAAGAAAAAAAATAGTATCTGTTCTAAATTTCAAGGTCTTGCCCTGAGATAATCCTGGAATTCAGAGTATGTCCTAGATTTTTAAAGTTTTCCTTCTACCTGAAGAAGAATAACACCTCTCCAGCTTCTGCTTTCCCTTCTTTCTGCACTTCACTGAGCTACTGGAAAGCTCTCTCACTGAGGTGAGTAACTGAGAAATTGGGGCCATTTGCATTTCATATGATTTGTTAATTCTGAAAAACATAACTATTTTAACAAACAGAAATAAGATGCAGTTTTGTGAATCCTTCCTAGGGCAACTTGAGTTTCCCAGCTCTGATTTAGGGTATACCAAGGTATGGACAATTATCTCAGGTGATGTAGTGAAATTATCCCAAAAAGCAGATGGATTTAATCCACTCTGATCTTAAAATTGGTGATGTCATATGTGCTTTATAAATGGAGGAAAAAGAGAAGGAAAAGGAGGAAGAGGGCTGGTACAACTTTACAAGTTGAAAATCATTACTTTAGGAAGTGTGGGAAAAACAGCTTGGATTTTATGCTAAGCCTAAGCCCACCTGATTATAAACAAAATTATTTTTTTTACCAAAACTCTACCTAAAGATAGTAGCCAACAAGTCAATAGTTACGTATATGGCAAATGTGAGCCACAGGAATAAACAACTCAATACTGTGCTGAATATTTAAACATAAAAAGTAGGGCCTTCTTACAAAAATTGAAGGACTTAGACAATATGAGTAGTAAAGAAAAATTTAATGTTTTATTGAGTTTGAAGGCCTTTTCATACACTCTGTAAATATATCATGCAGTCTGTAAAAAATACTCCATTGAAGTTTTTAGAATTTTAAGTTATTTAATCAGGGTATTCTTTCACACAGTTACTTTTGGGTGGATCTCTTATTTTCAGGCACTCAAAAGTTACTTTTGATAGTAATTTTAAAAATGCAAATATCTATCCTGTTATTATAAGAACTAGTCAAATCTAACAGAATTTGTTCAACAACTTGAAAAACAAAATATAATGAAGCAACCTATAGATCCAGCAAAGTATGGTGACTAAAAGCATGAGTTCTGGAGTCATGCTATTTGAGTTGGAATTCTAACACTCTAGTATTAGCTTTATGATTTTCAGCCAATTACTTAACCTATCTTTGTGTAACTTTTATATGTAAAATGGGATGATAATAGTACCTCCCTCATGGGATTGCTTTAAGTGTCAAATGAAATAATCTATGTAATCTATTTGGCGTAGAAAGCTCTTAGTGTTACTTATCATCATCATCATCATCATCAAAGGAAAGCAAGACAGACAAGTTTAAAGGATTTGAAATTGCTTTGTATCTATGGAAAAATAAGCTGGAAATCATCTCCTATCTTCTAATTCACACTCACCCACACCCAAATTCCATTTCTCATATGAGGAAACTGACGCTCAGGGAGACCTGTTTGATATCAGTTTGATATCAGTTGTTTGATGGCACACAGCTGGCAGATAGTGTAACTATAAGTAGAACCCAGGATTCTTGATTCCTAAGTCTAGGACTCTTTCCACTAGATTATTATACTTATCACTACCTCTTCCCCAGGCTTTGATTATTTTATTACAAGGTATGTAAGACAGTTGCACAGGGGGCTGAAGCACAGAAGACGTACTTATTCATTGAATTTAATGTTTTCAACATGAAGGATTTAAGTAAGCTATATACGTATCAGTGACACTGAAAATTAAACATTCATGTAGGTTATCAAGTGGGAGAGTTAGTCCTTTTCCTGGGATGCCTTTGAAACTAAGACATCTTCATTCACTTATTCACATTTTTTATCACTTCCTATGGAGTAGGCAATGACTATTTGTGGGGTGACTTGCTGCAATCCTGCTTAGAGATAGATGCCACTGAAAGTAACTTCCATCATTAAGATAATGTTCATTTGGGACATTTACTCACACTATTTTACTTAATTTTGTAGACTTCCAAGGAAAATGTTTTCTTTAGCAGGTATTTCTGGAATTAATAAACCTTCTATTCAGTTGGTTTTTTGAACCTTTGATCAGCCTAATACTGCTATGATTTAAGTTCATGCTGGTCAACACTACATGTCTTAATCTTTTTTACCCTTATTAAGCTATCACCTTAATATTTCACTTTTTGGAAATACTCCACTTGTCCTCTGTTTCCATGAGGGTTTAATGGGAAAAGCTACATTTGCCTAGATTAATTCTAATAATGAAGGCTTAAACTAATTAAGTAAATTATAAGTTATAGAATTAATTTACTGGACTTTCAAATATAAGAAGATTGAGTATGGAATTAATTTACTGGCTTTCAAATATAAGAAAATTGAGTAATTTCTTCATTTTAAGACCAAACTAGTCTTTGTATAAATGCACCAATTTTCTTTTAAATAACTACTGTCTTGGCATCTGAATAAAATAACCCTGTCTATACCACTATAAATAAGTGTCCTAAAGGTGTGATGTGATGTGTTGTCATGTGATGTGTGTGTGTGTGTGCTTATCCTTGTTCTCATTAATTTTTGCAAGTTTATAAAACTTCTCAGTAGACTCTTGGGGGCCTTGTTGGCTCAGTCAGTTAAGCGTCTGACTTTGGCTCAGGTCATGATCTCACAGTTTGTGAGTTGGAGTTCCATGTCAGGCTCTGTGCTGACAACTCATAGCCTGAAGTTTGCTTCAGATTCTGTGTCTCCCTCTCTGCCCCTCTCCCACTCATGCTCTGTCTCTCTCAAAAATAAATAAACATTAAAAAAATTTAAATACTTTTCAGTACACTCTTTTATCTTAAAAGTTAGTCTACTTGGCTAATAAGTTTCATTCTATGTAATTTGCTGATGTCATCAGATTTGAATTGGTTAAAGGAAGGGGGAAAGAACTACCATTTACAGAATACCTATCAGGTGGCAGGTAGTGTGGACAATTGTCTTCTCAACATGATCTAGTATTACTAGTCCCAGCCTAAAAAGGCTAAAAATTTGCAGAAAAACATCCTGGAAACATGTATACTTTTGCACACTGCTGGCAGATGTGTAATTGGCATAGCCATTTGGGAAATCACTTGGCAATATCTGTTAAAATGAGTAATGCACATACTCTGTGCCCCGTCAATCCCACTTCTTTGTGTAATTTTATGGAAACACTCACATGCACAAGGATGTTCATTGCAGCATAGTGAAAACTGGAAACAATTTAAACATTGTTCAGTAGGGAAGTAGATAAGTTATTAAACATTATGGAATACTATATATTAATTTAAAATAATGAACTAAGACATATATCTAATATATAATACAATATAATACAATACAATATAATCTAATATATAATCTATAATTAATCTATAATATAATATATAATATAATATAATATAATACAATATATATATATCTAATACATAATACAATATAATATATAATATACAATACAATATAATACAATATTATATAATATATAATACAATACAAAAGATCTTTGATTTGCATTACAGAATAATAAAAACAATAAAGATTATTATTTGTACATATATATTTATGTAATGGTACATGAAACAATGATTATTTCTGGGTAAAGGATTTGGATAAAGGGAGGATGATTAAGGAAAGATCTTGAGTTTTATCTATATAAATTTTTATGTTCACATGTATTCATGTGTTATTGCACAACTAAAAATCACCTTTCATTTTCTTATATCTCTAAACATTCTCCCCTTGGATCTGTGGGCCAAACCCACCTGCATTTGGTTGCATTTATAACCATCATCCTGAGGTAAGGATGATATACCTTTTTGGCCTACATTTGTCTGAGAAATTCTCCTCAGCTACAGCAGGAAATGTGAGAACATATTCAAAGGCTGCCTTGATATATTAAGCTTGCAGTATTACTGTTGGTGTAACAGGGAAAGGGGGAATGAAAATGTTCCAAGATGAACCAAAAGAAAAACCATAGCATACAGAATATTTGGCAATTTGTTTTAAGAACAGCACATTACACCTACTTTGTAACTATGCTTCCATATGAATCTGTCAGTGTTTCCCTTGTAAGTCCATGATTCTAATTTTTAATAGCTTCCTTGTTCTAAATAAAAAAATATTTTTATTGTTGTGGGACTATATCCTGTAGTTGTGTCAATTAGCTGTAAATTACAGTAATGTATGAAGAGATTGTGTAAAGCTATCAACTTGTTGCACACTAATAAATCTACACAGTTTGTTGATCTGGGAAAAATGTAAGGAATGTGAGCATAATCAATAAACTGATTTTTATCAGATCATTATTAAAACCCATACTCTCACTTTTATAGACCATTTTTTGAACACCAGAGTTTACTCTTTGAAATTTAACCACAAGTAGATCAGACAGACCATAATTAAAAGTCAGACTGAAGTAATCTCAGGGAAGTAGCCTTTTTTTTTAAGTTTTTATTAGAATTCCAGTTAACATACAGTGTAATATTAAATTCAGGTGTACAATATAGTCATTCAACAATTCCCTACATCACCCAGTGCTCATCACAACAATTGCACTCCTTAATCCCCATCGCCTATTGAACCCATCCCCCCACCCACCTCCCCTATGGTAACCATCAGTTTGTTCTCTGTAATTAAGAACCTATTTCTTGGTTTCTCTCTGTCTCTGTCTCTGTCTCTCTCTCATATGTTTTATTTCTTAAATTCCACATATGAGTGAAGTCATATGGTATTTGTCTTTCTTTGACTTGTCCCCCAAGCAGTATACATAGAACCCAAAATACAGAACAGGTAAAAGAAGTTATGGTTATATATTAGGTTCTTTTCTTTTTTATATAAGCCTTGCTCATATGTTTAAGTAATCTTGAGTCCCTCCTAAGGCTTTACACATTCACAAAATGTCCGGAACACAAAACTAGAAAAGGAATTCTCACATATGATAATCAGCTCAGCCCATTAAAGCAATGTGAAACAAACGCTGAAATAAACGCTGCAAACTGAGACTTTTCAGCTTCATTGTCTATTCAATCTGATTGCTTTTAGTGTGACTTTTAGTCAAGGATCTCCTAGTGATTATATATATTTTAAGGGTCTTCAATTTTTAGCACAAATAAAATACTTAGATCTTAGATTGATCAAGGACCTGACTGTGAGTGATATAACTGTAAGTTTACATTCAGAGAGAATAGCTTATAGGGTCAGAACTAGCCCTTCTCAAAGGTACATGACTTGAAAGACATGCGAGGATCTAGTTCCCTTAGCCTTTACGACTTAATAATTCCACTTTTAAGATTACCCTGGAGACTAGGCATTATATCTCCAAAAAGTACCTGTAATAATAATGAAATAACATATTCACAAATATGTGTTTAATGAACTGGTCTCCATAGAGTAAAAAGTGAATTCTAAGAAAATAAAACATAAAACATCCTAAATTTGTTACTGCATAGGAGGGGAGTATAAAGGGTGTGGATTTTGGAGGTTAGGAGGGAGAAAGATGGTGTTCTAAGAAAGCAGACCTTCCCAGATGAGGTACCAAGGTATGAACTTGCACAGTAAGGGAACAAAGAACCAAAACTGGTCTCTAGAGTTCAGTACAGTAAGGAAAAGGTGATCTTATGTAAAATAAGATTATCAAAAGTTTGTCTACCACTTCCCAATTTGGCTTAGCCTAGAGCTGTCAGTTAGAGTCATGCATTTATTAAGCAAACATTTACTGAGAGCTATCAAATATTGTACAGAGATACATTAGATCCAATTGCTATTCTCAAAGAGCTCCTAGACTAGCATGGGTCACATATATAGCAAAACATAGGGCAGGGGCATGAAGGCTACAACAGTGATAGAAATAGAGCCTTACAGGATCACCAAGATAGGATTGCCTTAGAAAAATAAGTCCAATTAAATAGTAGAGCTATTCACTACATTCAAATCCAGTCAGCAAATTACATTAGCTATTATTTTTCATAATGAAGGGCTTTAAAATTTGTTTTACTGTGTTTTAATTCTGATAATAAAAATATGTTTATTGTAGAGAGTTTTGGAACAATAAAAAATGGAAAGAAGAAGAAATAAAAATCACTCATGATCCCTTCTCTTACCCACAGATACTATACTAGCCATGAAATGCTAGATTCATGTTTTCTTCCATTTAAATAAGGAATTGAGATCATACTATATATGCAGTTTTATATCTTCATTTCTCACTTAACATTATATAATGTTATGATTTTTTCATGCAAGTTTGTATTTCTAAAATCATTATTTTAATAGCTACATATTTCACTCCTCCTACTTCACTTTCATCATTATTATTATTTAAATATTTTTGTCCAGGGGCTCCTGGATGGCTCAGTCAGTTAAGGGTCTGACTTCAGCTCAGGTCATGATCTCACTGAGTTCGAGCCCCACATCAGGCTTTGTGCTGACAACTCAGAGCCTGGAGCCAGCTTTGGATTCTGTCTCCCACTCTCTCTGCCCCTCCCTCGCTCATGCTCTGTCTGTCTCTCTCTCAAAAATAAATAAACATTAAGAAAATAAAAAAATAAATAAAAATTTTGTCCAGTTAAAATATGGTATCCTTTTGTTATGTTTATTTGATTCTTTGTTTGAATATTCTTGCTGTCTATTAACCATCTGTTTTTCTTTTATAAATGTTTGTGCCATTTTCTCATTTTTGTAGTAGTATGAATTTTTTTTCTTATTGAGGTATAAAAAATCTATATTAATGATATTGATCCTTTTTCCATTAAAAGTCTACAAATTACTTTGTTCTAGTGTTTTGTCTCATTTTTTGAATTAATTTTTTTTTAAAGACAGAGAAAAGAGTGAAAACTGGGGAGGGGCAGAAGGAGAGGGAGGGAAAGAACATTAAACAGGCTCCTGGCCCAGTGCGGAGCCTGATGTGGGACTCCATGTCACTACCCTGAGTTGATGACGGAAGCTGAAATCAAGAGTTGGATGCTTAACCACTTAACCAAGTGAGCCACTCAGGCGCCCCTTATCTCTTTTTTTTTTATTTACAATTTTTTAATGTTTATTTTTGAGACAGAGAGAGAGCATGAGCAGGGGAGGGGCAAAAAGTGAGACACAGAATCAGAAGCAGGCTCCAGGCTCTGAGCTGTCAGCACAGAGCCCCACACAGGACTCAAACTCACAAATTGTGAGATCATGGCCTAAGCGAAGTTGGATGCTTAACCGACTGAGCTATCCAGGCACCCTGCCTCTTGTCTCTCTTTTAATGTTATTTATGGTCCTCTCCCACCACTGCATTGAAGATTTAAATGCTTAAGGACACACACATGCACACACATTTTTCTCTTTGTGTCTCCTTCCATTTTTAAAAATATGGGATAATTAATAAATATTAAGCTATATTTTCTTCTATTCATGTGGGAACATTTACTATGAAATGAATATTTTGAAACTCTCATGAAATATAGTTTGGGGTCCCTGGGTGGCTCAGTCAATTATGGATCTTGGTTTTAGTCTCAGTTGCTGGTAGGATCAAGCCCCACGTGTGCTGACAGCGTGGAACCTGCTTGGGTGCTTGGGATTCTTTCTCACTCCTCTATCTATGCCCCTCCCCCACTCTATCTCTCTCAAAATAAATAAATAAACTTAAAATATATATATATGTGTGTATATATATATATTATATATATATATAGTTTGGAATGTGTGATGAATTACCATGAAATGAGTATAATAGAAACACCTAGCACAGTGCTGAGCACATAAACACATGCTTTCATGTATGTTTCTAAGACTGAAATTAACTAAAACCATAAACTCATATGTCATCATTATGCAAATGACTTTTAAAATTTCACTCTGAAAATTGTTCTTTATTATTAATGGCTTCAACTTCACTAAACAACTATAATTATATGCAGCTTTTACCTTTTTTCCCAGGAACTCCATTCGCCAACAGTGAAAGTCACTGCATATCCACAGACTACTATTAGGAGATACATAGTACAAAATCCTGAACAGGTAAGCTATATCACAGAAACCTTTGTTCCAGCCCATAATTCCTTAGAAGTTGATAGCTTAAACAAGAAAGGTGAGTCAGTACCAGATCCCTAAAATCAGATTGTTGGTGTTTCTTCCAGTTATAAATTTAATTACTAATAATTATTATTCAAAAAGTCATTTTTAATTCCAGACAACTGTGTGCCCATATATTCTGATTCAGTGATGCAACAGTTTCAAACAGCATGGAAATTCTTGGTTATAAAGTTTTTCTACTTCTGTAGCTCCACCTTTGTGCTACAAAGGATTTTGTGCCCTTTGAACCAAAGGAAAACGGGACAAATTTCTTTCACAGACTTCACATAAAAATTATCAGCTGTTACATCAGGGATTGGAGTCTTTATTTAGATATGCCATTGAGACATGGGATAGGAAGAAGAAAATGAAAAGTCAAAGGTTCAAAAGTGTCTCCATGACTTTGTTGCCTATATTATGAACTTTTGTTGCTAACAATAAGGTCTTTTGAAAATTATATTGTTATATTTTCTACTAAGATATATAACTTTATATTTTACACACTAAGATATTATTTTCTATCTCATTTTTTTCTTCCAAGATTTTATTTAAATTTTTTTATTTTATTTATTTATTTTATTTTATTTTATTTTATTTTATTTAAATTCATATTAGTTAACATATAGTGTAGTATTTGGCTTTGATTAATGTAATCAAATACTTTGATTACTTTACCTTTGATTAATGTAATGTAGTGATTTGCCACTTACATATAACACCCAGTGCTCATCCCAACAAGTGCCCTCTTGATGCCCATCACCCATTTAGCCCCCCCCCAGTCACCTCCCCTCCAGCAATCCTCAGTTTCTTCTCTAAAGGTGAGTCTCTTATGCTTTGCCTCCCTCTCTGTTTTTATCTTATTTTATTTCTTCTATCTCATTTGAGGAGAAAATGAAGAAAACTTTTTTCCCACGGTAAAAAGCCTTCCTCAACACACACAAAACCATAAACAACCCTTCTTTAGCTGCAACAGGAGGTTCTATGGGGTTATAAGGACAAAGTTTCACAAATAGAAAGTGTGCCCCAGATAATAATACAGCAATTATTTGCTTTTCTCTTTATTTTACTTCTCCACTATTACAAGAAAGAATCCTCCCCTATCTCACAAAACAAAATCAATTATTTGCTTCAGCTGTGGAAAGCAAAGGATTAAATTAGGGTAACACACTTAATATGTCTAGGTGTATGGATGGTGGGGGTGCACTATTTTTCTGCTTCTATCTCCCCTCTTCTTTATTTTAAAATCATTTTCTCATGTCTGTTCAGCTACAAAAGAAGTTAGTTGCACATGTGTCCATGCGTTAACATATGAGCATGCAAGCTTTGTGATGGGGGGATGATTATTTTGAACATTTGCTTTAGTTGTCACATATATATGTAAATACCAAAAGAGAATGTGATTACAGTATAGTAGTTACTTGTGCCTTCTTATGCACAATCAAATGTTTAAACAATATATCTAAAAAGTATGTTGGGGAAGAGAGACATAAAGAGGGCTTGGAAGATGAGAGTGTGCATTTTTCTACAACATGGCCACTTCACCCCTTCCCCTTCTTCCCTCTTTCTCTTTTTTTTTTCTTTCACACACAAACTGGGAGACATGTATACTTGGATGAATATTGCACTTGATATCCCTGGCTTTCAAAGAATTATTTTTGATAGCACTTTTTTTTCCTTAATATGGGAATTTCAGTGTTTACATAGTATATATTCAGAGAGTAATTTTTAAATATAAAATAATTTGGACTCCACTCCACTTTGCCAGTGATTTCTTATGTGACTTTTGATAAATTCTTACTCTTTAGTTAATGGAGAAAGGGAAGAGTTAATTTTTATTGGGTATACACTCCTTGCTAGGAAATTTACATATTTTATCCCATTTAATTCAAAGAAGGCGAAAAAACAGAAGCACAGACAAGTTCACTTATTCATTCAATTAATATTCATCGATTGCTTACTATGTCCTAAGAATTGCCCCCAAGAACTAGGGATAGAGTAGTGGACAAAACAAACCCTCAACCTCCTTGAAATTTAAGCTGTTAACTAGCCCTAAACCATTCAGTTACAAAGCAACAGAGGGAGAACAGAAATTGAACAATGCAGATCTGGAAGAGTTACATTTGCAAATTAAGGACAATTGAGGATGTAGGTGAATTAAGCTCTAGAGACTCATCTACATACCACCTCCCCTCCTCATCCCCAGTGACAGTGTGATACAAAGGCAGAGAAATTAGAAGTATGTATACAAATACATAACATATTTGTAACACTTGGCCTGCTCCTGTAAAGGCTTATTGTTATGGCTCTGTTCAACTACAAAGAAGCAAATAGTTTCTCAGGGAAAACATCCAACAAAGGGTAATGATTATTTTAAAACTTTTAACTCTTTCTACTATTGAGGAATAAAACAAATTTTAACCCCCATGCTTCGTGCACAAAAATAGTCTAACTGGTTTTGCAGAACAGCTTGAAAATCTTATTTAGAGACACAGCCCTGAGCAGCCATGTGGTGTTAAGATCATTAGGATGGTCCTCGTGACTGCATGCAGGATTCCCAGGATTCCACAGAGGAAGATGGCAGCATAGGTGGACGCTGGGCTCACCTTGTGCTGCTGACCACTTAGATTCCACCCACATCTGCCTAAATAACCCAGAAGATGACCAGAAGACTAGCAGAACAGACTCTCCAGAGCCAAGCGTAGACAAGAGGCCCACTGAAGAGGGCAGGAAGGGCAGAGAGGTGGTGTGCGCTACACGGACTGGCAGGAGGGAGCCAAGGCGGGGAGGAGCAGCCTGCCCGGCAAGGTGGAGCCCCTGAGTCTGGCTCGCAAAAGCAGAAGGGCCAGACTCCATGAGTTCTGACAGCAAGCAGGACTTAACATCTGGAATGTTATAAGTCAACAGCTCTGCTCCAAGAACAGAAGACTAGAGGACAACGGGAGGGAGAGTTGCTGAGCCCTGGAGGACAGAGCTCAGTTTGGTGGGGAACAAAGATGCTCACCAGCGTCATCTCCCTCACCCACCCCCCAGCCAAAATCCCAAAGGGAACCAGTTCCCGTCACTGAACTTACTTGTACCGCACAAACACTTAACACTGTGCTTCTGTGGATCCATCCCTCCGACGGGTCTGCCTCCTTCCTGGTGCCACAGGGACCCTGCTGAAGTGGACCACTGAAAGCAAAGTGAACTGAGTCTGCCCCTCCCACCCCTGTGCACCTTGCCGATCCACCCCAGCTAATACACCAGATCCAATGGAAGCAGCAGCACAAGCCTGGCAGTGTGCAAGTAGCCCAGACAGGGCCAAACCACTCAACAGTGAGTCCTACCCTGGGAGAGGGTAAGATAAGTTACACACCAGTCTGACTGTGGCCCCAGCAGTGGACTGGGGGCAGACATCAGGTCTGACTGCAGCCCCACCCACCAACGAAAGTTATTCAAAACAGCACAGGGGAAGTGCCCTGCAGTTCCATACCACTCCACTCCAGGAACTATACAAAATGATGAGACAGAAGAATTCTCTTCAAAAGAAACTCCAGGAAGCAGCGACAGCTAATGAACTGATCAAAAAACGATTTAAGCAATGTAACAGAAAATGAATTTAAAATAATAGTCATGAAATTAATCCTGGGCTTGAAAAAAGTATAGAGGACAGCAGAGAATCTATTACTACAGAGATCAAGGGACTAAGAAACAGTCAGGAGGAACTAACAAATGCTATAAATGAGCTGCAAAATAAAAGAGAGGCAACCACAGCTAGGATTGAAGAAGAAGAGGAGAGAATAGGTGGATTAGACTAAAATTATGGAAAAAGAGGAAGCTGAGGAAAAGAGATATAAAAAAATCCAGGCATATGAGGGAGAATTAGAGAACTAAGAGACACAATTAAACGCAATAATATATACATAATTGGGATTCCAGAGGGGAAGAGAGAGTGAAAGGTGTTGAAGGTGTACTTAAAGAAATCATAGCGGAGAACTTCCCTGGACTGGGGAAGGAAAAAGGCATTGAAATCCAAGAGGCACAGAGAACCCCATTCAGACGTAACTTGACTCGATCTTCTGCACGATATATTATAGTGAAACTGGCAAAATACAAGGAAAAAGAGAAAATTCTGAAAGCAGCTAGAGATAAACGTGCTCTAACATATATAGGGAGACCGATAAGACTAGTAATGGATCTATCTACTGAAACTTGGCCGGCCAGAAAGGAATGGCAGGAAATCTTCAATGTGATGAGCAAAAAAATATGCGGCCGAGAATCCTTTGTCCAGCAAGTCTGTCATTTAGAAAAGAAGGAGAGATAAAGGCCTTCCCAAACAAACAAAAACTGAAGGAATTCATCACCACTAAACCAGCCCTATAAGAGATCCTACAGGGGATCCTGTGAGACAAAGTACCAGAGACATCACTAACAGCATGAAACTTACAGACATCACAATGACTCTAAACCCATATCTTTCTATAATAACACTGAATGTAAATGGACTAAATGCTCCAACCAAAAGACATAGGGTATCAGAATGGATAAAAAAAAAAGACCCATCTATTTGCTGTCTACAAGAGACTCATTTTAGACCTGGGGACACCTTCAGATTGAAAGTAAGGGGAGGGAGAACTATCTATTGTGCTACTGGAAGCCAAAAGAAAGCTGGAGTAGCCATACTATATCAGAAAAACTAGACTGTAAATTAAAGGCTGCAACAAGAGATGAAGAAGGGCATTATATAATAATTACAGGGCCTAGCCATCAGGAAGAGCTAACAATTATAAATGTCTATGCTCCGAATACGGGAGCCCCCAAATATATAAAACAATCACAAACATATGCAACCTTATTGATAAGAATGTGGTAATTACAGAGGACTTTAAGACCCCACTTACAACAATGGATAGATTATCTAGACATAGGATCAATAAAGAAACAAGGGCCCTGAATGAGACATTGGATCAGATGGACTTGACAGATATATTTAGAACTCTGCATCCCAAAGCAACAGAATATACTTTCCTCTCAAGTGCATATGGAACATTCTCCAAGATAGATCACATACTGGGTCACAAAACAGCCCTCCATAAGTATACAAGAATTGAAATCATACCATGTATACATTCAGACCACAATGCTATGAAGCTTGAAATCAACCACAGGAAAAAGTCTGGAAAACCTCCAAAAGCATGGAGGTTAAAGAACACCCTACTAAGGAATGAATGGGTCAACCAGGCAATTAGAGAGGCAATTAAAAAATATATGGAAAGAAACGAAAATGAAAAGACAACAATCCAAACTCTTTGGGGTCCAGCGAAGGCAGTCCTGAGAGGAAGATACATTGCAATCCAGGCCTATCTCAAGAAACAAGAAAAATCCCAAATACAAAATCTAACAGCACACCTAAAGGAACTAGAAGCAGAACAGCAAAGACACCCCAAACCCAGCAGAAGAAGAGAAATAATAACGATCAGAGCAGAAATAAACAACATAGAACCTAAAAAACTGTAGAGCATATCAATGAAACCAAGAGTTGGTTTTTTGAAAAAATAAACAAAATTGATAAACCGTTAACCAGGCTTCTCAAAAAGAAAAGGGAGGTGAACCAAATAGATAAAATCATGAATGAAAATGGAATTATTATAACCAATCCCTCAGAAATACAAGCAATTATCAGGGAATACTATGAAAAATTATATGCCAACAAACTGGACAACCTGGAAGAAATGGACAAATTCCTAAACACCCACACACTTCCAAAACTCAATCAGGAGGAAATAGAAAGCTTGAACAGACCCATAACCAGCTAAGAAATTGAATCAGTTATCAAAAATCTCCCAAGAAATAAGTGTCCAGGACACTTCCCAGGGGAATTCTACCAGACATTCAAAGAGAAATAATACCTATCCTTCTCAAGCTATTCCAAAAAATAGAAAAGAAAGCAAATTTCCAGACTCATTCTATGAAGCCAGTATTACTTTGATTCCTAAACCAGACAGAGACCCAGTAAAAAAAAAAGAGAACTACAGGCCAATATCCCTGATGAATATGGATGCAAAAATTCTCAATAAGATACTAGCAAATCGAATTCAACAGCATATAAAAAGAATTATTCACCATGATCAAGTGGGATTCATTCCTGGGATGCAGGACTGGTTCAACATTCGCAAATCAATCAAAGTGATACATCACATTAATCAAAGAAAAGAGAAGAACCATATGATCCTGTCAATCGATGCAGAAAAAGCATTTGGCAAAATTCAGCATCCTTTAATAAAAAGACTGGAGAAAGTCAGGATAGAAGGAATATACTTAAACATCATCAAAGCCATTTATGAAAAGCCCACAGCTAATATCATCCTCAATAGGGAAAAACTGAGAGCTTTCCCCCTGAGATCATGAACACGACAGGGATGTCCACTCTCACTGCTGTTGTTTAACATAGTGTTGGAGGTTCTAGCATCAGCAATCAGACAACAAAAGGAAACCAAAGGCATCAAAATTGGCAAACATGAAGTCAAGCTTTCACTTTTTGCAGATGACATGATATTATACATGGAAAATCCGATAGACTCCACCAAAAGTCTGCTAGAACTGATACATGCATTTAGCAAAGTCGCAGGATACAAAATGAATGTACAGAAATCAGTTGCATTTTATAAACTAATAATAAAGCAACAGAAATACAGATAAAGGAACAGATCCCTTTCACAATTGCACCAAGAAGCATAAAATACCTAGAAATAAACCTAACCAAAGATGTAAAAGGTCTGTATGCTGAAAACTATAGAAAGCTTATGAAGGAAATTGAAGAAGATATAAAGAAATGGAAAAACATTCCGTGCTCATGGATTGCAAGAATTAATATTGTTAAAATGTCAATACCACCCAACGCGATCTACACATTCAATGCAATTCCAATCAAAATTGCACCAGCATTCTTCTTGAATCTAGAACAAGCAATCCTAAAATTTGTATGGAACCACAAAAGACCCCGAATAGCCAAAGTAATATTTGAGAAGAAGAACAAAGCGTGAGGCATCACAATCCCAGACTTTAGCCTCTACTACAAAGTTGTAATCATCCAGACAGCATGGTATTGGCACAAAAACGGACACACAGACCAATGGAATAGAATAGAGACTCCAGAATTGGACCCACAAAAGTATGGCCAACTAATCTCTGACAAAGCAGGAAAGAATATCCAATGGAAAAAAGACAGTCTCTTTAACAAATGGTGCTGGGAGAACTGGACAGCAACATGCAGAAGATTGAAACTAGACCACTTTCTCACACCATTCACAAAGACAAACTCAAAATGGATAAAGGATCTGAATGTGAGACAGGAAACCATCAAAACCCTAGAGGAAAAACCTCTCTGACCTCAGCCGTAGCAATATCTTCCTTGACACATCCCCAAAGGCAAGGGAATTAAAAGCAAAAATGAACTACTGGGACCTTATGAAGATAAAAAGCTTCTGCACAGCAAAGGAAACAATCAGCAAAACTGAAAGGCAACCAATGGAATGGGGAAAGATATTTGCAAATGACATATCGGACAAAATGCTAGTATCCAAAATCTATAAAGAGCTCACCAAACTCCACACCTGAAAAACAAATAATCCAGTGAAGAGATGGGCAGAAAACATTAACAGACATGTCTCTAAAGAAGACATCCAGATGGCCAACAGGCACATGAAAAGATGTTCAGCGTCGCTCCTCATCAGGGAAATGCAAATCAAAACCGCACTGAAATACCACCTCACAGCAGTCAGAGTGTTTAAAATGAACACATCAGGAAACTATAGATGCTGGCGAGGATGTGGAGAAACGGGAACCCTCTTGCACTGTTGATGGGAATTCAAACTGGTGCAGCCACTCTGGAAAACAGTGTGGAAGTTCCTCAAACAATTAAAAATAGAGCTACCCTATGACCCAGCAATAGCACTGCTAGGAATTTACCCAAGGGATACAGGAGTACTGATGCTTAGGGGCACTTGTACCCCAATGTTTATAGCAGCACTCTCAACAATAGCCAAATTGTGGAAAGAGCCTAAATGTCCATCAACTGATGAATGGATAAAGAAATTGTGGTTTATATATATATATATACACAATGGAGTACTACATGGCAATGAGAAAGAACGAAATATGGCCCTTTGTGGTTTATATACATAATGGAATTCTACGTGGCAATGAGAAAGAATCAAATGGACCTTTTGTATCAATGTGGATGGAACTGGAGAGTGTTATGCTAAGTGCAATAAGTCATACAGAGAAAGACAGATACCATGTTTTTCACTCTTATGTGGATCCTGAGAAACTTAACAGAAGTCCAGGGGGGAGGGGAAGGAAAGAAAAAAGATAAAGGTTAGAGAGGGAGAGAGCCAAAGGATAAGAGACTCTTAAAACCTGAGAACAAACTGAGGGTAGATGGGGGGTGGGAGGGAGGGGAGGGTGGGTGATGAGTATTGAGGAGGGCACCTGTTGGGATGAGCACTGAGTGTTTTATGGAAACCAATTTGACAATAAATTTGATAATAAAAAATAAAAACAAAACAAAACAAACAAAGAAAATCCTATTTAGATATATTCCCCATTTTATTTATCTAAGTATATTTTTTTTTTTTGCTTGCTCTTTTAAATTCCCCCAGGAGAAGATTCTGGCTTAATTACAATATTTATAATAAGCTGAGCCTCCTCAAATGGCAACTTTATCCTCTTTCACCTCCCAGCTTCTCTAATCTTCACTTCTCCCTATAATTAAACTGATGTCACTCTACTTCTCTCATTATGATTTTCTTCTCCCTCTGTTCAGCCTTTTTATTTTTGATGGTTCCTTATCTTCTTGATTTTCCATTTATTTTCATTTTACTCAAAAGATTTATGCATTCTGGTATATAAGTTGATCTAGAAATGAAGAATATATGTTTTTTCCATCAGTAGATAGAATCCAATTGATATTAATCAGTTTTATTAATTTTATCATTGTGGGGAAGGCACTGTATAGCCTTTAAATTGGGGTAAAAAAGGAAACAAGACATGGTTCCCATACCAAAAGAGCTTACAGTTCCTCTCAGCAAGGGAAATAAGATATGTCCACAAATAGCTATATAAAATACATGGTAGAGTGTATGAGAGATACCATGAGAGAATTACAGATGAAGTCTTATTGAAATTCCAGGAGTTGGAGATAACACATTGGTTTGGGGAAATCAGAAAAGGATTTATTTTGTTATTTAAGGTATTTTGACAGTTAACATGGTTACTGCTATCATTTTACTAATGAGGAAATTAAAGCTTAAATAAGTGTGACTTGCTCAGGTCTTCTCATACCAAATATGGAAAAGACAGTAGATCCTGAGATGTGTTTGAATCAGTAGTGTTTGAGGTGCATGGAATAGAAAATGACCACACAGGTAGTTAAAAATGACCTGAAGAAAGGTCACATTTGAGATAGAGACATGGGAATTATTCCTCTGTAAATTGTCATTGTAGCTGTGAGAATGAGTGAGAAAACTAAGGGATAATGGAGAGGGTTGAGGTATAGCACCTTGAGAAATGTCTACTTTAACAGAAATAGAAAAGAGCCACTTTCATGGGCAGAGGAGTTGTCAGAGAGAAATGTGAACACAGAGAAACTGAAACAAATAGGGAAAGGATGTGGTCAACTGTCTCAAATGACCAAATGGCCGTAGAGAGTTTGAACATTAAGAAACTAATGGTGATATTTGAGAGAGCAGGTTCCTTATACTTGGGAGGCAAAATCCAGATGGAAAAAGTAGATGGGTGAATGGATCAAGAAGTGGAGGAAATAAGTGAGGATTACTCTTCTAAGAAAGATATTGACCAAAATAAAGAAAGATGGGATGGTAGCTAAAGGAGAAAAGAGAAACTTGGATATCTGAGAGATTTATAGACAGAGGGAAAGAACCAGTAATAAGATTAAATATGCCACAGAGAAAGGGTACAAATGGAACACAATTCTGGAAGAGAAAAGAGGGGATAAGATTCCAGGTATAGATTGAAAAGTGACTTCAGGAAAAAAGGAAGAGTATGTCTTTCTTGGTAATGAAATGGAATGAACAGAAATTGAAGAGAGATTTGAAGTAGGGAGGAAAATGGAGGAATCTCACTGAATAGATCTTGGTTTTCTCAATTTACTTATTGAGGAGAATGAGGGAACATGAGCATAGGGAGTTAAGGAAAATGAAAAAAATTGTAACCACAGTTATAGAGAATTTAATAAATAGAAGTATGACCATGAAGGTTGGAGGGGCTCTTAAAGTTAGATAACTTGAATTTGCACTGAGCCAAATCAGCAAATATTTTAAAGTTTTCTCCAGCAAGGTTTCATGGCCTGGGAACAGCAAAGTAGATGCTGGGGATTATGCACTTTGTTAGATGTGAGAACCACTATCAGAGGTTCTAAAAGTATCAATTAAAATGATAAGATCAGCCAGATTTGAGGACACCTATTAATTTTTAGGGTGGATCTAGCACCAATTCAAATGTACAGATAAAAAAAATAAGCTGCCCAAGTAGTAAAACTAACAGCTCATTTGTGAAAAATCTAAGACTTCTAATTAAATTTATTGTTCTGATTTGTTTGACTCAGAATGATTTATTCAAATATAGTAAAATTTGGCTGTACTCTTTTACACATTTTTGGAAAATAATAGTCCCCTTAATTTGGAATTTTTTTTTCAGCAAGTCATATAAAATAATAAGTCCAAACACACATTTTGGAGAGAATCAACACTGTTAGCACCTAAACCATTTTTTTTCTTAAAAATATTAATGGTTCGGCATTTATAGTGAACAAGAGAAATTTTCATGCTTTTGATAAATTTGTTTTCCCCTCTTAGAAGGTGCTTATATCCTTAAGATAAATGTTCATGTCATCTCTTCTCATCCAGTTATCTGTTCATTCACTATGGGGTATTCAGAGTGAGACAGAGCATGAGCAGGGGAGAGGCATAGAGAGAGGGAGTCACAGAATGAGAAGCAGGCTCCAGGCTCTGAGCTGTCAGTGCCTGATGCGTGGCTCAAACCCATGAACCGTGAGATCATGACCTGAGCCGAAGTCAGCCGCTTAACCAACTGAGCCACCCAGGTGCCCCATACTTTTGTATATACTTTAGGTTGATATGTTAGAAAATTTCTAACAAGGTTCTTACAAAAATTTTTAAAAGCAGTATGGACTTAAAAATATATTACTGGGGCGCCTGGGTGGCTCAGTTGATTAAGCGGCCGACTTGGGCTCAGGTCATGATCTTGCTGTCCGTGAGTCTGAGCCCTCCGCTGGGCTCTGTGCTGACAACTTGGAGCCTAGAGCCTATTTCGGATTCTGTGTCTCCCTTTCTCTATGCCCTTCCTCTGCTTGTACTCTCTCTCACTCTCAAATTATTATATTACTGTATTATTGCAAACCAATGTCTTTTGTACATTAAAATCACCGATTAAAGGTACTTTAAAATACATTATTTTGCTTGATATAATGTATTCTGCATTACTATTTATATTATAAAGAAACTGAGCCTCAAAGAAGGTAAATGACTTGCTTACATTTCCATGGCAAGTAGGTGATAGAGGCAGAAATGAATATAGGTTTTATGACTCCAGAATTTTTTTTTCCATGATACCTTCTTCCACTAATTTTAGTGGTCAGATCCAGTGGAACTATAGTAGTCCAAATCCAATCTGCTTTGGAATTCTCACCTGTTGACCTCTCTGAAGCATTTATACCTTCACTCACCTTTCTACTGTTTTTTGAAAATTTTTCTTCTCTTAATTTGATTTCAATTTTCTCTTCTGATCCTCATATCTCTTAAGGCTTATGTAGTTATGTCTTTGATCTTCACTTGACTTTTCAGAAGTTGCATGATTTTAACAAGAACTTCTAAGCATATGCTTCTGAAGTCTAGAACTAGAACTATAGCCACGAAATCTCCACTCACCTGTGTTCTGGAGATCAATATAACCCGAATGCTTACCTACACATTTAGGTAAAAGTCTATTTGCTAATTCATTGCAATAGTTTAACACATGTTTAAAGGATTACTATGAACTGTATATGTACTGTTATGAGGAATAAAAACATGAATCAGACATAGATTCTTACCAGGAGCACATGCAATTCAATATGTCTCAACTTTTCCTGTTTTTGACACCATGGGTTATATAGTAGATTTCTCAGGTTTAAGATCTTAGAGTCATCTTTGGAAAGTACTATCCTTGGAGATTTAGTATAATCTCTTAACTAGTCTCCTCACCTGTACTCTTTCCTTTCTCCAACTAATCTTCCTGAAGTAGATTTACATTCACCTCACATCCCAGTTTAAAAGCATTTAAAGACTTCTCACTGCTTTCAGAACCAAGTTCCATCTGCCAATTGTGTCCCTTACATATAATTTATACTTTTACAGCCTTGGTGTCATGACTTATTCTGTTGACTTCAATTGGAATACCATTCTCTTCCATCTCCTTATATGCAAAGCCCACCTTAACCTTCTTTCAAATGCCACTGATCCAAGTAGCCTGAGTACTGCCAGATGGAATTCAATATTTCTTCTTCTGAATTCCATCCCATAAGTTCTTTCTCTATACTTTTTATAGGCACTTGTTTCTTTCTACCTTGTATGTTTATGTTCATATATCATCCAGACTAAACATCAGCAAAATTTTCCTATAAAGAGCAAAATAGTAAATATTTTAGACTTTGCTGTCCCCATAGGGTTTTGGTCTTCCTTCTTTGCACTTACAGTCCTTGAAAAATATAAATACCATTCATGGGGCGCCTGGATTGCTCAGTCAGTCGAGCGTCCGACTTCAGCTCAGGTCATGATCTCGCTGTCTGTGAGTTCAAGCCCCATGTTGGGCTCTGTGCTGACAGCTCAGAGCCTGGAGCCTGTTTCAGATTCTATGTCTCCCTCTCCCTCTGCCCCTGCCCCACTCATGCTCTGTCTCTCTCTGTGTGTGTCAAAAATAAAAACAAACATTAAAAAAATCTACATATCATTCTTATTGAAGATACTATGAAAATAGGCTGCTGGCTATAGTTTAATGAATACTGATCAATATTCAGTGCTTGTGGTAATAATCTAAGTTTGATTCATGCCTTGTAACACTTAGCAAAGTATATTGTGCATAGTAAACTCATAAACGTGTGTTACATGCTTGCAAATAGGCTTTTTTTTTACAAAAACAAACAAACACAAAAGAGCTTCTAGGGGAATCTTTTTAAATATATCCATCTTTAGATTTAACAATTCATCAGCTAACTAAATTTAATCACTTGTATATTTGTTTCACTTAAGTATTCCAGGAACATTTAGTTAAAGTACATTTTATTCAAACTTGAATACAAGAAGTATATACCTTTGGATTCAAGGGTGTCTTACATTCTCAACAACCAGTGTTTTTATCCAACTGTGTTTAAGAGTTTTTATGATAGCAGGTAACAAAAATGCTACCGTATTTTGTTGATTTTGAAATGGTCTTTTTTATTTTTTTAAGTTGACTTATTTATTTATTTTGAGACAGAGAGGGAGAGAGAGAGAGAGAGAGAGAGAGAGAGAGAGAGAATCCCAAGCAAGCTCCTCAATGTCAGCACAGATCCCAGAACAGGGCTTGAACTCACAAACTGAGACCATGGCCTGAGTGGAAACCAAGAGTTGGATGCTTAACCGACTGAACCACCCAGGCACCCCAATTCTGAAATGGTTTTAAACACATTAACTGGTAGCAGACTTAGTCAATCTCCTTCCACACTGTTCCCCTGTATTACAAAAATAAATGAATGCAATTATTCTTTCTAACAAAACATCCTCAACTCCCCCCATACAAGTAGACTCATATGAAAACTGAAAGAAGGGAAAGAAATATAGTAATATTGCATTTATTTTAAACTCTTGGTCTGATTCTTACTACTCCTTCCTTGGTTTCTTTCAGATTTTGGACCTGTCACCAGCCTTTATTTCATTGGCTGACATCTTTTAAATGCTTGGATAATCCTACATTAACTTAGTTGATTATATGGGGATACGTGGCTCTTAAAGCCTCTACTCTGTTCTTGGTATTCAAAACGTATGTTATACAGAGAGATTTAGCTTTGATTATAATCACAAGTAAGAATTGTACACTTCAAAATCACTGAAGCTAAGTTCCAGGAAAAAAAAATCTTTAATATAGTTCTACTACCTACTTTGCAGCTCAGTAGTGAATTGTTTGTTTTGCATTTCTCCAATAATACTTTTGCATAGAAAGAAACTTGCCAGTGAACTCAACTTAAATGAAGTTGACCTCAGGCCTGTCTACTTCAGAGGAAACTCATTATATCTTGTCTCAGAAACAGAAAAAAAATATCTTTCTCACCTCCTTCCAATTTCTCTTAAAACACTGTTAAGTCTAAAATGTAGTAAGAGAATCCAGATTGCTCTGTTTGAGAAAATAGACTATCTTTATGGTTTTTCCTTACATCTCTCAAAACCTTATTGGGATGTCATTCCACTCTCCTAAAGTCTGCCACTAAGTCAGATTTTATTAGATACTAGATATTTGCTTAAGTTAAGGTTTCTCTGAAAAGGTACCTTTCAAAACAAAACACAGTCATTACTGTCTTTATAGGAACCACTTTCTCCATTCCTAAGAGGAGGCCATTTCTTCCCAGGAAACAATGTTATTTATGAAAAAACAATAAGAAAAGTAGAGAAGCTAAATATGGATCAGGTATGTAAAATCTGTTTTAAAGCTTATTAACTGTATACTTTTGAATCATGAGTATTTTAATAGAGTTAAAATGACACTCAATTGTCAAGTGCTAAGCAAGATCACTATGAGTCATAATACCTTATTATGTCTACAGCCCTTCAGATCACCCTTAACACTTTCATATTCATTTTCTCATGTGAAGTATTATTGTCCCTATTTTACTGAAAGGGAAACTCAGGTAAAAATATGTCAAGTCACATAGAAAATTAGTGGTAGAATCTGAATTTAATACAGATACCCCAAACCTTTGTATGTTTCTTTCAAACTGCTCTCACAAAAATTATAATTTAAAACATTATAACTTTGTCTTAATTCACTTAATACAAAGTGAATTTTCAATGAACAAATGAAAAATATGTATGAGCATATATGTAAAATACTATAAAATTCTAGAAAACTAAAGTTCAAGTCACATTTTAAAATTTTAATTAAATTTGACTGAGAGACCAAGTATATAACATTTAAAACTAGCAGGGCAATGGTAGTTTCATGGCATATACAGCTACCATTCCTTCAAGCAGAGCTTTTACTGTAACCAGCAGAGGTTTCACATTGATCTTCTCAGTGGATACAAAGCATGTCCAGCCCAGACAAAGCCTGGGACTTGTTTCTTGGACATGCTTGAACTAGAAGAGTGTATCAATTTCTTAAGGCTGCTGTAACAAAGTACCACAGTCTGATGGCTTAAAACAACAAAAATTCATTGTCTCATAGTTCTGGGACCAGAAGTATGAAATCATGGTTTTGGCAAGGCCATGGTCCCTTCTGTAGCCTTTAGGTAAGGAGCTCTTCTATGCCTATCTCCTAGATTCTTGTGACTTTAGGCATTCCTTGGTTTGTAGATGCATAACTTTAATCTTCCATCTTCACATGACATCCTCCCTGTATGTTGTCATATCATCTTCTGTCTGTGCATGTCTGTCTTTGTGTACAGATTGTCCCTTTTTATGATGATACCAGTCATATTTGATTAGGAGCCATGCAAATGACTTGTGTTAACTTCTTAATTCTATAAAGGTCTTATTTCATAAAAAAAAATCTGTTTCTAAACAAGGTCACTTTCTGAGGTATAAGGGTTAAGACTTTAACATACGCTTTTTGTGGGAGCAGCACAATTTAACCTACAACAGACAGTGAAATAATATCAAATAAATTTTTATCACAAAATCATTTTTCTCATATACAAATTAAACATTAAAATATACTAAATTCTTTTTAATTCTCTTGGCATGAGAACACATCTTCTTTTTATAAGTATTTATGGGCACTTGTTACAAGATTCAGAGGAATTAATACATTATTACTTATTTGATGCTCATTAAAAATAAAATAGTGTAAACTGTCAGAATCATAAACATCCAAACCTTTAAGACTTTGGTCTGCTTGGAATATTGGATTTATTAGAGGGTAAGGTATAGTATGTATTGAACGCCTATCTTTCAGAAGAACAGCAGAATATTTCTGGATATTATGATGCCAAATAGAAAAATTTCATCAAATGTGTCAGTTCTTCAAGGGGCACTTTCCTCAAGCTATAAATTTATAACATCTCTCCTTTGTCCAACTGGACTGACAAAACAATAAGTTTGACACATTTTACATAATAAGAAATGTTTGAGATGCATCATTTCAGGTTCCTTCTCATTTCTTGTCTCAAAAAGGATAAAGATTTTCTAAGTCTTGGCTCCTAGAGGAAAAGATTGAATATCCTGTACATTATTATTGCTATAAATCTGGAACAATTAAAGAACTCTTTTGAAAGAACACTACTACTACTTATTATCAATTTGAATATTTACTTTTTTATGCCCATTTTTTTAGTAATGACTTAAATGACTTGGGAGTTTTGGAACTGCCATGGCAGACTTCCCAAGGTAAAAGGAACCATACATATGGAACAAACTACAACTTTTTGACCTAGTTGAGTTTCCTCAGTGATAGAGATGCTGGATAGAGATGTAAGACAAGCTGGATAAAGCCAGAGTTTGGATGAAATGGTTTAATATCACATGAGACTAGTTCAAATAGCACTAGTTCTTAAGAGATGAGACCTGACCAAAAAAGAGATCTTTGTCATGGAAGGGTGGTAAATTGGTACCAGTTACAAGATAATTATCCAGTTCATATGAATTGTACTCTGTGTATTTTTTCCTCTATCAAAGATGACAAAACATATAATAAATCAGAAATGTTTGAGATTTTGTACATTAAAAATTGACCTTGTGGTACACTTCAAAAGTATGAGTAATGTATGAATATCTTGTTTTAGAACAATAACATTAGTAGTCAGGTATGAGAAATGAAAACTGAAAGTTGTCTAAGACTTCAACGATACTAATGAGTGGTTCAGAGGCCAGACAGGCTCAGGGAAACCACAAGACAACCCAGATGGAGAGACTGTCAGCATTCTATTCAAGAGTCAACTGATATATTAAGAAAGGAAGATGATTGAAAAATGAGTTTTGCTTTGTTTATTGTTCTGTATTGATGTGTCCTTCAAAGTGTTTCCTAACTTGCTTTTTAAGGAACACATTAATTTTGTTTTCAGGAGGAATTCTATTTCAGTAGTGTATAAGTTTCCCACTGGGTGAAGTTTTTCTCAGACTGTCACAGTGACTTTATTCTAATACAATGTATGAATATATTTTATAACATAAAAGAATAGATAATACATTCACCCACACAATTTGTACAGAAATGGTTGATAGTACATAGCCTGACTTCTAAACTGTAGAGATCTTAGTGCTAGCATATTTATAAAGTGAGTTGCACTTGAAAAGATCCTAGAGAAAATGATTCTATGAAATGATTCTGTGACCTTTATTACCAACGACTACGAAAGTAATTTCTATTTGTAAAATATGTTTATCTATGTATTTTTCTTTCTTTAAAAATAATTTTTGTACACATAAAAAAGATAATTTGTGTACATGTTAAAATTTTCAAAAATAAAAAGTATAAAAAGGTACAAAAAGAGTGTAAAAAGAGAATAAAAAATGTACACAGTGAAAAAAAAAGCCTCTCTATACTAACACCCTTGTCTCTCAGTTCCTCTTGCCGGGGGCAGTCACCCTTAAAAGAGTTTTGCTTTATGCATTTAAAAGCAGTTATGTATATTTGTAAATATACACATATGTTTATTTTAAAATGTTATACAAAAGGTAGCAAAGTATATTCATTCTTGTGCATCTTGCTTTTTTAATTTAATATCATTTGAAAATTGTTCCACATAAAAAACATAAAATTTGAAGTGGTTTACTATATTAATGCAGGTCAGCTTTCCACTGTCAAAAGGAAATAGAGCATTGAATTTATACTCTTCAAAGTAAATGCATGCGCATTAATGTAGCATTATGATTCAAAATAGAGTATGTTTTTCTTTGAAAACTGGTGTTCAGATGACTATTATTAAAGTAGAATAATAACAAAATAATATAGGAAATGCAAGTATGCCTGAAATCCACAAAAGTGAAGCAACCAGATATCCTTTCTTACTCTGGGCTCTATACTTTCTCAGAAAAACAAAACAAAACAAAACAAAACAAAACAAAAAACAAGCAGATAGCAAAGATATAGTTTAAAAACAACTCTAGACTATTTTGAGGACAGTAAAAATTCAACCTTATATTTTGAAAGAACTCTGAACTAGAAATCATGAGTTCCAATCCCAATTTTTCCATGAATTAGTCGTGGCATTACAAGTAAATCATCTTACTTCTCTGGACCTCAGTGATTTTTTTCTACCTGAAAAATTTGTGGGGTGGATGATGATTAAGTTGAAGGTGACAATGATAAATAAATAATATAATAATAATAATAAATAATTATCCACCTACATTGTATTAGGCATTTTATAAACATCAGTTCATTTACTCCTCATAGCAGTCCAATGAGACACATATTATCTCAACATTTGCAAATGAGGAAATTGAGGCTCATAAAAATTGCATACACAGTTTCCCAAGATCACAGAGTAAGTGGTAGAATCAGAGTTAGAATACCTGTTTTCTGGATGTGGAGCTTCAGTCACTGTTTTCCAAGCTTTTTTCTTAATTCATGCTTGATTTTCATAAGCATAAGAATTTTTCCTGCCCCACTGTGATTCTAATATGCTTCCTGAAATTGAAAATCACTACATTATATTATTTTCTAATATTATTTACATCTAAATCTTCAGTATGATAATATTATTATGAAATTAGATCCTGAAATGCCTGGTGAATTATCAAAGAATAGTTAATATTAATATTCATTATAGTTTTAGTGTTAAGTATAGCTGGAATATTAATTTAACCAGAACATGCAATTCCTTGGCCAATTTAAGTAAGTATTTGGATGGTCACTGCCACCTGATCAAACAAAATAGAATTCAATACATTTTCTCCCAATGAAATAATTTTAAAAAACAATATATCACATATTAAAACTATATATCCTAGGACTTGAATTATCTTGTGAAAGAACACATTAAATTTTAAAAAACGGATTCAGTGGGTTTTCTTGATTAGTAATTTTTATTCTCAGTGGCTATTTTGGCATGTATATGTTTTTTTTAGGAATGCTATCCACAGGTTCAATGCCATCATCACATTGTCCAACAGCCCCAGATCATCCACTCTCCACACTGCCAACAATCCCATTCTAGCCAACAAATCCAAATCATCACGGGAACTGATTCAATTTCTACAAACACTGGAAATGAGTTGTACCATGGTGGATTAAGCCATATACATGACCAGGTAAGATCAACTGATTTGCTTATAAAACTGAAATAACTCTCTTAAACTCTTCTCACACCACTTTATAACCACTCACATTGAATTTTCATCAAAATATTGGGGTATTTGTGTTTTGTTTATGGCATCTTTAAAACAAAATTTTCTATTTCCTCTCAGAAGACAAAATAATTCAGGTCTATTAATGCATGAAGTCTATGAAGGAAGTTATAAACTGAAAAATGAATACCTGATTTCTAGCTGATCCTCAGTTCTAAAATTGGTTCTACAGTTGTGCAATATTAAATATTTTCATGAGGTATAGTATTTAAATGAGTAATGCATTGGAAATAATTTTATCTACTTTGGTCATATTGGAAAAAATAACCATAAAAGATTCAAAATTCGTATTTTTCCAACCTAAAAAAAGCCTAAAAGTATCTTTTCTTTGAATATCATGTATGGAAATATTGTGGTCTAGGATTACTCTAAAATATGGTTCAGAGGGTCTTGAACTTCTTACATGAAATGGATTAGCAATAATTATTAAAAACATTTTATTATGTGAAATCATTTGAAATTGTCATTTTTATAGGTCAATGTTGATCAAATAGAAACAATTTCATACAGTTCAATCTAATACTTTGCTTTGCTTCGGTTTCCTCATCAAAGAGTAAAGATTTATTGATCACTTCTTTTTTTAAAATTTTTTTCATGTTTATTTATTTTTGATGGAGAGAGAGACAGAGTGTGAGTGGGGGAGGGGCAGAGAGAAGGAGACACAGAATCCAAAGCAGGCTCCAGGCTATGAACTGTCAGCACAAAGCCCCATGCAGGACTTGAACACACGAACTGCAAGATCATGACCTGAGCTGAAGTCGGTTGCTTAACTGACCGAGCCACCCACGCACCCCTATTGATCACTTCTTATAGGGTTATTGTAAAAAAAATTATATTTTACATGTTAAGCACTTACCATAGTTGAGTGCTAATGGTAAGTACTTAACAAATAGTAATTATTGGTTTTTAGTAGTAATTATTATTCATACACATTAAATCTTCATGCCAAGTACTATGAGAAATACACAACTGGGTAAGACATTGTCACATTTCTTATAGGTGCTTACCGTCTAATAGGGGAAAGTGGCAAACACATAAAACATGATGCAAAGCAATGTGTTGTCTGTCATAAAAGAGGAACAGGTGATGTGCTTTGGGAACAGAAGAGAAAAGAAATTAATTTCTGCTGGCAGATCAAGGAAAGCTTTATTGAGGAGATAGGAACTGACGTGGACTTTGAAAAGTGAGAATTTCAATATATGGTATTGTGATGTGGCATGGAGATGACATCCTGAGAAGAGGGAATTACATGAAAAAAGTCATAGATTTGGGAAAGTACCTTTTGGGTTTCAGGAAATGTCAGTGATTCAGTTTGTATTGAAAGGAAAACATGAAATGAGGAGTACTAAAGTATAATGTTAAAATGGTACATTAAGGCCATATCATGAGGTCCTTGGATGTTAAGTTTAAAAATTTGTACTTTATTTGGTAGGCAATGGAGAGTAAGTGAAGGCTATTAAGTAGGAAAATATTGATACATATGCCTTATGAGGTTAATCCTAGCAAATTTTATACAAGATAGATTGGCATATTGATTAATTTTCTTCTCACAATGATCAGTTGAGGAAGGTGTTATTGTTGCCCTTATTGCCCTTACTGTTACCCTTATTTGGTAAGGAAACTGAGGTTCAGAGAGGTTAAGTTACTTGCAAAGTTTTGCACAGCTAGTATGTGGTGGAGTCAGAATTCATACAGAGAGGAGAGTTCTTTATCAATAATGGAAATGTGAATAGAGCACTGGATTAAGAGCCTGCCAGTAGAGAGGTATTGGTGACATAACAGAAAGTGGACTAGCTTCAGAGAAGGAAGACCTGGGTTCCAGCCCCAGGCTTTGTACTTTTCAAACTGTGTGTTTTTAATAAATACTAAATCTCTCAGAAACACTCATCCATAAAAGTTCAGGTAGTAATGTCGACCTCACAGGGTTGATGATGTAAAGTCTAAATAAAAACATATGTTGAAACTATAAAGTCTACAACATGAAAAATGCCACGGAAAAAGATTTGCAGAGATTATTAGAAGCTATTTCAAGTGTAAAACTTAAGCTATAATAACAGTAGGAATAAAGTGAGAGATAATTATCAGAGATGGGGAAGAATACCACAGGATTAAAAATCTTGTCTAGTGTCAGTGGTGATACTACGCTATCCTTTTACTAGCTTAGTATGACTAATAGTACATTTGACTAGACTAGATATTGTCTATTTAGAAAATGGGAAGAGTTACATTGCTAATATATTAGTTTCTGTTTTATTATGTATACTTTGGTTTGAGATTCTGATGTAATTTTGTTAAAGACCGAAGGTTTTTTGTATAGATTAAATTTTTCTGACTTTTCAATATTTTTTGAGGAAAAAGTTGCAGTGCTGCTGAAAACAAGATAGTGCCCTGGGAAGCATAGAGCTAGTAATTTCACTTGTATGGATTTCATAGGATTGGATCCACCCCTGGTCAGAGTGAAGATGGGATAATCTGGTTGTACAGATCCCATAAACAAAGGAGAGAAGAAAATGAGTTCTCCCATCTAGGCTCCTTGATTTTTAAATGTCTCGTCCATATGTGTGGAAGAGTCTCTTTAATGAGTTATAAAGCAGATATAGGTTGGACTTTCTTAAAACTAAAGGTTGGCCCATTTTTAGTTTGTGTTTAGAATTAAATTGTAACTTGGAGGTAGCATAAGAATGTGAAAAGAACAAAGACTTTCAATTCAATTATTTTAGTTTATAAAAGCTGCCTCTGCTGGGCTGCATGATCTTAGGTAACTGACCTAACTAGACTGAGATAATTGACTTAACTAGAACCCAATTTCCCCATTTATTGTATTACATACAATAAAATATATAATGTACTCAGCTTAGAGTCAAGTACATAGCAGATGCTGAAATAAATGTTTGATTCTGTATCTTCTTTGTTCCCCAATGCCAGGCTCCAAATCTGTCAAAACATCAATAGAAGAAATTGATTCCCACTGTAATATTTTCATTTTAATTTTTTTTACATTTTAAAGATGATTTTTTTCGTTTGTTTCAAGTTTTAATTTAAATTCCAGCTAGTTAACATATAGTGTAATATTATCTTAGGAGTAGAATTTAGCGATTCATCACTTACATATAACGCTCAGTGCTTATGTAATGATGATTTTTTTATGGTGATTACTTTTTTTAAATTTAAATTCAAGTTAGTTAACATGCAGTGTAGTATGGGTGTCAGGAGTAGAACCCAGTGATTCATCTCTTACATATAACACCCAGTGGGCATCCCAACAAGTGCCCTCTTAATGCCCATCGCCCATTGAGCCCATCCCCGTACCCACCTCCCCTCTAGCAACCCTCAGCTTGTCCTCTATATTTGAGTCTCTTATGGTTTGCCTCCCTCACTGTTTTCCATCTTATTTTATTTTTCCTTCCATTCCCTCACTTGGATATTGCTATTGTCAATAAAAATACTCCAAATTGTGATGCCTTTCTCCCATTACTTGAAAATTCAATTTTTGTCAGCATCAAGACAGTACAAATCTTAATGTCAGGTGCTTTTTCTGGCAATTATACAGGAAGCTTGCTACAATGTTTAACATGTCATTCACTAATGATGGAATCTCTAGGCTGGTTAGCTCAATAAACTCAGCAGTTTTTCCTGCTTTCTCTCTCACTAAAATGTAGCTTAAGTCGCTCTTTGTATGTTTTGTTTTCTTCATCGAATAAGTGAATTGAAAATGAATTTTCTTTTTCACAAACCTCTACCCCCTGCTTATCCCTTCCAAAAATTCAATACATATTTATTCTGGACCCATCTTTTCCAAACTCCACCCTTGTCTGTCTCCTGTTACCTCCTGCACTGGTTCCCTTTTGTACTCTTTGTTTTGTGGTGAACAACAATTGTTACTTATTTGCTCTTTCAAAAACTAGTTTTTATTTTTTAATCAAAGTAATACATGTATATAGCTTAGAAGTTCAAATAGTACTAAAAGGCATATTATAGCAATTCCCTGTCCCAAACTTGTTCCAGAAGCAACCATCTTCAAATTTTAGCTTTTTCTTTTCATATTTACCTCCATACAGCTAAATAATATGCAAATTCCTATGCCATTGTGTGATGTAGCAATGTTGTATATTATCTGTTGATAATTCTGATGCATAAGGATTTAGTTCTATTCATCCCCTATCCATCTGTTTCCATCCCTTCCATCATCCTAATATAGTTAAATCCCCATTTTCTGGCTAAAACAGTATTCAGTGTTTCTTAATGCTATGAAAATATTATTTACTGCAGAACCAATTTGTGTACTATTTTGCTTCTTTATTAACACAACTATTTTTTTGTTGTTAATAATTCCCTATTTTTTTCATTTGTTTTGTTTTTTATATATCTATTGCTAATTCTTTTCTCAATACAATTTTATACACTCTTGTGTTCTGGGATTTTTGATCAGTCACCTCCTTTCTCTAAAACCCTGCAAACTATATACAGCATACCTCTTGGCTTGAATTGTCACTATCTACTGGCCTCGTTACTCTTCCCATATTTTGACAGCTTCATTGGTACACTTACGGTCTTCTGTCCACTTCCTGCTAACCCCTGTCCTGGAATCATCTATGAAAACTTCATCACTCATATCAGTGATATTTCCCACATTCTGTCCTCATGTTTCTTTATCACCCTCAATTTCTTCATTTCCAGTACATCTTCAGCCCTCACAGATTTTGGCCACTCTTTGAACCTCATCACTTGAAACTGTTTAATGTCTGTTCTTCTTATCATCACTTTTTTACTTCATCTTCTACACTCTCATTCCTGCTAAACTTCACCCTCATTAAGGTCTCCAGTCCTCAGTTCCAAGCCAGACTGGACTCCATTTTCATCCAACAATGCTTTTGCTAAAAACCCTTAAAATTTATGTTGCATTCTCTGATTACTGTCCTCATTTTACTGATCCCTTACTCTGCCCCTAGATTTTGACTTTTGTAATCTAGAGAAAGTCCACAAACTAGGCCAATTTAGTCTAGAACAGATTGTCTCTATCTTGCTGGACCCCCTCTGTTGCTAGAAATTCATTTCAATTAATTCTAATTAACTTTCTGCCACAGTCTTCAAAATCTAATCCTTATCTTTCCCACCCTCCTCATGCTCTGTGTTCCACTGCTGTTCTCTCCCTCTCTGCATGTAGTTTTTACCCTCTACTGAGAATGGCTACTGGAACTCACATTTTATTGTGTACCACAATCAGTTAGAGGGTGTGCTTAAATAGAGATTGCTGGAACTGGATAATTTGCATTTCTAAGTTCCCTGATTACCCTAAAACTCCTGGTCTGGGGGACCACACTTTGTTCTTTCATCAGGTGATCATCTCCAAGAACGTGTCCTTGGCTTCCTTCTCCTTTCTTTACCCTCTCTCGCTTGACTATATGATATAAAATCTTGACTTCTGCAATATTTACATGGACAACTGCACATGATTATCTTTACATGGACAACTCCCAAAACTTTTCTCCTCTGCTCTAGTTCATCATTTTTAATGGACTAGTTGCATCTCTACTTGGATGTCCCATAGTCACCTTCAACTGACCACATAATAGTTTTTCATTCTATGTCCCCTATTTATATTAATATCTTCAGTGCCCTAATCACAAAGATTAGAATTTAGCATTATTTTTTACTTTCCCTTTCCTTTGCCACTCCAAACCTAATCAGTTGTCATAGTCTGAAGATTCTTCCTATTTATACCCCCTCATAGAGCTGAAAGTTAGGTGTCCTTCTTATAACTCCCTTAGTATTTGATCTGTGACTCTCTTTATAGCCCTTACTAATTGGTCAACATATTCTTTACATTAAACTTATTTAGGTACATGTCTTAGCTCTTCTAAAAGACCATAAAGCCCTTGAGAGAGAAGATAGTACCTTATGTATGTATATTTTCCAGTAGCACTTAGAAGTGTACCTTAGGACAGTGTTTAATAAGTTCTCACTAAATGTGTGCTGAGTGAGTGAAAAGGATCATGCCACTGAGATCTTTTAAATCCTGAATGTGGCTTGTGGGTATAGATTTTAGACTTTGGTTTAAGAAAAAAAGTTAGAATATAAGATAAATTGCATTAAAACAGCTACTGCATATGCATAGTAAGTTCCTTCAATGGTTTACCTTACATAAAAGTGTGGTTCTATTCCTTGAATAAATTACATACTAAAGAATGGTGGAATATAGAAATGACAGAGAAGTGGAAAAGAGAAAAATGTGGTGACAAAGGTGTTACCAAGAAGTTATGCATTAAAAAATACATGGTCATTTGAAATCAATTTCTTTGAGGGGCCCCTGTCTGGCTCAGACGGTAGAGCATCCGAACCTTGATCTCAGGGTTGTGAGTTCAAGCCCCATGTTGGGTGTAGAGATCACTTAAATAAGTAAAACTTTAAAAAATTAATTTAATTTCGTTTGTATATATCCCACTTCATTACAAAAAGGAATAAAAGAATTTGGGGCACCTGGGTGACTCCTTGTGTTGAATGTCCTATTCTTAATTTCAGTTCAGGTCATGATCTCATGGTTTGTGAGATCGACCCCCGTGTCGGGCTCCATGGGAGCCTGCCAGGGATTCTTTCCCTCCTTTTCTCTCTTTCTCTCCCCGGCTCGTGCTCAATCTCTCTCTCACAAAATAAATAAACTTAAAAAAAAGGATTTTGAGTAGCTCAAGAGAATAAGAGGTAATAGAGTACAAATAGATGTCAGGGACAGTGTAAATATAATGGAGTAATAACCCCAGAAGGAAAAGAGAGTACACAGAAAAACAGGCCACAGAGTTCCATGTCACTAGTAAAACTAGGCTAAATACTTGGCTCTGAGCTTTCTTGAAACCATAAGGGAAGAAAAGGGGAAACATGATTAGTGAAAAGTGTCCATTATGAGAAAAAGTTTTATGAATTCTTGATAGTCACTTGTATTATAGGAAAATATTATACATTTTTTTCTAGTCAGAAAGAATAATCTAAGCTTTCACAAAATGTTACAAATTCAATCAACTGTATTCATTCTAACATGACAATCCAAACAACCTACCTTTTTCCACTTGGTTGGGAGTGGAAAATCATCTTATTTTATAACATAATGTCAAAATTCACACACACACACCCCATGAGGAATGAGGACAATTTTGATTAGGTTTCACTCAAGGTGTTAAAGCACCTCTTCCATATAGTGCTTTTCCATCTATTATATTTAACATTTAGCCCAATTACAACTTTTATTACAACTTTCTCACTACTTACCTTGCAACAATGTTTAATTAGCATCTGCAATACTCAGGTACTATGCTAGATGGTGGAATTAAATAGAGATATAAAGACTGTGTCTCTACTCTCAGGCAGTTGAGATTTTTATAGAAAATTTACAATTGTCTTCCATTCCTTCTATCACTATTTGAATAGCCAATTGTCCATTTGCCTTAGGTTAAATAAAACCACTAATTTATATGATAGTTTAACAATTTACCAAAAAAAATGTGATATCTCCAGTAACTTTATCAAATAGGTAATAAATTATTTACATTTTATAGTTGAAGTTCATAGAGGTAAGCAATATACTTAACCTTCAACTAGGAAGTGGGATCTCCATTTTTGGCTCCAATTTCCATTCTTTCTCATTGTAACATTTTGCTGCCTAGGTTTAGTTACGTAGGAAATTAAATTAGGCCTTTATTTCAAGTACAGAACTGTTGTTATAAGTAAAGTCTTCAGTTTAGAATTGTGATTGTTGTATAATACATTTCAATTCAGTGTCAACATTTATTGAAAATGTTCTATGTACCAGGTACTGTATAATGCAACTTTTCTTTATTAAAGTACCTATGAAGATTAAAATAGAAGTGAGGATTTTCAAAACCTAAAATTCTGACACTTTGTATCCTGCTATGATTTCTTCTTGTGGTACAAGATAAGAAGAGACCAATTATATTTTTTACCTTATTAGCTAAATGATGTTGTACCTAAAAGGCATTAAATTCCATAAGGGTTAATTTCCCCAGGATTAACTAGGGCTTCAATCAGTCTGACAGCTATTAAATGTTCCAAATCAAAGCAAAATTAATGAAGCAGTAACATTATTTATCTATAAATGTCGCTATATCATTATGAGCTTTGCAAGATAATAATCTATACGTTGAAACTTTTTATTAATAGTGATATTTTCCATTATCGTGTAGCAAAGTTACTACTCAATAAAGTCTAAGCACAACAGAACTTGCTATTTAATATGTTCATGACCTTTTAGAGGGTTAGGCATTTATGTATAATCACTTTTTATAACATGACATTTTAAGCACTTTATAATCTGCTAAGCAACCCTTCTAAATAGGCCAAAAATGTATACACTTAGGCCAGTTACTCAGAGGAAATAAACTTAAGCCAACACCCTATACTACTGGATTGTGATTTATCCCTTGATCACAAACTATCCTTAGTCCTAAGCAGCATTCTCACAAATGTGTGCCATTAAGCTTGAGGGACACCAGACAAGAAAATATAGATGGCTCAGCTGAAATCCATAACTATTGCATGTCTACTATCTGCAGCGGCTTTATAATAACTACCAATGAACTTTGTAAATATGGTCAAAAGTATGATCTTTAAATACCAAAATATATCTAATGTATATGCTAGCAAGAAAATTCCACTCCTGGAATCTCATAGACTACACATAGGAAACAAAACCCCAGACTGGAACCAGGACAAAAACTTCTAAGGCAGGAGTAAGTTGAGGCCCATGGTTTTCCTTTAGAAGGTAATTTCTTTCTATAGATTTTCTGAAAAATGACCACAAATTTGCCTCTGGTTTCACTCCTAACCATTGTTGCCTTGTCTTGGGTTTATGGCGGCAATTCTAAACAAAGAATTTTTAACTGCAATCAGAAACGAGGAGTTGGACTGCTTGGCCATTATTATAGTTAAATAATGATCTGATTGAAGGTACTTGATTGATGCATGCTAAACAATCTTTAATGATTTTTGTAAATTTTTGGAGAAATGTCACTGGGAACAACTATTTTTCAGCATAGTTTGCATTCCTTCCCCGTTTATATGTGAAAAATTAAAGCTATTATCCAAGATTGACATTTAAGATACCTCTCATTCATCAGGCAGAAGAGTAGATATGGATACACCTATATCTCAATCAATCCTATCAATTCAATATTTGTCACAGAGAGAAAACCTCCATCCATTAGAACTACCATTATTCTGACCCAAACATTCATGTTTTCTTGGGAGGCTCCTTATTTTGGTTTTTTCAAAGAAATAAGAACATAGATTTGAGCCAAGTCTAAAATATATGTCACAACATACCTAAAAACAGTTCCAATAAAGTTAAGGAGCTCCAACAACCTGTGATTTGGTAATAGAAAATATTTGTAACTGGCACATCACAATTTATGGTTAGGAAATTTCATCTTATTGTTAAGCACAGTCCTCTAAAAGACTTAACAGTGTATGAGAATCTGACTTCTGTCTGTCCTCTCCCTCCAAATTTTTGAACCCAACTTGCTTTGTTTTTTACTGAGTATTACTCAAATGTTATAAATTGTAGACGATACAAAACTGAGAAGAAATATACACACAAAGGAGTGATGTTTTGCTTCTTGATTTTCCATCTTGACATCTCTTTGGCCAGAAGAACCCATTCTTCAATTCTAATGCTCTTACCCTTTCACTAGCTGATTAAAATTTATTACCTAAAATTCAGGCGTATTTTGCATAGTTTTCCACTAATAAAATCAAACTCTTACTGTTTATTTTTTTAATTTTTTAATGTTTATTTATTTTTGAGAGAGAGGGAGACAGAGTGCACCTGGGAGAGGGGCAGATAGAGAGGGAGACACAGAATTGGAAGCAGGCTCCAGGCTCTGAGCTGTCAGCACACAGCCTGATGCAGGGCTCGAACCATAAGATCATGACCTGAACCAAAGTCGGGCGCTTAACCGATTGAGCCACCAAAGTGACCCAACCTCTTACTGTTTCAAGTTGTAGCCCAACTAAACTCCAAAAGAGCGCAAGTAGAGACAGTGTAATTCAAAAGTAGCTGAAAAGACAAATACAAAAGGTCATCTGGGGAGGCAATTTTTCTAGTGGGTATGAGAAAGCATTACCTCATTTAATATTTATGTAGAGTTCATAACATTGTCTGGCACATAGTAAGGACTAAATAAATACTAGTTATTATTATCATTTCCCAAAATAAAATCACTTTCCTTTTGTAAATTTTAGCACCTCTTTATAACTATGGACACAGATACAATGTTGATGTAAATCATTCCTTATCCTAGACTCTGTGATTTTTTTAGTTTATTCATTTATTTTGAGAGAGAAATAGAGAGAGTGAAAGCATGGGGGAGGGGCAGAGAGTGAGAGAGAGAATTCCAAGCATGCTTGGTGCTGTCAGTTTGGAGTCTGATGTGGAGCTTGGTCCCACTAACCTCAAGATCATGACCTGAGCTAAAACCAAGAGTCAGATATTTAACCGACTGGACTCTGTGATTCTTTATTTGGGTGCCTAAATCCACCACATAGAAATCACATGAACAAAAGTTTTAGTAATGGCACTAAATATTCATGTCGGAAATAATTATGTACTTAAAAGGTGTGCTAGTGTGAAGTGCAATGACAAAATATTTGTGCAAAAATAAGAAAGAAAGAAATATTTTAAGACAGTTTGGAACCATGAAGTTACTCTGTCAAATGAATCACACTAAAAGGAAATAAAATGATTTTCACAACATTATGAGGGGATTATAAGAAGCTAAAAGAAAAATATGCAAAATACTAAACATCAAATAGTTGCTTGGAGATTCTAATGGGAGCTCAGCACTTGAATATATTGGCTAAAGAAATGTCATCTTTTACTTGGGAAAGTTACAGGTTTGGAAGGGACACACATAGAATGGTGAGGCAGGAAGAGGTTATCTACCTGACCAGCTACAGCAATGAAACAACTTGAAGGTCAGTAGAATGACACTAACATAACAGCTAGATTTTCCCTTATCCAGTTATCCTTGAATGTTAAAATCATATTTGAAAACATGTTTTTTTTATTTTTTTAAAGCTTATTTATTTTTGACACAGAGAGAGAGCGAGCATGAGCTAGGGAGGGGCAGAGAGAGAGGGAGACACAATCTGAAGCAGGCTTCAGTCTCCGAGCTGTCAGCACAGAGCCTAATGCGTGGCTTGAACCCACAAACTGTGAGATCATGACCTGGGCCGAAGTCGGACGCTTAGCCGACTGAGCTACCCAGGCACCCCTTGGAAAACATGTTTTTAAGCCACTCCGAGTTTGGTAAATATATAGATGGTTGATAAGGGAGTAATGCATGAGAAAAACATGAAATCAAAAGCATTCTTTTGATTATTCTGAATAAAGCCTTGCTTAATTTTGATCTTCATTTCCTGAGAGGGGCCTACCACTAAGGACCCGACTGCCAAGATCTAGAAATATAGGTAAGACTCAAATGCCAGTATCCAACTCTGCAAGGAGTTCAGTTTAGTTGCTACAATTAGACTTACATAAACTTAGGAAGAAAGTGTAAGGGATAACCACGATATCCTTGAGGAAGTGCTATCTATGCTCTTTTTTATTCTAACCATTCTTGGTTAGCTTCTTTAAGAGAGAAACGTGTAAAAAAATCTTTCCAGAATCAACTAGCATTTGGGATCACTTCTAACCAGGTAGATACATGACTTATTTCAATTCAACAAATACTTACTAAGCAACTAACTATACAGTGTTCAACCAGTATTGTGCTAGATAATATGGGATATATCAAAAAGTATGACTCATTCATTATTCTTAAGTTTATTTCTTTTGGGGAGGGAGAGAATGCTGAAAGAACAAGATTTACATATGTAAAATAATATGAAAATGATTCAAGATAATTGAGCACAAAAAGCTAAATTGAATTAGCTTGTTGGCTGGCATATTTTCAGTTTTAATGGTGATATTAAATCTTGAGATGGAGTTCAAAGTATGGGTAAGATTTGGATACACAGCCAGAAGGAGAGAGAGTTTTCCAAGCAGCAAAAAATGTGACTAAAGACTAGAGACAGGAGGGGCGCCTGGGTGGCGCAGTCGGTTAGGCGTCCGACTTCAGCCAGGTCACGATCTCGCGGTCCGGGAGTTCGAGCCCCGCGTCGGGCTCTGGGCTGATGGCTCAGAGCTTGGAGCCTGTTTCTGATTCTGTGTCTCCCTCTCTCTCTGCCCCTCCCCCGTTCAATAAACGTTGAAAAAAAAAAATTTAAAAAAAAAAAAAAAAAGACTAGAGACAGGAATAACATAATGTGTGCCCAGGACAGTGAAATCTACTATGGTTAGAACAGAGAAAATGTTGGGAAATAGATAATGTTACTATATTCATGTTAGCATTTGAAGGTTTTATATTGAATATACACAACTTAGTAATTCTATGACATTTACACATATTATGTGATGATATTGACTTTACCAATTTATCTATTCATGCCTTCACATAGACTTTACCCTCTTTCAGAGGCAATCATTACTTCTCGGGAGCAACTTCAAAGGGTAAATGGACAAGATAACATTGTGGTGTATTCATTAAGACTTTGAAAAGTGTAAAAAATATATATCTTAATAAGATGTGATGATACTATACTGTATTTTGAATATGGCCTTTTGTACTTATCTGTATATTACAAATGGCTTAGCATAACACAGACATGGCTATGAAAGTCCATCTTGCTTAGTTTGCAATCTTACTTTGCAAATCTTCCATTTGCCTTAGCATGCATGATATTTTTAGGGTCTGTATTCAGAAGACAGGTTGCAAAGGAAGTATCAGTGGTCAAATTTGGAGTCCATTTGTCCTATATATACTCAGGAATAAATGTATATATAGGACATCTTTGGTCCCACATGCAATATCAAAGGTAGTATGGAATGCAACCTAAGTTATTAACCTCCCCATAGTGCTATTTTGGAGGTGGGTGGCAAGGCGTCAACATTATTGAAAAGATTGATAACAAATTATATGAGGCCAACAGAATAGGTTTTATTTTGGGCACTATTCATAATAGTTTGTGTTTAGGATTTCAAATGTCTTTGAGATCTATGAATTTTCTACATTTGGCCCTTAGCTACTCTTTCCCATGTCAGTTGACTAGATATTTAGTCCAAATAGTAAGTGGAGGGATTTAAGAAGAAATACATAAAACATTGAATCGAGGTTAATTTAATCTATCTTCAAGGTATGCTAATAAATTAAGCTGCCTTTCATTGAGAAGATGCAAGTCCAAATGAAAGTAATTCTTCTATGTCAATATAATTCAAATAATTCATATGTTCTTTTCCAATAGGGAATAGAAGAGTAAGCCATGCAATGATAATGGAAATTTACAGATTTTGATTTACTAGTTTTACTGTTTTATGCAAGCATATATATTCAAGAACTTTAATATAAATTATTCAAGTTTTGTGTTCATTAGGTCACTTAGATTAGTGATATAAAATTGAAAATACTATTGCAATGTTGCTTTTCCTTTAAATTCCTCCCATATTGAAAAATGTATACCTCAGATGCAAAGAAAATTTAGTGAGTTGATTCATGTGATGACTTTGTAATGAGTGACTTGCATTAATAGGTTATGTAACTTTTTTTTCATTTGACATCAAAACATCTATCAATTTAGAAATACTTAATGTTGTTTATAATTGTGGTTGATGTTTTTGTCAGGTGATAACTGAAGATGATTGCCCTGCAAAATTGGACCCCAAATATTTTGGAGAGTTACTTGCTGATCTAAGCCGTAAAAATACAGATCTATATCACTGCTTATTAGAACATTTGCAGAGAATTGGAGGAAGGTACTGTAAATATATCGTTTGCCTCAATGTTGTAGCTATCAAACATTCTATGATACTTTGGTATTTTTAATGTGCTTTATTGTTTAGAGCACTTTTGGGCTCACAGTGAAACTCTAGAACTTTTTTTAAAGATTTTATTTTTAAGTAATCTCTACACCCAAAATGGGGCTCAAACTCACAACCTCAAGATCAAGAGTTGCATGCTCCACTGACTGAACCAGCCAGGTTCCCCAAAACCCTTGTACTCTTAATGGAGAAACAGGGTAACTAATGAGCATATCTGAACACATGTCTTAAGAGTTAATATACTTTATGAAAATCATCAAAAGAGATCACACCAGTCATTTTAAGATCAGTAAAGAATTCTGTGAACTTTTTTTTATAACATACTTTGATGGCAAATGTGAACTCTTGGACAAGGAGCTAAAAAAATTCATGGCATACTGTGACTTGTTTTAAGATATTACACTGATGATGTAAGATACAAGCCCATTGTAAGATATTACATTGATGATGGAAGATACAATCCCACTGTCAATACATCACTGTTTATCTTCCATTGTTATGCACTCAATGTACAAGGCCATAATTTAATATATGTATATTACATATACTATATCAAACATAACTTATATACCTATAAATTAATATAAATACAAATATGTATATTATACTATATACTAAATAATAATTGTATGTATTTAAATATATACACATAAAGAATTTATCAACTATTCATGTATAGACGAGAGAATATTATGTCATTAAATGAATTCCATAAGCTATACCCCTTCTACTACATAGTGACATCACATATATGGTCAACTATCAGACAAAGTCTAGGAAAGCTTCACAAATTCAGAAAAATATGTAGGATAAAGGAGTGTTGGTATAATTTTTTTTCTAGTTCAAACTTCACTACCTGGATTCTTCTGCCTCTTAGAGATCTTTAATCTCTTATCCATCTTTTTTCCTCTCCACTTATTACATCCCATTCTCTCCATTTTTAGCTCCATCCTCTCTAACTTCTTGCTTTAATATTCGTAACTGCAACCATTCTGTTACTATTATCCTCAATTGCTTTACCTCCTTATCTTATTGTCCCTCCCACTTAGCAAAATCCCATCTCTGGAGTAGTCTATCTCTCTTTATATATTGTTTCTTTTTACCACCATCTCCTCTTTCTAATACCTAACATGCACTACCCCTAGAATTCAGAGGACTCTATGGGGGCTATTTTATTTACCCTGATTTCCTTAGTGCTTAGCATGGTGACTAGTTTGTGTGGTGCTCAATAAACATTTGGTGAATATATGAATGCTTTATTTTTTTATTTAAGTTTTTAAATTCCCGTTAGTTAACATATAGTGTAATATTAGTTTCAGGTATGCAATATAGTGATTTAACACTTCCATATATCACCTGGTGCTCATCACAAGTGCCCTCCTTAATCCCCATCACATATTTAACACATCCCCCCACCACTTCCCTTCTGGTAACTATCAGTTTGTTCTCTATAGTTAACTTATAAATCTCAAAACCCAAAAAACAAATAATCCAATTAAAAGTGGGCAGAAGACATGAACAGACATTTTCCCAAAGAAACACAGATCTCCAACAGACAAATGAAAAGATGCTCAACATCACTGATCATCAAGGAAAGGCAAATCAAAACTACAATGAATGCCTTCTTTACTGCTACATCCATGCAGTTAAACACTGTTAGAGGAAGGCATAAGCATTTATTTGAATTTATGTCATTATAAATGCATGATTTCCATCTTCTATTATTTTATACTAATCAACACTTCCTCCCATTACCCAAACAACTATTTCACACAACTATCCATGTGCATAAGGTCACTAGCTTAAAATCTTCCCCCTCTCTCTGAGTAGTCAATTATTTATTGAGTGTCCGCTATGTGCCAGAGACACTGTGCTAAGTGCTTTTCCTATATTGTCTTATTTGCACAGTAACACTATAAAGTTTCAAATAGAGACCCAAAGAGTGTAAGTTATCAAGGTCACAACAGCTACTAAGTGCTTGAGATGGATTAAACATTTCTGAGAACTATTTTTACCTATAAATTGTGATCCAGCTTTTCTGCAAAGCATCCCTTAGATATTTAGCTTGGTCTAAGTGTTCCTCTTCTGTGAATTAATTATTCCCTGTGAATATTTCTATCAAAGTATCACATTGTATAATCAAGAGTATATAGAGCGGTGCCTGGGTGGCTCAGTAGGTTGAACATGTGACTCTTGAGTTCAGCTCAGATCATGATCTCACGGTTCGTGTGTTTGAGCCCCAGGTCAGGCTCTGCACTGACAGTAGTGTGGAACCTGCTTAGGATTCTCTCCCTCTCTCTCTCTCTCCCTCTCTCTGCTTGGGATTCTCTCTGTCTCTCTCTCTCTCTCTCTCTCTCTCTCTCTCTCTTTCTCTCAGTCTTTTTCTCTGCCTCTCCCCCGCTTGTACTCTCTGTCTCTCTCAAAAATAAATAAATAAATAAATAAATAAATAAGAGTATATAGAGACTTAGTCTTAAGTACCCTGATTCTATATTCAGAGTTCATATCCTTGGTTTATGTTTCAGCTTTAGTTACATACGTGATGTGTAATGTCAGGCAACTTGCTTAACTTCTCTGTACCTCAGTTTATTCATCTATAAAATAGGGATTATAATAACAATACTTCTAGATTTGTTATAAGCAATAAATGATTTAAGATGTACACTTACAAACAACATCAGCTTCATGTAAGAACTTGAAAATAAACCTACAGACTCAGAAACTCAGGGTGTACGGGTCAGCAACAAACCCTCCAGAGGATTCTGACACATGCTCAAGTTTGAGAACCATTTACCTAAGGCCACAAAAGTGGAACAATCTGGGACTAGAACCCATAATCTGAGAACCTTTTCTCCTTAAGCAAATAATTTAAACTTTATCATTGCTTTTGATGGCTATAATATTTTTTTTAATTTAAATTCAAGTTAGTTAACATACAGGAGTAGAACCCAGTGATTCATCTCTTACATTGGACATCCATTGCTCATCCTGAAAAGTGTCCTCCTTAATGCCCATCACCCATTTAACCCACCCCCCCAACTTCAACTCCAGCAACCCTCAGTTTGTTCTCTGTATTTAAGAGTCTATTATGGCTAAACTTTCAATACTAGGCATATATTTCCAAATGTTTTAAGATATTATAGACAAATTGAATAAACTATCAATTTTTTGGATTCATTGAATTTGAAAAGTTCACATAATTTAGACTGGTTTTACATTGTTCAAATTTTGTCTTGGGAAAATTATGTTTGTATGAAGTAAGATAATATTTGTGTTTGTATTGCCCCAAAACAGTCCAGAGCACATGACTTTGACAATGTCATTTCTCAATAAAGGGATACAGAATGAGAGTTAAATATATTCTAAATTTATTAGTTTCATACTATTTAGAAGCAGACAAAGTAACTGAGCAAATGGAGTTATATTATTTCATAATGATTATTCCAGAAAAGGTGTAATCAGGGCTTCAGAACAGCTCTTTCTTTGAGGAGTTTTGATAAATTTACATGGATGACTTAAATGTGTTATTAAGCAATATAAAGCCTTGAACTTAATTCCTAGATTACTTAAAATACCACACACACAAACAAAATAGAAAGGTAGTGTCTCCACATTAGTAAAAACTCCATTTGGAGAGGGCCTCATAAAATTTTGGTGCTTAAGACTGTCAGAAGTTTGTGAGTTTCTTTTATTACTTCCCCCATTTCCACCTTTCTTTCCTTTTTTTGTTTTTCCTTAATATATTCTGTCCTTTCTAAGAGGTGAGATAGCATATAGTAAGTGCCACTATTTTTTAAAATGTTTTAAAAAATTGTTTAAAGGATATTTTTTAATTCCAGTTAGTTAACATACAGTGTAATATTAGTTTTAGGTGCACACTATAGTGATCCAACACTACCACACAACAGTGGTGCTCATCACAAGTCAACTCCTTAATCCCTATCACCTATTTAACCCATTCCTCCCTCACTTCCACTCTGGTAACCATCAGTTTGTTCTTTGTAATTAAGAGTCTGTTTTTTCATTTGCCTCTACCTCTCTTTTTCTCCCCTTATGCTCACTTGTTTTGTTTCTTAAATTCCACATATAAGTGAAAGCATATGGTATTTGTCTTTTTCTGACAGACTTATTTCCCTTTGCATAATACTCCCTGGCTCCACCAAGGTCATTGCAAATGGCAAGATTTAATTCTTTTTTATGGCTGAGTAATATTCCATTGTGTGTGTGTGAGTGTGTGTGTGTGTGTATACAACCTCTTCTTTATCTACTCATCAGTAGATGGAAATTTGGGCTGTTCCCATAGTTTGGTGTTTGTAGATAATGCTGCTACAAACATCAGAGTACATATATCCCTTTGAATTAGTAATTTTGTATTCTTTGGGTAAATACCTAGTCATGCAATTGCTGGATCCTAGGGTAGCTCTATTTTTACTTTTTGAGGAACCTCCATACTGTTTTCCAGAGGGACTGCACCAGTTTGCATTCCCACCAATAGTTCAAGAGGGTTCCTTTTTCTCCACATCTTTTCCAACACCTGTTGTTTCTTGTGTTGTTGATTTTAGCCATTCTAACAGGAAAAAGATAATATCTCATTTTAGTTTTGATTTCTATTTCCCTGATGATCCCTGATGCTGAGCATCTTTTCATGTGCCTGTTGTCCAACTCTGTCTCCTTGGAAAAATATCTATTCATGTCTTCTGCCCATTTTAATTAGATTATTCAATTTTAGGGTGTTGATTTTTATAAGTTCTTTATATAGTTCTTTATATACTAAACCTTTATCAGATATATCATTTTCAAATATCTTCTCCAGTTCAGTAGGTTGCCTTCTTTTGTTGATTGTTTCCTTCACTGTGCAGACGCTTTTTATTTTGATGAAGTTCCAATAGTTTAATTTTATTTTTGTTTCCCTTGCCTCAGGAAACATCTAGAAAGAAGTTGATAAGGCAGTATCAAAGAGGTTACTGCCTGTATTCTCTTCTACGATTTTTATGGTTTCAGGTCTCACACTTATGTCTTTAATCTATTTTGAACTTACTTCTGTATTTGGTTTAAGAAAGTGGTCCACTTTCATTCTTTTGTATGTTGCTATCCAGTTTTCCCAACACCACTTGTTGAATAAACATTCTTTTTCCCATTGGATATTCTTTTTTGATTGTTGAAGATTAATTGACCTTATAGTTGTGAGTTCATTTCTGGGTTTAACTATGAGTCTGTTTTTGTGCCAGTACCATACTGCCTTGATGACTACAGCTTTGTAATATAACTTGAAGTCCAGAAGTGTGATGTCTCCAGGAAGCACAGAGGACCCCCATTAGATTCAACAAAAACTGACCATCAACAAGGCATATCATAGTCAAAATCACAAAAGACTCAGGCAAGGAGGGAATCATGAAAACAGCAAGGGAAAAAAAGTACCTAACATACAAGGGAAGACAGATCAGGTTTGCAGCAGACCTATCCATAGAAACCTGGCAAGCCAGAAAGGAGTGGCAGGATATATTCAGTGTGCTGAATCAGAGAAATATGCAACCAAGAATTATTTATCCAGAAAGGCTGTCATCAAAATAGAAGGAGAGATAAAAAGTTTCCCATACAAACAAAAATTAAAGGAGTTTGTGACCACTAAACCAGCCCTGCAAGAAATTTTAAGGGGGACTTTCTGAGGGGAGAATAGATGAAAATATACATATAAAAATAAATAAATACCAAAAACAACAAAGATTAGAAAAGACCAGAGAACAGACCAGAAACTCCAACTCTACAAGTATCATAAAGGCAATAAAATCATATCTTTCAGTGGTCACTCTAAACATCAATGGACTCAATGCTCCAAGCAAAAGACATAGGGTAACAGAATGGATAAGAAAATAAGATCCATCTATATGCTGTTTACAAGAGACCCACTTTAGGCCTAAAGACACTTTCGGATTGAAAATAAGGGGATGGAGAACCATCATGCTAATGGCCAACAAAAGAAAGCCAGAGTAGCCATAATTATATCAGACAATCTAGACTTTAAAATGAAGACTGTATCCAGAGATGCAGAAGGGCATTATATCATAATCAAGGGGTCTATAGATCAAGAAGACCTAACAATTGTAAACATTTATGCACCAAATGTGAAAACACCCAAATATATAAATCAATTAATCACAAACATAAAGAAATTCATTGATAGTAATACAATAATAGTAGGAGACTTCAACAACCCACTCACAGCAATAGACAGATCATCTAATCAAAAAATCAACAAGGAAACATCTTTGAATGACACACTGGACCAGATGGACTTCACAGATATATTCAGAACATTACATCCTAAAGCAGCAGAATATACATTCTTCTACAGTGCACATGGAACGTTCTCCAGAATAGACCATATACTGGGACACAAATCAGCCCTAAGGAAGTAAAAAAGATCGAGATCACATCGTGCATATTTTCAGACCACAACACTATGAAACTCGAAATCAACCACAAGAAAAATTTGGCAAAGGTAACAAATACTTGGAGACTGAAGAACATCCTACTAATGAATGAATGGGCTAACAAAACAGTTAAAGAGGAAATTTAAAAGTATATGGAAATCAAGGAAAATGATAACACCACAACCCAAAACCTCTGGGACACAGCAAATGTGGGCATAAGGAGTATATAACAATCTAGGCCTTCCTAAAGAAGGAAAAAGGATCTCAGATACACAACCTAACCTTACGCCTTAAGGAGCTGGAAAAAGAACAGCAAATAAAACCCCAAAACAACAGAAGACAGGAAATAATAAACATTAGAGCAGAAATTAATGTTATTGAAACCAAAAGAAAAAAAAACAGTAGAACAGATAAATGAAACCAGAAGTTGTTTTTTTGAAAGAATTAACTAAATTGATCAACCACTAGCCAGTAAGATCAAAACGGAAAAGGAAAGGACCCAAATAAATAAAATCAAGAATGAAAGATGAGAGATCACGACCAACACAACAGAAATAACAACAATAATAAGAGAATATTATGAGCAATTATATGCCAATAAAATGAGTAATCTGTAAGAAATGGACAAATTACTAGAAACATATACACTACCAAAACTGAAACAGGAAGAAATAGAAAATTTGAACAGACCCATAACCAGTAAGGAAATTGAATTAGTAATCAAAAATCTGCCAAAAAACAAGAGTCCAGGAAGAAGGAGAATATGGAGGCGTAGGAGGACACTGGCTCACAGCGTCCTGCTGATCACTTAGATTCCACCCACATCTACCTAAATAACCCAGAAAACCACCAGAAGACTAGCAGAATGGACTCTCCAGAGGCAAGCATAGACAAGAGGCCCACGGAAGGGAGTAGGAAGGGCAGAGGGGCAATGTGCACTACACATACTGGTGGGAGGGAGCCAGGGCGGTGGAGAGGCAGCTGCCTGGCAGGACAGAGCCACTGACTCTGATTTGCAAAAGCAGAGGGGCCTCACTGTGTGAGTTCTGACAACCACCAGGACTTAATCTGGAATGCTAAAAATCAGCAGCTCTGCTCAGAGAGCAGGAGGGTGAGAAGACACCGGGAGGGAGAGTTGTTGAGCCCCGGAAGACAGACCTCAGCTCAGTGGGGAACAAAGGCGTTGGCCAGTGCCATCTCCCTCTCCTATCCCTCAGCCAAAATACCAAAGGGAACCAGTTCCCGTCACCAAACTTGCTTGCACCACACACACACCCAACACTGTGTTTCTGTGGATCCATCCCTCCGACTGGTCTGCCTCACTCCTGGTGGTGCAGGGCTCCTCCCGAGGGGACCACTGAAGACAAAGTGAGCTAAGCCTGCACCTCCCACCCCTGTGTACCTTGCGGATACACCCTGGCTAATACGGCAAATACCATCAAAGTAGCACCACAAGCCTGGCAGTATGCAAGTAGCCCAAACAGGGGCCATACCACTCCACAGTGGGTCCTGACCCTGGGAGAGGGGAAGATAAGGTGCACACCAGTCTGACTGTGGCCCCAGCTGTGGACTGGGGACAGACATCAGGTCTGACTGTGGCCCCTCCCACCAACACAAGTTACTCCAGACAACACAGGGGAAGTGCCCTGCAGTTCCTCACCACTCCAGGGACTACCCAAAATGATGAAACTGAAGAACTCTCCTCAAAAGAAACTCCAGGAAGTAGCAACAGCTAATGAATTGATCAAAAACGATTTAAGCAATATAATGGACCATAGAGTTAGAATAATATTCATAAAATTAATAGCTGGGCTTGAGAAAAGTATACAGGACAGCAGAGATTCTATTACCACAGAGAACAAGGGACTAAGAAACAGCCAAGAGGAGCTAAAAAATGCTGTAAATGAGGTGCAAAATAAAATGCAGGCAGCCATAGCACAGATTGAAGAGGCAGAGGAGATAATAGGTGAATTAGAAGATAAAATTGTGGACAAGGAGGAAGCTGAGAAAAAGAGAGATAAAAAAATGCAGGAGTATGAGGGGAGAATTAGAGAACTAAGTGATGCAATCAAGGGTAACAATATATGTATAATAGGGATGCCAGAATGGGAAGAGATAGAGAAAGGGGCTGAAAGTGTACTTGAACAAATTATAGCTTAGAACTTCCCTGATCTGGGGAAACAGGCATTGAAATCCAAGAGGCACAGAGAACTCCCTTCAGATATAACTTGAATCAATCTTCTGCATGACATATCATAGTGAAACTGGCAAAATAAAAGGATAAAGAGAAAATTCTGAAAGCAGCTAGGGATAAACATGCTCTAACTTACAAAGGGAGACCCATAAAAGTAGTGGCAGACCTACCTACTGAAACTTGGCCGTCCAGAAAGGTATGGCAGGAAATCTTCAATGTGATGAACAGAACAAATATGCAGCCGAGAATCCCTTTTCCAGAAAGTCTGTCATTCAGAATAGAAGGAGAGATAAAGGTCTCCCAAACAAGCAAAAACTGAAGGAATTCATCACCACTAAACCAGCCGTAAAAGAGATCCTAAGGGAGATTCTGTAAGTAAAATGTTGCAAGGACAACAAAGTGCCAGAGACATCACTACAAGCATGAAAGCTACAGACATCACAGTGACTCTAAACCCATATCTTTTTATAATAACACTGAATGTAAATGGACTAAATGCACCAACCAAAAGACATAGGGTATCAGAATGGATAAAAAAAAAACAGGACCCATCTATTTGCTGTCTACAAGAGACTCATTTTAGACCTGAAGACACCTTCAGATTGAAAGTGAGGGGATGGAGAACTATCTGCCATGCTACTGGAAGTCAAAAGAAACCTGGAGCAGCCATATTTATGTCAGACAAACTAGACTTTAAATTAAAGGCTTTAACAAGAGATGGAGACGGGCATTATATAATCATTACAAGGTCTATCCATCAGGAAGACCTAACAATTATAAATGTCGATGCACCAAATACAGGAGCCCCCAAATATATAAAACAATTAATCACAAACATAAACAACCTTATTGGTAAGAATGTGGTAATTGCAGGGTACTTTAATACTCCACATAGAACATTGGATAGATCATCTAGACACAGGATCAATAAAGAAACAAGGGCCCTGAATGATACACTGGATCAGATGGACTTAACAGATATATTGAGAAGTCTGCATCCCAAAGCAACAGAATATACTTTCTTCTTGAGTGCATATGGAACATTCTCCAAGATATATCACATACTGTGTCACAAAACAGCCCTTCATAAGTATACAAGAATTGAGATCATACCAGGCATACTTTCAGATCACAATGTTATGAAGCTTGAAATCAACCACAGGAAAAAGTCTGGGAAACCTCCAAAAGCATGGAGGTTAAAGAACACCCTACTATGGAAGGAATGGATCAACCAGACAATTAGAGAAGAAATTAAGAAATATATGGAAACAAATGAAAATGAAAATACAACAATGTAAACGCTTTGGGATGCAACAAAGGCAGTCCTGAGAGGAAAATAAATTGCAATGCAGGTCTATCTCAAGAAACAAGAAAAATCCCAAATAAAAAATCTAACGGCACACCTAAAGGAAATACAGGCAGAACAGCAAATATACCCCAAACCCAGCAGAAGAAGAGAAATAATAAACGTCAGAGCAGAAACAAACAATATAGAACCTAAAAAAACTGTAGAGCAGATCAATGAAACCAAGAGTTGGTTTTTTGAAAAAATAAACAAAATTAATAAACCTCTAGTCAGGCTTATCAAAAAGAAAAGGGAGATGACCCAAATAGACAAAATCATGAATGAAAATGGAATTATTACAACCAATCCCTCAGAAATACAAGCAATTATCAGGGAATACTATGAAAAATTATATGCCAACAAACTGCACAACCTGGAAAAAATGGACAAATTCCTAAGCACCCATACACTTTCCAAACTCCAACAGGAAGAAATAGAAAACTTGAACATACCCATAACCAGTGAAGAAGTTGAAGAAGTTATCAAAAATCTCCCAACAAATAGGAGTCCAGGACCAGATGGTTTCCCTGGGGAATTCTACCAGACATTTAAAGCAGAGATAATACCTATCTTTCTGAAGCTGTTCCAAACAACAGAAAGGGAAGGAAAACTTCCAGACTCATTCTATGAAGCCAGCATTACTTTGATTCCTAAACTAGACAGAGACCAGCAAAAAAAGAGAACTATAGGCCAATATCCCTGATGAACATGGATGCAAAAATTCTCAATAAGATACTAGGAAATCGAATGCAATAGCATGTAAAAGGATTATACACCATGATCAAGTGGGATTCATTCCTGGGATGCAGGGCTGGTTAAACATTCGCAAATCAATCAATGTGATACATCACATTAATAAAAGAAAAGATAAGAACCACATGATCCTGTCTATCAATGCAGAAAAAGCATTTGACAAAATTCAACATCCCTTCTTAATAGAAACGCTTGAGAACGTCAGGATAGAAGGAACAGATTTAAACATCATAGAAGCCATTTATGAAAAGCCCACAGCTAATTTCATCATCAATGGGGAAAAACTGAGAGCTTTCCCCCCGAGATAAGGAACATGACAGGGATGTCCACTCTCACCACTGTTGTTTAACATAGTGTTGGAAGTTCTAGCATCAGCAATCAGACAACAAAAGGAAATCAAAGCATGAAAATTGGCAAATATGATGTCAAGCTTTCTCTTTTTACAGGATATTATACATGCAAAACCCGATACACTCCACCAAAAGTCTACTAGAACTGATAAATGAATTCAGCAAAGTCATAGGATATAAAATCACTGTATACAAATCAGTTGCAGTCATATACACTAATAATGAAGCAACAGAAAGACAAATAAAGAAACTGATCCCATTCACAATTGCACCAAGAAGCATAAAATACCTAGGAATAAATATAACCAAAGATGTAAAAGACCTGTATGCTGAAAACTATAGAAAGCTTATGAAGGAAATTGTAGAAGACATAAAGAAATTGGAAAACATTCCATGCTCATGGATTGGAAGAATAAGTACTGTTAAAATGTCATTACTATCCAAAGCAATCTACACATTCAATGCAATCCCAGTCAAAATTGCACCAGCATTCTTCACGGAGCTAGAACAAGCAATCTTAAAATTTGTATGCAACCACAAAAGATCCCAAATAGCCAAAGTAATTTTGAAGAAGACCAAAGCAGGAGGCATCACAACCCCAGACTTTACCCTCTACTACAAAGCTGTAATCATCAAGACAGCATGGTATTGGCACAAAAACGGACACATAGACCAATGGAATAGAATAGAAACTCCAGAATTAGACCAACAAAAGTATGGCCAACTACTCTTTGACAAAGCAGAAAAGAATATCCAATGGGAAAAAGAGAGTCTCTTTAACAAATGGTGCTGTGAGAACTGGACAACAACATGCAAAAAGATGAAACTAGACCAGTTTCTCACACCATTCACAAAAATAAACTCAAAGTGGATAAAGGACCTGAATGTGAGACAGGAAACCATCAAAACCCTAGAGGAGAAAGCAGAACTAAAAGTCAACTGATGGAATGGGAAAGGATATTTGCAAATGACATATGGGACAAAGGGCTAGTATCCAAAATCTATAAAGAGTGCACCAAACTTCACACCCAAAAAACAAATAACCCAGTGAAGAAATGGGCAGAAAACATGAATAGACACTTCTCTAAAGAAGACATCCAGATGCCCAACAGGCACATGAAAAGATGCTCAACGTCGCTCCTCATCGGGGAAATACAAATCAAAACCACACTCAGATATCACCTCACGACAGTCAGTGGCTAAAATGAACAAAACAGGAGACAGTTGATGCTGGCGAGGATGTGGAGAAACGGGAACCCTCTTGCACTGTTGGTGGGAATGCAAATTGGTGCAGCCACTCTGGAAAACAGTGTGGAGGTTCCTCAAAAAGTTAAAAATAGACCTACCCTATGACCCAGCAATAGCACTGCTAAGAATTTCCCCAAAGGTTACAGGAGTACTGATGCATAGGGGCACTTGCACCCCAATGTTTATAGCAGCGCTATCAACAATAGCCAAATTATGGAAAGAGCCTAAATGTCCATCAACTGATGAATGGATAAAGAAGTTGTGGTTTGTATGAACAGTGGAATACTACGTGGCAATGAGGAAGAATGAAATATGGCCTTTTGTAGCAACGTGGATGGAACTGGAGAATGTTATTCTTAGTGCAATAAGTCATACAGAGAAAGACAGATACCATATGTTTTCACTCTTATGTGGATCCTGAGAAATTTAACAGAAGGCCATGGGGGAGGGGAAGGAAAAAATAAAGGTTACAGAGGGAGGGAGCCAAACCATAAGAGACTCTTAAAACTGAGAACAAACTGAGGGTTGATGGGGGGTGGGAGGGAGGGGAGGGTGGGTCTTGGATATTGAGGAGGGCACCTGTTGGAATGAGCACTTGGTGTTGTATGGAACCTAATTTGATCATAAATTTCATATTTAAAGAAAAAACAAAAAGAAAAACAAAAAAAACAAGAGCCCAGGGCCAAATGGCTTTCCAGGGGAATTCTGCCCAAAAATTTAAGGAAGAGTTAACACCTATTCTTTGGAAGCTGTTCCAAAAAATAGAAATGGAAGGAAAACTTCCAAACTCTTTCTATGAAGCCAACATTACCTTAATTCAAAAAGCAGACCTAGATCCCACTATAAAGGAGAACTAATGACCAATTTCCCTGATGAACATGGATGCAAAAATCCTCAACAAGGTATTAGCTAACCGGATACAACAATACATTAAAAAAATTATTCACCACGACCAATTGGGATTTATACCTGGGATGCAAGGCTGGTTCAATATCCACGAAATAAATAATGTGATTCATCACATCAATAAAAGAAAGGACAAGAACCATAGATCCTCTCAATAGATGCATGGAAAGCGTTTGACATAATACAGCATCCTTTCTTGATAAAAACCATCACGAAAGTAGTGATAAAAGGATCATACTTCGAGATCATAAAAGCCATATATAAATGACCTAATGCTAATATCATCCTCAATCGGGAAAAACTGAGAGCTTTCCCCTAAGGTCAGGAAAAACACAGGGATGTCCACTCTCACCACTGTTATTCAACATAGTATTGGAAGTCTTAGCCTCTGCAATCAGACAACACAAAGAAATAAAAGGCATCCAAATCAGCCAGGAAGGGGTAAAACTTTCACTCTTCGCAGATGACATGATACTATACATGGAAAACCCCAAAGATTCCACCAAAAAACTGCTAGAAGTGATTCATGAATTCAGCAAACTTGTAGGATATAAAATCAACGCACAGAAATTGGTTGCATTCCTATACACCAACAATGAAGTGACAGAAAGAATAATCAAGGAATTGATCCCATTTACAGTTGCACCAATAACCATAAAACACCTAGGAATAAATCTAACCAAAGAGGTGAAAAATCTATACACTGAAAACTATAGAAAATTTATGAAAGAAATTGAAGAAAACACAAAAATGGAAAAAAGATTCCATGCTTCTGGATAGGAGGAAAAAATATTGTTAAAATGTCGATACTACCCAAAGCAATCTACATATTTGATGCAATCCCTATCAAAGTAACACCAGCATTTTTTACAGAGCTAGAACAAATAATCCTAAAATTTGTATGGAACCAGAAAATACCCCAAATAGCCAAAGAAGTCTTGAAAAAGAAAACCAAAGCAGGAGAGGAGACATCACAATCCCAGACTTCAAGCTATACTATCAAAGCTATAATCATCAAGACAGTATGGTACTGGCACAAGAACAGACACTCAGATCAATGGAACAGAATAAAGAACCCAGAAATGGACCCAGAAATGTATAGCCAAGTAATCTATGACAAAGCAGGAAAGAATATTCAATGGAATAAAGACAGTGTCTTCAGCAAGTGGTGCTGGGAAAACTGGACAGCGATATGCAGAAGTATGAACCTGGACCACTCTCTTACACTGTACACAAAAATAAACTCAAAATGGGCGAAAGACCTAAATTTAAGACAGGAAGCCATCAAAATCCTCGAGGAGAAAGGAGGCACAAACATCTTTGATCTTGCCTGCAGCAACTTCTTACTGAACACGTCTCTAGAGGCAAGGGAAACAAAAGCAAAAATGAACTCCTGGGACCTCATCAAAATAAAAAGCTTCTGCACAGCGAAAGAAACAATCAGTAAAAATAAAAGGCAACTGACAGAATGGAGAAGATATTTGCAAATGACATATCAGATAAAGGGTTAGTATCCAAAATCTATAAAGAACTTATCAAACTCAACATCCAAAAAACAAATAATCCAGTGAAGAAATGGGCAAAAGACATGAATAGACACTTCTCCAAGGAAGACATCAGATAGCCAACCAACACATGAAACAATGCTCAACATCACTCATCATCAGGGAAATACAAGTCAAAACCACAATGAGATACCACATGATACCTGTCAGAGTGGCTAACAGTAACAACTCAGGCAACATCAGATATTGGGGAGGATGCAGAGAAAGAGGATCTCTTTTGCATTGTTGGTGGCAATGCACACTGGTGCAGCCACTCTGGAAAACTATATGGAGGTTCCTCAAAAAACTAAAAATAGAACTACCCTACGACCCAGCAATTGCACTACTAGGCATTTATCCACGGGATACAGGTGTGCTGTTTTGAAGGGACACATGCACCCCCATGTTTATAGCAGCACTATCAACAATAGCCAAAGTATGGAAAGAGCCGAAATGTCCATCAATGGATGAATGGATAAAGAAGAAGTGATATATATATATATATATATATATATACACACACACAATGGAGTATTACTCTGCAATCAAAAAGAATGAAATCTTGCCATTTGCAAGTATGTGGATGGAACTGGAGGGTATTATGCTAAGTGAAACTAGTCAGTCAGAGAAAGACAAAAATCACATGATTTCACTTATATGAGGACTTTAAGAGGCAAACAGATGAACATAATGGAAGGGAAATGAAAATAATATAAAAACAGGGAAGGGTACAAAGCATAAGAGACTCATAAATATGGAGAACAAATGGAGGGTTACTGGAGGGGTTGTGGGAGGGGGGATGGGCTAAATGGGTTCGGGGCATTAAGGAATCTACTCCTGAAATCATTGTTTCACTATATGCTAACTAATTTGGATGTAATTTTTCAAAATAAAAAATTAAATTAAATTAAAAAAAAGAAAATCAAATGAAATTATCTTTTTAAGAGTTGTATAAGATATTGATCACATCCTAAGGCTTTCCTAAATCATTAATCTTACTTCATATGACAAATTAATATACAGTTTTGATATTTCCTTGATGAGCGTATTTTTTCATTGTGAAATGTGAGACCAAAATTAAATATAATGACTTAAAAGGATTTCATCAATGTCCAAGATAGTAGAAAAATAATTTTCAGAGTCCTGCTTACCATATATTTTGATAAGTAGTGCAATATATGTATTCTAAGTCTTTTTGTAACTGTAAAATGTTTCAAAATATAAAAAAATACTGAATATAGTATAATGAACAATTACATGCCCACCCATGATTAAAGTGTACTTATATCAAAAAAAAGAAGAAGAATTGTGATGTCTCCAGCTTTGTTTTTGTTTTTCAAGATTGCTTTGGCTGTTTCAGATCTTTTGTGTTTCCATACAAATTTGAGGATTGTTTTTCTAGGTATGTGAAAAATGCTGGTGGTATTTTTTATAGGAATTGCATTAAATGTGCAGATTGCTTTGGGTGGTAAGGACATTTTAATGATATTTGTTCTTCCCATCCATGAGCATGGAATGCCTTTACATTTTTTGTGTTCACTTCAATTTCTGTCGTCAGTATTTGATAATTTTCAGAGTACATGTATTTCACTTCTTTGGTTATGTTTATTCCTAGGTATCTTATGGTTTTTGATGTAATTGTAAGTGGGATTGATTCCTTGGTTTCTCTTTCTGCTGCTTCATTACTGGTGTATATAAATGCAACAGATTTCCGTATGTTGCTTTTTTGTGCTGTGAATTTACTGAATTCCTGTATCAGCTCTAGGAGTTTTTGGTGGAGTTTTTGAGTTTTCTATACATAGCATCATGTCATCTGCAAATAGTGAAACTTCTTCCTTGCCAACTTGTATGCCATCTATTTGTTTTTCTTGTCTGATTGCTGTGGCTAGGACTTCCAGTATTATGTAAAACAATGGCAGTGTGAGTAGACATCCCTGCCTTTTTTGTGACATTAGGGAAAAATGCTTTCAGGTTTTTTTCCCATTGAGGATGATGTCAGCTGTGGATTTTTCATATATGCCCTTTACGATGTTGAGGTATGTTCCCTCTAAATTTATTTTGTTGAAGATTTTTATCATGAATCATTGTTGTAGTTCATCAAATCCTTTTTTTGCATTTATTGAAATGATCATACATTTCTTATCCTTTCTTTTATTAATGTGGTGCATCACTTTGATTCTTTTGTGAATATTTAATGACCCTTGCAGCCTAGAAATAAATCCCACTTGAACATGATGAATGAATTTGTTAATGTATTGTTGGATTTGGTTTGTTAGTGTTTTATTGAGAATTTTTGTGTTCATGTTCATCAGGGATATTTCCCTGTAATTCTCTTTTTTAGTGGAGTTTTTATCTAGTTTTTGGTATCAGGGTAATGCTGGCCTCATAGAATGAATTTGTGAGTTTTCTTTCCTTTTCTATATTTTGTGATAATTTGAAAATAATAGGTATTAGGTCTTCTTTAAATGTTTGGTAGAATTTGCCTGTGAAGTCATCTGACACAGGTCTTTTTGGGGACTTTTTGATTACAGATTCAATTTCTTTGCTGGTTATTGCTCTGTTCAAGTTTTCTATTTCTTCCTGTTCCTGTTTTGGAATTTATATGTTTTTAGAAATTTATCCATTTCTTCTAGGTTGTCCAATTAGTTGGCATATAATTTTTCATAATGTTCTCTTATATTTGCTTGTGTTTCTGTCATGTTGGGTATTAATTCTTCTATCTCACTTCTGATTTCATTTATTAGGGTGCATTATCTTTTCTAGTTGATAACTCTCACTAGAGATTTATCAATTTTATTAAGTTTTTCAAAGAACCATTTCCTGGTTTCATTGATCTGTTCTATTGTTTTTATTTGTTTCTATATCATTGATTTCTGTTGTACTCTTTATTAACCCCTTCCTTTTCCTGTGTTTGGGTTTTGTCTGTTCTTTTTCTTGCTCCTTTAGATATAAGGTTATGTTGTTTATTTAAGATTTTTCTTCCTTCTTGAGGTAGGCCTATAGAGCTATATATTTCCCTCTTTGGACTGCTTTTGCTGGATCCCAAAGGTTTTAGACTGTTGTGTTTTCATTTTCATTTGCTTCCATATATTTTTTATTTTTTCTTTGATTTCCTGTTTAACCAATTCATTGTTTAGTAGCATGTTGTTTAAGCTCGATGTATTTGTGGCCTTTCCAAGTTTTTTCTTGTGAATGACTTCTAGTTTCATAGTGTTGTGGTCACAAAAGGTGCATGGTATGATATCAATCTTTGTGTATTTGTTGAGGCCTGTTTTGTAACCTAGTATTTGATCTATTCTGAGAATGTTCCACATGCTCTTGAAAACAATGTGTATTCTCCTGTTTTATGATGAAATGTTCTGAATATATTGGTTAAGTCCATGTGGTCTTGTGTGTCATTCAAGGCCATTGTTTTCTTGTTGATTTTCTGTTTGGATGATCTGTCCATTTATGTAAGCGAGGCATTAAAGTCCCCTACTATTATTTTATTATTATCCATTAATTCTTTTATGTTTGTTATTAAATATTTTATGTATTTGGGTGCTCCCATGTTGGGTGCATAAATATTTACAATTGTTATATCTTCTTGTTGGATTATTCCCTTTATGATTATATAATGCCCTTCTTTGTCTCTTGTTACAGTCTTTGCTTCTAAGTCCAGTCTGTCTGATACAAGTACTGTTACTCTAGCTTTAGACATCCATCTGTGTGATAAATGTTTCTCCATCCCCTCACTTTCAATCTGCAAGTGTTTTTAGGTCTAAAGTGAGTCTCTTCTAAGCACTATATAGGTGACCATTTTTTTTATTATTAATTCTGACATGCTATGTCTTTGGATTGGAGCATTTAGTCCATTTATATTCAAAATAATTATTAATTTAAATGTATTTGTTGCCATTTTACTTTGTCGTTGTCTGGAGATATTTTCTGATCTTTTCTTATATTTGTCACTGTTGGCCTCTCCTTTGTATCAACGAGTCCCTTTGAATATTTCATGCATGCCTAGTTTTGTGGTCATGAATTCCTTTAGTTTTTGTTTTTTGGGAAACAATCTCTCTTTCTATTCTGCATGCTAGCCTTGCTGGATGGAGTATTCTTGACTGAAGATTTTTCCCAATTAGCCCTTTGAATATATCATGCCACTCCCTTCTGGCTTGCCAAGTTTCTGTTGAGAAATCTCCAGCTAGCCTTATGAGTCTTCCATTGTAAGTTAAGGACTTCTCTTGCCTTGCCACTTTTATGATGTTTTTTCTTTTTCACTATATTTTGCAAATTTAATTATAATATGTCTTAGTTTTGGCCTGCTTTTGTTGGTTTTGATGAGACTTATCTGTGCCTCCTGGATCTGGATGTCTGTTTCCTTTCCTAGATTAAGGAAGTTTTCATCTATTTCTTCAAATAAATTTTGTGTCCCCCTTTCTCTCTCTTCTTCATCTGGGACTTCTATAATATGAATGTTATTACATTTGATATAGTCATTCAGATCCTTAAATCTATTCTCATATTCCATGAATTCTTCTCTCTTTTGTTAAGCCTCATTATTTTCCATTATTTTGTCTTCAGGGTCACTAATTCATTCTTCTGCTTCTTCTAGTCTGCTGTTCATTGCATCAAGCTTGTTTCCAATCTCATTTATTGCATTATTCATCTCTGATTGCTTCATTGTTAACTATTTTATCTGTGTTCAAGGGTCTCCCTGATGTCCTCTATTCTTCTCTCAAGCCCAGTGGGTATCCTTATGATTGTTGCTTTAAATTCTCCATCAAACAGATTACTTATATCTGTTTTGCTTACATCTTTGGTAGTGGCCTTATCTTGTTCTTTCATTTGGGACAGATTCTTCTGTCAGCATTTTGTGTAAATCTCTGCCTTCTTTTCTGTGTAGGAAAAGCCAGTTATGCATACTGATACTAAAAGTAATAGCTTTATGAAGAAGAGGTCATGTAGTGCTCAGGGCCTGGCACTTCAGGGAGTGTCTCAGGTGTGTACTGTGTGCACTCTACTGTGGTGTTTTCACTGCTCTATCATTCAAGCAAGTTATCTGCAGATGTTCTCCTTGCCTACTGTGGGCAGGTTTTTGTCCCTGGCCTGAGTATGGTGAGTTTTAACTAGGTGTGCTCTGGTGTGCTTGTGAAATGAGACCTGACACCAACTCCACCAGAGCCATGGCCCTGCAGAACTCTCTGGTCAGGAGATGTGGTGTCAGCAAGGGTTTGTGCCGGTCTTCTTGAGGAGGGGCCCGCCATGCTGGTATTAAGCTAATTTTGACTTAAAAGGACAGTCTCCCTGGGGTGCAGGGATTGGGCTTGGTATAAGAATGTTTGGCAGCCTGTGTCCCTGCTGAGCTGCTTACTACAAGTGGCACTGTGTTTTTGCTGAGTAGCAGGGTGGGAAGTGGTGCCAGCCAGCTCCTTTCTTCTCAGAGAGGTGTCTCTGTGAAAGCTGACTTCAGTTTGCTCTGAGAAGAGTGAATAATCTCCCCACTGTTTGCCTCAAGCATGCTTCAGATCTTTGTTGCCATGCCATCTGCTCCCATGTTGTTTGCTTGCCTTCTCTCTGTGAGCAGGGTAGTACCTTCAGGACTCTATCCCAGCCAAGCCTGCTACCCTTTAAAATTCTAGGCTTTAAGCCCTGTTGACTGCAAGTTATGACTAAATTTTGCCCCTCTTGTTTTCCAAACCAGTGGCTTTGTGGAAACATTCTCCTTCAGAGTTTCCTTCTGTGCTTCTCTCTCTTCCTCTCTTTCTCTATCTCTCTCTGTCTCTTCTCTGTGACCCTGGTTTTCCCCCCAAAGTACCTAGGATCTACTTCTTCCCTAAACCACATATCTGCACTTCCTACCTTCTTTGATGTGGCCTGTTCTCCCCCCTCCTTTTTTTTAACATTTCTTTTTTTTTCTTTTAATATTTATTTTTGAGAGAGAGACATAGAGAACAAGCAGGGGAGGGGAAGAGAAAGAGACACAGAATCTGAAGCAGTCTCAAGGCTCCGAGCCATCAGCACAGAACCTGACATGGGGCTTGAACTCACAAACCATGAGATCGTGACCTGAGCCAAAGTTGGATGCTTAACTGACTGAGCCACCCAGGTTCACCTCTTCTCTATGTTTAATTGTGGAGTTTGTTTTATCACTCTTCAGATCAATTTCTGGGGTATTTAGTATGATTTTATAGTTATCTAGCTGTGTTTGTGGGAAGAGGGGAACCTAAGGTCCTCCTACTCTGAAGCCATATTGTTCTTGCTCCTGCTCTTGTTTTTTTTCTGCCCATTGTAATTCCAACTATCACTCCCCAAGGCTGGATGGAGGTGTAATTCACATTGGTCTCTCCAACTCTCTGCTCTTATCTCTTTGTTTCCACTCTCTTTCTTTCTTTCCCTCTTCTTTTGTCCCCACTTAATCTCCTTTCTCCATGTTACGATTTAGCAATGAGTGGATGCAGGGTCAGAATTAAAGAAGGTTGTCTCATGAAACCATTCTGGTTACTTTAAAAAAATGCAGTATTAAGTCCTGTTGATTGTTAATTGCTCTATTTCTGTTTTGTTTTCTTATCTGTAGAAAGAAATGATTAGGGACATGTGTACTAGGTTGGCTTGGGCAGTGGAATTTTTAACATAAAGGTCCATTAATAACTGTGATTATTTCAGTTAATAGTAATGGAATATGACTAAAGTATTGATTCATATTTTTAACTTGTTGTAACTCCCAGTATATGCATGCAGTTTCTTTAGTAAAACATTTAAAAAGTACAGAATATTTTATTTATTTATTTTACTAGGGCTTCCCCACAATTTCTATTTTGGGCAATATAGGAAATGCCACATACATACATACAGATGATCGCAAATATGTAGTCATGCCTTGGGTAAATTTAACCTTCAGTTTTCTTCCTCCACATTAGCATATATATTTTTATAAATATATGCAAGAGGTTTTGCACAGTAAGAGACCTTCTTATCTCTGCAAGCAATATATTACCATAAGCAGTTACTTAGAAGGTAAAGGTAGGAGATAATGTCCTAACATGTCTCTAATATATTTTTCTTTTATATCAAAGATATGTCACTCATATACCTCCGATTTTATACAAGCATCTTTAAAATATACAAGCACCTTTAAAATATTCTGCCTTGTTGTCAGAACATGTGTAGTGTGTTTTTGTTTGAGAAGTACATTCACCATATATTTTGTGCCGAATTCTTCAGTGAAGCACAGATAAAACAAGTAGTCAGAAATAAAGACCTGTCTGTTGCCACTGACACTGAAACTGTATCCTTTTCCACTTTCATCACTCCCCAAAGAAGCAAGTGCCAGACTGGTATAATCACTAAGAATTCTTTTGTGGCATTTGCCTACCTAACATGGCTTCACAAAGGGTCTTCTAACCCTGGTGCTCAAATCCTCATTTTGATGTTGGAAGTTATATCATCCCACTAGAATTTTGGTCATGTTGCTTAAAGCTCTGTCTCTATGTAAATATCCAGGTATGTGTAAGGTTTTGTTACTGCCATATATACTGTAGTGTAGATTGAATGAATTTATATTGCAAGTTTTGATTTTGATGAAAGGGTATGGAATAACTTGAAGACTCTATACAGAGAAGTTGGACTCAGCACTGAAAGTGAATGATACAAGAGAAAATGTGGGTGGAGAGAGAGAACAACTATTATTGTTATTCATTCACTCAGGCAGGATTTATTACAAAGCACCAAGGACTTGTACATCTAGTCATAAACAGATTCATGCTAGTGCATGGCAGTAACTGATTCTGTATATTCTTTTGGCTTGTTATTTTGATATTGTTCATTTTTTATTTAAATACAATTTATTGTCAAATTGTTTTTCATACAACACCCACTGCTCATCCCAAGTGCCCTCCTCCATGCCCAACATCCATTTTCCACTCTCCCCCACCCCCCATCAAACCTCAGTTTGTTCTCAGTTTTTAAGAGTCTCTTATGGTTTGCCTCCCTCCCTCTCTATAACTTTTTTTCCCCTTCCCCTCCCCCATGATCTTCTGCTAAGGTTCCCAGGATCCACATATGAGTTAAAACATATGGTATCTGTCTTCCTCTGCCTTACTTATTTCACTTAGCATAATACATTCCAGCTCCATCCACGTTGCTGCAAATGGCCATATTTCATTCTTTCTCATTGCCAAATAGTATTCCATTGTATATATAAAGCACATCCTCTTTATCCATTCATCAGTTGATGGACATTTAGGCTCTTTCCATAATTTGGCTATTGTTGAAAGTGCTGCTATAAACATTGGGGTACAAGTGCCCCTATGCATCAGCACTCCTGTATTCCTTGGATAAATTCCTAGCAGCCTATTGCTGGGTCATAGGGTAGGTCTATTTTTAATTTTTTGAGGAACCTCCACACTGTTTTCCAGAGCTGCTCCACCAGTTTGCATTCCCACCATCAGTGCAAGAGGGTTCCCATTTCTCCACATTCTTGCCAGCATCTATAGTCTCCTGATTTGTTCATTTTAGCCACTCTGACTGCCATGAGGTGATATCTGAGTGTGGTTTTGATTTGTATTTCCCTGATGAGGAGCGATGTTGAGCATCTTTTCATGCGCCTGTTGGCCATCTGGATGTCTTCTTTAAAGAAGTGTCTATTCATGTATTCTGCCCATTTCTTCACTGGATTGTTTGCTTTTCAGGTGTAGCGTTTGGTGAGGTCTTTACAGATTTTGGATACTAGCTCTTTATCTGATATGTCATTTGCAAATATCTTTTCCCATTCTGTTGGTTGCCTTTTAGTTTTGTTGATTGTTTCCTTTGCAGTGCCGAAGTTTTTGTCTTGATGAGGTCCCAATAATTCATTTTTGCTTTTAATTCCCTTCCCTTTGGAGATGTGTTGATTGAGAAATTGCTGCAGCTGCACTCAAAGAGATATTTTCCTGCTCTTGGCTCTAGGATTTTGATGGTTTCCTGTCTCACATTCAGGTCTTTCATACATTTTGAGTTTATTTTTGTGAGTGGTATAAGAAAGTAGTCTAGTTTCATTCTTCTGCATGTTGCTGTCCAGTTGTCCCAGCACCATTTGTTAAAGAGACAGTCTTTTTTTTCCATTAGATACTCTTTCTTGCTTTGTCAAAGATTAGTTGGCCATACTTTTGTGGGTCCAAATCTGAGTTCTCTTTTCTATTCCATTGGTTTATGTGTCTGTTTTGTGTCAATACCATGTTGTCTTGATGATTACAGTTGATAGTAGAGGCTAAACTATGGGATTGTGATGCCTCCTGCTTTGGTTTTCTTCTTTGATAGTACTTTGTCTACACGAGCACTTTGTGGTTCCATACAAATTTTAGGGTTGTTTGATCTACTTTGAGAACAATGCTGGTGTAATTTTTATTGGGATTGTATTGAATGTATAGACTGTTTTGGGTAGTATTGACATTTTAACAATATTTATTCCAATCCATGAGCACGGAATGTTTTTCCATTTCTTTGTCTCTTCTTCAATTTCCTTCATAAGCATTCTATAGTTTTCAGCATAAAGATCCTTTAAATCTTTGGTTAGGTTTATTCCTAGGTATTTTATGGTTCTTGGTGTAATTGTGAATGAGATCAGTTTCTTTATTTCTCTTTCTGTTGCTTCATTATTGGTGTATAAAAGTGCAAACAATTTCTGTATATTAATTTTGTACCCTGTGACTTTGGTGAATTTATGTATCAATTATATCAGACTTTTGGTGGAGTCTGTCGGGTTTTCCAGGTAGTGTATCATGTCCTCTACAAAAAGTGAAAGTTTGATTTAATCTTTGCTGATGTTGATGCTTTTTTTTACATTTAGTTGTCTGATTGCTGATACTAGGACTTACAGCACTATGTTACACATAGCGAACATCACAGAGAGTGGACATCCCTGTCATGTTCCTGATCCCAGGGGGAAAGTTCTCAGTTTTTCCCCATTGAGGATGATATTATCTGCGGGCTTTTCTATGATGTTTAAGTATGTTTCTTCTATTCTAACTTTCTTGAGGGTTTTCGTCAAGAAATGATGCTGTATTTTCTCAAATGATTTTTCTGCATCCATTGACAGGATCATGTGGTTTTATATTTTCTTTTATTAATATGATGTTTCAAATTGATTGATTTCCAAATATTGAACCAGTCCTGCAGCCCAGGAATGAATCCCACTTGATCATGATGAATAATTCTCTTTATATGCTGTTGACTTCACTTTGCTAGTATCTTTTTGAGAATTTTTGCATCCATGTTCATCAGGGATATTGGCCTGTAGTTCTCTTTTTTTGCTGGGTGTCTGTCTGGTTTGGGAATCAAAGTACTGCTGGCTTCATAGAATGAGTCTGTAAGTTTTCCTTCCCTTACTATTTTTTGGAACAGCTTGAGAAGGATAGGTATTAACTCTGCTTTAAATGTCTGGTAGAATTCCCCAGTGAAGCCATCTGGGCCAGGACTCTTATTTGTTGAGAGATTTTTGGTGACTGATTCAATTTCTTCACTAATTAATCACCTGTTCAAATTTTCTATTTCCATATGATCCATTTGAGTTTTGGAAGTGGGTGGGTGCTTAGGAATTTGTCCATTTCTTCCAGGTTGTCCAGTTTGTTAGCATATAATTTTTCATAGTATTCCTTGATAATTACTGTATTTCTGAGGAATTGGTTGTCATAATTCCATTTTCATTCGTGATTTTATATATTTGGGTCCTCTCTCTTTTCTTTTTGAGAAACCTGGCTAGAGGTTTATTAATTTTGTTTATTTTTTCAAAAAGCCAACTCTTAGTTTCACTGATCTGTTCTAGTGTGTTTTTGATTTTATATTGTTTATTTCTGCTATGTTCTTTATTATTTCTCTTCTGCTGGCTTTGGGGTGTCTTTCCTGTTCTGCTTTTCTTTCCTTTAGGTGTGCTGTTATATTTTGTATTTGGGATTTTTCTTGTTTCTTGAGATAGGCTTGGGTTGCAATGTATTTTCCTCTCAGGACTGCCTTCACTGCATCCGAAAGCATTTAGATTGTTGTCTTTTCGTTTTAATTTGTTTGCATACATTTTCGAATTTATTTTCTAATTGCCTGGTTGACCCATTTGTTCTTTAGTAGGGTGTTCTTTAACCTCCATGCCTTTGGAGGTTTTCCAGACCTTTTCCTGCGGTTGATTTCAAGTTTCATAGCATTGTGATCTGAAAGTGTTCATGGTATAATCTCAATTCTTTTATATTTATTGAGGGCCATTTGTGACCCAGTACATGATCTATCTTGGAGAATGTTCCATGTACACTCAAGAAGAAAGTATATTCTGCTGCTTTTGGATGTAGAGTTCTAAATATATCTGTCAAGTCCATCTGGTCCAATGTATCATTCAAAGCCATTGTTTCTTTACTGATTCTGTGTCTAGATGATCTGTCTATTGTTGTAAGTGGAGTATTAAAGTCCCCTGCAATTACCACATTCTTATCAATAAGATTGCTTGTTTGTGATTAATTGTTTTAAATATTTGGGTGCCTTCGAATTTGGTGCATAGACATTTATAATTGTTAGCTCTTCCTGATGGATAGATCCTGTAATTATTACCTAGCGCCCTTCTTCATCTCTTGTTACAGACTTAAATTTAAAGTCTAGCTTGTCTGATATAAGTATGGCTACTCCAGCTTGCCTATGACTTTGAGTAGCATGATAGATAGTTCTCCATCCCCTCATTTTCAATCTGAAGGTGTCCTCAGGTCTAAAATGAGTCTCTTGTAGACAGAAAATAGATGGGTCTTCTTTTTATCCATACTGATACCCTATGTCTTTTGATTGGAGCATTTAGTCCATTTACATTCAGTGTTATTTTTGAAAGATATGGGTTTAGTCATTGTGATGTCCGTAGCTTTCATGCTTGTAGTGATGTCTCTGGTACTTTGTGGCCCTTGCAACATTTCACTCACAGAATCCCCCTTAGGATCTCTTGTACGGCTGGTTTAGTGGTGATGAATTCCTTCAGTTTTTGTTTGTTTGGGAAAACCTTTATCTCTCCTATTCTGAATGACAGACCTTCTGGATAGAGAATTCTTGCTGCATGGTTTTCCTGTTCATCACATTAAAGATTTCCTGCCATGCCAAGTTTCAGTAGATAGATCTGCCACTACTCTTATGGGTTTACTTTTGTAAGTTAGAGGGTGTTTATCCCTAGCTGCTTTCATAATTTTCTCTTTATCCTTGTATTTTTCCAGTTTCACTATGATATGTCATGCAGAAGATCGAATCAAGTTATGTCTGAAGGGAGTTCTCTGTGCCTCCTGTATTTCACTGCCTTTTTCCTTCCCCAGATCAGGGAAGTTCTCACCTATGATTCATTCAAGTGCATTTTCAGACCCTTTCTCTCTCTTTTCTTCTTCTGGAATTCCTATGATACGGATATTGTTCCAGTTGATTGCATCATTTACTTCTCTAATTTTCCCCTCTTGATCCTGGATTTTTTAATCTCTCTTTTTCTCAGCTTCCTCTTTTTCCATAATTTTATCTTCTAATTCACCTATTCTCCCCTCTGCCTCTTCAATCTGTGCTGTGGCCGCCTCCATTTTATTTTGCACCTCATTTATAGCATTTATTAATTCATCGTGACTGATTTTTAGTTCCTTAATCTCTGCAGTAATAGATTCTCTGCTGTCTTCTATGCCTTCTTCAAGCCCAGTGATTAATCTTATGACTATTATTCTAAATTCTTATTCAGTTATATTGCTTATATCTGTTTAGATCAATTCTTTAGCTTTCAGTTCTTCCTGGATTTTCTTTTGCATGGAATTCTTCCATTTCATCATTTTGGCTACTTTTCTGTCCCTTTTGAGTTTTAAAAGCTTCTTATGTGCTCTGTACCTGTGAGCACTCTTATATTAAAGGGGGGTCATACACTGTTCAGGACCTGGCCCTTCAGTAGGTGTTTTTTTGGAGAGTGTTACTTGCTCTGTGTTGTCCCGACTTTGGTCATTTTGTTTCTCTACTTGTAGTGATATTTTGAACCCTCCACAAGATCTGCTTTGAGTTGTTATTTGAAGTAGCCCTGGAAAGGAAAACAAACAGAAAAACCAACAGGAAACAAAGACAGGCAAACACACAGACAAATAAAACAAACAAACAGACAGACCAGACACACACACACATAAAACAAACAAACTAATCCAAAAGCAAAAAAGCAGAAACACCAGCTACAAGTAAAGAAAAGGGTGGAGGCAGTGCTGATGGAAGAGCATATACAAAGAGAGAAATGACAGGGGTGGGGACAAAGAGAAAATAAACATTGACTGGGCAGAGAGGCTAAATGGCCTTATCCAGAGAGAGAGAAAGAAAGAAAATAAAGAAAGAGGTGGTGGAAAAATAAAAGATAAAATTACCCAGACAGAGAAACTATGGCTTGATTATTCCAAAGAGAGGAAAGGAAAGTAGAGAAGGTGGTGTAGAACATGTATGAAGAGAATGGATTAAATATGTCTGCTTAAACAAACCAACAACCAGAGTAACCAGCTTAGAGGAGGGAAGAGATAAGAAGGGAATATATATCTAAATAACAAGAATTGTCCGAGAATTAATCCAGGGTCTGCAGCAGCACTGGTCTGGATGATAGAGCCCTTTGGTTTCACAGCATCTGTCCTGCTCCAGCAGATATGCAGTGACCAGGCATGGAGGGGCGTGGTTTGGTGTAGGCTGGTTCCGCCTCCACTATGGGCCCCGGACAGATCCTTGAGGTCTCGCCTTGGGGGTGCAGGGGGGGGGAATGGCGATCCCCCAGCCTCTTCTCCATGGGGCTTGGTGGACTCCATTTGAGTCCTCCTCACTGTGCAGCAGGCGCAGATGGGGCGGGCCTTCTCGCTCCACTGACTCCCCTGACCAGCGCTTGGCTAGGATTCAAAATCCCATTCTGTCTGCTCTGGCACTGAGGAAGTGCCTCTCTGTGCAGCCTGGGATCAAAGTCCCATTCTGTTTGCTCTGGCACTGAGGAAGTGCCTCTCTGTGCAGCCTGATATGTGCTCCCAGCTGGCTTTGTCTGTGCCGCAGCACTTCAGGGAGGACCACCTTTTCCTGCTGCAGACTGTATTGCTGACATCCCAGCTGAACCCCGGGATGGCAGAGGCAGGCAGGCTTTGTCCTTTCCCACAGCACTCCAAGGAGGGGACTGGTTTCTTCTACTGTGGACTGCACCCCTGACCTACCACCGAACCCAGGGCTGGCTCTCCTCCTCCCCAGGTGTGCGAATGGGTCAGCTGGCCCCAGTCCAAGAAAGCCCTGCAGTTAGAGATGGTATCACTCTCGGTCCCAGCTGAGGTTTATCTTTTGTCCAGATACAGTCGTATATTTCCCCAGCAACTGTTTCTCTTCCCTTTGTCTCTCCACAAAAGAGGATCCCTCCCCTCTGTGCTTACGTGGCCCATTTTATCTCCCCCAGTTCTCAATCACCTACCTATAGCCCGTCAAGGATGTTCCAGTGACTCCTTTTTAGACTCAGTCTCTTTTCCTCCCAGACTCTTGGGGGTTCAAAGTCCTTTGGCTTCAGAACTTCTTTGAGAGATGCGGGAAGTTTGGATTGCCCCACTTCTCTGCCATGTTGGCCTCTTCCTCTCCCTAATCAATATTGGTCATTTTTAGTAGATTAACTAGTTTCAGGAAAATTATCTTTATTTTTCATAAGTGCCATTTTAGTTAGCTTAAAATTTCTTATTTGAATTGTAAATTGAATTGCTGTTATTATGATATATTAAAACTAAGATAAAAGAATTAGAAACACTAGCATTTATATATGATCAATACATACATTTTCTTAAGGTTGTCTATCTTTTTATTTTCATTCTTGCAGCAAAGAGGACTTTGAGTCTACAGATGAGGTAAGTGCAAAAATAGTTGAAAATCAAATATAGGTGATAACAAAGCAGATTCTGATATTTGCACCAATAATACTGTTTTAGTTTGGCACCTTTATTAGACTGGAAACACAGATTAGTGAAAGATATAATGATCATTTTGTCTTTAAAATGATAGAACCATTTATATGTTTGTAATTATGGGGCACCCGGGTGGCTCAGTTGGGGAAGCATCCGACTCAGTTCAGGTGTTGATCTTACAGTTGGTGGGTTCAAGCCCCAGGTTGGGCTCTGTGCTGACCATGCAGATCCTGGAGCCTGTTTCAGATTCTGTGTCTCCCTCTCTCTCTGCCTTTCCCCTGCTCACACTCCATCTCTCTGTGTCTCTCAAAAATAAATTAAAATGTTAATTTTTTTTATCTTTTTCTAATGGCTATAAAAGTAATAATCATGAAGGTAATAATTATTAATGTGAAAAATATTTCATCAACTGGTGTTTATGACTTTGTCTTTGCTTATCAAAACATTTAAAATTTACCACATACTCTCTGCTTTAGAAAATTAAGACCTACATTAACTAAGTAGCAAAGTTAGTTTTAATGTATTTTGAACCTTATGACCCATGCCAAACAGAAATCAACTTAAGTTTTTTTCAATTTTTAATTCTATTATATATGCACATTTTGTTAAGTATTACTTCAAATGGAATAAGTAATCAGCTAGAGAAAGAACTGATTTCGATGTAATAAAAAAGCACAGTGGCTTTTTTTGTGTTTTTTTCTTTTTTATAAAAATTTTTTTGCTTACATTTATTTATTTTTTAATAGAGAGAGACAGAACACAAGTGGGGGAGGGGCAGAGAGAGAAGGAGACACAGAATCCAAAGCAGGGTCCAGGCTGCGAGCTGTCAGCACAGAGCCTGTCACAGGGCTCGAACTCACAAACCATGAGATCATGACCTGAGCCAAAGTTGGATGCTTAACCGACTGAGCCACCCAGGTGCCCCAATTTTTTTCTTCATTTGCAATGTATTTATATACTGCATTCATTACAGTGATTTTCACTTAAAATTAGTTGAAGCTTCTCACAAAAGGGGATGTCAGTGGGGATATGGCTGAAATAAATAATGGGGCTTAAGAGTATACTTATTTTAATAAGCACTGAGAAATTTATAGAATTGCTAAATCATTATATTGTACACCTGAAACTAATATAACACTGTATGTTAATTATATTTGAATAAATAAAAGAAGACAATGATACTTGGTGGGCTGGGCATAGGATTTGGCAAGATAAGTATCTGTTGTGATGTCTTAACTTCAGTCCTTGGCTATCTGTTTTTGTTTTTTGTTTTTGTTTTTTGTTTTTTTTTTGTTTTTTGTTTTTTGTAAGGACATCATCCTTCTATGGTTTGGGATAAGGGTACTGAAGTCAAAGGTACTGGATGGTATTCTAATTAACTTATCTTGCAGCAGCCATAGAGAAATATCACCCGCTGAGGAAGAGGGAAAGATGTCTTCTGAGGAAGTGGATTCTTGGTTAGCCATCCAAAGAGGGTCTTGAGCAGGTGGAAGAGAAGACCCTTCCTCTATTAGAATCTCCCTCTCTTGGATCTAGACCTCACAGAGGGAACCTGTATGGATATGAGCTTCAGAAGAAGGGCAATAAGATTATGTAGAAGACAGAATAATAGCTCCCCAAAGATGTCCACACCCTAATCCCTGAAACTTTTGAATATGTTACCTTAACATGGTAAAATAAACTTTGCAAATGTGACTAAGTTAAGAATCTTAAAGTGAGGAGCTTATCCTGGATTATGTGGGTGGGCCCAATGTTAACACTAATGGTCCTTAAAAGAGGGAGGCAGGAGGTCAGAGTCAGGAGATCTGCCAATGGAAGCAGAGATGGGAGTGATGAGGCCACCAGCCAAGGAATTCAGGCAGCCTGTAGAAACAAAAAGGCAATGAAATAGATTCTCCCCTAGAGCCCACCAAAAGAATGCAGTTCTGCTGACACATTAATTTTGCCCCATTGATTCCAACCTCCAAAACTACTAGATAATAAATTTACATTGCTTCAACTAAAAAAAAATCAGTTAAAGCTTTTCAATGTTGCTGTGTCAACATTTACTTTTTCAGAAGTCATCATAGCTCAATGTAAATCCTCAATTTTCATTATTTAAAAAATCAGCCTCTAAAATGTCATATTTACCACTCATCGAAGCTTCCAGTTGTTGAAAGATACACTGAGAGTATTTAATGGGACTTGAGAGACCATCTTTTTGTTTTTTAAATTACTCTTAAAAAATGTAGAAATGGAACATCTGATTGGTTGCATAAAGTTTTTCCCTAAAGTGCCTAGAATTCAAGGTACTTTCCATAGTGTCTGTAGTATAATCATTTTTTTTTAATTTTAAATAATTTGTTTAAGTTTATTTATTTTGAAAAAGACACAAACAACATGAGTGAGGAAGGGGCAGAGATAGTGAGAGAGAGAGAGACAGAGAGAGAATCCCAAGCAGGCTCTGCCCTGTCAGCACAGATCCCAGTGCAGGGCTGGAATGCACCAAAATGTGAAATAATGATCTGAGCTGAAACCAGAAGTTGGACACTTAACCGACTGAGCCACCCAGGTACCTCTATAATCATTTTTTTAAAAGTAAGAACTATCACGGTAGGAATGAAGTTGGTAGCAACTATCGCCCAAAACTGAAATAATCTTTTGATGTTCCTAAAAATATGCTCTGCTGCACCAAAGTCTGTGAACTGCAGACCCTACAATTACAATACTCATGTGTATCTTTTCAATTGTATAAGCCTCTCTTTTCTTACAGTCAGAAGACATTGAATCGTTGATTCCCAGAGGATTGTCAGAGTTTACAAAACAGCAAATTCGCTATATTCTGCAGGTAAGATGGGGTCAAGAGTGGATGTGAAATCAACAGTGACAAACCACTAGCCAAGGATGCTTCCCTTAATTAAGAACAGAAAGTTCTAAATGAAAATCCTGTTTTACAAGAGTTGACTATACTTTGATTTAAAAAGGGTTGCATTATAGTTGATTATACTTTCATTAAAAAAGGGTTGCATACCACTTATATTGAATAATTAGCATTCAGGAAAGCATTATAGAAATAGTAATGCCCTTATTCTCTCCTGACTCCTATAGCAAAACCTGATTCTAACTTGTAGTCTTTGTCCCCATCTTTTCCATTTTGTATTCTTCCCCTCCCCACCGTATCCTTGTAGTAAGATGAGAAAGGCCAGTGCCTTGCTTTTTCTGATTTACGGAAGGGTAGAGACTACTGGAGTAGTAAGTTTCCCTACAATGAAATGAGAAACAGAAGGAGATAGATGCTAAAAGAATATGGCTAGATTCTCATTTGGAGGGATTGGTCGGGAAGATGGCGGGGTAGGAGGACGCTGGGCTCACCGTGTCCTGCTGATCACTTAGATTCCACTTACACCTGCCTAAATAACCCAGAAAACCACCAGAAGACTAGCAGAATGGATTATCTGGAGCCAAGCGCAGACAGGAGGCCCACAGAAGAGGGTAGGAAGGGCAAAGAGGCAGTGCGTGCTACATGGACTGGCGGGAGGGAGCCGGGGAGGGGCGGCCCGCTGGCCAAGCAGAGCCTCTGAGTCTGACTTGCAAAACTGGAGGGGCCGGACGGAGTGTGTTCTGACAGCAAGCAGGACTTAACATCTGGAAGGTTATAAATTAACAGCTCTGCTCGGAGAGCAGGAAGATAGGAGGACAACGGGAGGGATATTTGTTGAGCTCCAGACAACAGAGCTCACCTTGGCAGGGAACAAAGGTGCTGGCCAGAGCCATCTCCCTCACCCATCCCCCAGCCAAAATCCCAAAGGGAACCAGTTCCTGCCAGGGAACTTGCTTGCACCACGCAAACACCCAATGCTGTGCTTCTGCGGATCCATCCCTCCATTGGTGGGTCTGACTCCCTTCCAGTGCCACAGGGCGCTTCCTGAAGTGGATCACCAAAGGATAAGCGAGCTGAGACTGCCCCTCCCACCCTGTCCACCTTGCCAATCCACTCCATGCCAGATCCTCAGCACCACAAGCTTGGCAGTGTGCAAGTAGCCCAGACGGGCCACGCCACACCACAGTGAATCCGGCACCTAGGAGAGGGGGTAGAGAAGGTACACACCAGTCTGACTGTGGCCCCAGCGGTAGGCTGGGGCAGACATCAGGTCTGACTGCGGCCCCGCCCACCAACGCAAGTTATTCAAGACAGCACAGGGGAAGTGCCCTGCAGATCTGCACCACTCCAGGGACTATCCAAAATGACCAAACGGAAGAATTCCCCCCAAAAGAATCTTCAGGAAATAACAACAGCTAACGAACTGATCAAAAATGATTTAAACAATATAACAGAAAGTGAATTTAGAAAAATAGTCATAAAATTAATCGCTGGGCTTGAAAACAGTATAAAGGACAGCAGAGAATCTCTTGCTACAGAGATCAAGGGACTAAGGAACAGTCAGGAGGAGCTAAAAAATGCTATAAATGTACTGCAAAATAAAATGGAGGCAACCACGGCTCGGATTGAAGAGGCAGAGTAGACAATGGGTGAACTAGAAGATAAAATTACGGAAAAAGAGGAAGCTGAGAAAAAGAAAGATGAAAAAACGCAGGAGTATGAGAGGAAAATTAGAGAACTAAGTGATGAACTAAGAGAAATAATTTACGCATATTTGGTATTCCAAAGGAGGAAGAGAGAGGGAAAGGTGAGAAGGGGTACTTGAAGAAATCACAGCTGAGAAGTTCCCGGATCTGGGGAAGGAAAAAGGCACTGAAATCCAAGAGGCACAGAGAACTCCCTTCAGACGTAACTTGAATCAATCTTCTGCACAACATATCATAGTGAAACTGGCAAAATACAAGGATAAAGAGAAAATTCTGAAAGCAGCTAGAGATAAACATGCTCTAACATATAAAGGGAGACCTACAAGACGCCTGACAGATCTGTCTACTGACTCTTGGCAGGCCAGAAAGGAATGGCAGGAAATCTTCAATGTGATGAACAGAAAAAATATGCAGCCGAGAATCCTTTATCCAGCAAGTCTGTCATTTAGAATAGAAGGAGAGATAAAGGTCTTCCCAAACAAACAAAAACTGAAGGAATTTGTCACCACTAAACCAGCCCAGAAGAGATCCTAAGGGGGATACTATGAGACAAAGTACCAGAGACATCGCTACAAGCATAAAACATACAGATATCACAATGACTCTGAACAGCTATCTTTCTGTAATAACACTGAATGTAAATGGATTAAATGTGCCAAACAAAAGACATAGTGTATCAGAATGGATAAAAAAACAAGACCCATCTATTTGCTGTCTGCAAGAGACTCATTTTAGACCTGAGGACACCTTCAGATTGAAAGTGAGGGAATGGAGAACTATCATGCTACTGGAAGTCAAAAGAAAGCTGGAGTAGACATACTTATATTGACAAACTAGACTTTTAATTAAAGGCTGTAACAAGAGATGAAGAAGGGCATTATATAATAATCACAGGGTCTATCCATCAGGAAGAGCTAAGAAATATAAATGTCTATGCACCGAATATAGGAGCCACCAAATATATAAAACAATTACAAACAAACATGAAAAACATTATTGATAAGACTGTGGTAATTGCAGGGGACTTTAACACTCCACTTAAGGAAATGGATAGATCATCTAGACACATGGTCAATAAAGAAACAAGGGCCATGAATGATACATTGGATCAGATGGACATGACAGACATATTTAGAACTCTGCATCCCAAAGCAACAGAATATACTTTCTTCTCGAATGCACATGGAACATTCTCCAAGATAGATCACATACTGGGTCACAAAACAGCCCTTCATAAGTATACAAGAATTGAGATCATACCATGTATACTTTCAGACCACAATGCGACGAAGCTTGAAATCAACCACAGGAAAAAGTCTGGAAAACCTCCAAAAGCATGGAGGTTAAAGAACACTCTACTAAAGATTGAATGGGTCAACCAGGCAATTAGAGAAGAAATTTTAAAATATATGGAAACAAACGAAAATGAAAATGCAACTATCCAAATGCTTTGGAATGCAGTGAAGGCAGTCCTGAGAGGAAAATACATTGCAATCCAGGCCTACCTCAAGAAACAAGAAAAATCCCAAATACAAAATCTAACAGCACACCTAAAGGAACTAGAAGCAAAACAGCAAAGACAGCCTAAGCCCAGCAGAAGAAGAGAAATAATAATGATCACAGCAGAAATAAACAATATAGAATCTAAAAAAAAAATGTAGAGCATATCAATGAAACCAAGAGGGTTTTTTTTGAAAAAATAAACAAATTAATAAACCTCTAGCCAGATTTCTCAAAAAGAAAAGGGAGATGACCCAAATAGAAAATCATGAATGAAAATGGAATTATTACAACCAATCCCTCAGAGACACAAGCAATTCTCAGGGAATACTATGAAAAATTATATGCCAACAAACTGGACAACCTGGAAGAAATGGACAAATTCCTAAACACCCACAGTCTTCCAAAACTCAATCAGGAGGAAATAGAAAGCTTGAACAGACCCATAACCAGAGAAGAAATTGAATCAGTTATGAAAAATCTCCCAACAAATAAGACTCCAGGACAAGATGACTTCCCAGGGGAGTTCTACCAGACGTTTAAAGCAGAGATAATACCTATCCTTCTCAAGATGTTCAAAAAAATAGAAAGGGAAGGAAAACTTCCAGACTCATTCTATGAAGCCAGTATTACTTTGATTCCTAAACCAGACAGAGACCCAGTAAAAAAAAGAGAACTACAGGCCAATATCCCTGATGAATATGGATGCAAAAATTCCCAACAAGACACTAGCAAATCGAATTCAAAAGCATATAAAAAGAATTATTCACCATGATCAAGTGGGACTCATTCTGGGATGCAGGGCTGGTTCAACATTCGCAAATCAATCAACGTAATACATCACATTAATTAGAGAAAAGATAAGAACCATATGATCCTGTCAATCAATGCAGAAAAGGCATTTTAAAAAATTCAGCCACCTTTCTTTTTTGTTTTTTAATATATGAAATTTATTGTCAAATTGGTTTCCATACAACACCCAGTGCTCATCCCAAAAGATGCCCTCTTCAATACCCATCACCCACCCACCTCTCCCTCCCACCCCCCATCAACCCTAGTTTGTTCTCAGTTTTTAACAGTCTCTTATGTTTTGGCTCGCTCCCACTCTAACCTCTTTTTTTGTTTTTTTTTTTTCCTTCCCTTCCCCCATGGGTTTCTGTCAAGTTTCTTAGGATCCACATAAGAGTGAAACCATATGGTATCTGTCTTTCTCTGTATGGCTTATTTCACTTAGCATCACACTCTCCAGTTCCATCCACGTTGCTACAAAAGGCCATATTTCATTTTTTCTCATTGCCACGTAGTATTCCATTGTGTATATAAACCACAATTTCTTTATCCATTCTTCAGTTGATGGATATTAGGCTCTTTCCATAATTTGGCTATTGAAAGTGTGGCTATAGGGGCGCCTGGGTGGCGCAGTCAGTTAAGCGTCCGACTTCAGCCAGGTCACGATCTCATGGTCCGTGAGTTAGAGCCCCGCGTCAGGCTCTGGGCTGATGGCTCGGAGCCTGGAGCCTGTTTCTGATTCTGTGTCTCCCTCTCTCTCTGGCCCTCCCCCGTTCATGCTCTGTCTCTCTCTGTCCCAAAAATAAATAAAAAACGTTGAAAAAAAATTAAAAAAAAAAAAAAGAAAGTGCGGCTATAAACATTGGCGTACACGTGCCCCTATGCATCAGCACTCCTGTATCCCTTGGATAAATTCCTAGCAGTGCTATTGCTGGGTCATAGGGGGTAGGTCTGTTTTTAATTTTCTGAGGAACCTCCACACTATTTGCCAGAGTGGCTGCACCAACTTGCATTCCCACCAACAGTGCAAGAGAGTTCCCGTTTCTCCACATCCTCTCCAGCATCTATAGTCTCCTGATTTGTTCATTTTGGCCACTCTGACTGGTGTGAGGTCATATCTGAGTGTGGTTTTGATTTGTATTTCCATGATAAGGAGCGACGCTGAACATCTTTTCATGTGCCTGTTGGCCATCCGGATGTCTTCTTTAGAGAAGTGTCTTTTCATGTTTTCTGCCCATTTCTTCACTGGGTTATTTGTTTTTCGGGTGTGGAGTTTGGTGAGCTCTTTATAGATTTTAGATACTATCTCTTTGTCCCATATGTCATTTGCAAATATCTTTTCCCATTCCGTTGGTTGCCTTTTAGTTTTGTTGATTTTTTCCTTTGCTGTGCAGAAGCTGTTTATCTTCATAAGGTCCCAGTAATTCACTTTTGCTTTTAATTCCCTTGCCTTTGGGGATGTGTCGAGTAAGAGATTGCTACGGCTGAGGTCAGAGAGGTCTTTTCCTGCTTTCTCCTCTAAGGTTTTGATGGTTTCCTGTCTCACATTCAGGTTCTTTATCCATTTTGAGTTTATTTTTGTAAATGGTGTGAGAAAGTGGTCTAGATTCAACCTTCTGCATGTTGCTGTCCAGTTCTCCCAGCACCATTTGTTAAAGAGACTGTCTTTTTTCCATTGGATGTTCTTTCCTGCTTTGTCAAAGATGAGTTGGCCATACGTTTGTGGGTCTAGGTCTGGGGTTTCTATTCTATTCCATTGGTCTATGTGTCTGTTTTTGTGCCAATACCATGCTGTCTTGATGATGACAGCTTTGTAGTAGAGGCTAAAGTCTGGGATTGTGATGCCTCCTGCTTTGGTCTTCTTCAAAATTACTTTGGCTATTCAGGGCCTTTTGTGGTTCCATATGAATTTTAGGATGGCTTGTTCTAGTTCCGAGAAGAATGCTGATGCAATTTTGATTGGGATTGCATTGAATGTGTACATAGCTTTGGGTAGTATTGACATTTTGACAATATTTATTCTTCCAAACCATGAGCAGGGAATGTCTTTCCATTTCTTTATATCTTCTTCAATTTCCTTCATAAGCTTTCTATACTTTTCAGCATACAGATATTTTACATCTTTGGTTAGATTTATTCCTAGGTATTTTATGCTTCTTGGTGCAATTGTGAATGGGATCAGTTTCTTTATTTGTCTTTCTGTTGCTTCATTGTTAGTGTATAAGAATGCAACTGATTTTTGTGCATTGATTTTGTATCCTGCAACTTTGCTGAATTCATGTATCAGTTCTAGCAGACTTTTGGTGGAGTCTGTCGGATTTTCCATGTATAATATCATGTCATCTGCAAAAAGCGAAAGCTTGACTTCATCTTTGCCAAATTTGATGCCTTTGATTTCCTTTTGTTGTCTGATTGCTGATGCTAGAACTTCCAGCACTATGTTAAACAACAATGGTGAGAGTGACATCCTTGTCATGTTCCTGATCTCAGGGAAAAAGCTCAGTTTTTCCCCGTTGAGGATGATGTTAGCTGTGGGCTTTTCATAAATGGCTTTTATGATCTTTAAGTATGTTCCTTCTATCCCGACTTTCTCAAGGGTTTTTATTAAGAAATGGTGCTGGATTTTGTCAAAGGCCTTTTCTGCATCGATTGACAGGGTCATATGGTTCTTCTCTTTTTTTTTTTTTTTGTTAATGTGATGTATCACGTTGATTGATTTGCGAATGTTGAACCAGCCCTGCATCCCAGAAATGAATCCCACTTGATCATGGTGAATCATTCTTTTTATATGCTGTTGAATTCGATTTGCTAGTATCTTATTGAGAATTTTTGCATCCATATTCATCAGGGATATTGGCCTGTAGTTCTCTTTTTTTTACTGGGTCTCTGTCTGGTTTAGGAATCAAAGTAATACTGGCTTCATAGAATGAGTCTGGAAGTTTTCCTTCCCTTTCTATTTTTTGGAATAGCTTGAGAAGGATAGGTATTATCTCTTCTTTAAACGTCTGATAGAACTCCCCTGGGAAGTCATCTTGTCCTGGAGTCTTATTTGTTGGAAGATATTTGATAATTGATTCAATTTCCTCGCTGGTTATGGGTCTGTTCAAGCTTTCTATTTCCTCCTGATTGAGTTTTGGAAGAGTGCGGGTGTTTAGGAATTTGTCCATTTCTTCCAGGTTGTCCAATTTGTTGGCATATAATATTTCATAGTATTCCCTGATAATTGTTTGTATCTCTGAGGGATTGGTTGTAATAATTCCATTTTCATTCATGATTTTATCTATTTGGGTCATCTCCCTTTTCTTTTTGAGAAGCCTGGCTAGAGGTTTGTCAATTTTGTTTATTTTTTCAAAAAACTAACTCTTCTTTTCGTTGATCTGCTCTACAGTTTTTTTTAGATTCTATATTTTTTATTTCTGCTCTGGTCTTTATTATTTCTCTTCTTCTGCTGGGTTTAGGCTGCCTTTGCTGTTCTGCTTCTATTTCCTTTAGGTGTGCTGTTAGATTTTGTATTTGGGATTTTTCTTGTTTCTTGACATAGGCCTAGATTGCAATGTATTTTCCTCTCAGGACTGCCTTCGCTGCGTCCCAAAGGGTTTGGATGGTTGTATTTTCATTTTCGTTTGTTTCCATATATTTTTTAATTTCTTCTCTAATTGCCTGGTTGACCCACTCATTCTTTAGGAGGGTGTTCTTTAACCTCCATGCTTTTGGAGGTTTTCCAGACTTTTTCCTGTGGTTGATTTCAAGCTTCATAGCATTGTGGTCTGAAAGTATGCATGGTATAATTTCAATTCTTGTAAACTTATGAAGGGCTGTTTTGTGACCCAGTATATGATCTATCTCGGAGAATGTTCCATGTGCACTCGAGAAGAAAGTATATTCTGTTGCTTTGGGATGCAGAGTTCTAAATATATCTGTCAAGTCCATCTGATCCAATGTCTCATTCAGGGCCCTTGTTTCTTTATTGATCCTGTGTCTAGATGATCTATCCATTTCCTTAAGTTGTTGTTAAAGTCCCCTGCAATTAGCACAGTCTTATCAATAAGGTTGCTTATGTTTGTGAGTACTTGTTTTATATATTTGGGGGCTCCGGTATTCGGTGCATAGACATTTAGAATTGTTAGCTCTTCCTGATGGATAGACCCTGTAATTATTATATAATGCCCTTCTTCATCTCTTGTTACAGCCTTTAATTTAAAGTCTAGTTTGCCTGATATAAGTATGGCTACTCCAGATTTCTTTTGGCTTCCAGTAGCATGATAAATTGTTCTCCATCCCCTCACTCTCAATCTAACTGTGTCCTCAGGTCTAAAATGAGTCTCTTGCAGACAGCAAATAGATGGGTGTTGTTTTTTTATCCATTCTGATACCCTATGCCTTTTGTTTGGCGCATTTAATCCATTTACATTCAGTGTTATTACAGAAAGATAGCTGTTCAGAGTCATTGTGATATCTGTATGTTTTATGATTGTAGCGATATCTCTGGTACTTTGTCTCACAGGATCCCCCTTAGGATCTCTTGTAGGGCTGGTTTAGTGGTGACAAATTCCTTCAGTTTTGTTTTTTTTTTTTTTTTGTTTGGGAAGACCTTTATCTCTCCTTCTATTCTAAATGACAGACTTGCTGAATAAAGGATTCTCGGCTGCATATTTTTTCTGCTTAGCACACTGAAGATATCGCGCCAATCCTTTCTGGCCTGCCAAGTTTCAAAATAGAGATCAGTCACGAGTCTTATAGGTCTCCCTTTATATGTGAGGACACGTTTATCCCTTGCTGCTTTCAGAATTTTCTCTTTATCCTTGTATTTTGCCAGTTTCACTATGATATGTCATGCAGAAGATCGATTCAAGTTATGTCTGAAGGGAGTTCTCTGTGCCTCTTGGATTTCAATGCCTTTTTCCTTCCCCAGTTCAGGGAAGTTCTCAGCTATTATTTCTTCAAGTACCCCTTCAGCACCTTTCCCTCTCTCTTCCTCCTCTGGGATACCAATTATGCGTATATTATTTCTTTTTAGTGTATCACTTAGTTCTCTAATTTTCCCCTCATACTCCTGGGTTTTTTTTAATCTCTCTTTCTCTCAGCTTCCTCTTTTTCCATAACTTTATCTTCTAGTTCACCTATTCTCTCCTCTGCCTCTTCAATCCGAGCTGTCGTCATTTCCATTTTGTTTTGCATTTCATTTAAAGCGCTTTTCAGCTCCTCGTGACTGTTCCTTAGTCCCTTGATCTCTGTAGCAAGAGATTCTCTGCTGTCCTCTATACTGTTCTCAAGCCCAGCAATTAATTTTATGACTAGTATTCTAAATTCACTTTCTGTTATATTATTTAAATCCTTTTTGATCAGTTCATTAGCTGTTGTTATTTCCTGGAGATTCTTCTGTGGGGAATTCTTCCGTTTGGTCATTTTGTATAGTCCCTGGAGTGGTGAGGACCTGCAGGGCACTTCCCCTGTGCTGTCTTGAATAACTTGCGTTGGTGGGCGGGGCCACAGTCCGACCTGATGTCTGCCCCTAGCCCACAGCTGGGGCCACAGCCAGACTGGTGTGTGCCTTCTCTTCCCCTCTCCTAGGGGCAGGATTCACTGTGGGGTGGCGTGGCCCGTCTGGGCTACTTGCACACTGCCAGGCTTGTGGTGCTGGGGATCTGGTGTATTAGCTGGGGTGGGTAGGCAAGGTGCATGGAGGCAGGAGGGGCAGGCTTAGCTTGCTTCTCCTTAGGTGATCCACTTCAAGAGGGGCCCTGTGGCAGCTGGAGGGAGTCAGATCGGCTGCCGGAGGTTTGGCTCTGCAGAAGCGCAGAGTTGGGTGTTTGTGCGGAGGGAGCAAGTTCCCTGGCAGGAACTGGTTCCCTTTGGGATTTTGGCTGGGGGATGGGCGGGGAAGATGGCGCTGGTGAGCCCTTTGTTCGCCACCAAACTGAGCTCTGCCATCTGGGGGCTCAGCAGCTCTCCCTCCCTTTGTTCTCCAGTCTTCCCGCTTTCCGAGCAGAGCTGTTAACTTATGACCTCCCAGACGCTAAGTCGAGCTTGCTGTCGGAACACAGTCCATCAGGCCCCTCTGCTTTTGCCAGCCAGACTCGGGGGCTCTGCTTGGCAAGCGAGCCGCCCCTCCGCCCAGGCTCCCTCCCGCCAGTTCGTGGAGCGTGCACCACCTCGCCGCCCTTCCTACCCTCTTCCATGGGCCTCTCGTCTGAGCTTGGCTCTGTAGACTCCGTTCTGCTAATCCTCTGGCGGTTTTCTGGGTTATTTAGGCATGTGTAGGTGGAATCTAAGTGATCAGCAGGACGCGTGGTGAGCCCAGCGTCCTCCTACGCCGCCATCTTCTTCCCTCTCCTCCCAGCCACCTTTCTTAATAAAAACCTTCGAGAAAGTCGGGATAGAAAGAACATACTTGAAGATCATAAAAACCATTTATGAAAAGCCCACAGCTAACATCATCCTCAATGGGGAAAAACTGAGAGCTTTTTCTCTGAGATCAGGAACACGACATGGATATCCACTCTCACCGCTGTTGTTTAATATAGTGTTGGAAGTTCTAGCATCAGCAATCAGACAGCAAAAGGAAATCAAAGGCATCAAAATTGGCAAAGATGAAGTCAAGCTTTCACTTTTTGCAGATGACATGATATACAAGGAAAATCCGATAGACTCCACCAAAAGTCTGCTAGAACTGATACATGAATTCAGCAAAGTTGCAGGATACAAAATCAATGCACAGAAATTAGCTGCATTCTTATCCACTAATAATGAAGCAACAGAAATACAAATAAAGAAACTGATCCCATTCACAATTGCACCAACACGCACAAAATACCTAAGAATAAATCTAACCAAAGATGTAAAATATCTGTATGCTAAAAACTATAGAAAGCTTATGAAGGAAATTGAAGAAGATATAAAGAAATGGAAAGACATTCCCTGCTCATGGTTTGGAAGAATAAATATTGTCAAAATGTCAATTCTACCCAAAGCTATGTACACATTCAATGCAATCCCAATCAAAATTGCACCAGCATTCTTCCCAAAGCTAGAACAAGCCATCCTAAAATTCATATGGAACCACAAAAGGCCCTGAATAGCCAAAGTAATTTTGAAGAAGACCAAAGCAGGAGGCATCACAATCCCAGACTTTAGCCTCTACTACAAAGCTGTCATCATCAAGACAGCATGGTATTGGCACAAAAACAGACACAGAGACCAATGGAATAGAATAGAAACCCCAGACCTAGACCCACAAACGTATGGCCAACTCATCTTTGACAAAGCAGGAAAGAATATCCAATGGAAAAAAGATAGTCTCTTTAACAAATGGTGCTGGGAGAACTGGACAGCAACATGCAGAAGGGTGAAACTAGACCACTTTCTCACACCATTCACAAAAATAAACTCAAAATGGATGAAGGACCTGAATGTGAGACAGGAAATGATCAAAACCCTAGAGGAGAAAGCAGGAAAAAACCTCTTTGACCTCAGCCGTAGCAATATCTTCCTTGACACTTCCCCAAAGGCAAGGGAATTAAAAGCAAAAATGAACTACTGGGACCTTATGAAGATAAACAGCTTCTGCACAGCAAAGGAAACAACCAACAAAACTAAAAGGCAACCAGTGGAATGGGAAAAAATATTTGCAAATGACATATTGGACAAAGGGCTAGTATCCAAAATGTATAAAGAGCTCCCCAAACTCCACACCCGAAAAACAAATAACCCAGTGAAGAAATGTGGAGAAAACATGAACAGACACTTCTCCAAAGAAGACATCCAGATGGCCAACAGGCACATGAAAAGATGCTCAATGTCTCTCCTCACCAGGGAAATACAAATCAAGACCACACTCAGATATCACCTCATGCCAGTCAGAGTGGCCAAAATGAACAAATCAGGAGACTATAGATGCTGGAGAGGATGTGGAGAAACGGGAATCCTCTTGCACTGTTGGTGGGAATGCAAATTGGTGCAGCCACTCTGGCAAATAGTGTGGAGGTTCCTCAGAAAATTAAAAATAGACCTACCCTATGACCCAGCAGTAGCAGTGCTAGGAATTTACCCAAGGGGTACAAGAGTGCTGATGCACAGGCATTTGTACCCCAATGTTTATAGCAGCACTTTCAACAATAGCCGAATTATGGAAAGAGCCTAAATGTCCATCAACTGATGAATGGATAAAGAAATTGTGGTTTATATACACAATGGAGTACTAGAGGGCAATGAGAAAGAACGAAATATGGCCCTTTGTAGCAACGTGGATGGAACTGGAGAGTGTGATGCTAAGTGAAATAAGCCATACAGAGAAAGACAGATCCATATGTTTTCCCTCTTATGTGGATCCTGAGAAACTTAACAGAAACCCATGGGGGAGGGGAAGGAAAAAACAAAAAACAAAAAAAAGAGGTTAGAATGGGAGAGAGCCAAAGCATAAGAGGCTCTTAAAAACCGAGAACAAACTGAGGGCTGATGGGGGGTGGGAGGGAGGGGAGGGTGGGTGATGGGTATTGAGGAGGGCACCTTTTGGGATGAGCACTGGATTTTGTATGGAAACCAATTTCACATAAATTTAAAATAACTAAATAAATAAAATAAGAGTAAATAAATAAATAAATAAATAAATAAAAGAATATGGCTAAAGAGTACATCTGTTTGCAAGAATGGATTCTAGAGATAACTTAGCATTGTCTAAGTGAGGCTAATTTCTAAGTTTGTTCTTAAGCCTTTTTTGGTCATCCAAATATTGGACCTGATGTCATTTTTGTGAAACTAAAATAAAATAATTTAAGTGTCATACAGTCTGTATTATAAAGAGACAGTGGTATAGACAACACATATGCTCTGCAGAATCTGAATCTTGGAGGCATTCTTGATATTATCTCTGGTGGTCGGATGTCTATTGAAAGTGAATTCAAGACCTATTTCTTTGAAAAACTCTTTTGGAGGATTTTTGCATCTAAGTTCATGAGAAACAGTGGTCTATAGTTTTCTTGTGTTCCCTTTGGTTTTGCTATCAGGATAATACTAGCTGCATATTGGGACGTGTTTCATCATTGTCTACTTTCTAGGAGAGACTATATAGACTCTGTATTAATTCTTTAAACATTTAGTAGAATCATTCAGTAAAAATATGTGGGCCTGGAGATTTGTTTTCTGGGGAGTTTAAAAAATTCTAAATTCAAATCCTTAATAGTTATAGGTCTATTCAAATGATCTATTTCTTATTGGGTGTGTTGTGGTAACTTGTATTTTCCAGTGATGTAGTCTATTTCGTATAAATTGTCAAATTTATAGTGTATAGTTGTTCATAGTATTCCCTTATTATCTTGATGTCTGCAGGGTCTGTATTACTATCCCCTACTTAATTCTTGATACTAGTAATTTGTGTCTTCTCCTTTTTTTTCTTTGTCAGTCTTGCTAGAGGTTTATCAATTTTATCATTTTTTTCATAAAACTAGACTTTAGTTTTATTGATCTTCTTTATTATTTTCCTGTTTATACTTCCACTAATTTTTGCCCCTGTCTATATATTTCCTTCTTTTGCTTGTTTTTGATTTTTCTCTTCTTTGTCTAGTTTCTTGATATAGAAAGTTAGATTATTGATTTGAGACCTTTTGTGTACTCTAATGTAAGCATTTAGTGCTATAAACAGCCTCTCAGCATGGCTTTAGCTGTGTCCCACAAATTATGATATATATTTTTATTTTCTGTCAGCTTTATGTACTTTTTAGCTACCTTTAGACTTCTGCATTGACTTGTGGATTATTTTGAAGTATATTATTTACTTTCAGAATGTTGAGAGATTTTCCTGTTCTCTTTCTGGTATTGATTTTTAGTTTGATTCCACTGTGCCCAGAAAATATATTCCATATGAAATTAATTGTTTTGAAATGGTTAAGTTTTGTTTTATGGTTAAGGATATTGTATATCTTGGTGTATATTCCATGGGTACATGAAAGGGTTAGATACTTTGATTGACGGGGTTGTTGAGTTCTTATTTATTTTTGCTCATTTTCTGCCAAGTAGTTCTTACCATTTGCTGAGAGAGGCATATAGAAATCTTCAGTTATAACTGTGAGCTTGTCTTTTTTCTTTCAGTTCTATCAGTTTTTGAAGTACTATACATTTTGCAGCTCTGTTGTTTGGTGCATAAACATTTAGGATTTACTATGTATTCTTGGTGAATTGACCCTTTTATCATTATGTAATGGTCCCTCTCTGTTTCTGGTAATTTTCTTTGCTCTGAAGTCATTTTTATCTAATATCAACATAACACTCTTGTTTTCTTTTGATTAATGTTTGCATGGTATATCTTTTTTCCCCAACTTTTTACTTTCATTATATATTTTTAAATTTTCATTATATTTGAAGTTAATTTCTTGTAGAAAACACGTAGTTGGGTCAAGGTTTTTTCACACTCTGTAAATCTCTGTCTTTTGATTGGTGTATTTAGACCACGTTGCAATTATTTAAACGTTAGGGCTATATTTCCTATTTTTATTTTTTGTTTTCTGTTTGTTCTGCTTTTTTGTTTCCCTGTTTTCTTTGTCTTGCTTTCCTGTGGATTAGCTGAACATGTTTCATAACTTAATTTTTATTTATCTCTGATTCTTTTGATTATATCTTTTAGTATAGCCTTTTTAGTGGTTGCTCTAAGAATTACATTATATATCCATAATTTATCCTAGTTATTGTTGTCAACAATTTGTCAGTTTCAGTGAATTATAGAAAAGTTTGCTTCCTTTATCTCTCTTTACTCTCCACATTTATAACATAATTGTCTTAAATATTTTCTCACCATGCATTGAGATCCACATCATACAGTGTTATAATTTTGCTTCAACCACCAAATATAATTTAGAAAATGCAAAAGAAGGCAAACCTACTCTGTTTAGTCACATTATTACTTAAGATGTTATTTCTTCCTTTTTGATGTTCCAAATTCCATCATCATTTTCTTTCTCTTCAGAGAACTTCCTTCAGCCAGTTTTTAGGGTAGGTCTGTTAGTGACAAATTTTTTTCAGTTTTTTTCATCTCCTAATTTTGTGATTCCCTCTTAATTCTTAAAGGATATTTTCATTAGATACAGAATTTGTAGTTGACAGTTCTTTTCTTTCAACACTTCAAAGTGGTGTGCTATTTCCCTCTGGCCATTAGGATTTCTGATGAAAAATGTGCTGTCTTTTGAGTTGTTATTACCAATAGTTAAGTTTCTCTTGCTGGTTTAAAGATTTAAAATTTATCTTTAGTTTTAAGAAGTTTCTTTGGATTTCTTTGGATTTATTCTATTTGGAATTTGCCCAACTTCTTGAACTTATACTTACGATTTTTGCTAATTTGGAGAAGTTTACAGCCTTTATTTCTTCGAATACTTTTTCAACTCCCCCCTCTTTTTTCTTTCCTTCGAGGATTCTTATGACATGTATATAAGATATGTCTTATACTCCCACAGGTCTCTGAGCCTCTGTTCAATTATTTTCCAATCTATTTTTTCTCTGATGTTGTGATTAAGTACGTTTTTATTTTTCTACCTGATTCTTTGCTCTGTTGTTTCCATTTTGCTTTTTAGTCCATCCTTTAAGGTTTTTGTTTTTGTTTATTTTTTTAGTTATTGAGTTTTATAATTCTAAAATTACTGTTTAGTTATTCTTTATACCTTCTATTTCTTTTCTGAGATTTTCTGTTTTGTTGCTGAGACTTTATTTTTGTTTTAAGTCTGTAAATTTTTATTAAAGTATGTTTATAATGACTGCTTTAAAATCCTTGTCAGACAAGTCTAACATTTCTGTTATCTTGATGTTGGTATCTGTTAATTGTTTTTCTTATCAAGCTAAAATTTTCCTGGTTCTTAGAATGACTAGTGATTTTTTAAATTGAAATCTGGACATTTTGAATATTATGTTATGACTCTGAATCTTATTCATATCTTCTGTTTTAGTAGGCTTCCTTTATTTTTTATAATTTTTAATATAATTTATTGTCAAATTGGTTTCCATACAACACTCAGTGCTCATCCCACAAGTGCCCTCCTCAATGCCCATTACCTACTTTCCCCTCTCCCTACCCCCATCAACCCCCAGCTTGTTCTCAGTATTTAAGAGTCTTTTATGGTTTGCCTCCCTCCCTCTCTGTAAGTTTTTTTTCCCCTTCACCTCCCCCATGGTCTTCTGTTAAATTTCTCAAGATCCACATAGTAGGCTTCCTTTAAACTGAAACAACAGAGGACATGGGAGAACTGCCTGTTACTATCAGCTGTGGGTGGATGTCCAGGTTCCCCACTCAGCCTCTGTTGACACTTATCAGGGGAGGAACTCCTTGTTCCTCCTAGGCCAGGGTAGAAATTGTGGTTCTCTACTAAGCCCCCACTGATTTCACTGTGGTTTGGATGTAGAGAAGTGCCTCATAACTGTTCCCCAGTTGGCCGCCACTGACATTGCAAGGTGAGCGGCCTCATTTCTGTTGGGCAGTGATGAAAGTCCTTACTCTTCATTGAGAAATCTCTGACATCACCCTAGCAGGGAAGCAGAGCAGTATTAATACTGGATAAAGTGAAAGCCTAGGCTCCTTTCATACTCTCAACTGAACCACAGTGCTGAGGGTCTCATTTTGTTCCCAGCGGGGATGAAGGTCCCATCTCTCTACCTTGCCTTCTCTAACACCAACCTGGTAAGCGGTGTTGATGGACCTTTTTAGAGCCTAGTAAGAGAGAAAGTCTACGTTCCCTTCTTGACATTTGATAGTTTGGGTGGCAGTAAATTTAAAAATTATTTTCTGTGGTGTTTGACTGGAATAACTGGATATTATCTAAAAGTTCTTTGCCTTGCTAGGCTGCTCTTTTCATGGTCCTTTGGCTAGATAAAGCAGGCTTTTCTAAAGACTTTTGTTGTCTGTTTCCAGTGCTGTTTCTCCAACACCAGTCAGTGATACATGAAGCAAGAAAAAAAAAACCCAGGAACTCACTTCTGTGTTATTTTTTGGGTACAAATCTTCCTAACCAGACTTCCTTCTTTCCACCTTTCCAAGTCTTTTTTTTTTATACATAGTAATGTCCAGGGGTTTTAGTTATACTTAGCAGAAGGAATAAAGAAAATTATTTCTACTCTAGCTTACCAAAAATGGAAGTTGTTTGTTTTTTAAACCATTTTTTTAAAATAAGTGAGTTTAATCTAGTGAAAGGGATTTTCTCCATCTTCTTTAAAAATTGAGATGTTTCTATATTTCAAGGTTAAACTAAATTAATATTATATTCTTCTCACTTCAGGAAAAATCCATGCATTTGGAAGCACCTTAGGGATATGCATTTTATTATTTGAAGTTTGAATGCCTCATGTTTTCTAATCTTTAAATAAAGTATAAAAGCAAATTTAAAAATTTGCTGATAGATTTCTGTCTTGTGAGAAAGATGAAACTTCATGGAAAAAATAATAGACCCTTGTTCTAATCACATAGCTATGATCTCTTCAGGAATGCTGATTGAATTGTGCATGTTATTGACAAAATGCTTTGTATCACTATTCTAATATTGCTATATAAAAAATAAAACTTTAAATAAGTTTGTTTATGGAAATAGAAAAATAAGACTACTATTACTTATATTGCCTATTTGTAAATGCTAGTAAATACAAACCATCAATCGTTTTCTTCCTCCAGATGAGGGGTATGTCTGATAAATCACTCCGGCTAGTGCTGTCCACCTTCAGCAACATACGGGAAGAGCTTGGACATCTTCAAAATGACTTGACAGTAACACTTATTTTAATTTTTCTTTCCAAAGACTTACTAGTTCTTACCTTTCTAATGTAGAAATGAAGTCATTTAATCTACCTTGCAAAATTCAATACAATGCAACAATATTATGCTCATCTAGACATATATTCTTGAAACAGTTACTTGGGGTTGAGAGAGGAAATAAAAGATCCCCAATGTCAAAATGGAAAAAGTTGGGTATACACTTATTATTTAGTTTGACACAAAGGTAATTTGATACCTAGAGCCAAGAAGTAGCTTCCAAAATTAGAATAGTCTAACCCATTGAATGGGAATTTCCCCTTTTTTCTGTAATAATAAAGCATACTTTGAATTCTTAGAATACTTGAAAACTCCTTTCTCCAAGAACTTAACCTTTTTAGTTGGTGGTTTTGGTGCCATTATCTAAATATATTTAGAATACCTTGAGCCTTTTTAGTTGGCATTCTTGGTGGCATTATCTAAATATATTTAGAATATCTTGCATACAATGAAGCCTGGAGTGGGTTATTTCATTTCTGGGTTCTGATGAACACATTTAGATTATAATTTGAAAATTCACCATCTGCTGGGATTAACAAAAAGTCTTTGTAGATTGGGGCAAAACATTACAATAATTTGAAGGTTCTGCTTCATTGAACTTAGAATTGGTTCATCAAATGTCTCTTAGAATGCAAATTTTTTAAGTTTCATCCATTTGTATCCTATATTTTGCTTGATTTTTTAGAATTATGTTTTATTAGACAGCTGCAAATGAACCAAGTGTTTATTTAAGGCTTCAAATATAAACAAATCTTTGTATTATGTGATTGTTGACAAGTTCTGAATTATAAAAAATAATTTTTCTTCTAGGCACTGGAAAATGACAAGATAAGACTTGAGAAAGACTTGGCATTCAAAGAAACTCAAATAAAAGAGTATGAAGAACTCTTGGCATCAGTGAGAGCAAATAATCGCCAGCAGCAGGTAAATTGATATTTTCATTGATGATAAAGTAGATTGATAGATTTTCATATGCACAATTATTGACACATTGTAGTTATGACATATAATACAGACAGAATTAAAATATGATGGAACAATTTATTCATATGAGACTTGAGTGGCTTTGGTTATTTACAATGACTGAAAGACTTCTCATAAGAACAGATAACCTTGTATGATATAGATATAAAGTATATACAACCCACAATTATCTGTGCTGTTGGGAAACAAAAATTGTATAAATATTGAAGAGGTAAGTTCACTCATTCATTTAATCTACTAATATGTTGATTAAAAAGGTTCTGTAGTCTCAACACATGTTCGTGCAGTGAATAAATGAATAAACTCTGGAAGTATTATCCAGATGTCTGAGCAGAGATAATTCCTAAGAAATTGTTATGAGTCCCTAAGGCTCATCCCTTCCTAATCTTCACTCCTATGACAGTCTCACATTTTTTCTCAGTTTCCACCTAAATAATCAGGTATATCATCATTTTGGTGCCTATTAGAAGGCAAAATATTGTCAAAGAGTAGCAAGAGTCAGATTGCTAAATTGGAACACTGAAAATTTGTTCAGTCTTAATTCCTTCTCATTCAAGATAAGCATATCACACTAGGGGCAAGAATCTATTTTATGGCTGATCTAATTTACCATGTAAGGGTAAATATATAATGGAAAAATATTTGCTTTAGTTCATTGAATTAATCAACTAAGAGAGTACTCTCCTCCAAAAAAGTAGATCCTTTTGTCTTATTTACTTGTGTCTTTTTTATAGCAAGGACTTCAAGACTCAACCTCAAAATGCCAAGCATTGGAAGAAAACAATCTCTCTCTTCGAAATACATTATCAGACATGGAATATAAACTAAAAGAACTGGACTACTGTAAGCGTAATTTAGAACAAGAGAATAAAAATATCAGAATACAGGTATTAAAATTTTGTTTTAAATACACATTATTGCCTTAGTTATACCATTGTAATCCTAGAATTTCCAACAGTAAATATATGCATATCTTACATGTGTATATATCCCATTCCTCTTGAGAAAATATATGGACTGCTTTCTGATGATTTCATATGTGGTTATGTCTCATCTCACTGCCATTTGAACTATATAATGCAATTCCTAAACATCACTCTTGTTATTTCAATGCTTTGTTTAATCGTGTGATTTTCATCTTATAATAAGTCTTATAATATGTATTTCCTTTATAACAATCCAAGTACGGAAAGTTATTTTGCCTTCTGTAGGTTTCTGAGACTTGCATAGGCCCGATGCTGCAGGTGAAAATGGATGAGATTGGCAATCATTACATGGAGATGGTAAAAAACTTACGAATGGAGAAAGATAGAGAGATCTGCAAGTTAAGGGTATGTTGATCCTCCAGTGCATAAATACACAGGTCAGCACAAAGTTTCTAATAAGATTATGATGGTTTCAAGTTTAAAGCTACAAAAAAATCAACTAAAGGTAGAGTCAGGAATATGGCATATAACCTTTTTTAAATACATATTACCGTGTATAGATATTGCTAAATTGTTTTCTAATTTAATCTTCTTAAATTTAATCACCTTAATTTAATCATGTTAACCTTCTCTATAAAAGCAAAATAAAACATTAAGTTCAGTGTTTTGGTTTTTTATTTTTATTCATTTACTTTTAGTGGTTGGGAGGAACCCGTTATGATTTTGCTTACAGCATGCTTGTGCAGTCAAAAGCAACATTTGAGATTATCCAGCAAAACCACAGTTTGATTTTTAAAAATCCTCACTTGACTTTGAAGGATGATACATAGCAAGAACTTTGTCAAGCACAAGGATAAAAACAGTGTTGAATTATGTACCTTTAATTGGCTTCAAAATTAGGATTATATTTGTAAGAATAAGTATATGTTACCTTATCTTGCAATTCTACATCAAATTGATTAATTCTTAATTTAATGATTCCTAAAATAGTTAAATATACTTAAATATTTAATGGAAAAACTGACCATAGGTTTTTCTCTCCAAATACCACCATAGAATTTTTTCCAAAAACCAAAATGAAACAAAATGTAGTTTGTTCAAAAGCCTACCAATTTTTCTAGAAGATTACCTTCACTTGTTTCTTTTTCATCCTAACATAACTAATAACACTTCAACTTAACATCCGTCTATGTACACATAATGTAGTGCAGAAGAAAATGGGTGGGGTTTGGAGTCAGAATACCTGTTTTGGAATTGCAGCTATGTTGCTTACTAGCTGTGGCACTTTATGTCATATAACCTTTCTGGTAATCTCATTTAACTATTTTGTGAATAGGATTTTTTTTAATTTTCTTAATGTTTATTGATTTTTGAGAGAGAGAGAGGGAGAGAGAGAGAGCATGAATGGGGGAGGCACAGAGAGAGAGGGAGACACAGAATCCAAAGTAGGCTCCAGGCTCTGAGCAGACAAATCATGCCAGAGGAATACTTTGTGAACTATAAATCACAATACAATATTAGTTATTATTAGTGAGTTTTCTTTAATTAATATCTTAAGGAATCTAAAGTACCTATTTCTTAGCTTTATTTTAATCTTTGTGGCCTAGGACTGCTACTTAAGTAATGCTTAGCCCTATATAGTAAAGACACCTTTAAAAAATGAGAAATTCTTATTGGCATTTTAATTCACATTTTTTATTCATCAAACTCTACAAATGTTTACAACTATTGGCACTTTGCTCTTCATTTCATAATTTCCTGTATGACTTTATGCCACTTAACCTCTTGGAACTCAATTACCTATTTTGTAAATCATATCTATAATAATTCTTATTTCTTTTTAATCACTAGACTCAATTAAATCAGTACCAAAAAGATGTTTCAAGAAGAGAAGGAACTTGCAGTGACTTCCAATTCAAGCTTCATGAACTGACAAGCTTGCTGGAAGAGAAGGACTCCCTTATAAAACGTCAGTCAGAGGTAAGAAGGGAAGTGATAGAGATGGAGAGGAACTCAGTTAGGTATGATAAATACTTCCCATGAATTAGACAAGGGCACGTTTCCAAGACTCACTTTATTCATTAAGTAGAATGTAACTACGAAGAAGAGCAACATTCATATTTGAAGAGATATAATTCAAATGAAAGCAAGAATTAAAGCAAAAAGAGTGCTATTGTGCATTTAATATTTGTACCTTTATATCTCATTAGCAGTGAAACTTCCAGGAAGACTGTGAGCTCTTTACTAGAATATTAGCTGCTTCAGCAAAGGACTGTGTTATATTCCTCTCTGTATCTGTAGCATGTGGTCCAGGATCTGTTATAAAATAGTTTATATTGAAGAAAGGAACTACCAAAAACGGTGGCTGATGTTATATTGTTATTATTGAACTACTGGTGTTTGTAATAATGATCAGTGATAGATTTTCAGTTAGAAAATAATACCTGCTTCCATATTGAAGTTTTAGTGCTTTTCTGCTATGACTATACTTTTCAAACTTTTTAGGACAAAAAACTTTCACATCTTTGAGAACCATGTCCATTCAATATCATGTAATCCCTCAAATAAAGAGATCCTACACCAGTTAGTGAATTCCTGCACAGGCATATAACGTAACTTATTTGGCACCATAAAGCAATAATATAAGGTATTTAACAGATGGATTAAAACACTCTTATGTCCAAGCTAAAGGGGGAGGAAAAAAAGTAATTATTCTTACTAACCTTATTAAATGATCAAACATGCTTCTTACCTCATGTTTCTACTTTTTTCAAATAATTATATTTTCTTTTATTTGTAAGGAACTCTCAAAATTGAGACAAGAAATGTATTCATCTCATAACCAACCCTCCAGTGGTGGAAAGACTACTATTATCAAAAAAAAGTAATGTATTATTTATATATATATATATATATATATATATATACAATCCAAGTTATAGCATATATATATATGTGTGTGTGTGTGTGTGTGTGTGTGTGTGTATGTATATATACATGCACACCCCTAGACAGAGTTTCTTTTCTGCAGGGCAGTGAATCTACTGAAGAACGGATATTTGCACAAGGGCATAGCAATTATAGTAAATAAAATTCTGTAGCACCTTTCCTGTATTTATAATATATCAAATACAATGTAAGTGAAAAACAAAATTTGTTGTTTAACCAACCATATTAGTCAATATTCTTTTAGTTGCACATGCCAAAAATTCAACTTAACATGGAAATTAGCTAATTCACTTAATTGGAATTGCTTGGTGTCCAGATGGATTTGTATGCTCAAAACATGTCTTCAGAAATATGTCTTTCTTTATCTCTTGGCTCTGCCTTTTCCTATGTAGACATCATTCTTAGGCATCTCCTCTCATAATAGCAATTTGACCACAGCTTACATCCCAGAAATTTAGCAAAATCAAATAGAAAGTGACTCTTTAAGAACAGTTTCAGCAAAAGTCTATTTTGGATATTTCATATAAATGGAATAATATAAAATGTGGTCTTTTGTGACTGGATTCTTTCACCTTGCATAATGTTTTCAAGATTCATCCATGTTTTAGCATGTGTCAATACTTCGTTGCTTGTTGTTACTAAATAATATTGCATTATATGGATATACAACATTTATCCATTCATAAATTGATGGACATTTGGGTTGTTTTCAATTTTTGACTATTAAGAATAATGCTATTGTGAACTATACTCACAATATAGTGCTGGGGCACACGGTAACTCTACATTTAACTTTTTGAGTAATGGCTAAATTGTTTTCCAAAGCAGCTGTACAATTTTACATTCCCACCAGCAGTGTATTGAGTGTTCCAATTTCTCTCCATCCTCCTCAGAACTTGTTACTGTTTGTCTCTTGGATTATACCCATGCTAAGGATGGGAGGTGGCATCTTATTGTGGTTTTCATTTGTATTTCTCTAATAATTAATGTTTAGTATTTTTTCATGTGCTTATTGGCCATTTGTATATCTTCTTTGGAGAAATGACTATACAAATTTTTTCTCCATTTTTAAACTGGATCTACTTGCTTTTTTTACTGTTGGATTGCAAGAAATATTTATATATTCTGGATACAATTCCCTTATCAGAGATATGATTTGTAAATATTTTCTTCCATTCTATGGGTTGTCTTTTTACTGTCTTGATAGTATCATTTGAAACACAAGTTTTTAATTTTGAGGAAGTCCAATTCATCTATTTTTTTCTTTTCTTACTTGTACTTTGGGTATTATATTAAGAAACCATTGCCTAACCCAAAGTCATTAAGGTTTATACCCAAGCTTTCTTCTAAGAGTTTTATACTTTTACCTATTACATTTAGATCTATGAACTATTTTGAGTTAATTTTTTGTATGGTGTTAAGTAGGGTTCCAAGTTCATTCTTGTGCATGGGGCTATACAGTTGTTCCAATATCTTTTGTGGAATATACTATTTTTCCTCCCCCGCCCCAATAAATTAACTTAGCATTTTTGTCAGTAATAAAAAGATCATAAATGTAAGGCTAAATTTATAACCTCTCAGTTTTACTCCATTGATCTACTTGTATTTATATAAGTACTGATCTATTTGTCTGTTTATGCAAGTACCACACTGCTTTAATTACTATAGCTTTTTAGTTTGAAACCAGGGGTATGAGTTTTTAAACTTCTTTTCAGGACTGATTTGGCTATTTTTGGTCCTTTGCTTTTCCATATGTGTTTTAGGATAAGCTTGTTAAGAGATTAATTATATATGTAGAAAACTTTGGGTATTATTGCCATGCTAACAGTATTAAGTCTTTTTATCCATGAGCATGGAGTCCTTTTCCATTTAGATCCTCTTTAATTTCTTAAAATAGTATTTGATAATTTCACTGCATAAGTCTTAGCCTTCTTTTTTATTAAATTTATTTCTAAGCATACTATATTTTTTATGTTACTGCTAAGTATACTATATTTTTTATGTTACTGTAAATAGAATTGTTTTCTTTTTCTTTTTTATGTTTTAAGTTTTTTATTTAAATTCTAGTTAGTTAACATATAGTGTAATATTAGTTTCAGGAGTAGAATTTAGTGATGAATCACTTACATATAACACCCAGTGCTTTTATTTGAGTATAGTTGACACACAATGTTACATTAATTTCAGGTGTATAATGTACTGATTCAACTTCTCTATATGTTATGCTACATTTATCACAAGTGTAGCTACCATTAGTCACCATGCAACACTATTAGAGTATAATTGACTATATTCCCTATGCTGTGCCTTTTATTCCTGTACTTACTTTTTCCATAATTAGAAGGCTGTATCTCCCACTCCCCTTTACCATTTTGTCCATACTGTCACAATACTTCCTTCTGTCAACCATCAGTTTGTTCTCTATTTACAGGCCTGATTCTGCATTATGTTTGTGTATTTTTTTTTAGGCTTCGTATGAATGAAATGCTATAGTATTTTTCTTTCTTGGTCTGACTTATTTCACTTTGCATAATGCCCTCTAGTTCTATACATGTTGTTACAAAAGGCAAGATCTGATCCTTTTATGGCTGAATAATATTCCATTTTATATATCTATATCTATTGGTATAGATATAGATAGATATAGATAGATACAGATACAGATATATAGATATAGATATAGATATAGATATATAGATATATATCTTCCTTATCCATTTCATATATCATTTCAAACTAGTATTTTTGTTTTCTTGGTTAAGTACTCAAGAGTAGAAATATTAGACCATATGGTATTTCTATTTTTAATTTTTTAAGGAAAGTTCATGCTGATTTCCAGAGTGGCTGTACCAATTTTCATTCCCATGAATAGTACACTAAGTTTCCTTTTTCTCCACATCCTCACCAACACTTGCTATAGCTTGACATTTTTTATTTTCGCTATTCTGAAAGTTGTAAGGTGATATCTTATGGTAGCTTTGATTTGCATTTTCTGATGATTAATGATGTTGAGCATCTTTCCATGTGTCTATTGGATATCTATATGTCTATTTTGGAAAAATGTCTACTCAGGTTCTTTGATCTTGTTTTGAACATATTGTTGGGTTTTTTTTTTTTTGGTTTTGAGGTATAAACAGTCTTTATATATTTTGGATGTTAACTCCTTATCAGATATATCTTTGCAAATATCTTCTTCCATTCAGTAGATTGCCTTTTTGTTTTGTTGATGGTTCCTTTGCTGTGCAATCTAGAAAATGGCTGCCAAGGCCAATGTCAGAGAAGTTATTACCTGTGATTCTTCTAGGATTTTTATGGCTTCAGGTGTCACATTTAGGTCTTCAATCTATTTTGAGTTTATTTTTGTGTGTGGTATAAGAAAGTGGTCCAGCTTCATTCTTTGCATGTTGCTGCCCAGTTTTCCCAACATCATTTGTGGAAAAGACTCTTTTCCCCGGTATGTTCTTGCCTGTTCTGTTATAGACTAATAGACCATATAAGTTTGGGTTTCTTTCTGGACTTTCTATTTTGTTCCATTGACATATATGTCTAGTTTTTGTGCCAGTTCCATAATGTTTTAATAAATTCAGATTTGCAGTATATCTTGAAATTTGGAATTGTGACACCTGCTACTTTGTTTTTCTTTATTTTTTTCCTATTAGAGATGAATATAATATTCACATGTTTTTTTTAATTTTATTTTTTATTTTTTAAAATTTACATCCAAATTAGTTAGCATATAGTGAAACAATGATTTCAGGAGTAGATTCCTTAATGCCCCTTACCCATTTCTCAAGATTGCTTTGGCTATTCAGGGTCTGTTGTGGTTCCATAAATATTTTAGGATTGTTTGTTCTAGTTATCTGAAAAATGTTGTTTTTTTTTTAAGGGATTTCATTGTATCTGTAGATTGTTTGGGTAGTATAAACATTTTAACAATAGTAAAACTTCCAACCCATAAGCATGGTATATGTTTCCATTTGTTTGTTGTCTTCAATTTCTTTCATCAATGTTTGACATTGTTTTCAGAGTATAGGTCTTTGACCTCTTGGTTAAGTTTATTTGTAGGAATTTTGTTCTTTTTGGTGCAATGTAGATGGGATTGTTTTTTAATTTTCACTTTCTGCTGCTTGACTATTAGTTTATAGGAATTTAATAGATTTCTGTACTTTGGTTTTGTATCCTGTGACTTTACTGAATTCATTTATTACTTCCATTTGTTTTTTATAGAGTCTGTAGGATTTTCTATGTTATAGTATTATGTCATCTACAAATAATAAAATTTTACTTCTTCCTTACCAATATAGATGCCTTTTATTTCCTTTTCTTACCTGATATCTGTGGGTAAGACTTTCAGTACTATATTGAATAAAAATGGTGAGAGTGGATATCTTTATCTTGTTTCTGATCTTAGAAGAAAAGCTCTGTTTTTCACCATTGAGTATGATGTTAGCTGTGGGTTTTTCATATGTGACCTTTATTATGTTAAGGTATTGTTCCTCTGAACCCACTTTGTTGGGAGTTTTTATCATGAACAGAGTTGAATTTTGTCAAAAGCATCAGTTGACATGATCATATGATTTTTATCCTTCCTTTGCTGATGTGGTGCATCACTTTGATTGATTTGGGAATATTGAACTATCCTTGCAACCCCTGAATAAATCCCACTAGATCATGGTGAATGGTCCTTTTAATGTGTTGTTGAGTGTAGTTATCTTTGTCTGGTTTTGGTATCAGGGTAATGCTGGTCTCATAGAACGCATTTGGAAGCTTTTCTTCCTCTTTTATTTTAGGAATAGTTTGAGGAGAATAAGTATGAATTCTTCTTTAACTGGTAGAATTCACCTATGAATCCATTGGTCCTAAACTTGTATTTTTTGATAGTTTTTTTTCAACTAATTCAATTTTGTTACTTGTAACCAGTCTGTTCAGATTTTCTATTTCTTCATCCAGTTTTGGAAGATTGTATGTTTCTATGTATTTATCCTCTTCTTCTAGGTTGTACAATTTTTTGGTTATAATTTTTCATAATATTCTCTTATAATGCTTTCTATTTCTGTGGTGTCAGTTGTTACTTATTTCTTTTCTGATGTTTTTATTTAAGTCCTTTCTCTTTTTTTCTTGATGAGTTTGGCTAAGGATTTATTAATTCTGCTTATCTCTTCAAAGAGCCATCTCTTGGTTTTATGAATTTTTTCTTTTTCTTTCTTTTTTTTTTTAGTCTTTATGTCATTTATTTCTTCTCTAATCTTTATTATATCCTTGCCTCTACTCACCTTGGGCTTTTTTTTTGTTTGTTCTTCTTTTTCTAGTTCCTTTGGGTGTTAAGATTAGATTGTTTATTTGAATTTTTCTTATTTCTTGATTTAGGTCTGTCATCATTATATATTTCCCTCTAAGAACTGCTTTCATTGCATCTGAAAGATTTGGGACCATTGTGTTTCCATTTTCATTTGTCTTCATGGTTTTTTTTATTTATTCTTTGACTTGTTGGTTGTTTAGTATCATTTTGGTTAGCCTCCATGTGTTTGTGTTTTTCCAGTTTTTTCCCCTTGTGATTGATTTCTAGGTTTATACTAATGTGGTTGGAAAAGATGCATGGTATTTCAATCTGCTTGAATTTATTGAGACTTGTTTAGTGGCCTAACATGTGATCTATTCTGGAGACTATTCCATGTGCACTTGAAAAGAATTTGCATATTTTCCTTTGTGAGGGAATGTTCTGAATATATCTGTTATATCCATCTGATCTAATGTGCCAAAGACACTGTTTTCTTATTGATTTTCTGTCTGAATGGTCTATTCCTTGATGTAAGTGGAGTGTTAAAGTTCTTTGCTATTACTATCAATTTCTGTCTTTATGTCTGCTAACATTTGCTTTTATGTAATTTAAGTTCTCTAATGCTGGTTGCATAGATATTTACAGTTGTCATATTCTTTGGTTGGATCAATCCTTTTATCATCATTCAATTCCCTTCTCTTTCTCTTGTTACAGTCTTTAAGTCTGTTTTTTTCTGATATAAGTATTGCCACTCTAGCTTTTTTGTTCCTTATTTTTTGGCTTCCATTTGCAAGGCAAATGTTTTTCCATACCTTCACTTTCAGTCTTTATGTGTCTTTAGGTCAGAGGTGAGTCTCTTGTAGGCAGCATATAGATGTGTATTAATTTCTGTAGCCATTTTACCACCTATGGCTTTTGATTGGAGCATTTAAGTCATTTACATTTACAATAACAATTGATAGGTAACTATTGATAAAATAACTTATTGCCATTTTGTTATTTGTTTTCTTTCTTTTTTTGTAGTTCTTGTCTTTTCTTCTCCTCGTGTTCTTTCTTTGTGATTGATAAGTTTTTGTAATGGTGTGTTTGGCTTTATTTCTCTTTATTTTGTTGTATATTTATTATAGGTTTTGTGTTTGTGGTTACCATGTGGTAGAATTGTTTTTCTTAATTTCATTTTCAGATCATTTATTGCAAGTACACAAGATTAAAATTGATTTTTGTGTATTGAATTCTATTCTTTAACTTTGCTTTTAAGTATTTCTTTTAAACTGTTAAAACCTATAGTCTGGGACTAATGTCATCCCACTACTAAGGCAATATTTTTTCTGTAGTTTCTTCCTGATGCCCACCATATTAGGAAGGTCTTCCCACTCTTGTTAGTGACACACAAACTATTCCCTTTACTGTGTGAGCTCCAGGGATTTCTAGGCTTCTCTTTCCTAGTTCCTTCCTCAGGTTCAGTAACTTTTTCACATGCCTCCACTAACCAGTACTCATCCAAAGACTTGTAGAAAATCCTCTACAGGTCTCTTGACCTCTATCTATATAGTTCTCTCCTGTCTGGTGTTCTACCCCACACTGGCTGCTTTGGCACACCTTTACTTGAAATTCAGTCACTTCAACTTTGTGAGACTGCAGGGATCTATTTGGCTTCCTTTTCCCTGTCCCGTGACCAAGAAACTATCTAGGCAGTGAACTAGGCATTTGTATGGTTCATATCATTTGGTTCCCTTCTGTAGGATCATTGTCTTGTGCTGCCAGTGGTCCATCATTGCCGGAAGCAGAAGTATTTCCCTTTTACCCTTTTAAAATAATAGTAGTAAAGCTTTGTACAGTAAGAGGGGATTTTCTTTTTAGAGTTAAAAGGCATTCAGAGCCATGTTAGTTTAATAAGGGGTTTTGAACTAGGAGTGACTAAAAAGGAAGGAGAGTCATTTTTTTGTGCCGCTGGTAAATTAACTTTTTTTTGTATAGGTACAGGACACAATATCCAATCCTAGGACTCCTTTATGATGACTATGAATATATACCACCAGGTAGTGACACACAGACTATTGTGATTGAGAAAACAGAAGACAAATGGACTTGTGTAAGTTCACTTGGGTATTTATAGTCATATTAGTTGTAGAAATTTATATATATCCTAAATATAACAAATAGCCTTCAAAAATTGTGGTAAAATACCAAAGCAAACTAAAATATTCCGGTTTGATTTTCTCTTAAAGACTTTTCCATGTTTTCCTTACTGATATATAATGTGAATTAAGAAACTTTGGGATGATTCATACATGGATAATATAATTCTTATTGAACTAATTCCATTGAAATTTTCAAAAAAAACCTTCTTTTTTCTAAAGCAGGTAGACAGTTATGAAGAATGACAGACGGAGAAGAGACATGTTTTAATAGCGTTTGTCTTGCAGTCTTGAATATGCTACTTATTCCTGTAGATAGAAACTTTTTAATATTTTGAAAGGAGGTGTGTCTGTCTTTGTCAATAGATTGTAAGAACCCCCAGCTTTAAATCCCACAGTTATAGTGGTGCTGATGAAGAATACTTTATAAGTCATGTACTCTAAAACCTACCTTTTATAACATCCTCCAAGATGACCAAGTGACATGGACCTTAGCATCTTTCTAAGTAGTCCAATGCATTGATAAGTTGGCTGATTACTAAAACCCTGTTCTTATAAAGGACTGAAGCTATTTTCCTAAAACGTTTACTTACTGTTCTGTTAACTTTTAAAGTAGTGAACATCAAACAAGGGATATATTTACCCTAGTGCAGTGGCTATCAGGGACAATTTTCCCCCCTAGGGGGCATTTAGCAATGTTTGGAGATATTTTTGGTTTTCACAACTAGGGATTGGGTACTATTGGCATCTGGTGGGTGAAAGCTAAGGATGCTGCTAAGGATCATACAATGAGCAGAACAGTGTCTCACAAAAAGAATTGTCCAGCCCAAAATGCTAATACTGCTGAGGGCTGAGAAACCTTGTTAACATGACAGAATCATCATGGGGGTTTCTTCCTAATTGTATACTCTACATTACTGCCAAGAGAGTCTAAAAGTAAACCAATGATAATGATGGGAATGTATGATATCCCTCAAGTATAATGGACAGAAAATAACATTGAGGATCATAGCTTTAAAACACACAGAATCTAACTTTAACACTGAAAATGACAGCCTTTGTTTTATTATATTAAAAACTGCTTAAATACCAAAAGCAGATAAAACTAAGCTATGGTTATTAAAATCAGGAAATGGTTATCCGTGAGGGAAGGTACTGATTGGAAGGGAGCATAAGGAGGATTACTAGGGTCTTAATGTGCTATTACTTGATCTGCATAATGGTTGCATATATGTGTTCAGTTTGGAAAAATTAATTTAGTTGTATACATATATGTGTACTTTTTCTATAGGCTTATTATACTTGAATAAGTTTTAAAATGCCTAACTATATATACAATGATAAGCAATAGATAAATGCACAAATGTCAATTATTCTGCAGAACCTTTTAAAGAAATTTTAAAATTGCAGAGTTATAGTTAACAAAATATTGCAGAAATATTGTTAATAAATTACTGCTAATATATAGTTAATAAAATTAACTCTCTGTTAAATAACTCACACTAAAAATGATCTTTTAGATGAATAAGCTCAAATATTTGAATAACAAAAATTTCAAAAAGTTTTTAGCCTTGAAGCCCGTCTCTTAAGTACAATCAGCCATCAATCTTGATTATATGGTTGTCTATCATCAGTGAAAGCAACCAATATTTGGTAGCCCCCCCACACCAAATAATAGTTTGAGCTTTGACATATATTGTGTTTCTCAGTCCATTAGTTAGCTGAGAACTATTTATTACTAATTAAATGATAAAGGCTACTTGATGGCCCAAGAACCAGTAGCAAGAGAAAGTCAGCATAGGATCTAAAATTTGTCACTCAGAGATTATTTGATACTGAAATTTAAGATTGGAAAGCAATCACTGCTACTAACCACATGTGCCCAAGAGGTAGCATCAATATGAGGACTTGCCAAATAAAAGATCTACATCTACATCAAACTGATATTTGAAGGGGATTAGATAGTGAGAGAAAATTCAAAATATATTTTAGTAACTTCACAGATGATAGATCTATATTTATTAACAGATATGTTTGAACATATTTCACCTGTAAATAAGACACCAAGGAAGAAATCTATTCAATCCTCCCTTCAGTTATTGAAACACATACCTTGAAAAAAGTCAGAGAGACCATTGTTTCACTGAATATACATATAAAATGTTACCACAAAAGTGCAGTACATTTCTTTTGGTTTTATATATATATATATATATATATATATATATATATATATATAAATTTAAATCATTGTCCATAACTGTATACATACAATAAGAATATCTTAAATGAATTATGAACCAATTGTAAACTAACTTTTTTTTCATTTTCTAGCCATGAATGGATCTCCAACTCATAGGAGTTTTTTTTTTTATATGTGTCTACATTAGTACTTTGTTATTTCCCATAACTAAAGGCCAATCCAAATTTTGAACCATGCTACTACCCAGTGAATCTAATGGAATTAATTAGTTCTGCAAATGACAGTTTCTTCAGCCACTTATGAAGCCTGAATGCTTTCTATCACATTTTTGTATTCAATATAGCAACATGCTGTTTGTTTAAACTCCAATTCCAGATACTATAGAACATAATCCACTGGTTTTCAATAGGGTGCTTTCTAGACACTGAATTAATTTGTTGGGGTAGAGACTTTACAAGTTATTATTAGAAGATTTTCTCTGTTATTAGATGTGCAATTCAGCTACAAAATACTGTTTTTAATCAAAAAAAAAGAAAAAAAATACTGTGTTAAAAAAAGTTTAACTAGTATATGGTATATACAGCATATATTTGCTTTCATCACATTAAACCTTGTGACTAAAAGAGATACTCTATTACATGCTATTTATACCTCTTAGAAACAACTAAATCAAAGGTGATGGTTAATTTCATTTAGCAGAGAAGTAGGATAATATCTTTTTAAAAAAACTAAATCCACTACATTAGTCATTATGCTATTATAGTTCTAAGAACATATCAGTGTCTTGATTTGGCAAATCTGTTCTTTCAAAGCATATTGTCCCCAAATGAGCCTACCCCACTTCTTTAAAAATATGTAATACCATATTGTAGTAGTGGGAAGAAGGCAGGCAGGCATTTTTACAGAAGTATAAAACATGTAACATTGAATTGTATAAAGGCTTAGGGAATACAAAGAGCAAGAACAAATACTTGCTATCTATATCCTATTTGGGAGAAAAAGATTTTATAGTAGAGTATTTAATGCATTTAGAAGTTGGTTGATTAATTGGGTTCTAATGACTTTACAAAGTGAATGGAAGTATTTTCCAAATACATTAGTAGATGAAAATTAAATCTTAATTTCAACGCCTCTGGTTAAAGTTAAGAATTGGCAAAAATTAAAATGTTTACATTTGACAAAGTATAGATTAAGGCAGTAAATATATTTGGGCTACATGTGAATGAGGTTTTGCAATGAAATACCTTTGAATATATCTATATAGAATTGCCATGCCTGACAATTATATGCTAATAATTACTCATTATACTAAGAAACCATTAAGGTAGGAACAGATGAGGAATTACACTAAATCAAACCATAAATGAGATAAATGTTTTTAAAATTCTTATATAATATTTAAATAGGTCTTGATATGAAACTAAGAACCTTATTTTATTATCTTAATACTTTGACTAAAATGTTAAGCTTTATAATGTGGATTAATACAATTCCAATTTTATCACTATTTTGTGATATTAAATGATAATATTCTTCATGAGCTATACAGTCCTTAAATTTTTTTCCTTGGTGTAGGAACAACAGAGCAGTTTCTCTTCTGCTAACTACACATACATGTAACTACAACAAAATTACGCCTTGTTATCTACCCATTACATATGATAAAATGGAAGTTTTTAGTAGCCTGATAGATATGGTAGTCATGCTACCATGACATATGAAAATTAGAACAAGTGTGATTTTCCTAAAATCTTCTTAAATAAAAATCACAATGTCCAAAATTTGGGGCAGTTAAGAAATCAACAGTTCAGTGACTCAGTTGATCCATGCACAATGGATGGGTATTATAATGAGGTGCTCATTATACTTAACAAACTTAAATGTATGTATTCCTATTCCAATTTGTGGTTAAGATTAATAGAAATAGTAGTGATATTTTTCCTCTCACAAGTTTCACACAGCTTATCTTTGAAAATTGCACAGTTATTGTCAAGTGAGAAATACCTGTTTATCTAATTTCTATTCCAGTATGTTTTGCTTTAGATATCAAATAAAATGGAGACTGTGCAACTACATGCAAGGCAATTTGTTTAAGTGTCTAAATAAAATATGTTGAGGCACCTGGGTGGCTGTTGGTTAAGCGTCTGACTTTGGCTCAGGTCAGGATCTCAGCATTCATGAGTTTGAGCCCTGAGCCCTGCATCAGGCTGACTGTTGTCCACTCAGAGCCTGCTCCAGATTGTCTACCCCCCTCTTTCTGCCCCTCCCCTGCTTGTTCTCTCTCCCTCTCTCTCTGTCTCTGTCTCTGTCTCAAAAATAAACAAACATTAAAAAATATGTTAAAGGGCACCTGGGTGGCTCAGTTGGTTAAGCATCCAACTTCAGCTCAGGTCATGATCTCACAGTTTGTGAGCTGGTGTTCCATGTCGGACTCTGTGCTGACAGCTCAGATCCTGGAGCCTGCTTCAGATTCTGTGTCTCCCTCTCTACCCCTCCCCTGCTCATGCTCTGTCTGTCTCTCTCTCTCTCCCTCAAAAATAATTTTGAAAAAAACATAAAAAATATGTTAAGTATCTGTATGGTTTTTGTGGAAGTCCTAGCAGGAAACATATTTTTAGCTTAGCTGTATATTTTCATCACAAAGTTATTATCATGTGAATGTTTATATTAGAACTAATAAGCACAACCTTAATTTAAAAAAAAGGGGGCGCCTGGGTGGCGCAGTCGGTTAAGCGACCGACTTCAGCCAGGTCACGATCTCGCGGTCCGTGAGTTCCAGCCCCACGTCAGGCTCTGGGCTGATGGCTCGGAGCCTGGAGCCTGTTTCCGATTCTGTGTCTCCCTCTCTCTCTGCCCCTCCCCCGTTCATGCTCTGTCTCTCTCTGTCCCAAAAATAAATAAACGTTGAAAAAAAAATAAAAAAAAAAAAAAACGCCTAATGTGAACTACTAGAGACAACACTGTAACATAGTTGGACCTCTGGTTGATGCAAGTTTCTGCTTTAAATGAGAATTTCTTTGCTTACAAACTTAGTCTTTCAAGTTCCATAACTCATTGTTTCAAATGTTTTATGTTTCTCCCTAACAAAAAACCATTCTCACTTATTTCCATTATTGTAATCTACAGAGATGACATGTAGACATAATTCTTTTGAAGGTAAATAATAAGCTGTGAAAATACTTTTCTCTACAAGGTACCTCTCTGCCACAAAACACCATTATTAAATTTATTGGATTTCCATAGTACTTTTCAATAAAAATATAAAGTATTTCATGCTCATCCTAGAATATATAAAATAATAAATATAATCTTTTTAAAAGTAAGGAATGTAATAATTACATTCATCTTAATAAAACCTTTAACATTTAGTGACAAAATAACACATACTTCTTTTGAGTGTGCAAAAGAACACTGGAATTGTTATATAACATAATTAAATGATAACCAGGCAGTCTTGGTAATCTTGAATTGGTCTCTTGTAAATGAGATGTCGTTAAGTCCAGAGTCTTTATGTTTGGTATCCATCCCATTACGTTAAAATAATTTTGTTATTAAAGTTTATGTTCCAGAGATCTTTTATGTTAATGGATAGCCTTTACAATATGCTTTGCTTCAGTAATTGGTATGCTAACATAATCAGTGTTGAACACTCCTAGCTTATGTGTGCCCAGATGAAACAGACCAATTTATTAAAATGGGAGAATATATAAGCTTTTTGAGATGGTTCCCTAAAGGGTTCTGATGACCCAGCCATGTTATGATAGGGAGGTGGTGCTGGAATCTAGGATGACAGGGTTTTGGACTCAGGAAGTGACTGGGACATACATTATGGGTTAAAAAGGATAGTTTCAATATTGCCAATTGGTCCAGATTTTAAAACAGAGTAGCGTTCTCTTTGGAATACTCAGATAATGCTCAATAGAAAGGGATAGCAACTGGAACAAGGCATAGGAAAACATTTTTAGTTCAGGGTACCTAGTGCTAGACCATTGACTCTACAAATTATACAATTTCTTCTGTGAGGCCTCCAAATTACAAATAACAATATCCACTTCTCATTCTAGGATCCAAGGTTCTTAGACCTTTCTTAAACAGTATCAACTTTACAAAGCTAATTCTTTTGGAAGGACAGGGTGAACCTGAACAAAGTTGGTAAGATTCTCTAATCCAATGATATTCTAGGGTTTTAATTTAGTTCTGTGTTTTCTCTAAGTAAAGCCTTATTAGTCTCAAGAACATTATTGAATAGAATTCCAAGTCTAGCCAGTTTTTTTTTCCCTTGATTCTCACAAGGGGAATAGAAAGATCTGAATAAGAGGATTCTTTTGTTCCTCCACCCTCATGAGACATAATTTTTTTTCCCCTGGAAGTAGGCATATTTAAGAATTGTGCTGTATTTTCCTTCAAAAACTTTTTTTTTTATTTTTTTTTCAACGTTTATTTATTTTTGGGACAGAGAGATACAGAGCATGAACGGGCGAGGGGCAGAGAGAGAGGGAGACACAGAATCAGAAACAGGCTCCAGGCTCTGAGCCATCAGCCCAGAGCCCGACGCGGGGCTCGAACTCACGGACCATGAGATCGTGACCTGGCTGAAGTCAGACGCTTAACGGACTGCGCCACCCAGGCGCCCCTCCTTCAAAAACTTTTAAAAAGATGTCAGGGATTTAGTTCAAATTAAACCACTGGGAAAAGGGGATCTTAAATTATACCAGTGAGGGGTAGGTAGGTAGGTAGGTAGGTGAGGGGAAGGGTGAGGAAGAATATAAATGAGACAAAACTGGCCATGAAGTGATGATTGCTGAAGCTGGTTGATAGCTATCTAGGGCTTCATTATATTCTATCTTTGCAAATGGTTGAAAGTTTTCTGCAATAAAAGCTATCATATCATATATATGTATATATATACATACATATATATATACACATATCTATACATATATTATACATATAAATATATATAATACATATCTCTAAGGGAAGTTCAAAGTACAAACTGGTGGTTGTCCTGTATGAGACACGAGTTGAATTTGAAAGCCCTACCTGAGTAACAATTTCCTCTGCATCATGGTATAGGTCATTTAGAAGTGACAATCATACAAATCCATCTCCACATAATGACTGTGAACTGTTCTGGAGAATTATTTTGTGGCAATTCCCAAATTATTTCTCCTTCTCTAAAGGTACTTTGACCTGCATTTTTAGATGAAATCTGTTTTACCATGTAAGGTGGGCCTTGCTGGTAAAATGTGCATTTTTTTTAAATGTGTATTTTTAAAGAAAATCTTGTTTGTAACATGGACTGAATACTTTTTTTAATTTTTAACTATATGCTTAAGTAATTTATTTTTTTATATAATTTATTGTCAAATTGGCTTACATACAGTACCCAGTGTTCATCCCAACGAATGCTTTGAATTCTTATCTGTTGTATCTTGACTGAAGTTTTCTAGACCAAATTCATAAGTGAAAGAAAGAAAATGCATCTATTTTTCTCCAGCTACACTGTAACTATGAACTGGAATAACCTCTTCACATGGCTTTCTGCTTCTTTCAGCTTCTCTACAATGCCTTCCTCACATAACCTCCAGAATGATCTTCAAAATGTAAATCATATTAATCCCGTAAAATCCTCTAATGGTTTCCCATATCAATTTCTCACCTCTTATCAGTCAGTCTCCCTCACTGTGGTCCAGCCAAAGCTTGTTCTATCAGGTTATTTGTATTTGCATGCTTCTTTGCCTTGTATGCTCTTCCACAAGATCTTAATGACTCGTTCCTTCTTGTCACTCATGTCTCAGCTGAAAATCCATGTCTTCAGTACAGATTGCCTCTATCCACTCATGCACAGCTATCTATTTAAGCAAATTTGCCAAAGCATACCAGAATTACACTGGAGGATTTTGTCTACCACATTATTAATCCTATGGTGGTAACACATGGGAGCTTACTAGAAATGCAGAATTGTATGTCCCATCCCACACCCACTGAATCAGAACATGTATTTTAACAAGATCCCTAGGTGAACCCCATTAAAATTAAAGCTTAAAAAGCACTGGTATAACATGTAATGACTAAATGATTTCTTCCTTTTCTGTTAGTGATCACTAAAGAATAATTAACCCAATTGACAGTTTTAAGCAATAGGGCTATATATCTAGGTACATGAATTCTATTAAATGTTGACTGCTTTAAATATAGCAGGTTAAGTGTCATTTGCAAAAATCTTTCCCAAATACTTGATTTAACGCTTTTCCTTTTGAATGTATATTGGTCTATTTGGAACATAATTAAATTCTTTTCTCAGGATTGTGTTACTTAAGCAGGTTAGGAATTTTCAGTTTTCTCTAATCTCAAGTCTTAAGATGAACACCTTTATAGCATTTCATCATGGTTTTAGCAGAAATATACATTTTTAAGGAGTAATCATGCCATAGTCATAATTATTTAAGTTCCTAGCTCGTGTTGTTTAAAATGCACAAAATCTATTAGACATTACATTATGGACCAAATTACCTATAACAATTTTAAGTAAAAAGTCTTTTAATAAAGAGTGAACATTACAACATACTTTAAATAAAACAAAAAACCCTGAAGTGCAATAAATGCTTTTTATTGTATGCTCATTTCAATGAGTAACATTTAGAAATAATAATCCCACATAACAATGACAATCTTATTTTACAGCGTGTACATCATTTACAGCCACATAACACACTATTTTAGATTTTCCAAATTTAATATTCTGAAGTTAAGAAAGATAAAAAATTTATTCTCAAGGAACAGATCCTTATCTGGTGCAAAAACAGAAAGGTGAACATTATTAAAAACACAAAGTCACAATATAGCATAAAGTAAAATTACATTTTAGTTATGTTGAACAGCTGAGTGGAAACATGAAGAACTATAACTTAAAAGTACACATCATATGCATTACATTTATGAACAGGAGTTTCATTAAATTTCCCTAAACCAGCTTTTTATATTAAGCGCCATTTTGATTTGCAGCATGCTAACACAAAGCATTGTTAAAGGGATGCATATTTTAAATTTATACACTGTAAACTGAATATCCACCTCCAAACTCTACTGGCAGCTTAGTGTTTTGTTAAATACTGCATATATATTGCATCATATTGAAAATTCATGTTAATAATATGGTATATAGATTTTAAAAAATCAAAATTTCCAATAATGGCATAAAATTGCACCTTTAAACATTAGAGCAAGTACAAATAGAACAATCATACTTGCTAAGACTGCCCTAAAAAGAAACTTCTAAACATAGTATTTAAGAAAACTGTTCTCCCAGTTTAAACTTTAGATCATTAAGAAATATAGTGCTAACTTTATTTGCAACACTACTGTTGCATCTGTTTTAGAAAGCCACATTTGACTCAAACATACTTTTGTCATATATGCCATACTGAAAAATCAACCCGAACATCAGAAAAAAGAGAACTGTAATCCTAAACTTCACTTTACACTTCAGGAAAGAATGCTATATTTTAAACATCCTATCCTGTGATAAAATCTTAGCAGCTCTGAAATTCTTTTTAATAGTACTGAATTAATATAAGCTGTTTTCCAGTGGAATTTCTTTTAATGGATACATAAAACTTTTGCCATTTCTGGAATTCAATTTTCAGGTACCATAAAAAAGGCCCAATGACTAAGTGACTGATGCATGACTAAATTTTATTTCCCCACTTCATTTCTAAAATCACATAAAAGTGAGGCTTGCTTGCCATAGCAAAGCATTGTTAAACTCAATTATGTATGATCTATTCAGAAGTATTGATCTCTAGTATGATCAGCCAATAAAGTCATTGTCTTTGCTCTTCCCTTCTGTAGTTTATGCATATAACACTATTAAATAGACACTTAAGAGTTTTTCTGCAACCATTCTATGGTGCTTCTTAAATTCTTTAAGTAATTTTCAAAGGGGTATAAGATCCCCTGTCATTTCAAATATTTCAAGATCTCTAATACAAAGAATGTAAAGTTATGATTTACTATCAAGCTTTGGAACTAGATGAAACAGTTCATGAAATTTTCATCCCATGTAGTGTATCATATTTTCTAAATAGCTTCTTTCTTTATATTGATCTTATTACATAAGAGCCTCCTTGTGGTGCCTCATAATATGCTGATTTTTTTCTGATGGTCTTCGGAATCCCTTCTTGCAGAATTCACACCTGTGTGGATAGTCTTTTGTATGTATTGATATCACATGTCGTTTAAAGCCCGATGCATCTGTAGTGCTGTATTCACAATACTCACATTGGTAAATCTTCCTTCCAGTGTGGGTCTTCATATGTTTTTTGAGTTCATTTTGTTGCCTGAACCCTCTCTTGCACCTTTTACACTTCAATGACTGATCCTTAGTATGAACTGAAAGAATGTGACCACTAAGAATAAATGGATCTGATGTTTTAAAGTCACAGTGCCTACACTGATGAATCTTCCTACCCTTATGGATATCACTATGCTTTTTGAGCTCAGAAGGACGATGGAAACCTTTTTCGCAGACCTCACATTTGTGAGGAAAATCCTTAGTATGGACAGATATGATGTGCCGCTTAAGGTCACTTGAGTTGGTGCTCTTATGGTCACAATGAGGACACTGGTGTGTCTTATGTCCTTGAAACAAATCCAGATGGCGTTGAAGCTCCCTCTCATCACCAAATGCTTGAGGACAATGCTCACATTTATATGGCAAATTGTTACCATGTTTAGACTTAATGTGAGTTTTCAGATTTGACTGATCTGCACACCTGAAGACACAATACTGACACTGATATGGCTTCTCACCAGTATGGGTTCTCATGTGTTTCTTGAGTTCAGAAGGATGTCGAAAGCCCTTACCACACTCAACACAAACATGAGGAAAATTTTTGCTATGAACAGCCAGTAAATGTCTGTTTAACAGTCCTTGTTCTGCAGTTTCATAGTCACAGTATTTGCACTTGTGCATCTTCGGCTCCTTGTCTCTTAATATAAGTTTATTTGAACTCAGTGGACTAGCCTCTCTGTATCTTCGTGTGTATTCTGTAAATTCATGGGTTTTGTCAACTTTGTTTATAAGCTTATGGCTTTCCAAGTGGTTATGGAAACTCACTTTCTTGTTAGTTGTGAAGTCACAATCTGTACACTGGTATTTTTTTCTCATCAAATGATCAGGATGATTCTTCATGTGTCTTTTCAAGAATCCCCTGGATTTAAACTTTTTTGTGCAAATATGGCAAGGGTATACTGTCAGGGGCTGTCCATCAGGGCCTATTATAACAGCTAGATAAAAAAAAAAAAAAGGAAGTTATGACAGTTGGCCAGATTGTTTTAAAGGGTTTTACAACAAAGGTGCCAAAATTAGCTGACATTCACAATGTGAGAACTATACTAGTAGAATAAAATCCTGTAGAATAAAATGCACATTAAAAGTGATTTGTGATAAAATACCTCATTAAAAAGTAATGAGCATCACCATAGTATAGACCATTCACCTGTCAAAATGTTATATACATTTTGTAAACCAGAAATAGGCAACCTCTGTGAAACCAACCTGAAAATTCTCTTTGAAAACAACATCTGGGTAAAGAGCATACAAGCATAGTTTTACTAAATGTCAAGCACTTAAAAAAAAAACCAACTATTTAAATCAAACGCAAACAGGTATTTGGAATAGGACTACTCTGTAACAATGGACTTCTTTTCCTTTGTTTACCAAAAAATGTTTCCACGTTTCAAATCATTATAATATTCATAAAGTATTAGTATTTTTACCTGTTTGCCACTGCCTGGTTTCTCCCCTTCTCCTCTTCTTGGCTTTTTGTTTAAGTACTTTATTAGTATTAATGCTATCACAAATTTGAAGGTACTGTGCTGCTGTACTACTTCTGCTTTCTAATGTTGAGTCCAAAGTATTTCCTGAAAAAAAAATGATACACTATTAAATTACATAATATTTATACTTTTCGGTTTTGGATAGATGAATTACTAGAGATGACATGGCATTAAGTTACCATTGCGGTACTAAATTCACAAAGTATACCCATATTCTTTCTTTTATACCCTTACACACACACACACACACACACACACACACACACAACTAAAAACACTTTAAATATCACGTGAAATTAACTTTAAACTATCTCAATTTATTCATCCTAACGGAATAAACTAATAAGGTGAATGTAACATGAGACAATGAATTTTATGACCCAAACAAAATATTGGCATCAGATCAATTTCTCACCAATGAAGGCCGATGATGTCAGGCTCTGCGCTGACAACGCAGAACCTATTTGGAATTTTCTCACCCTGTCCGCCCCCCAACCCTCTCCCTCTCTGAAAATGAATGAATAAACAAAAAAAAAAACTTAAAAAAAGAAAATAGTTCTGCCCCAAAGAAGACATTAACAAGCAATTGGTATCAAGGAGAATTTTTACTTTAAAATAATTTCTATTTTAACCTTGGCTGCAGCAACTTTTTACTAGACATGTCTCTGGAGGCAAGGGAAACAAACAGAAGCAAAAATCAACTATTGGGACCTCATCAAGATAAGAAGCTTCTGCACAGCAAAGGAAACAATCAACAAAACAAAAAGGCAACTGACGGAATGGGAGAAAATATTTGCAAATGACATATCGGAAAAAGGGTTAGTATCCAAAATCTATAAAGAACCTATCAAACTCGACACCCAAAAACCAATCCAGTGAAGAAATGGGCAAAAGACATGAACACACTTTTCCAAAGAAGACATCCAGATGGCTAACAGACACATGAAAAGATGCTCAACATCATTTATCATTAGGGAAACACAAATCAAAACCACAATGAGGTATCACCTCACACTTGTCAGAATGGCTAAAACTAACAACACAGGAAACAACAGATGTTGGCCAGGAAGCGGAGATATGGGAACACTTTAGTGAGAATGCAAACTGGTGCAACCATTCTGAAAAACAGTATGGAGGTTCCTCAAAAAAGTAAAAATAGAACTAACCCATGACCCAGCAATTGCACTACTAGGTATGTATCCAAAGGATACAAAAATGCTTATTTGAAGGGGCTCATGTACCCCAATGTTTATAGCAGCACTACCAACAATAGCCAAATTATGAAAAGAGCCCAAATATCCACTGAGTGATGAATGGATAAAGAAGATGTGGTATATATATACAATGGAATATTACCCAGCAGCAATCAAAGAGGATGAAATCTTGCCATTTGCAACAACATGGATGGAATTTGAATGTATTATGCTAAGTAAAATCAGAGAAAGATAAATATCATGTGATTTCACTCATATGTGTATTTAAGAAACAAAACAGGTGGACAAAGGGGAAAGGAAAAAAATAAGATAAAAAGAGAGAGGGAGGTAAAAAGAGACTTTAATACAGAGAACAAACTGAGTGTTGCTAGAGGCCTGTTGGGTGGGAAGATGGGCTAAATGGGTAATGGGCATTAAGGAGGGCATTTGTTGGGATGAACACTGGGAGTTTTATGTAAGTGATGAATCATTAAATTCTACTCCTGAAATCGTTATTACATTATATGGTAACTAACTTGGATTTAAATAAAATTTAAAAAAATTTAAATAAATAAAAAAACACCATTACATTTAAAAAAACAAATAAAATAAAATAATTTCTATTTTATAATTTTCTCCATAGTAGCCTTTTATGATTCATATTGTAAGTTGCCCAACATCTGTATCATGAGATAAAGCTAAAATGAGCTGCACTTTCAGAATAACATGCATTATGTTTGTACCTAAATTAATCAATTCCCCAAAGAGGAAAACTCTTATGTAACTAACTAGATAAGATATGACCAGGCAAGTAAGAGTCTAACCTATGTCTCCATACACACAAACCAGTAACTGGTTATTTTCCAAACACTATATAAAACTGGCTATTTAACTTACATGTCGCATATAATGCTCTCTTACCTGATGCTTGACAATCTTCATACCTCCGGGAAACTCTTCTTTCATCTCCTAAAAAAAAAAGGCTAATTAAAAACTGATATGCTGAGTATAATGATTACTAGTGGATCACATCTTAATCTACAAAACTCTTACTTTGACCATTGTTCCTTGGATTAAACTTTTTTGTTGTTGAGTTCTTCCACTCCCATAGATTAGATATAATTTCACGCACTGAAAATAAGGGCTACTGTTAGCATCTTTGGAACTGTTAAAATCTAGAACAATCTTATTTTTAAAATAAAAATTGAGTATATATTTCTGCAGAATACACTCAAAATTGAAGATGTTCAATAAATGACTGTTGAATGAATGAACCTTTGGAAAAACTGAGATAAGATAATGCATTTGAACACCAAAACTTTTCAAAATAAAGAGTATACCTGGACCATCTTGTAAATTAAGTAGGAATGAGGTTACATAGAAAGAAAAAAAAAACCTGATAAATTTACCTTCCATTAGATCAATTTACCTTCCATTAGATACTTTCTAGAAGAGCACACCTGGTTTCCTGTTTCTTTTCAAACCCCCCAAATCTTATTTGTGGTGTTAATACATGAAATAAGTTTTTGAAAAAGGGGAAGGATCAATTTTCAAAGGATATTCCTATTTTAGAAAAATAAAACTTTTTATGACACTCACTTATACAGGTAGGATTTTGAATAAAGCCTACTGAAAAACAATAATGCATTAAGCAAGGCTCATTTTAAATAACACAAGATATATGGTAGGAAAATCACGTATGTAACTAGAGATTAATCAGTCCACAGCAAAACATTTTATATTAGTCAACTCATGAGGGCCATTAGCACAGCATATTTAATGACTTAAAGGCTGATCAAATAGATATGTTATGTACTTAGCAGGTGAAAAAATGCCAGTGTCCTACCATATGCCGCAGCCCAGACAACAGGGACAATTGTTTTATTAACATCAGAGTCCTCAAGCTGAGTCTCAGGGAGAGAAGTTCCTTCCTCTTCCCCTACAATGACTTCCATGTAAACTTCATCTGCTATTTCAGCGCAACCTAAATTTTAGAAATAATTGCTTGTTTATAACCCCAAATATTTAATAAATGGGTAAAAAAATTCCAAACAATTAAAATTTTCCAACTGTCAAGATTTCAATTTTGTTAATTTTAAAATTACATTAGGCACTTTGGAGACGAGTGCCTCTAGGAGACAATCATTTATTAAAACTCTTATTCTCCTCTTAGAACCTATCCTATGAAAATGACTTTTAGATTATGTAAAACATTTGCGCTTGGAATATATTGACTAATTTTATAGTCCACTGGGCATTACAAAGTTGTAAAAAATGCTGCAGTCCATAATTGTGCTTGACTGATCTTTAGAACTCAGAAAGCATTTCCCATAGAATCAATACTAGAAAGTGATCCTTGCTACCCCATATACTATAACTTAAATGCAGTTCTGTACACGCATTGAAAAGTAGTCAAAAATACTAGTAATTGAAAAAAATTTAAATAAAAATAATCAAAGTCATATATATGTATATATAAAACATAATGTATATATAAAGTGGTCTTCATGTATATGTGGACATCCTTTAACAGGCAGGATTTTCAGAGACTCTACTGAGAAAAGAAGCATTAAGTGAGACTCACTTTTTAAAAATATAGTATCGGAGTAAAAAAATATAAACCTAGAGAGTCATTTAGTATATTTTATGTGACATAATCTTTTCGATTTAAGCTGTTAGGTAAAAAATTGGCTTTGAATTTATGCTTTTCCTTTGATTCACATATTGGGAGCTTCTATTCACTATGGAAGCAATGTGGAAAAAATGTGAGAAAAAAGTGTCCCTTTTCTCCCAAGTTTCCCTTCTTTCAATTAACGAGAAAGAGACACTGGTCTAAGCTTTCCACTTAGACAAGGAATTCTGGCATCAGTTAACTTAAGCTTCAGTCTCCCAACTTTTATTGTTCCCCTTTGCTGACCAATGAGTAAAAAATAATAATAAAGAATTTAAAGACCAAATAGAAATTACTTCATTTAACACTTTTCCTCTCCAATCAAATCCTCTAGACTTACTTGTTTTTAGATTATCAACTGTGGTGTATTATTCATGTTTGGGATTGGAATTCAGCTTCCCATGGCTTCTAAGGAAGGAAATCTGAGGCGTGGAGGTCAGAGCACAGTCTAGGAAAAGCTGAGTATTATCTAGGTAATGCACTCAAGTGGAGGCTTTTGCCCTTCCAGGGCAAAACAAAATAGTTTTGTCTCAGCATGGAAAGAAGACAGAAAAAGCCATAGTGAAGGGCTGCATTCCTACACTGAGGTGAGAGTGTAACATGCCCTCATAAGGAAATGGGCAGCATGGCAGGAAAGGAAATCTGAGGAGTTATTTTCACCGTATGGTACTCAGCCCCAAGAAACCTTAAGCAGCAACTACTTGGAGACCATCAAAGGCATAATAAGTAAAGATCCTGGGAGCTTAACTTACTTGGGAGAATACTTACTCATCTAATCCTTCAGTGACAGAAGGAGAACAACCAGTTAGCCTTTACACTGCTAAATCCAGAGAGGCCAATGGTGTTCACTGCCATGTGGAAAGAACACTGGCAGTAGAGTTAGATAGCTAAGAGTTGAAATTGTACATTCCTCCCTTAATATTACAATGATCTTGGGCAATTACTTAAGTTCCCTGAGCACTTTTTTCCTCCCATAAAACAAAGATAATACCACCTACCTCGGAGACGAGTTGTATTAAATATTTATGCAACATATCCAGTAACACAGACAAAATAGATGCCCAATAATTACCTATGTATTTGTGGGCTCTAATGAAGTCAGGAACCCTATGTTGTGTATCTCTGTATCCCTAGTATCTGAGACATAGTATTTCATGTTTGCTGATTTGAATAATACATGTATGCATGAATGGTCAAAAGGACTGTTTTCTTTTAAATTAATTACAGCAAAGGTCTGACTTATTTTATTTAACTTTGCTCCTATACAGTGCTTGTATCTCTGAGATTGCTTATTTTTTTTTTAAAGAATGCATGATGGCTACTGATAAGTCACTACAGTGCCCCTTTTTCTTACTAATATCATCTTCTTCTTGAGAAGAATCTTTAACTGCCATGTAAACCATCTTCTCCCGCTGCATTCGACTCTGGTCAAGCACTCCAGCTACAGAATGTCCATTGGTGTACTCACTCTCTGTGACAATTTCTGTTCCACCTTAAAAATTAAATCACATATCAATATAAAGAAATATCACGAAATAATTCCCTAAGTCAATAAGGAAGATATATAAGAAATATTTTCCTTTGGAAAAATATTCCCCAAAATATTCCAATATAATGTCTAAGTGTCAAGAGAATTTTCTTATAAAATACACTCTGAATTTTCAGTAACCACTGAGAAATAACAAATATTAACATTTACATCACACTTATATGCAAAGCACTATAGAAGTCTTTAATATGTATTTTACCCATTTAGTCTTCACAATAGCCCTATGAGGTAGTTACTATCATCATGGCCATTTCATGGATGAGGAAACTAAGGCAGAAAAAGGTTAAGTAACTCACCAATAACCACTCAGCTAAATGGCAGAACTAGGATTAAAATCCAAGCAGCCTGCCTCTAAGCCTGCCCTTAAATACTCATTATAACTTCCTACTCTAAATCAAAGCCTCTCCACTCATTTGTTTTGATAATCCCAACCATAACATTCTACTTATGTTGAAAGAATCCAAGAATGATATATTCTGCATTCCTGCTTATTCACATACAATTTTTTAATATTCCATCCCCAAAGAAGTCTATAAAAATCTGCACTGGGGTGCTGGGGTGGCTCAGTCGTTAAGCATCCGACTTTGCCTCAGATCATGATTTCACAGCTCATGGGTTCGAGCTCCGGGCTCTGTGTTGACAGCTCAGACCCTGGAGCCTGTTTTGGATTCTGTGTCTCCCTCTCTCTCTGCCCCTTCCCGTCTTGTGCTCCATCTATCTCTCTCAAAAATAAATAAACATTAAAAAAATCTGCAGTTTATGGGGCGCCTGGGTGGCTCAGTCAGTTAGGTGTCTGACTTTGGCTCAGCTCATGATCTCGCAGTTAGTGAGTTCAAGCCCCGCATTGGGTTCTGTGCTGACAGCTCAGAGCCTGGAGCCTGCTTCAGATTCTGTCACCCTCTCTCTGCTCCTCCCTTGCTTGCACTCTGTGCCTCTCTCTCAAAAATTAAAAAAAATAAATAAAAATTTAAAAATCTTCACTTTAAAAGACAGTCACCAGAAAAGAATAAGTTTTCATTCATAACTATTATAGCAATAAATTAAAATTAGTCTTTGTACCTATTTCAACATCATCTTCAGCCTCAGCTTTAAATATATACACTTTTATTACTTCTGAACCAAATCCATCTTCTTTAACATCTTCCTGTGAACCATCACTGCCAATTTTTAATGGTGTGTTCCCCATATGCTCTAATTTTTCCCCAACATCATCCACTGTAAAATATAAAGAAGAAACTATTTTAGACAAAAAGTATAACTGACATTTAGTGGATGTCATAAGAGCAACATGAAATGTGTTGATCACCTATCCACTGTATTCACTTTATGACCTATTATGCAACTACTGAAAGTGCTTTGTTTCATGAAAAAACAATATACAACATCAGATATACTACACAATTGTAACTACAGAAAAAATTTATTCAGAGATTTTAATTTATATATATGAAATACTTAATAACCACAGAGCCTTAATTAAGATGGTTTTGGAAACGATTAAATAATCTTCCATTACATTCAACATTTTAAGTTAAATCCTAACACCAAAATTAATAACAGAAAAAATCAGAACATAAAAATACATAGTACTCATAAAATAAGCTCACATAAATAACTCCCAAACTAAATAGCAGTATTTTTAAAACCAATCAGCATATGAAATTTAGAATTGAGAAAAGAGTAAACATCACCTGAATGATTTTATAAAAAGGCCTTTTCAGAAATTATAAAAATATCTTAATACTCTTAATTTGTGTTGAGTCAATGGAAGACAACTTCAAACCAGAAATTTTGTATACTTCTATATTTACAAACATATGCTAGACTTAAAAATCATATAGAAAGGTAAAGCAACAATATTTGAGAGTATTACTTACATTTTAAGTATACATAAAATTTTTATTCTCTACAGTGTTTAAGAATAACATTTATTTTCACATGAATACTATGCACAAACTATGCGATAAGTACATATCAATAAACTTTGTTCTTTAATCATAAATATTAATATATTCCTTCAAATATTATATGACTACCATTTTTTATTTCAATGCTATACCTATAAAAACTGAAATATAATCTAATTGAAAATCTGCTTCTACCTATTATGTATATTATAGCATCATATATGAAACATAAAATCCTAAAGCCTCTGACTGTATCTAAACAATTCCAGAGCTACTGAAAAAAGAATAAACTGACATAAAAATTATTAATTCAGTATTCTTAAAAAACGAATTTCAAGAAGATCTAAATAGGTAGAAGTCTAGATTTCCCTTACCTCCATTTTAAATTTGATACATGCAAATTCAAAAATATTCTTTTGGCCTTTCAAAATGGTGGAAAACACATTTCAGAAATTCTTTTTACAATGCAAAGCTACTTCAACTCTGTGATTAAATATAAATTATTCCATACTATTTAGGAGTTAAAAGAGTTTGTCTATGAAAGAAAGGACCTAAATAATCAAAATAAATTGACTAAATATGTTCATTCCAACATAGCCCCTAATTCTATTACTGCATTTCCTGGAATTTTTTTTTTTTTACAATGGGACAGATTAAAATGAAAGAAAAACAAGATGAAGTATCTTATATTATCGATTTAATAATAGCTTCTCTTTTAAAACATGTTGAATAAAGCAATGACATCACAGAAAAAAATTAAAAGAGGCAATTTAAGATTTCAGAAAATGTTTTCTCATTCTTGAAAATAAAGACATAAGATATACAAAACCTCAAAAAGTGTCCAAAATATGAATTTCTTAAGTTGGAATAACTTATAGTAAATAAATGAAATACTGAAAATACTCTCATTTGATAAATACTGCTTTATTATCATTGAATGGTTTAAAGTGATCATAGCTACTTCTGGAACAAAATTGAATTAAAACTATAATTCACAAAATTAAAGCTCATGAAATGAAATACACATTTTTTGGTCACTTCTCAATAATTTTGTACCATAGTTTTTGCTTTAAATATTGAAATAACTGTTGCTATCCTGATTCCATTTATACCTTAAGGTCATCCATGGTTTAACGTATCCATTATTTTCTACTGAGATTCCTCAGAATGAGCAACTTTGAAATGTATTGAGTAACCAAACTTATTTTGTATTTTAAGATTATAGAAGGTTATAAAGTTATTAAAATGTTACTATGCAGTTTTAAGAGATAAACCATCAACTTCACCAAGATTTATTCTGTATTCTTTGTTACAGAAAGTACAAAGGTAACAAAGATTTAATGGTCAATCAAGCGATTTTAGAAATGGATCCTCAAAGACTCTTAATGCAAATACTAAAAATACCCCAAATTAAGGCTTGCAATATCCAAGTCCCACAGTGTTGTTTCTTAACCCACAGGACATTCCAGACGGTAATAGCAAGTAATATTATCCACATCACAGAATTCTACTGGTGCTAAATGTAACATAAAACAGTAAGATGCATTGTTGATAAGTCTGCTAATGTTTGATATTCCTTTATAGAAATCAATAGCACAATTTGATTAAAAATTCAATACAACATTCATTTTAAAAGCTAAGTAGGCTTTTTACTGCACCCCTTTTATGTTACATCTACCAAAATTATATTATGGATATGTTATTATCAGTATAGAGTATATTGATGTACTACAGAGATTATTAGATCAGGCAATATGTAAAGAATCTGTATCTCACAGCACTAAAACAAACACAAGTTACTAACATTTAGATTACAAAGGTGTGCCAGTCCCAAGTGTATACCCAAGAGATCTGAAAGCATGTCTGCACAAAATCTTGTACATGAATCTTCATAGCAGCATTATTGATAATAACCAAAAAATAGAAACACCATATGTTTATCAACTGATGGATAACTAAAATGTTTATCCTTATAATTAAATATTAGTAATGAAAAGGAATGAAGTACTGACACATGCTACAATATGAATGATCCTTGAAAGATTATGCTAAATGAAAGAAGCCAGACACAAAAGGCCACAAATTACATGACTCCCTTTATATGAAATGTTGAGAATAGGTAAATCTATACAGACAGAAATTAGATTAGTGGTTGCCAGAGGAGGGGGAGTGGTATGTAGCAGAGGGGTGACTGCTAAAGGGCATGGGGTTTCTTTTTGGAGTGAAGAAAAAATTGTAAAATTGATTGTGGTGATGTTTATACAATGCTGTGGAATATACTAAAAATCACTGCACACCTTAAATGGTGAACTTTATGGCATGTGAATCATATCTCAATAAAGTTGTTATGTTAAAAAAAACACAAAGGTGTTAACTTTTCTTTTTTACCCTTGAAATTGGTGAGGTTTGATGACATCTCCCATAATGACTATACCAAGACATTTTGCTTTTTACAAGATTATGTTCCCAAAAGAAATATACAATAAAACCTTGGTTTGGGAGCATAATTCATTCCAGAAGCATGCTTGCAATCCAAAGTAATCACATATCAAAGCGAATTTCAAGAACCACTGGCTCAGTTGTGATCATGTGAAATTCAGCATCATGTACTACTCATATTGCAAGACATTGCTTGTTTATCAAGTTAAAATTTGTTAGAAATGTTTGCTCCTCTGGCAGAACACTTGCAAAACAAGTTACTTGCAATCCAAGATTTTACTATAAACTGATTTTATAGGTAAAAAACAATTTGAAAGCATTATATTGGTTCATTATTTAATGGAACTTCCTTCTTCCAGTGAAGCCTTTATAAAGATATTATGGATATTAGTTATTTTTTTTTTAATTTTTTTTCCACGTTTTTATTTATTTTTGGGACAGAGAGAGACAGAGCATGAATGGGGGAGGGGCAGAGAGAGAGGGAGACACAGAATCGGAAACAGGCTCCAGGCTCTGAGCCATCAGCCCAGAGCCTGACGCGGGGCTCGAACTCACGGACCGCGAGATCGTGACCTGGCTGAAGTCGGACGCTTAACCGACTGCGCCACCCAGGCGCCCCAGGATATTAGTTATTTTTAAAGAGCACACCTAGGATAATTTTAGACAGATATAGTTACTCTACATTACTTTACAAGTTACTTAGCACAAGTGGGAGAGCCTACCCATCTGTTAAGACAAACAATTTGTGATGTTTGGCTTAAAAGGGGAAAAAGCTCAGATGCACCTCAGATATGAGACAAAACAAATTCCCTACCTCTAAAACTTAGCTATGGTAAGAGTTCCTTATAGGAATATTAAGGGACTCAGAAATAAGACAAATGTCTGTTTTAAGTCCTCAACTTTATCTCTTAAACATTTTGAAAATCTCTATCTTGGAAAGAAAAACAGAGAAGAGGACTTTTTAAATTAACACTGAGGCCTTTAAGGTAATTTATTCTCTTCACTCCTATAAGATTCAAAGGCCAAGAGAAACCAAGAGGTAAAGAAAATGAAGTGAAGATTAAGAGATGAAGGGAAAAAAGGGAAAAAACTAAATCAAAAGAGAATAAAATAAAACAAATGAAAATGGTAAGGAAGAGCAACTAGTTCCAATTTGAGTAAAATAATCATTATAAAAATGGTCAAAGAACTGGGTGGTAGGAAAATGGGTGATATAAAAAAATATTTAATTTTTGTATATTCCATGTTCCACAATAAAAAAAAACTGCTTACGTTTGTTGTTGTTGTCCTTACTAATGATTAAGGAGTTAATTAATTCTCAGACTAAATTTCCCCTAAAATGATCCCACAGCAATCCCAGTATTTGAGCAATACAATGTTCTTTATAATCTTCAGTTTACTCCTATTAGAGTAGAAAGACAGAAGTCCTTTGCATTTGACATATAGGGCAATATAAAAATAAATACTGTGAATTAAAATATTCTAGAAACTCTTTCAAAAAAAACTTTTGCAGAATCAAATCACAGAAGACATGTTAAGGTATGACAATTCACAAAACATATAATGTCTAAATTTTAAACTATTTTAATATCAGAGTTTGACTTGACAAGTACTCTCTTTTAAAATGTTTATTTATTTGGAGAGAGAGAGAGAGCAGGGGAGGGGCAGAGAGAGAGAGAGAGAGAGAGAGAGAGAGAGAATCCTAAGCAGGCTCTGTGCTGTCAGTGCAGAGCCCAACATGGGGCATGATCCTATGAACTGTGAGATCATGACCTGAGCCGAAATCAAGAGTTGGGCACTCAACTGACTGAGCCACCCAGGCACACTGACAAGTACTCTTTTAAAGGCACAATATTATTTTGGTACTAGAAAGGCTACCAACTTTTGTCACACCATTTTATATAATCATAACCATAGTTGGTTTTTTTAAACATCAGGTTAAGATATAAATATGGAATTGCTTTAGTAAAGGACATCAATTTAAAAAGAGGTAATAACAGTTTGCACAGTCTTTTAGTGACTTAAATCATTCCCTTAAAAACAATGTAAATATTCACCTCCAAAAGTGGTTGTAGAGGGAAAAAGTTAACATGCTATACTTCAGAATCATATTTACAAATTAAATCTAATTTGTTTTTAGTTTTAAATTCACTGATACATATAACATATCACCACTTCATGCACACACACACATTACTCTACTTGTTGATGCACTTCCCAATCAGTCCTTTTTTATTTTAAAAAGAAAAGAAAAATCCACCATGAAAAAGTGAACTTTATCTAATCTTTATTACTTCCAACATGATCCCTCCAAATTGTATAAAGAACAGACCTACTTCTTCCTCAAGTTCCATCAATAACTCATCATGAGATTTTTATTATTGTTGCTGTTCAGGCAAACCCACCACTTAAAATTAGAACAAGATATTTCTATCTTCCTCCTTCAGATAGAATGTCTTAAAGACATCATAAAACAATCTGAAATAAACACATCAAGGCATTTTTCGCACAGAATATACACACGCATATTTAGACAAAAAACAAACACAGGGAGAACTGCAGAATACAATCTGAGTTTAAGATTTCCTTTTCAAGTACTTGATAAAAAATTAATTACACATTCCTTGATATATTATACTTAAATTCCTAAGCAAAACTTAACTGACAACTCCAGTACCTACCACATTAAAAAGCAAGCAGTGGTTGCATAAAATAAACTTCCTATTTTGAAATATACATATTTACCATTAAAAATTTTATCAGTTAATGTTCTTGTTGAACCTTCCTTTTGGTGCTAATGTATTAATAAATTACATTAATTTACCTAATTGTGGTATGAACTTTCATTGAGTAAATTAAAAATATGAGCAAGTTCAAAAAGCATCTCAACAATACAGCTTTGTAAAAAAATATTTTGCAAAATGATTATCCTCGTGTCTTTTATTGATTAGATCCCCCATCCCAGAAAACCTTTCCAGGTTATATATAAATAAATCTCCCAAGTAATTATGTACTTTTGTTTCACTTACAAGATATCATTAAGTAGTCTTCAGAAGTGCTCTTGACATCATCATCATCATCATCATCATCATCTTCGGTTTTAATAGTAACTGAAGAACCAGGAACACCACCAGCTGCTTGAATCACAGTTTCTGTATCTGAATTAGTTACAAGAACCTCCTCTGATACCATTGTGGGAGAGTCAACTCCTGAAACACAATCTTGGACCACATGTTCTAAGTGTCCATCAGGACCAGTAACAAGGTCAGCCACAAAAACCTGCTCAGGTACTCTAACGGTTTCTGTAATTAGCTCAGAAGTCAAGATATGATCACTATCATCTTCTTCTAAATCTTCTTCAATAGCAACATCAGCTTCAAGTACAGCTTCAGGAACAATTACCCCTTCTGTTACTACATCAGTCTCAGTGATGATATCAGGCCCATGGACAACTTCAGCTGCAAGGCCATGATCAAGAGTTATCCCATCATCTGTGACAACATCAGAAACTAATACAGCCTCAGGAACCGAAACAACAATATGGTCTCCATCGATATGCGCAGTACCAGCCATTCCAGCCACTATAATACAAACAATTATCCAAAAAAAGTAAAGTTATTTTATTAATTAAAAGTACTATAATATATTTAATATATCAGATGACATAAAACATTTCAAAATATGAAGTAGTCCATGCAAACTATCATCTTAAAAATCACTGACAATTTAAATGCAATAAAAACCATCACCAGGCGCATCTGGCTGGCTCAGTTGGTAAAGCATGTGACTCTTCATCTTGGGGGTTGTGAGTTCAAGCCCCACATTGGGTGTAGAGCTTACATAAAAGTAAAAAAAATAAAAACAAAATAAAAACAAAAACACAAAACATCACCAACCAGGAATTGGGGTGGAGGTAGGTGAAAACAATGTTAGTAAAATCTAAATTAAGAGCTTAAAAACAATGCACTTTATTTTCAAGTAAAACGTAAAAGCCACAGTGAGATAGTAGAACATCTAACATAAATGAACAATAACACCACAGGTTGGTGAGGATACAAAGAAACGATCTCTCATACATCGATGGCAGAAATGTAAAATGGTAGCAACCACTCTGGAAAATATATGGCAGTTTCTTAAAAAAACTGAACATGTATTTACCATAAAACCCAACATTTACACTCTAGGGCATTTTCCCTAGAGATATTAAAACATATGTTTACACAAAAAACTGTAGATAAAAATTCATAACAGGTCATTGTGGCTATTACACATAATTGCAAAAAAATAGAAAACAATCCAATTGTACTTCCAGCAGATAAATGGTTGGTAAAACCAACTCTGGCACATCTCTATCATGGAATACTACTCAGCAATAAAAAAAGGTGACAGACTATTGATACATTCAACACCTGAATGAATCTCCGGAAAATTAAAGCAAATTACTAAAGATTATGATACTATATAATGTATAAATGGAATCATTAATGTAACATTCTCAAAATTACAAATTATAGAGATAGACAACAGATTCAAAGTTGCCAAAGGTGAGGGTGTGTGTAAATATATTGGCATAGCATATATATGGTAATGGAATAGTTCTAGATCTTTATTGTGGTGGTGTTTACAAAAATCTATATATAGGGTAAAACTACACAGAACTATATACACTTACACAAATATATGTAAAAATAATGGTGATAACTTCAGAAGGTCTTTAGTCTAGTTAACAGTAATGCACCAATGTTAACTTCCTACTTTTGATACTGTAGTACAGTTATATAAGATGTCACCATTCCAAGAGGAGGAGTACAAGCTACATGGGACTCTATGTACTATTTTTTCTACTTCTTTTAAGTATAGTATTTCAACAAAATTAAAATCAAAATAAGAAGGACACACAAACATAAATGCGTACTAATGTTAAATTAAGTTTGTAAAATATGGCAAGCTTAATACATTATAAAATATGCATTAGAAGCATAAAAGTCCCTAAAATTCTTTATCTTATAAGAATTACTATATTCAAAAGTGGAAAGCATCTTTTAACACCTGATTTGGGGGGGAAAACCCAACTCACTGTAGACAAAGATTTGGTTTGATAAAATTCATACATAGGGACTCTAAATTTCACTAAGTTCTAAACCAGTAAGTCTAAAGGAACAAAGCTTTAAACAATGTTTTTCTTTTTTTTTTTAATTTTTTTTCTACGTTTATTTATTTTTGGGACAGAGAGAGACAGAGCATGAATGGGGGAGGGGCAGAGAGAGAGGGAGACAGAATTGGAAACAGGCTCCAGGCTCTGAGCCATCAGCCCAGAGCCTGACGCGGGGCTCGAACTCCTGGTCTGGGAGATCGTGACCTGGCTGAAGTCAGCCGCTTAACCGACGGCGCCACCCAGGTGCCCCTAAACAATGTTTTTCTTGAGCACCAACTCCTACCTTCTTTACAAATATTATAAAAGTATAAAATCACTTCATGAAGAACTCTTAAGTTTTGCCTCACTGAAGTGTACAGGAAACAAATTAATAGAGTCTATAGTCCAGGTTATAACAAAATTATCTACATTAAATAATCTAATACAAAGCCTTCTCCACATAATGATCACTTTCTATAAAGTCATACCTGAAAGAGTGCTATACAGTGTTCACTATTATTAACCAATTCATTATGGAAGTTAGTTAACAAGTTAATATGGAAACCAGTACACTATCAAAAGATAAAGTGAGAAAGGAAAACTACCTTTCAGGATTATCTTCCTTTCTACCCCTCTGTACTGTCCTCAATATTCTCAAACTCTTACCTAAACCACCATATTACCCCAAAAGGAGAGAGCTTCAATCTTGAAAATCTGGTAAGCAAAGGGAGTATGTATAAAACAAGTACTTTCTATTCACTGGTTACTCCACCAGCCATTTTGGACATGGGGAGTTGGTGGAAGTTCAAATCGAACATTCAACCAGACTAGAAATGTGGTTTTGGTTTTTTTTTTGTTTTTTTTTTTTTAATTTTTTTTTCAACGTTTATTTATTTTTGGGACAGAGAGAGACAGAGCATGAACGGGGGAGGGGCAGAGAGAGAGGGAGACACAGAATCGGAAACAGGCTCCAGGCTCCGAGCCATCAGCCCAGAGCCTGACGCGGGGCTCGAACTCACGGACCGCGAGATCGTGACCTGGCTGAAGTCGGACGCTTAACCGACTGCGCCACCCAGGCGCCCCAGGAAATGTGGTTTTTAACAAGGAAAAATTAAATGTTAAGCCTATAAAATTCATAGTATTGGAGTTCTATGTATATAAACAATAAAATGAATATTTTATAAAATCCTTCCACAAGTCAGACTTAAAATATGGAAAATTCTGGAGGTTAGTTTGGTTCCTGAGAGTACACACTAGGGAATGATGGAAAGATAGAATAACACCAAATGCTGGCCTGGGTTCAGATTAACCTGACTGGGAAGATTCTAGCCTCTACTCTAGTAGGAACTTACAGGTCAAAATAAACCAGATGTAAGCATTAAAATAAATCCAAATATGCTTGTTCACACTGAACTAAATAATAATATCAAGGATCCTAGACCAAGAATTGACAAGTTTCCCACAGGGTGCTGACATATTACTCAGCCCAAGATCCAAGATGTCCCCTATTAAATTTTGCTTTTTCCTCTCATCAGCTCATCTGCTTAGTTAGATCTCATGGGGTTAGTTAAGCTCATCTGCTTAGTTTTCGTCTCATCTGCTTAGTTAGATCTCATTAAACTTCTAAACAAAGTCACTTATTTAACTACGCACTAGCTGTATTTATTGCTTCCTGACTATGCATCAAGCCACCTACTAATATTTTTATAAATATTATCTTATTTAAGCCTCAGAACAACTGTATGATGTATTATTATCTCCTTTTTAAATATGAAAGAACTATGGTTTAGAGAAGTTAAATAAACTTGCCCAAGGTTCAAGCTGAGGACTGAGCTTATTGTTTAACTCTAAACTGGCTGTTTTCTACCTGTCTACAGGAGGAGAATAAAGTTTATTTACTCTACATACTGTTTTTAAGAGATTTATAGGGTTAACCAAGTGAGTCACTATTAAAGGAACAGTTTGAGAGAGAGAGTAAAAAGATCTATCACAAAGTCACTCAATTAAATTTTAAAGCATTTAGTAAGCAGCATTAAATGGTATTAAAAATGTATCTCACTAGGTAACAAATTATAAATGGTAAGAAATCATCATTTAAAAAGTGTGAAATCAATGAGGTAACCAAATAACAATAAGAAATAAGTCATCATTTCAAGAATTTCCCATTTCACTAAAGTTATTTCATTTAAATGTGAATACCTGAAACTTCACCAGAGGTATAGCATAAAATTTGGTATTTGTTGGGTCTGTCTTGGGCCACATGTAAGGCTGTTTTGCTATTTAAATCACTGAGCAACCAACATACTTTTTGCATCAATAAAATCTTAACTATTAAATTCAATGGAACAGATTCCAAAGAGAACCATTGTACCGAGACACAAGCAAAGTTATACAAACCGTTTTGTAAATTTAAAAATCTCAAATATCCTTCAAAAGAAACTGGCCTACTAAGCTTCTGAATTAATGTTTCAGGTTCTTATATAATAGCCAGCCCATCCTGACCAAGAACATTATAGAATTTAGAGATCCTCTGACACAGTATATTTACTTGACTAGCTCTACTTGTGTATGCCAACTCTGTTTCACAAAGATCATTAATTTTAGGGATTCCAAATATCTAAGTTTCTATGTTGACAGAAATTTAATTTTTTTTTTACATTTATTCATTTTTGAGAGACAGAGAGAGAGCACAAGTGGGGGAGGGGCAGAGAGAGAGGGAGACACAGAATCCGTAGCAGGTTCCAGGCTCCGAGCTGTCAGCACAGAGCCTGATGTGGGGCTCGAACCCACAAACTGCAAGATCATGACCTGAGCCGACGTTGGACGCTTAACCGACTGAGCCACCTAGGCGCCCCAATTTGAAGAGAAACTGATACAGGCTGCAACATGGATGAAACTTGAAAACCAGGCTAAGTGAAAGAAGCCAGACACAAAAGGCCACATATGGTATGATTCAATTTATGTGAAATGTCTGGAATAGGTAAATCCATAGAAATATTAGTGGTTGCCTAGGTCTGGAGCAGGGTAGGGGGTGACCACTAATGAGTATTAGGTTTTATTTCTTCAATGACAAAATGTTCTAAAATTAGGTAGTGGTGATGTTTGTACTACTCTGTGAGTATAATAAAACCACTGAATTGTATTCTTTAAAATGGTTAGGCTGTATAATATATGGATTATTAACTCAATAAGAAAAAAAAAGGATTTACATAATGTATTTCAACATGCATGTTCTACTTCCCTACCAACTAAAAGGAAGTAAAGTATTAGATGTAATAAGGGGTTGATTAAACCTCAAAACACTGAAGAAGAACAAGGAAAAAGAAGGTAAGAGGAGCATCAAGGAAATATTCACCAGCAGTAAATGGACATTTTTTTCCCCCAATCTTTGAAAGGAATCAGGCTTTACTTGCTAATACGCAACTTCTTCAGGAGTGAGGGGGGTCTGGAAGTTCACCAAATGCTACAGGGTGGGTTAAATTTTGTATCATATGGAGACAATACTGTATTTTTTCCATTTCTAAGGTATCTTATTTTTAAAATTTTTAAAGGTTTATTTATTTTTGAGAGAGAGAGAGAGACAGAGTGAGAGTGGGGGAGGAGCAGAGAGAGCGGGGGACAGAATCTGAAGCGGGTTCCAGGCTCCAGGTTCCAAGCTGTCAGCACAGAGCCTCATGCGGGGCTTGAACTCACGGACCGTGAGATCATGACTTGAGCTGAAGTCAGAGGCTTAACTGACTGAGCCGCCCATATGCCTCATAAGATATCTTATTTTTAAAAGGCAAAAAATTAAAGGTGACATTTCAACCAAAACTTATTAACATACTGAAGTTAAAGTGTTCCAGTATTTTAAAAAAACTACCTCTAAGCAAAGAATTCACAACATTCGTTGTGAAAGCTTTACTCTTGAATTCTTTGTCCTTCTTGTAGAATTTATTCCTGTACTTTTTACACCCAAATCACTTCTAAGTCATTCATAATCAACACAATTGACTTCTGATTCACTTAGCAGAATAAATCAATGATTGCTTTCTACTTCATCAATTGACCATATTGTCATCTTGATCTCAACCATATTCAATCTTGATCTGTGCACCACATCTTTATTCATCAGACAGAAGTGTCATGGAATCAGAACTGGAGAAGACCTTAAATGTTATCTAGTCCAATCCCCGCACAAATCTGAAGTAAGTAATTTGTCCAAGTTTACACAGATAGTTAATAGGACAGCCAAGACTAGAATCCAGTTCTTCTGATTCTTAACATTGTGGGCTTTACAACAGGGGAGAAAATAACATATTCAACCACATTAATGTGAAAACAGTAGTAACATTTTCTTAATTGAGAAAAGTATCACTAGTTGTAATCCTCCATCCCTAATATCCTCTTTGACAATTCCACAATACCTTGTGTTTTTTGTTTATCCCAATTTACTATTTGTTTTTTCTACTCTCACTCCACTTTTCCTCAATTCTTACCACTCTATCCTTGCCTCTAATAGTTCATATACCTCAATCTCTTCTATAATTCAGACTGACCCTACCCAAATTCAGTTTCTTTGTTGACTGTTATACAGTCTTAACATCTTCATGAAAATAACTACTGTTAAGAGGCTACTGAAAAACCTGGCCACAAAAGCAGAGAATCTTTTCTTTTTTAAAAAAAGAAAAATGTAATGCTATTAGAAACAACTTTCTGAAGATACTGCATCAGAATATAATTAACCACCTAATGCATGACTTTCCTATATCACAATATAAGCATATAACTTCTTTGAAATGATTAAAGTAGTTCCTTTACCAGTTTTATTAACAAAAGCAATTTAAAATGTATTTTAGAAAACCAATTTAAAATTCCCTATATTAGAGAACTAATGTGGTTAATTATGTAAGCTGAATTTTTTCATTTTCAATGCCATATTATTACTATATTCCAAGTTTCCTTACCTCAACCTTCCCACAAAATTTTAAGAATGACTCTAAGCAGACTACTGACACATAGCTTTACTTTAAGAAAATGAACCCTACAAATGGATTTTCCTAGCAAAAGAACAACTTTTCATAAATTCTCCCCTTCCTCAACATAGTTTTGACATTTGATATGCTCTGATTTTAAAAAGAAAAAAAAATACAACAAAGAAAATGCTTTACCAAAATCCTGCATAATCATGGTATGGGCCATTCTACAGTCTGATGTGTGCAATCCAAGACTTCCACCACCTGAATCCATACTTAGCAAAGTTCATTCACAAATCTCTGTAAAAGAAATGGTTTTAAAATAGTTTAAATATGTTTAGGCCAAAGTCAGTTGTTCTGAGAAAAAAAAAAATGCAATGGAAAGTATGCCTCAGAACCAGGTATGCAAATCTCATTACAAAAGAAAAGAAAACAAACCATAAACCTCAATTAGATGCTTTATGTGAAAAACATAAGTAAAAGAAGGGCTAAATGAAAGGAAATAAATCAAATGGATAATAAGACACAGTAAAGGTGAGGAGCCACAGGGGAAGTGATAGAAGCAAGCAAAAGAACAAAACTGTAGCACTGACATTCCAGTTAAAATGTAGGTTATAAGAGAAGAAAAAGAACAAGATGACAACAAACAATAGTTGGGATATTTATACATTACTAGAGGACTCAGGTGTCTAGTATTAGTGAATTTCATCCAGTGGCTCTCATCCATTTCTTCCAGACCCAGATCAGCCCTGCAGCGGAGCTCTGCAGATAAACTTGTGTTCCACCTCTGGTTCCCGGGGTTCTACTTATAATGTAAAATGTTCTATCCCAGTTTCCCTGGAGTTCTTTGAGCCAGTAAGGACTTCTGGCCTCACTCTACTACATTCTCTTGTCACATAGTTTTGAGGACTCATGGAAACATGACTGCTTCCTAAATATGGTAGAGATAAGATCAATCACATATAAACATTTAGCAAATTGTTCCTTTCAGAATATCATTTACTTGTAATTCTACAACTGATTTTTTTCCTTAGTGATTAATAAAGTCATGTTAGCTTCATGTTAGTTTTGAAAGCAAGTATTCAATCTATTTCACTTCAAGTGATGTATCCTATATTTAGGATCCACAGACAGCATGGAACCTAAAGTCGGATGCTATCACTAAACATTATTTCTTACAATTACATAGGTGTATTTCCCATTCAAACATAAGATTCTAAGTATATCAACCAAAGTAATCTGTCAATTTTATAAAACATTTGTCTCATTTTTATTTAGGAGTGTTTAATAAATTAGGCTATACTGCACAAAAGATGAGATTATCATTAATGTTTTAGAAAGCTGCCATGTAAAGCAACTTAATCTATCCTTAAATAAGGAGATTACCAAGATTTTTTCCTTGCCTTAAAGTTCTGTAGGAGGCAGAAGAGTATAACATTTGAATGGTGCAGATAAAAATCCTACAGTAGTAGGTGTCATTTCTGTGTATCAATTGATTGGACAAAATCACTTTATGTATGAACAAAATTACAAATTTTTAGAAACTCTTCTGTATTTTTCAAATATCACATTGTTTTCTGTCTCCAAAATGAAGTCATCAGAGGCAAGAGAGTTCATGATAAACTATCCATATGTTCACAGAGATATATCAAAATGTCATAAGGACTTATTTTAACATTTAAAACAGTGTACTATATCAACTTTGGAGTATTGTTTTATCACATAACTAATAGAACTACAAATGCCTTAAAATGTTTTAAACACTTAATTTTAATTATTAAATAAGATAAAACATTAAATTGTTAATCACCTTAATATGACTGTCTTGAAGAAATTGTAGATTTTCTTACATATTGTAAAATAAAATCTGCAGCAATTTGTTTTTGTTATTTTTCCTTCTGAACTATGTTATTTTCTTTGGAAAAGCGTTCTCTTTACCTATTGCAAAAATACATTCAAAATTAGACATTTTAAAACATTTTCAACCAAATCTCTTACACAACTTAAGAATTTTCTTTACACTTTAACGTGCAGAGTGAGGTAAAGAACGGCTCAAATGCTCAAATCTGTTCATCTAAAAAGCATCCGGAGGGATTCCAACAGAAATAACTACCTACTACGATATTAGCAACATTATTACAATTGAAATTCGACCACTTCATTAAACCAAAATCTTCTTTCTCTAAAGCACATTTAAAAAATCACTAGCTATACCTCATTTTGTAAAGTGAAAGACAACCAACCAAGGGCAAGCTTTATCCTTGCCCAATCGATAGAGAAAAATCTGCACTAGTGCTCAAAGAAGTGTAAAAATTTTAACACATAGTGTAACTACTGTGGTAAGTATTATACTGTATGAATACCCAATAAATAAACTGGAGCACCTTTTCCCATATAGGACGTTGAAATAAGATCAATAATAAATGAGGTATGAGTACAGCAGTGTGTTAAATATTCAATACCCAATAGATAGCTGGGCTTCTCAACATTCTCAAGAGTGTATCTTACATCCTGATTGAATGGAGCTAACCACTAAGTACGCTTCAAGTAAACATCTTTCTATCAATGTACGGGGAGCAGAAATCACAAAACAAACAACAACAAAAAACACTTTACTCTCATCTGTCTCCTCCGAACAGCTCACTCAGGACCTAGCTTCTTGATGATGTAAACAGAGTGAGAGGTAGAAGAGAAATCTTAAGGCAGCAGAGCAAGAGAATGCGAAAGTAGTATTTGCAGATAGGAAACAAAGGAGCCCTGGCAAGTAGCAGTATTGCAGCTTTGGACGCAACCAGCTTCCCGCATAAGTCTCCCTTCCCGTGACCATGCCAAGTTCCAATCATTTCGAGCAGAACGCACAGACGTGCCCTCTTATATATTACCCATCTGACTGGATCTTAAGTCAAACAAGAGAACCTTCTCCGTGGAAAGGCAGGAGGCGAAGAGACAAGAATACCCTTTCCCCTCCTCCCTCCTCTCACTTGGTGCAGCGGTCGCTACCGCTGCTACCCACGCCGTGCTGCCCAGCCCCTCATCCTCCTCCCGCTCTCTCTGCCCCGCTACATGGGAGACGGCTGGGAACCAAAATGGTGGTGTTTTAACGGAGGCGACAACTGCCGCACACACCCGCCCCCCCCCCCCCCCCCAGGCTCTGGCTGTTCCCTATTCCCTAAAATGCCCGATTCTGTGCCACCTCCTCGCAAACGCCACCATAACTCGCGCATTCCAAGGTTACCATAAGCAGAGGAAGGGGTGGGGGGGGGGCAGAGAGGTGGAAGAGAGACGAGAGTGAAAGGAATATGGGGGGGGGGTCGCCGGGAGAAAATGCCAGGGGGACGCCGCATTCTTCAATTCACCGTTTTGTTTTCCGCCATTTTCCCGTTACCCTAAACCACCGACGGTCTCAACGACGGCTCTAGACCTTAGGGGCTCTGGCCTAGGAGAAGGAGAGGTTGCCTGAGGGGGAAAACACTCACTTCCCTCAATTCCTCCAGTCACCAGCTGTGGCTGAGGAGAAAAACTGTCAGACCGAGAGGGAGGCAAAGCTTAGGGACTAGACGCCCCTTCCATTGTTCCCTTCGCCCTACACTACAGGCTGGGTGTGAGCCTCTCCTCTCACAGGAGCGACACTGAGCGCAGCGGACCCAAATCCCTCTACTTTCTCTTCAGGAGTCTCCTTACCTGCTGCCACTGCTCCTCCACCGCCGCCGTTGGATTGTGACCGCGCTCCGGATTTCTGCGGGGGTCGCCAGCTGTGGATCTGTAAGGTCCTCACATTCGGGTTTCCGAGGTTCCGTAGCCCGAGCCAATCACAAGCTACTCTGCGTCTGGGAGACGCGCCGCCTAGTCCTTCTTTTTATCGCCGCCGACATGCTGAGGTTGCATTACGTCACGCTGCTCTTGCTGCAGGGTAGGGGGCCAAAGGGAGAGCGCGCGCGCGCGCGCGCGATCTGGAGATCAAGAATCCCGCGCTGAGTTTGTGCTTGGAGACGCCAGGGACTTGCAGGGGGTGGGGGTGAGGGTGCAGCACGGGCGAGTCCAAGTAAAGAAGCTTGGATCTTGGGGCGCCCCTGAGGAGTTTCCGTGGGATGATTTTCAGTTTTCCAGGTTTCCCAAGGGAAAAGAAGAGGGGGAGGGGGAAAAATCAATGACTGAATGGCCATTCACTGAACCTCTAATACAAGCTGAAGACATTTAAAAAAATCGGCCCTGCTCTCGAGGATTTGACCAATTAGGCGGTCCAGAGTGGTAAGAGGTATGCCACCCCCCCAAAATTACCTCTGTGTGTTTTGCAGTTTCCCTCCCTCCCTTCATTCTTTTTTATATTTCATAATGGTAGGCAATTAGATCAAGAAAGTAAAGAAGGAAGAAAGGCATAGAAAGGAAAGGTGGATAAGGGACCTAAATGAAATGAACGCTAAATATCTCTTCAGAGTGTCACTTTCAGCTTGTGTCTGCACAAAATGGGAGAACAGTGAGAAATTCAGTGGTGATGGGTGGGGAAAAGAGAGATGAGATGTGACTAAAAGGTTGTATTTGCAAAGCGCTTTATATTCTGAAAATTTAGCTTTAGTACTGTAAGCATTTGGATTGAATAGCAGTGTTTAAACAGGGAAAGGATAGGATCCTAAAACAATAAGAGAAGGTGACTAAGTACCTTTGCATGAATAATTGGAATATTTTATAAATAAAACATGTTATTGGGGCGCCTAGGTGGCGCAGTCGGTTAAGCGTCCGACTTCAGCCAGGTCACGATCTCGCGGTCCGTGAGTTCGAGCCCCGCGTCAGGCTCTGGGCTGATGGCTCAGAGCCTGGAGCCTGTTTCCGATTCTGTGTCTCCCTCTCTCTCTGCCCCTCCCCCTTTCATGCTCTGTCTCTAGGAGTCAGCGACCAGGACCAGATAGTAAACATTTTAGGCTTTGATAGCTGTAGGGTCTCTGTCACAAATATTCAAGTCTGCAGTTGTAGTCCCAAAGCAGCCATAGACTGCTTGTATACATAGTATGTACACAAATGAGCATGGCTCTATACCAATAGAACTTTTATTTGTGGACACGGACTTTTGAATTTGTATCGTTTTAAGGTGTCATGAAAAATTATTTTTCTTTGAATTATTTGAAATGTGAACACCATTCTTAGTTACAATCCATTAAAAATATAGGCAATGCTCCAGATTTGGCCTGTGTCCGGTAGTTTTCCAACCCCTGTAGGTGTTATACTTTTAGGTTCCCTCCTAAATGAGGAAGGTACTTTTATGAGTGTAGTCCCATATGTGACGTGTTCTACATTGGCTACTCTGGCAAATACCACTTGAAATGTCTTCTCCCAGCGACAATTCCAATAGGACACTGATGGAAGAAAACTAAGAAAGATGTGAAGTTTTTTTTAACATAAATCACCTTTGTGAAAAATTGTGGTATATAATTTTTAAAACCTGAAGATCATCCTTGTTCCTCCCTCTTTGTTGAATCATCTGATCCATCAAAATGTTCGGAGAATTCTATTTCCTTAATATTTGTGGAATTCATCCCTTTTGTTTCATTCCTAATATCAATCATTACCTTATTCAGGTTCACATCCCTTCTTACCTGGATTACTGCCATACCTTTCTAACTAGTTTCTCTGTAGTCATTTGCTCATCAAATCCTGAAATCAGAAATCACCAAATGTGAAAAGTATCTCAAATCAAGCCTCCCCCTTCCATTTTCACTTTAGTTGAGGTTCTCAGCCAATGGGACTATGCAATACCTTCCTGACTCATTTTTCTGCCACAATTATCTCTTTACTCCACTTGATAGCTTTTACAGAGTCTACACCACCACAGGGTCACTTGCATAACAAAACAAAGGAAATTGATTATCTCACTCTCCTGCTTGAACATTGCTGTCAAATCCCTCTAGAAGTCAAAGATGGCACCCTGTCAAGGACAGAAATGGACTTGTGGGAATCCCAGCTGGGCAACAATGTAGAAGACCATCCAACATATGTTCTTTATATATTTGGTCAGTATTTATTTAGAGGAGTAAATTGAATGCTATGTTAAGGATGGCTGTGCTATTATTTTAAATAGTAAGTGTTTTTATATCCATGCTTCAGCATTTTTGCAGTTTCATATTAGCACCAAGACCAATAATATTAATTAAGTGCTATAAACTCTTTTTAATTTGTAGCCTTCTTTGTTTTGTAGCTTCTTCACTTCACTCCTTCTACTTCACCCATTAATCTTGGCCAACCAGTAGTGTTTTGCTATGGAATATTTAGATGCCACATATTGCTCTCTCTTCTTCCTCATATGCCTCTGGAATCACAGTTTGTTGTCAGCTATATTCCAATATCAACCTCTTTGAAAAGTTAACCTTCTGTCTTTAACTGTAACTTGATCTAAATAATCTAAAATAAATGTGATTCGTGGGTTCGAAATAAATAATCTAAAATAAATAATCTAAAATAAATGAACTAAATAATGTAAATAATCTAAAATAAATGAACCAAGGAATAATCTAAATAAATAATCTAAATAAAGGAAATAATCTAAAATAAATGAACATGAGCAATATTCTGGGTCATCTAAAAGACCACCTTATAATTGAACCCTGTCATACATTATCAACACTTACATTTGTGTTTACATTTACAAGCACATTGACACTAGATAATACCACTTTAATTATTTGATTTGAAATGAGTCAGACGTTGTAAATTATATGGTCCTATATAGGTATGCTATGCATAATACAGTTTCTTGGTAGTTGGAATTAAGTGGTGAGAAGTGAGTCATCCCATAACATACCAGACCAGCTGCACCTTAATACACTATCATTGTGGAGTCGTATTCATGTTGTGAACTGTAATTTAGTTATGGCCAAACAATATAATGCCTAACTTTAATGCTGTTAATTCATTAGGTTTTTGCTTATTGTTTTGATTTTATGATTATAAACACCCAAGGTGTTTACTTACACATAGCTCCACTGATGTTTATGTTTAAGTAACATAATAAAACTAATTTAAATCAACATTGAGAGGACAAATTTTCTTCTGTAATAAAAAAAATACAAAATGATGCACAAAAGGTCTCTAAATACTATTCTACATAAAAAGTAGCAGGACTTCTTCAGGGAGGGGGGAGAATAGTTAATCCCAGGTTTGAGATAGGAAATAAATAAGATAAATTGTGTTAAATTGTGTCAGTGAGCAAAAACCATCAAAGATGAATGGGAGCATGTAAAAAGTACACAAAAGCATCAAATAATAATAGTAAGTAGAAGTAATTGAAACACACGGAATATATAAAAAATCATGAGATTATTAAGAATATAGAAAGAGAAATAGAGAGAGATCCCCCATTCCCAGAGAAAAACCTCACTCGATACCATTTGAAGTAAATATCAACTTCTTACTCTGATAATTAGCAATTAAAAGAAAAAGAACTTAGTATTTTATCCTGCTTTTCTTTTTTTTACAGTTTTTTTAAAAAATTTTTTTACATTTATTCATTTTGGGGATGGAGAGAGAGAGAGCGTGCGAGCATGAGTGGGGGAGGGGCAGAGAGAGAGGGAGACACAGAATCTGAAGCAGGCTCCAGGCTCTGAGCTGTCAGCATAGAGCCCAACGTGGGACTCGAACCCACGAACCGTGAGATCATGACCTAAGCTGAAGTCAGACGCTTAACCAACTGAGCCACCCAGGCACCCCTTATTCTGCTTGTCTTGTACAAACTATTTCAGGGAAACAGAATAGCCCTAACTTGATGAGAGAAAGTTCTTCTTTTCATAAGAAATAAAATTAATAACTGTAAAAGAAATGTTGAAATAAATGTAGAAAATCACCATTTTACAACCTCTATTGAAGTAATAGGTCCAGACAGTGATCACAGGTGGGTGAAACATAAGATGAAACACTGATGGAAAAATAGTAAAGGAGTTTGAGCTATCATCACCTGAACCCTCTAATCAGCTTCTCTGTATCCTCAGCAGCATTTGGTATTATAACTATTTTTTACTTCAGCTGGTCTAATAGGTGTGTTGTGATATCACATTGTGGTGTTAATTTGCATTTATCTGATAGCAAATGGTGTTAAGCATCTTTTTGTGCACTAATTTGCTATAACCTCTTTGGTGAAGTGTCTGTCCAGGTTGTTTGCCCATCTTTTAATTTGGTTGTTTCCTTAGTTTTGAGTTTCAGAGCTTTAAAAATATGTACTGTGGAGCAAGTCCTTTATCAGATATGTTACTTGTAGGTATTTTCTACCCATCGTCACCTGGTCTTTCCTTTTTCTTTATAGTATATATACTATACTATATACTATACCCTATATATGGCAGAGCAAAGTTTTTAAATTTGAGAGTCTAATTTATTGATTTTTTTCTTATATAGATTGTGTTTTGATATGAATTTTAATAATTCTTTGCCTACTTTCAGCTCACAAACATCTATTTTTTCTAAAGGTTTTATTATTTTAGGCTTTACATTTACTTCTATGATCTATTTTGAGTTAGTCTTTATATAAAGTGTGAGATTTAGATTGTAGTTCATTTGTATGCATATCAATGACTAGAGGTTCCAACAACACTTGTTAAAAAGACTGTCCTTTCTTTCTCTGACTGACTTCACTCATATGAGGACTTTAAGAGACAAAACAGATGAAATTAGAGAAGGGAAACAAAAATAATATAAAAACAGTGAGGGGGACAAAACAGAACAGACTCATAAATATGGAGAACAAACTGAGGGTTACGGGAGGGGTTGTAGGAGGGGGGATGGGATAAATGGGTAAGGGGCACTAAGGAATCTACTCCTGAAATCATTGTTGTACTATATGCTAACTAATTTGGAAGTAAATTTTAAAAAATAAAAAATAAAATAAAAAGAATAATCAACTAAAAAAAAAGACTGTCCTTTCTTCTTCAATGAGATTTTGCACCTTTGTAAAAAATCAAATGGCCATATTTATGTAGGTCTATGTGTATCTATCCTTTCACCTATACCACACTGACTTGATTACTTTAGCTTTTTAGCACTAAAATTGGGTTATTCAATTCTTTAATTTTTTTTCAAAATTGGACTAACTATTCTTGTTACTCTTAGTATCACCTTGCCTATAACTATAAAAAAATCTGTTGAAGTTTTGATTGATATTGTGTGAATCCATAGATCTTTGAGGAAAATTGACATCTTTACTATTTCAATTTTTCTAATATATATAGCAGAGTATGTCCATTTATTTAGGTCTTCTTGGGTAATTTCATCAGCATTTTGTAGTCCTTAGCATTCAGATTCTGTACGTGTTTTGTTATATATACACCTAAGTATTTCACTTTTTGGAATTATTGTAAATATTTTCTTTAATTTTGGTTTCCAGTTGTTTTCTTTAGTATTAATCAGGGTGATTATAATGTATCTGGGCTTGTACTTTTTTGGATTTACTGTTCAGAGTCCATTCAACTAATTTTTTTCATATTTATGTCAGATAATTTGTCAAATTTGAGACATTTTCAGCCATTATTTCTTTGAATACTCTTTCAGCACCATTGTATTTTTCCAGTCCTTCTGAGACTTTGATTATATAAAGTTGAGACTTTTTTTGTCACCCAGTTCCCTGAGGCTTTGCTCATTTTTTCAATCATTTTTCTTTTTGCTGTTCAAGTTGGATAATTTCTACTGGTCTAACTTAAAGTTCGCCAACTTCTTTTGTCATCTCTATTCTGTTGTTGATTCCAGAAAGTCTTGTGGGTTTTAGACTTTTTGGTTATTTTATTTTTAGGTTATAAAATTTCCATTTGATTCTTCTTTATATATTCTATTTCTTTGCTGATACTTTATTTTAATATTTGATTCAGGAGGGTTCATGATTGCTTATTTTTTCATGTTAATTCCAGTATAGTTAACATAGTGTTATATTAGTTTCAGGTGTACAACATATTGATTCAACAATCTCACACATCGCCCAGTGCTCATCACAACAAATGCACTCCCTAATCCCCATCATCTATTTCATGCATTCCCCCACCTACTTCCCCTTTGATAACCATCAGTTTGTTCTCTATAGTTAAGAGTCTGTTTCTTGGTTTGTCTCTCTCTCTCCTTCTCTCTCTTTTTCCCTTGCTCATCTGTTTGGTTTCTTAAATTCCACATATGAGTGAGATGGTCAACAGACACATGAGAAGATACTCAACATTACTCATCATCAGGGAAATGAAAATCAAAACTACAATGAGATACCACCTCACACCTGTCAGAATGGCTAAAATCAAAAATACAAGAAACAACAAGTGTTGGTGAGGATGTAGAGAAAAAGAAACCCTCTTTCACTGTTGGTGGGAATGCAAACTGGTGTAGCCACTGTAGAAAACAGTATGGAAGTTTCTCAAAAAGTTAAAGCTAGAACTATCCTATCCAGTGATTGCATTACTGGGTATTTACAAAAACAAACAAAAAACCAAAAAACAAAAAACCAGAAACACTAATTCAAAGGGATACATAAACCCTTATGTTTACAGCAGCGTTATTTACAATAGCCAGATTATGGAAGCATTTTCACTTGTTTCCATGTATTTTTTACTTCTTTAATATACTGGTTGATCCATTCAATATTTAGTAACATGTTTAACCTCCATGTATTTGTGGAATTTCCAAATTTTTCCTTGTGCTTGACTTCAAGTTTCATAGCATTGTGGTCAGAAAAGATGCATGGTATGATCTCAATCTTTTTGTACTTGTTAAAGACTGATTTATAACATGGTATGTGATCTATTCTGGAGAATTTCCCATGTGCACTTGAAAAGAATGTGTATTCTGCTGTTTTCGAGTAGAATGTTCTGAATATATCTGTTATGTCCATCTGGTCCAGTGATTGTAAGCCATTGTTTCCTTGTTGATTTTCTGCTTAGATGATCTGTCCATTGCGGTAAGTGGGGTGTTAAAATCCCACTATTTGTATTATTATCATTGAGTTCCTTTATGTTTGTTATTAATTGATTTCTATATTTGCGTGATTTCATATTGGGTGCATAAATATTTACAATTGTTAGATCTTCTTGTTAGAGTGTACCCTTTATTATAATACAGTGCCCCTTTTCATCTCTTATTACAGTCTTTTATTTAAAATCTAGTTTGTCTGATATAAGTATTGCTACTCTGGCATTCTTTTGACATTCGTTTGCATGATAAATGTTTCTCCATCCCCTCACTCTCAATCTGCAGGTGTCTTTATAAATCTAAAATGAGTCTCTTGTTGGCAGCATACAGATGGGTCTTGGTTTTTATTCATTCTGACACTGTATGTCTTTTTATTAGAGCATTCAGTCCGTTTGCATCCTTAATGCAAATTATTGATTTGCATTATTGATAGATATGCATTTTGTGCCATTTTATTACTTGTTTATTACTTGTTTCTGGAAATTTCCCATGTTCCTTTCTTGTCTTTGTCACTTTTGGTCTCTCATTTTTACTCAAAGAGTCATTATTTGAGTTAGCCAAAAACTGGAAACAAACCAAATGTCATCAAGTCATTCATACATTCATAATCTCTGAGTGCCTATCACATGCCAGCCATTTGCCTAGTGTGTCTCTGCCTCTTGGAGCTTACATTCTCGTTGAGATATATAGATAATAAATAAACTAACAAGCAAATTTTGGGAAGTGCTATGAAGGAAATGGTGTGAGTGCTTACATAATGTCTCTCTGAGGAAGTAACAAATTGAAACCTAAAGTTTGAGAAATTTTTCGTCAGAAAATGAGTTGACGAAAAAGTAGCACACAGAGAGCAAACATAGGCAAAGGCCCTGAAGCTGGAAAAATATTGATGCATTTAAGAAATTGAAAGAAGGGGCGCCTGGATGGCTCAGTGGGCTGAGCGTCTGACTTCAGCTCAGGTCATGATCTCACAGTCCGTGGGTTCAAGCCCCGTGTTGGGCTCTGTGCTGACGGCTCAGAGCCTGGAGCCTGCTTCGGATTCTGTGTCTCCCTCTCTCTCTGCCCCTCCCCTGCTCGTGTTCTGTCTCTCTCTGTCTCAAAAATAAATAAACATTAAAAAAATTTTAAAAATAGATTGAAAGAAGGCCTATGTAGCTGGATCATGGTAGGTGAGGGGGAGAACAGTACAAGATGAAATTGAAGGCACACAGAGCCCAGATCATTCAGGGTCTTGTAATGAGTTTGGATTTTATTTCATTCACAATGAGAAGTCATTGAAAGATCCGATGCTAACTTCTAAATATTTTTTATATTCTTCATCCCCCAAGGCCTATACTCTATTTCAATCTGTCATCATCTCTTACCTTGATCACTGGAATAGTTTCCTAACAGGTCTCTTAACTTGTTCTGCCCCTTTCTTCAATCTATCCTTTCATGTCCATAAAAGAGCTCTTTTAAAAATGAAAATCTAATCATTCTGATATTTTCTTATATCCTTTGCTTGTTCCTTTTTATTCTAAAGTTCAATTCCTTAACTATGCTTATAAAATTTAGTATGCAATAGCACATCATGACTTTCATAGGCCCTGGGCATTTTTGCCTTCCTCCCTAAGAATATGAGAAAAATTACATTTTGCGACTGCATTAGTGTAAAGACTAATATTATATATTCATTTTTATTCTATTCCTTTTTTCTTCTGATTTTAAAATAAAGTAAAGCATTTTCATGATCTTTAAAGGTATCGTGGGGTCATAGGCATGGTGACTATTGTACTTAATGAATATGTCAACCCTGCTAGTGTGATTTAATTCCAGCCTAACTCTTTATATACATTCACTGATTAATTTTAAAGTATCTATTGAGTGCCTTCTGTATGCCAGACACTGTTCTAGGAACTGAGTATTAGTACATCAGTAAACAAAAAAGAAAAATAAACATGACTTCATATCATGTTCATTCTATTAAGAAGGAAGGGAGACAAAGGTTAAGCAAATGAATAAGTAAAATGAGTAGTATGATAGACAGTGATGAAGTAGGTTAGAAGGATAAGAATTTGGGGAATGGCTTGCAATTTGAAATATGATGTTCAGGGAAAACTTTACTGAGAATATGTTATTTAAGCTAGCACCTGAAAGAGATGAAGGAGTGAGATAGGTGGATGTCTGGAAGAAAAACATTCCAAGTAAGGGAACAGCAAATATAAAGGTCTTGAGACAGGAATTTGGCTAGTGTATCTCTGAGTAGCAAGGAAGCCAGTGTGGTTGGAATCAGAGAAATAAAGGTTGTTCAGATCATGGGTTTTTTATCATTATAATAACTTTGGCTTTTTGCCTGAAGGAAATGGAAACCTAATGGAAGACTTTTACTATAGAAATGACATGATTTGACATATATTTTTTTAAAGGATGATCCTGTCTGCTGTGTTGAAGGTAGACTATAGCAGTGCAAAATATGAAGCAACCAAACCATTTAGGAAGTAATGACGATAATTCAGATGAGAAATAATTATGGCTTTGACCATGTTGGTAGCAATGGGTGGTGAGAAATGGTCAGATTGTAGATATATTTTTTAGGTAGACCTAATACATTTCACTGATAGATTAAATGTGAGGCAGAGACAAAGAGGGAAGTCAATAATGAAGAGAAAAAAGAATGACTCCAAAGTTTTCAGCCTGAACAAATAGAAGGATGGAGTTTCTATCAACTGCAATGGGGAAATCTATAGAAAGGAAGCATGTTTTTAGTGAGTTAGTTTTGGGCCTTTCAAGTTCATGGTGTCTGTTAAATATGCAAGCAGATTGTGGATTTTAGGGGAAAAGTTCAGGATAGAAATATAAAATTTAGAGATGATCAAGACAGAGCATAGATACAAAAGAAAAGGACTAAACTCTAGGGAAGCAAATGGTTTAGAGACCAGAAAAATTAGAATAAACTAGCAAAGGAGACTGTGAAGGAGAGAATGGCAAACAAGGAGGAAAATCAGTAGAGTACATCATTTTGGAAGCCAAATGAAAAAAGCTTTTTTTTTTTTTTTTTTTTTTTTTTTTTTAATTTTTTTTTTTTTTTCAACGTTTATTTATTTTTGGGACAGAGAGAGACAGAGCATGAACGGGGGAGGGGCAGAGAGAGAGGGAGACACAGAATCGGAAACAGGCTCCAGGCTCTGAGCCATCAGCCCAGAGCCTGACGCGGGGCTCGAACTCACGGACCGCGAGATCGTGACCTGGCTGAAGTCGGACGCTTAACCGACTGCGCCACCCAGGCGCCCCGAAAAAAGCTTTTTGAGAAGGGAGTGATTAACTGTATCAGACGCTCCTGATAGTTCAAGTAATAGGAGGACTGAGAATTGATCAGTAGATTTAATATCACGGTCTTTGGTGACCTTAATAAAAACATTTCCAATTGAGTGGTAGTAGTAAAAGCCTAGTTAGAATGGATTCTAGAAGGAATGGGATGAGAGGAACTGGAAATCATGAATGTAGAAAATTCTTTTCTGTTTTACTGTAAAAGGGGGAGAAAAATGGGGCAATAGTTGGAGGGGGGTACAAGGTGTCTAATGAGGACTTTTTAATGTTAGAAATGAGAGTAATGTTAATATAATGATTGGGGTTGATCCACTAGAAAGGGGATAATTAATCATGCAAGTGGGAAAAATGAGAATTTTTGGAATGATATCTTTGAATAAGTGAGAAGGGATGGGTCGTAATGCAAAAAAGGATATGCAGGGATAATGGCAAGGGGAAGAGAGAATATGTGTGCACTGTTGCAGGTCGGTCAGTAGGAATCTTTTTTCCAATTGGTTGTGGAAAATCTCTCTTTTAAAATGTGCTTTATTAGTCCTAAAATTTGTATGGAACCACAAAAGACCCCGAATAGCCAAAGTAATATTGAAGAAGAAGACCAAAGCAGGAGGCATCACAATCCCAGACTTTAGCCTCTACTACAAAGTTGTAATCATCAAGACAGCATGGTATTGGCACAAAAACAGACACATAGACCAATGGAATAGAAGAGAGATCCAGAATTGGACCCACAAAAGTATGGCCAACTAATCTTTGACAACGCAGGAAAGAATATCCAATGGAAAAAAGACAGTCTCTTTAACAAATGGTGCTGGGAGAACTGGACAGCAACATGCAGAAGGGTGAAACTAGACCACTTTCTCACACCATTCACAAAAATAAACTCAAAATGGATGAAGGACCTGAATGTGAGACAGGAAATGATCAAAACCCTAGAGGAGAAAGCAGGAAAAAACCTCTCTGACCTCAGCCGCAGCAATTTCTTACTTGACACATCTCCAAAGGCAAGAGAATTAAAAGCAAAAATGAACTACTGGGACCTCATGAAGATAAAAAGCTTCTGTGCAGCAAAGGAAACAATCAACAAAACTAAAAGGCAATGGGCGGAATCGGAAAACATCCTTGCAAATGACATATCGGACTAGTATCCAAAATCTATAAAGAACTCACCAAACTCCACACCCAAAAAACAAACAATCCAGTGAAGAAATGGGCAGAAGACATGAATAGACACTTCTCTAAAGGAGACATCCAGATGGCCAACAGGCACATGAAAAGATGCTGAATGTCACTCCTCATCAGGGGACAACAAAAATCACACGCAGATACCACTTCACGCCAGTCAGAGTGGCTAAAATGAACAAATCAGGAGATGATAGATGCTGGAGAGGATGTGGAGAAACGGGAACCCTCTTGCACTGTTGGTGGGAATTTAATCTGGTGCAGCCGCTCTGGAAAACATTGTGGGGGTTCCTCAAAAAATTAAAAATAGATCTACCCTATGACCCAGCAATAGCACTGCTAGGAATTTACCCAAGGGATACAGGAGTACTGATGCATAGGGGCACTTGCACCCCAATGTTTATAGCAGCACTTTCAACAATAGCCAAATTAGGGAAAGAGCCTGAATGTCCATCAACTGATGAATGGATAAAGAAATTGCGGTTTATATACACAATGGAATACTACATGGCAATGAAAAAGAATGAAATATGGCCCTTTGTAGCAACATGGATGGAACTGGAGAGTGTGATGCTAAGTGAAATAAGTCATACAGAGAAAGACAGATACCATATGTTTTCACTCTTATGTGGATCCTGAGAAACTTAACAGAAGACCATGGGGGTGGGAAAGGAAAAAAAAAAGTTAGAGAGGGAGGAAGTCAAACCATAAGAGACTCTTAAAAACTGAGAACAAACTGAGGGCTGATGGGGGGTGGGAGGGCAGGGAGGGTGGGTGATGGGTATCGAGGAGGGCACCTTTTGGGATGAGCAGTGGGTGTTGTAGGGAAACCAATTTGACAATAAATTTCAAAAAAGATAGTTAAAAAAATAAAAATAAAATGTGCCTTATTGATTAATTGATAAAGAAAATGTGGTTTATATATACAATGGAATACTACTTGGCAATGAGAAAGAATGAAATTATGCCATTTGCAGCAATGTGGAATAAGTCAGAGGAGGACATATATCATATGTTTTCACTCATATGTGGATCTTGAGTAACTTAACAGAAGACCATGGTGGGGGAAGGGGAAAAATAGGTACAAACAGAGAGGGAGGGAGGCAAACCATAAGAGACTCTTTTTTTTTTAAATGTTTATTCATTTTTGAGAGAGAGAGAAACAGAGTACAAGTGGGTGAGGGGCCAAGAGAGAGAGGGAGGCACAGAATCCGAAGCAGACTCCAGGCTCAGAGCTGTCAGCACAGAGCCGGATTCGGGGCTCAAACCTACAAGCTGTGAGATCATGACCTGAGCTTAAGTCAGACACTTAACCAACTGAGCCACCCAGGCACCCCAAGAGACTCTTTTTTTTTATGTTCTATTTTATTTTTGAGAGAGTGAGAGAGAGAGAGAGACAGAGCATGCGTGGGGGAGGGGCAGGAAGAGAGGGAGATACAGACTCTAAAGCAGGCTCCAGGCTCTGAGCTGTCATCACAGAGCCCAATGCGGGGCTCAAACTCACAAGCCGGAGATCATGACCTGAGCCGAAGTCAGATGCTCTACTGACTGAGCCACCCAGGCACCCCCATAAGAGACTCTTAAATACAGAGAACAAACTGAGGGTGAATGGGGTGTGTGGGAGAGGGGAAAATAGGTGATGGGCATTGAGAAGGGCACTTGTTGGGATGAGCACTGGAGTGAGCAATGAACCATGGGAATCCACCCCAAAAACCAAGAACACACTTTACACACTGTATGTTAGCCAATTTGACAATAAATTATATTAAAAAATAAAAAAATAAAATGTGCTTTATTATGGAAAAGTTCAAACATATACAAAAGTAAAAAGAACAAGATAATGAACCTCTATGTTGCCATTACCCAGCTTAAAAAAAAATGTTTCCTTGTTTACTTAGAGAGAGAAAGGTACAGCATGAGCGACAGGGGAGCAAGAGAGACAGAGACAGAGAATCCCAAGCAGGCTTTGCAGCTTTAACAATTATCTGTTCATCACCTATCATTTCTCTTATATCCCCACCTACAGTCTCTCTTTTCCTCAGATTATTTTGAAGGAAATCCTTATGTCATATTATTACAGCCGTAAACACTTCATTATATGCCCCTAAAAGATGGCTCTTTAAAAAATGTAACCACATTACCACACTTAAAAGGTTAATAATAATTCCTTAATATCACTAAGTGTCCAATCACAATTCCCCAATTGCCTTTTAGCAATGTTTTTTTTTTTGAAACAAGATATCTGAATAAGGTCCATTCATTGCAATTGATCAATATGTATCTTAAGTCACTGTTAATTTATAGATTCTCTTTCCATCTATTTTCTCCACTTTGTTGAACAAAACTGAATTATTTGTCCTATACAGTCTCCTACAGTCTAGATGATTCTGTTCACATCCTCATGGTGACTTTTCACATGTGTTTGAAAATTAAGCATGCTATTACCAACTAACTGCCAACTTTCTTAAAAGAAAAACAACTCATGAATTGCAGGCTCCTAACACAGAGATTTTGTCTCTCATTTGGGGACCATAGCTGGACCTTTGTTTGGTTTAATAAAGGAGAGAAATAAGTTTAGCAGGACTTGAGTTTCAAGAACTTCTTGAAAAGATGAAACATGTTCTGGTTTCTTTACCAATGTTAAGAGATTCAGACTTTTAAAATCCGTTTATAATGTAAAACTACAAAATTGGGTGCTTTTAAGATCATGATAATGTAAAACATCTTGTACTATTTATCAGGAGAAAGTTATTGCTTGTGTACCTGGGTGGCTCAGATGGTTAAGCGTCCAACTCTTGATTTCAGCTCAGGTCATGATCTCACCATTTGTGAGTTCGAGACCCATGTCAGGCTGTGCACTGACAGCACAGAGCTTGCTTGGGATTCTCTGTTTCCCTGTCTCTCTGTCCCTCCCCCATTTGCGCTTTCTCTCTCTCTCTCTCTCTCTCTCTCTCTCTCTCAAAATTAAATAATTTTTAAAAAGAAAGTTATTGCTAAAAGAAAAAATTATTTTCTTCCTATAAATAAAATATGGTAATTTTCAGGCTTTTAATAACTCACTCAGAAACATAATTTTTATTTAGGAACTTTCCTTTTGAACTTACCTTCAATCCCTGACAAAGACCATTTCTATTATGGTCATTATCTAGAATTATCTTTTCCCATCCTCCTCCAGTCCATTTCTTCAAATAGTTACTCCTGCTTTTGTGTATAGATTTAAGCCTGTACCTATGTTGAAAACTATCCTGAGTGACCCTGGGAAGGAGGCATGTAAGAAGTTCCTTCCTAAAAGTGTTTTTGGCTCAGTATCAAGCATCTCTGCTGATATCTTGCTGATGTCCTATGCCTATCTCATAGATCCCTAATTAGATAGCAACATTTTGTGGCCCTGATTCTTTGGTATAAGATCTTTATTTCCCAATTAGCAAGCCTGAGTTTCTTTTCTCTACTAATTGTCCTCTTCTATTTGACCCACTTTCTGGACCAGGGTCCTATCTTGGCTCACCCGCCAGGATTTGGATGATGTAATATAATGGCTTGGAGGGAACTGAAAGGTCATCTAGTCTAACCTTGTCATTTTACAGAGGAGGAACCCAAAAATTTGACCTGTCTTTTCTCTTTGGTTCTATCATATCTCCCTTTTCTTTTCTTTTTAATTTTTAAATGTTTGTTTTTAATTTATTTGAGAGAGAGAGAGAGAGAAAATGATCAGGGGAGGGGCGGAGATAGAGGGAGACAGAATCCAAAGCAGGCTTCAGGCTCTGAACTGTCAGCACAGAGCCCAACGCGGGGCTCAAACTCGTGAACTGTGCGATCATGACCTGAGCTGAAGTTGGACACTCAACCAACTGAGTCACCCAGGTGCCCCTATTGCCTTTTCTTTGTCTTAGATAGCTTCCCTGAAATTCTCTTTTCTTCCTTACTCAAAATATTACCCCTTTTCCAGTCTAATAAAACTTCCAGCCAAGTACTCACCTAATACCAAGAATTCTCTAAGTTACAAGTGTCATAACACAACCTTTGTGGGCAAGGACATGGGATAATTCCTAAGATAAAATAGTTTTACCGTGTATCTCACAGTATCTCAACTAGATGATATGAAGGCACAAACCTTGAACATGTACTACCTAGACCAATGATAACTGAATACACAATGTGTTCGAAATATCTATTAAGATAAAATACTGAGGAAAAATAGAAAATTCCTCTTAAACTCTTAAAAATCCCAGAAGGGATGAATATTGCTTCAGGAAAGACCATGAAAACTTTGTATATAAGACTATAAAGTTGTAGCCATCTCAAGGATAACTAAAACAAGAGCTATTGTGTATAAACTTGAAAATAATATTAGCTAGATATTTCTAGTTTAAAAAGTAATGTAAAGTGGAATATTTTATTCCTTAAGAGTTTAGTAAAAAATTCTCTCCTGCTTGAGGAGAACCTATTTGTGTGGGTACTTACTCTCTTAAACTCTTATCTATGTTATTTTTTGTCTTTTTTAGCTGTGAGGAGCAAGGGATATAAGGACATGTGTATTGTTTGGCAGTGTCAGAAAGGCAAACCAAAATCATACTTGTGCCTAGAAAGAACCAATTTAAAAACAAATTGTCTTTATCACTGTGAGATATAGGAGTCAACAAAACAGACCTGGTCATAATTTAATAATTAGGTAGTTAAATAAGGTAGTCCAGGTGGCATACACCAGAGGAATAGACAGGATTGGAAATAGCTAAGGACGGTATAATGAAGCATATACTGTAAATTCAAATGTGATATTTGTTCCTTAGAGGGTCAAAAGCATAAAGGATAAGTCACTTACCCAATTTCCCATAGCTAGTCAGTGGAGAAGCTAGGACTTTAATGCAGAAGGCTGACTACAGAGCTGTCTAGGCTGTTAGCCACTCTGCTACATTATCTTCTGTGTATAGACTATACCTTTGAACATCCTAGGTCTTTCCTGCTCTAACTCCGAAGTTTCCAGCAATTTTGGAACTCTTCAGTACATACAGACAAAATTTTTAACTATCTAGAATAGTTCTTATGCCGGCCTCATCATGAAGAGACCAATACTGAACATACCCAACATATATTACTGCTTACACCTCTAAAAGCCAGATAGAGCCTGCTCTTGTGTTGTATTACATACCTACAGAAGTTCTACCATCCAGGGTCTTGTCCTACACAACTATTGAAAGGAAGCTTTCAATAACCTGAAGCCTGTTTCTGTTCAGGACTATATGGCATTTCATACAAAACTTTTAACCATCCAGGAACTCTTTCAGGGTCAGCCTAACTTAGAGGCTTCTTTCTGGGATGGCTACATTTTCCAGAGAAGAAACATCTGAATGCCAGGGACTTATTTCTGATTAGGTTATCTATGTATAGGGAACTACATGTATAAAGCTTCTGAAAGAGAAACAGAAAGCCCAGTATGATTAGAGCAGAGAGCAAGATGGAGAATGATGTGTGAAGAAACTGGAAACTTAAAAAAAAAAGCACTGCAATAGTTACAGACTTTGGAGTCAAGCTTGTTGGGTTTGAATCCTGGCTCTGATAGTAATTGTGGGGCCTTGGGCAAGTTACTAAACTACTTAAAGCCTCAATTTCCTTATTTGTAAATCAGTAAAAATAATACTATCTACCTCACAGGGATTTTGTGAGGACTTTATAAGATGATGCATGTAAAACATTTCAGTACTTACATCATAGTAAGTATTCTGTAAGTATTATACACTAACACACACTTGATAGATACAGATGTAAATATATTAGATAGATAGATAGATAGATAGATAGAGAAATAGAGACCCTAGGTCTTGGGGTTTTGGAGGGCCTTATGAACTATGGTAAGTGTTTGAAGCCTTATTCTAGGGTAATTGGAAAATATTGAAGGTTTTTAAGGGAGAAGTAACAAGGTTAGGTTAGCATTTTAAAATATTACTCTGGCTGTACTGTGGCAAAAAGGATTAGATGGAGGGAAGTGAAGATGTAGAGAGTTTAATTAAGAATCTGTTATGATAGTCCAGGGGAAAGATAGTTGTGTCTTAGACTAGGACAGTGTGCATAGAGATAAAGGTAGTAAAAGGAACATATTAGAGATATACTTAGGAAGGAGAAGAGATAGGGAGTGGAGGCAAGTGAAATAAGACTTGCCAGCTAATTCTTCACCCCCTCCTCACTTCTCCTCAGAAGATTAAGGAGAGATGACTGAAGAACAGGAACAGTAATTGAAAAGTTAGCGCAGGACACTTTGTGATGTAAATGTAGGAGGGGCAATTGCTCTCTTACTATAATAGTTTTGGCAGATAAATGTGTTTGATTTTAGATTTTTTAAAGAACAATTAGCCTCACTGAAGCCCACACTGGAAGACCTCTATATTTTTTTCATCCCCACTCCATCCATGAAATCTGAAGAGATGCTACATTCAACACTGGAGGCTATGAAATTTGCGAATCCAAAAAGGGTCTTAGGATTTGTTCATTTCTGTAGGACTTTTTGTAGGAGACACTGACATAGAAAGTTGGCTGGGGATGGAAGGGGCAAAAAGGGAAAGGGGTGCTGGAAGCCTGGGTAGAGCAAGAGAGTAATGGAGACAAAGAGACAGAATGAGATAGAGATATTGAGTAATTAAGGAATGAGGGGATGCACTTGGTTTATTCTTCCAAGGCTTAAGGAGGAGATACATGATCCCATAACCTCTACAAAGGAGGCCTAATCAGATCTTATCCATTATGCAATAAAGGGGGTAGAGTAACTGCCAAAAGTACTATGCTAGATTCTTCCTCCCCCAACATTGGAATAATCATATGAATCCCTTCTCTCCAGTTGTTGACAAGAGTGACAGCATCTTTCCTGTGGAATACTAAGTAGCAATTGAACATTTTCTTGAAACAATAGCCTAAATGGAGAAACTGTTAAGTCAATTCCCCATTTACCCATCCCCATATGCCTTTCTAAAAAGAAGTGCTGCATGGGTCAGAATTGTATTTGGGGAATGCGTCAGACACAGCATACCATTCCAATATCCATTCTCTCCTTCCCTCTTGCCAACACAACTCTCACTGTGATCAAAGCAACTTATTTATTTAGAAATTTAGAAAACCTTGCAATTAGGACTAGCTGTCTGACTAGTGCTGACCAATGAAATTTAAGGGGAAATTGCTGACCAGGACATCCAGGAAGGTTTCCGAAAAGAGACAGACAGCTGACAAATACTTTGTCTTTCACCCTTTACTCATTTGCCACTACCCATTCCTCCTAAACATTTATGTGAAGCTATAGGTGAAGCAGCCACCCTGTAACTATGGATGGTTGTCACATGCTAAGGATGAAAGCCACATGTTGAGAAGTGTGAACTAGAAAGATGATATTCTTGAAATATTCTGCACCTAGCGATAGGCTGTTGAGCTCTGGACTTCATGTTACATGAGATAAATAAATCCATCTGTTGAAGCTATTGGAATTAGGTTTTCTCCTACTTGCAATCAAATGAGACCCTAAAATACATAAGATACAAAGAGATTAATGAGTAAATTATGACTCTTAAGTTTCTGGCTTAAACAATGGAACAGTAGAATAATGCCTTTCCCCCAAAGATGTCCATGTCATAATCCCTGGAACCCGTTAATGTTACCTTAAATAGTAAAAGAGAAGGTTGCAGAGGGAATGAATATTGCTAATCAGCTCACCTCAAGATAAGGAGATTATCCTGTATTTATCAGGGTAGGCCCAATGTAATTCTTAAAAGTGAAAGAGGGAGACAGAAGAGGAATTTGGAGTGATGCAATATGAAAGGTCAACCCACCATTGTTGGAGGCCATGGAGGCCATGAGCTAAGGGATTTTGGCAGCCTCTAGAAACTGGAAAAGTAAAATAAATGGATTTTCTCCTAAAACAGAAGGAATGAAACAACATCTGTACCTTTATTTTAACCCAGTGAGACTCATGTCAGACTTCTGACCTATATAGATTTCAAGATAATAAATATGTGTTATAAGCCAATTAAATTCCTGATAATTTGTTACAGTAGCTATGGTAAAATAATACATGCAACTAGATAGATGAGCTCACTTTTAGAAATATTGAGATTTCAATGTTTTTGAGATATACAAGTGGAGATGTCCAATAGGCAAATGGCTACATGGGAAGGTCAGGAAGATGTCTAGACTGCCAATATGGACTTGAGAGTTATTGCAGATAATTAAAACAATGGGGGAAAATTAAATTACTTATGGAGAATGAATAGTGTTAGAAGGAAAAAAAAAGCCTAATTCTAATAGTGAATTGAGTAAGGGGAGAAGCCAACAAAAGAAGCTGAGAAAGAGCAAAGAGTTATATATAAGACAAGGAGAACATAGCCTCACAAAATCAAAGGAAGAAAATGTTTCAAGGAGGATCATTAATGATGAATGCTGATGACTAGTAAAATAACAGATTAGAAATCATATATTAGATTTTATGACACAGGTAATTTATGACCTTAGTGAGAAAATTGTGGATGTAATAGTAGGTGTAGTAGGTATTGAAGATAAATTGATGCGAATTGAGGGATGAGACAGAGAGAAAGAAATGAAAAAAGGGAGTAAAGATAACTTATTCCAGAGGCCTGACTGTGAAGGTGAATAGACAAGTTGCAGAAGAAAATGGTGTTGAGAAAGTATGTTTAACTAGTCCCTCCCAGAAGTAAACATCAGGACGGGATTAGACTGTGCAAAGATTTTTTTTTTTATTAAACACCTGTTGAGAGAAAATGGGAAGGGATTTGGAAAAGGTTGAGAGAATCTTACCCTGAGTGAAGGAGAGAAGTAAGGAAAGTTGGGAGGAAGTGTTCTAGACACCTGTGCAGTCTGAGGAATGTTCAGAAAGCCATTAGGGAATCCTCAAACCAGTCAGCATTCAGAGTAGTCCCATAACTCTTAGAGATGTGCTCACATGAGTATCCCTCTTTCTCTCTTGCCTAAACTAGGTGCAGCCTTGGGAAAGCATAGCCTCCAGGCAAGTGCAGGGATGTATTTCAGAGCACTGTAGCTTGGGCCCTTGGTTAAAGGTCTGCCATGCACATTCTCACAGCTTTCATAGAGGGATTTTCTTTTTTTTTTCTTTTTTTAAAGTTTAGTGTATGTTTCAGCTGAGCAGATGGAGCCAGTAGACAGGGAAAGGTTGAAGATGCCCAGAATAAAAAGAAAATAATTGATGCAGCAAGGGCCAGATAAATTCTGGGGAGGATGGAATTCAGAGAACAGGTAAAAGTGTTGCCCTTAAATGAGATGTGAGACACCTTGAAATAAGCGGGTGAATTCAGGACCATTTGTAGGTCTGGGAATTCCCATCTCTGGTTTCCATTTACCCTTTAAATTACAAAGTGAGGTCATCTCATGGGAAAGGGGGTGTAAGAATGGGAAACTGGTCAAAGTTCAAGGAAAGGCCAACAACCACTGTGGGGAGTTGTAGAGCGACCTATCTCATGGTCAGATGGCTGGTGGTGTTAATGGCCCAGCTAAATCTGAAGGTCATAGGTTTACAGTGACATTAATTTGCTGCTATCCTTCCAGCTCTTCCATTCTCTTACCCCCACCCTCTCTGCTCTCTTCTTCCTCTCATCTCTGACATCTCATGAGCCTCCTGCGCTGGTAAATTTACTTCCTAGAAGTTGCTTCAATATGCCTTTCTTCTCAGTCCTTTTTCTCACTGTTTCAGTTATAGTACTCATTATCTCTGCCTTCTAAATGGTTGCTCTGCCTCTCATTTTTGTTTCCTTCAAACCCATCCTTCACACAGCCATCAAAGTGATCAGTCTAAAACATAAAATCTGGCTATGATTATTTTAAACCCTTCAATGGATCCCCATAACTAATAAGATTTAGTCTAAACTCCTTAACAAGGAATATGAAAGCCTCCATGACCTAGTCTTTAGCTACCTCCTCAGCCTCATCTCTTATCCTATTCTCTTCCTCTGTTTTACACTCCAGCAGTACTTTAAGTTCCCTGCATATTCCATGTTGTTTCTTACTTCCTTGCCTTTTGCTTTCCTCGTGTCTCATGAAGCTACCATTTACCTTTTGTAAAATTTTATTTATTTGTTTGGAGAGAGAGAGAAGAGCAGGGGAGTGGCAGAGAAAGGGAGAGGGAGAGAGAGAATCCCAAGCAGGGCCTGAGCTATCATTGCGGAGCCCAATGCAAGGCTCAATCCTACAACCATGAGATCATGACCTGAGCCAAAATCAAAAGTCAGATGCTTACCCAACAGAGCCACCCAGACACACCCCACCCCCGCCCTCTACCTTCTATGACAGCTTAAGCATCATCCTTCTTTATCTCCTTCTTCCTCCACCTTTATCAGCGCATTTTGCCCCTAGATTTGGTTAATTGTTCTTTGATTTCCCACTTTCTTGTATACATTTTTATCATCCTATTGATCACACTGAATAATAAGTGATTTTTTTAATTTTAAAAGTTTAGGTTTTATTTTTTTAGCTTGTATGTATACATTTTATTCATTCATTTATTCATTCATTTATAAAGTATTAAGTTAAGGGCTGGAAGTTTTTTTTTTTCAAGTTTTTATTTAAATTCCAGTTAGTTAACATATACTGTTATATTGGTTTCAGGAGTAGAATTTAGTGATTTATCACTTACATATAACACCCAGTGCTCAGGGGCACCTGGGTGGCTCAGTCAGTTAGGTGTCTGACTTCAGCTCAGGTCATGATCTCACAGTTTGTGAGTTCGAGTCCCGTGTCAGGCTCTGTGCTGACAGCTCAGAGCCTGGAGCCTGCTTCAGATTCTGTGTCTCCCTCTCTCTCTGACCTTCCCCCACTCACACTCTGTCTCTCTCTCAAGAATAAATAAACATTAAAAAAAATAACACCCAGTGCTCATCACAAGTACTCTCCTTAATATCCATCACCCATTTAGCCCTACCCCACCCACTTCCTCTCCAGCAACCCTGTTTTTTTCCTCTATAGTTAAGAATCTTAGGTTTGCCTCCCTCTCTTTTTTCTTTCTTTACCTATGTTCATCTGTTTTGTTTCTTAAATTCCACATATTATTGAAATATTTTATTTGTCTTTCTCTGACTGATTTAATCATTTAGCATAATATACTCAAGCTCCATCCACATTGTTGCAAATGGCAGGATTTCATCTTTTTTATATGGCTGAGTAATTTTCCATTGTATATATATACCACATCTTCTTTATCCATTCATCAGTCTATAGACATTTGGGCTCTTTCCATAATTTGGCTATTATGGTTAATGCTGCCATAAACATCAGGGTGATTGTGCCCCTTTGAATCAGTATTTTTGTATCCTTTGAGTAAATACCTAGTAGTACAATTTCTAGGTGACAGGATAATTCTGTTTTTAACTCCATACTGTTTTCCACAGTGGCTGCACTAGTTGGCATTCCCAGCAACAGTGTAAGAGGGTTCCCCTTTCTCTGTATCCTCGCCAGCATCTGTTGTTTCCTGTCTTGTTAATTTTAGCCATTCTGACAGGTGTGAGGTGTATTTCCCTGATGATGAGTGATGTTGAGCATTTTTTTCATGTGTCTGTTAGCCATTTATGAATAATAAGTGATTTTTGTCTGTGTCTCTTCTATCAGTCTTGAGCTGCAGGGACTGTCTCAGATTTGTCTTTGTACCTTAGCATCTAACAAGTGCTTGGCACATAGGTGGTGTGAAATAAGTGCCTTTTAAAGAAAAGAGAGATAAAGGGGAGAAGAAGGAATAGGGGAAGAAAGGGAAGAAGGAAAGGAGGAACATAGATCTAGGGATCACTCACCACTCAGTTTACAGAAATCATTTAGCAATCCTTACTTTATTTTAAGGAATAGGTTTAAAATCAAATTGCTTATTTCAAATAGAATTGATTACTTATATGCCTATGGTTTGGTGCAATTCCTTAGATTTATCCAGTAACTAAAAAGTATTTACTATTATTTATAAGCAATTTGCAACCAACCTTCAATGCATTTCACTGACCATTTTATGAAGATACATGTCTTAAATCAATAAGCAAGCATTATGCTGAATTCTGGAGGTAAGTATTTGCCATCTCTTCTGAGTTAATGAAGTTAGATACTGGAAATCAAAATTTTGCTCTGTAGTCATGGGGTGGGGGGAATGAAAAGTTAAAGGTATAAAGAGATAAGAATTAATAGCATAAATACAGAAATAAAGGCAAAGTATAATTGACAGCGGAGTCATACTCATAGTGTTTTCTTAAAGTATTATGAGCATGATTTTTAATAATCATATGTATGTGTGTATAAATATATATAAACTTTTTTTCTGCAGGAGATTTTTTAATAGTTGGGTTTCATCTGCATATGTCCTACCCTATAAAGGATTTCTGGCTCTTCAGAACTTGGGTATCCAATTTGTTGTTTATCTTTTTGAATGTAGCTTGACTTTGGGACCTCTGGTGTGGAAAAACTCTGCAAGGAAGTTAAAAAATATCAATTGTAATTAAATGGCATTTAATAAAATTTCTATTATTGTTTAGATACACTTATGTATTAGAAAATTGGTCATATAATATCTGAGTCATTTTAAAAACCTATTTAATCACCATTATAAATTTTACTGATTTAAAACAACATACAAAAATAGTTTATTTTAGCAAATGAATTGTTGGCTATTTTTAAATAACCATTAAATACTGTAGTTGTAATACAGTTGCTCCAGACAAGTTTAAATATTGTACAATCCAAAATCTCTACTAAAGTAAGAAACAAACATTACAGGAACAAATTTACATAAAAAAACAAATATCTCTACTTTTCAAAAGTTATAATACTTCACACACTGATCTTGCACAGTGATGACTGTTAGTACTGTAAAACTGCAAAATTAAATTTGTTGCTTTACAAAGTATTCCACTTTTCTCTTAGTGTATGATTATTTGAACAAATGTTAAATTACATCATTAGTGTTTTCACATCATGTTATTATAGCAATATTGTTTATGTCATACTAACCAGACTTTTGTCACTGCTATAGAATTGTTTTATGATAGGGTTTCATGCTAAAACTTCATTTTTTCAGCATAACATGTTACTTAATTTTTTTTATTTCAGTGTAGTTGATATGTTACTTTTTGACAATTAAAATTCTACACTCACAGAGTCACTTTTCTATTGCAGAGACCCAGATAAAACATGTTCATGAGCATTTTGAAATATCACTTAAAAATAGATTTGAGAAAGTATGAACACTGAAGGTCTTTATTTTTACAGTTCTCTCTATTTTTTTTTGAAAAACATAGTACTGGGGCATCTGGGTGGTTCAGTTGATTGAGCGTCTGACTTTGGCTCAGGTCATGATCTCACAGTTCGTGGGTTCAAGCTCCACGTCGGGCTCTGCACTGACTGCTCAGAACCTGGAGCCTGCTTTGGATTCTGTGTCTCTGTCTCTCTCTGCCCCTCCCCCATGCATGCTGTCACTCAAAAGTAAATAAACATTTTTAAATTTTTTTTAAAAGAAAAACAGTACTGATTACATTCTCCATTTCTAAAAGAATGATCCAAAGATAAATAAATACATAAAAATATTTAAGTAATTATAATAAATAATTATAACATTATACCTTAGTACAAGAATGAAGGCAATAACAGCTGTTGGGAGGGCAGATGACAGAGCACTACCTCTGCTTAGAGATTTGGGAAAGGCTTCAGGAAGAATGTGATGTTTAAAGTAGATATTTTAAGATGACTGAAAGTTTCCCAGTCATGGATCCATAAATGCTTGAGAACCATATACTTGGAAAACCATACATTTGACATGGCTGATACATAGGGCACAAGCCCAGGATCAGCAGAAGATGAAGCTGGAGAGTTGGAGAGATGAGGGAGGTTAAAATATTAAGGACTTTTATATTTTGAAGTAAATCTGTAGGCAATAAGAATTGTGTATGATATTTTAAACTGGATCACAATAAGATCGTATTTAGTTTTAGGATGATAACTTTGACAGCAGTGTGACAGTTAAGTCTGAAAGGGAGAGACAAATGTTAGGGAAATTAGTTAGCAATAATTGAGTAGGGACAAGATCAAGACTTAAATTAAGTCAATGGCAGAGGGAATGGGTTTTTCCAGGATTGAGGGAGTTCCTGTAGGACTTTCAGTTTTAAAACAAAAACTGTCCCAAACAAACTGCGATGATTTAGTCATCCTAGATTTAGGATAAAATAATCCATATGGCTTTGTGCATGATTAGATTTAGGGAGGGCAGTAAGGGAGTGAAGAGAGTCTTCTGGTGTTCACAGACTTCAGTTATAGAAAAATGGAAAAATGACAACACTCACTGAGGTACAGAATACTGGAGAGGAGGAACAGGATAGAGTGAAGAGATAACGACTTAGGCTTTTAAGAGGCCTGCTAGAAATAAAAATGTACAAATATCTTGTAAACTATTAAAATCACTGGTATAGATCTAGAGAGACTTTTATGGGTTGAAATTACTAGAAATCACCAGTAAGATGGAACCCTGAAAAATACCACCATTTAAGTTTGGACAGAGTTAAAGGTGTCTGAGAGTGAATTTGGGGAGTAATAGAGAGGTATGCAGACAACCAGGACAGTGGTGTCCAGGCAGTCGAAGGAAAAGTTCAGGAAGCAGTGAGTATCAAATGCCAAGAGACACATCAGGTTAGGTAGAGTCTTAACAATAGACATTTAGGTTTGACAAATACGGAATTACAGGTATACTCAATGAGAACACTTTTAATAATATCGTTTAAGGGAATGTTTAGTTTGCTTTTCAAGTGTCCATTAAATCATAGTGCAATGAGAGATCTTTTTAAAAATTTTTTTAAAAGATTCTTTAATGTTTATTTATTATTTTTGAGAGAGAGATAGAGACAGATTGTGAACGGGGAGGGGCAGAAAGAGAGGGAGACACAGAATCTGAAGCAGGCTCCAGGCTCTGAGCTGTCAGCACAGAGCCCAAAATGGAGGTCAAACTTGTGAACCCTAAGATCACATGATCTGAGCCAAAGTTGGACACTTAAACGACTAAGGCACCCAGGTGTCCCACTTTCTTAAAAGATTTTTATTAAAATTCCAGTTAGTTAACATACGGTGTAATATGAGTTTCAGGTGTACTAGTTATTCAACACTCCGCTACAACACCCTGGTGCTTATCACAAGTGAACTCCTAAATCCCCATAACCTATTCAACCCATCCCCCCATCTACCTCCCCTCTGATAACCATCAGTTTGTTCTCTATAGTTAAGAGTCTGTTTCTTGTCTTGCCTCTCTTTTTTTTTCTCCCTATGCTCATTTGCTGTGTTTCTTAAATTCCACATATAAATGAAATCATATGGTATTTGTCTTTCTTCAACTTACTTCACTTAACATAATACTCTCTAGCTCCATCTATCTCATTGAAAATGGCAAGATTTCATTATTTTTTATGGCTGAGTAACAATCCATTGTGTATATATATACCACATCTGTAATGAGAGATTTCTTGAGAAAAAAATAAGTTCAAGCTGTCAAAAGAAACTCAGATGAAATTTTCCCTCAACTATTTCCTAAAGAGCTCTGGACACATTCTTTCTTGTCTGATGCACTATCTTCTAGCCTTATCAAAATCAACTTCACCTCAACTGTTTCTCTAACCTTGCCTCCTCTACTTCTAATTCTGCCCCTACTTCTCAGAAATTATTGCTACTATTATTTTGCTGAAGAAGCTATGAAAAGGAGCTTTGGCCCATTTTCCCCCTTTTAAGTCTCTTGTTCACCTCTTGTATTTTATTGATTTTCTTTTATTGGCTATACTTAAGAGCAATGTTGATAATACACACTGCACTGAAGGTGATTGCACCAGCTTAATTATTTTCTGTCACTACTCTCTGAGCTATTCCTTCATAGCGCTTATTGCAATTTGTAATTCTTTTTTTTAATATGAAATTTATTGTCAAATTGGTTTCCATACAACACGCAGTGCTCATCCCAACAGGTGCCCTCCTCAATGCCCATCAACCACCATCCCCGCCCTCCCATTCCCCATCAACCCTCAGTTTTTTTTGAAGTTTTTAAGAGTCTCTTATGGTTTGGCTCCCTCCCTCTCTAACTTTTTTCCCTCCCCTCCCCCATGGTCTTCTGCTAAGATTTTCAGGATCCACATAAGAGTGAAAACATACGGTATCTGTCTTTCTCTGTATGACTTATTTCACTTAGCAGAACACTCTTCAGTTCCTTCCACGTGGCTACAAAAGGCCATATTTCATTCTTTCTCACTGCCACGGAGTATTCCATTGTATATATAAACCACAATTTCTTTATCCATTCTTCAGTTGATGGACAGTTAGGCTCTTTCCATAATTTGGCTATTGGTGAAAGTGCTGCTATAAACATTGGGGAACAAGGGCCCCTATGCGTCAGCACTCCTGTATCCCTTGGGTAAATTCCTAGCAGTGCTATTGCTGGGTCATAGGGTAGATCTATTTTTAATTTTTTGAGGAACCTCCACAACGTTCCCAGAGCAGCTGCACCAATTTGCAATCCCACCAACAGTGCAAGAGGGTTCCCATTTCTCCACACCCTCTCCAGGATCTATAGTCTCCTGATTTGTTCATTTTAGCCACTCTGACTGGCGTGAGTGGTATCTGAGTGTGGTTTTGATTTCTATTTCCCTGATGAGGAGTGACTTTCAGCATTTTTTCATGTGCCTGTTGGCCATCTGGATGTCTCCTTTAGAGAAGTGTCTATTCATGTCTTCTGCCCATTTCTTCACTGGATTGTTTGTTTTTTGGGTGTGGAGTTTGGTGAGTTCTTGCCTTTGTCCAATATGTCAATTGCAAATATCTTTTCCCATTCCATCAGTTCCCTTTTAGTTTTGTTGACTATTTCATTTTCAGTGAAGAAGCTTTTTATCTTCATGAGGTCCCAATAGTTCATTTTTGCTTTTGCTTCCCTTGTCTTTGGAGATGTGTCAGCTAAGAAATTGCTGCGGCTGAGGTCAGAGAGGTTTTTTCTTGCTTTCTCCTCTAGGGTTTTGATGGTTTCCTGTCTCACATTTAGGTGCTTCACCCATTTTGAGTTTATTTTTGTGAATGGTGTAAGAAAGTGTTCTAGTTTCATTCTTCTGCATGTTGCTGTCCAGTTCTCCCAGCAACATTTGTTAAAGAGACTGTCTTTTTTTTCCATTGGATATTCTTTCCTGCTTTGTCAAAAATTAGTTGGCCATACTTTTGTGGGTCCAATTTTGTAGTGTCTATTCTAGTCCATTGGTCTATGTGTCTGTTTTTGTGCCAATACCATAGTGTCTTGATGATTAAAGCTTTGTAGTAGAGGCTAAAGTCTGGGATTGATACCTCTCGCTTTGGTCTTCTTCTTCAATATTATTTTGGTTATTTGGGGTCTTTTGTGATTACATACAAATTTTAGGATTGTTTGTTCTACTTTCGAGAATAATGCTGGTGCCATTTTGATTGGGATTACATTGAATGTGTGGATAGCTTTAGGTAGTATTGACATTTTAACAATTTTTATTCTTCCAATCCGTGAGCATGGAATGTTTTTCCATTCCTTTGCATCTTCTTCAATTTCCTTCATAAGATTTCTATAGTTTTCAGCATATAGATGTCCTACATCTTTGGTTAGGTTTATTCCTAGGTATTTTATGCTTCTTGCTGCAATTGTGAATGATCAGTGTCTTTATTTCTCTTTCTGTTGCTTCATTGTTGGTGTCTAAAAATGCAACCTATTTCTGTACATTAATTTAGTACCCTGTGACTTTGCTGAATTCATGTATCAGTGCTAGCAGACTTTGGTGGAGTTTGCCAGGTTTTCCATTTAGATTATCATGTAGTCTGCAAAAAGTGAAAGTTTGACTTCATCTTTGCCAATTTCGGTGCCTTTGATTTCCTTTTGTTGTCTGATTGCTGATACTAGGACTTCCAATACTATGTTAAACAATGGTGGTGAGAGTGGACATCCTTGTCACCTTCCTGATCTCATGGGGAAAGCTCTCAGTTTCTACCCATTGAGGATGATATTAGCTGTGGGCTTTTCATAAATGACTTTTATGATGTTTAAGTATGTTCATTCTATCCCAAATTTCTTGAGTGATGCTGAATTTTGTCAAATGCTGTTTCTGCATCCATTGACAGGATCATATGGTTCTTTTCTTTTATTAATGTGATGTATCGCATTGATTGATTTATGAATATTGAACCAGCCCTGCAGCCCAGGAATGAAACCCACTTGATCATGGTGAATAATACTTTTTATATGCTGTTGAATTCGATCCACTAGTATCTTCTTGAGAATTTTTCATCCATATTCATCAGGGATATTGGACTGTAGTTCTCTTTTTTTGCCGGGTTTCTGTCTGGTTTGGGAATAAAAGTGATGCTGGTATCATTGAATGAGTCTGGAAGTTTCCCTTCCCTTTCTGTTTTTTGGAACAGCTTGTGAAGGATAGGTATTATTTCTGCTTTAAATGTCTGGTAGAATTCCCCATGGAAGCCACCTGGTCCTGGACTCTTATTCATTGGGAGATATTTGATAACTGATTCATTTCTTTGCTGGTTAAGGGTCTGTTCAAGTTTTCTATTTCTTCCTGTTGGAGTGTAGGTGCTTAGGAATTTTTCGATTTCTTCCAGGTTGTCCAGTTTGCTGGCATATAATTTTTACTAGTATTCCTTGATAATTGCTTGTATTTCTGAGGGATTGGTTGTCATAATTCCATTTTCATTCATGATTTTATCTATTTGGGTCATTTCCCTTTTATTTTTGAGAACCCAGGCTAGAGGTTTGTGAATTTTGTTTATCTTTTAAAAAAAACCAACTCTTGGTTTCATTGATCTGCTTTACAGTTTTTTTAGATTCTATATTGTTTGTTTCTGCTCTGATCTTTATTATTACTCTCTTTCTGCTGGGTTTGGAGTGTATTTGCTGTTCTGCTTCTCTTTCCTTTAGGTGTGCTGTTAGATTTTGTATTTGGAATTTTTCTTGTTTCTTGAGATAGGCCCGGATTGCAATGTGTTTTCCTCTCAGGAATGCCTTCGCTGCATCCCAAAGCGTTTGGGTTGTTGTATTTTCATTTTCACTTTTATATGTTTCCATATATTTTTTAATTTATTCTCTAATTGCCTGGTTGACCCATTCATTCTTTAGTAGGGTGTTCTTTAACCTCCGTGCTTTTGGAGGTTTTCCAGACTTTTTCCTGTGGTTAATTTCAAGTTTCATAGGATTGTGGTCTGAATGTGTGCATGGTAGGATCCCAATTCTTGTATACTTAAAGGGCTGTTTTGTGACCCAGTATGTGATCTACCTTGGAGAAGGTTCCATATGCACTCGAGAAGAAAGTATATTCTGTTGCTTTGGGATGCAGAGTTCTAAATATGTCTGTCAAGTCCTTCTGATCCAATGTATCATTCAGGGCCCTTGTTTCTTTATTGACCCTGTGTCTAGATCGTCTATCCATTGTTGTAAGTGGGTAATTAAAGTCCCCTGCAATTACCACATTCTTATCAATAAGGTTGCTTATGTTTGTGATTGTTTTATATATTTGAGGGCTCCCGTGTTCGGCGCATCGACATTTATACTTGTTAGCTCTTCCTGATGGATAAACCCTGTGATTATTATATAATGCCCTTCTTCATCTCTTGTTACAGCCTTTAAATTAAAGTCTAGTTTTTCTGATATAAATATGGCAACTCCATATGGCAACTGCTCTTCCTACTGTCTTCCGTGGGCCTTTTGTCTATGCTTGGCTCCAGAGAGTCCATTTTGCTAGTCTTCTGGTGGTTTTCTGGGTTATTTAAGCAGATGTGGGTGGAATCTAAGCAGTCAGAGGACGAGGTGAGCCCGGTGTCCTCCTACATGGCCATCTTCCTCCTGAGTCTGCAATTTGTAATTCTATATGTGTTTACTTGCTTAATGTCTGTTTCCCCTACTATATTATAGATCCATGGAACAGGCATAGTAACTTTTATTATTGTTTAACTACAACAACAATGCCTGACACAACATGGACAACCACTTGGTTGAATGAATGAAAAATGTCATGTTACTCAGTTAACGTCACTAAGTTTTAAAAGATTATCTGTCCCAAGATTTCTCTAATTTCATAACCTTGAATGGTCGCCATATGTATACTTTTTTTCTGTTCACCTTGCCTTAAAGTAAAAAGCTGAGCTATTTCATTTAGTACCACTTTAGTCCCTTTTAATGGCTAACATGCTATTTATCTGTTCACACCTTAATGAATGATCCCCATAATGGGTCATGTCCCTTGCATTACCCCCTACTCTTGAGTGTGAGCAGAACCTGTGACTTTCTTCTAGCCAACAAAATGTGGAGAAAATGTGAGGGGATATAAATGGTATAGTTACTTCCTTGAATAGGTTTTGTTGTATAAGACTCTGTCCTAGCATAATGGTGAGTAGGGAAAGGGTTAACATTAGGCCCAGAGACATAAGGGACCCTCTGGGAGGAGGAGGAAAGCTGTAGCTTCAAGTGGGAAGCTGAAGAAGTGGTGGGGAGTTTTGGGGGAAAAAAAATGATAAATTTATTCCAGACCTTCCTGGGATAGGTGCCATGAGTGGAGTCTCAGAAACTTTCTAATAAGGTCCCATTCAGGGACAAAACTCCTCCATGGCAACCCAGTAGGAACTCCTCTCAGTCTTGAGAGCTTTATGCTTTCCCTCAATAAACTCTATCGTTTTGCTCACTCTCTGTTGTCCGGGAGATTCATTCTTCGACTCCGTGAGACAAGGATCAGTGTCTCAGCCTCTATCACCCTCATGGAACAATGGACCTAGAGATTCTTCCACCAGCCTTGATGAAAACTACAATGTTGTGAGATGGTCTGTCAGAGGTCCACATGGCAACTGTAAATGATATCTAGGAACTAATAGCAACTCCCTAGCTGACAGACAGCAAGGAAAGAAATGGGGTGAGAGGAGACTACCTAAATTCTACACCTGCAAGGAACTGGATTCTGCCAACAACCATGTGAACTTGCAAGACAACCCAAACTCCAAATGAGAATTAAGCCCACCTAATGCTTTAATCGCAGCCTTGTGTAAGACCCTAAGCAGAGTGCTCAGATAAGTCATATCCAGACTCTGGACCCACATAAACTGTGACATAATGAATGTATGCTGTTTTAAGCTGATAAGTCTGTGGTAATTTGCAGCAACAAAACTAATCTACATATCAAAACTAATTCTGAAGCTACTTGCATTCAAACTCAGCCAGTTTTCCCTCTATAGTCTCAATATCAGTCTTTCCTCTTTTATTACTTAGACTTTCTCTTCTTGGATTTCCACATATAATGACCCACAATAAGTTCAGTACCACTCTCTTATTTCCTCCTCTTTCTAACTAATTTCACATGTCCTTTAAATGTTCCCAGGTTCTTCCCAGTACTATCTTCCAGAATCACTGGTCCGCATAGATGGTACCACCTATGTAATATGTGCTGAGCAAATTACAAAAATCAGTTTTTATTCTATCACACATCCAGCATTTTGTCTGTATTTTGCACAATTAACATCTTTAAAATTCCATTTTTGCATTTCCTTAATTTACCTCTCTGATGCCACGCATCAGATTTTTTCCCAGTTTTATTGAGAAACAATTGACTTACATCCCTGTATAAATTTAAGGTGTACAGCATGATGGTTTGATTCACATATATCGTTAAATTATTACCACAACAGGTTTAGTTAACATTCATCATCTCTTATAGATACAATAAAAAGGTAAAAAGTATCTTTGTGGTGAGAATTCTTAGGATTTACTCTATTCACAACTTTCCTATATATCACACAGTAGTATTAACTATAGTAATCATGTTTTACATTAACACACCTAGTACTCATTCATCTTATGACTGGAAGTTTGTACGTTTTGACCACCTTCCTCCTGTTCCTCCTCCCCTCACCCCAACGTCTATTAGATTCCACATATAAATGAGATCATACAATATTTGTTTTTCCCTGTCTCACTTATTTCACTTAGCACAATGCCTGAAAGGTCCATCCATGTTGTTGCAAATGATAGGATTTCCTCATTTTTTTAATGGCTGAATATTCCTTTTGGATACATATACCACAACTTCTTTTTTTTTAATGTTCATTTATTTTTGAGACAGAGGGAGACAGAGGGTGAGTGGGGGAGGGATAGAGAGAGAGGGAGACACAAAATCTGAAACAGGCTCCAGGCTTTGAGCTGTCAGCACAGAGCCTGATGCAGGGCTCGAACCTATGAACCGTGAGATCATGACCACAGCCAAAGTTGGGAGCTTAACCAATTGAGCCACCCAGGCGCCCCATACCACAGCTTCTTTATCCATTCATCTATGGATGGACACTTATGTTGTTTCCATGTCTTGGCTACTGCAAATAATGCTGCTGTGAACATGGTAATGCAGATATCTTTTTGAGTTAGTGTTTTCATTTCCTTTGAATATATTCCCAGAAGTGAAATTGCTAGATCATCTCATAGCTCCTTTATTTATTTATTTATTTATTTATTTATTTATTTATCCTCTATTTGTTTGTTTGTTTGTTTGTTTAGAGGAGCCTCCTTACTGTTTTCTGTACTGGCTGTACCAGTTTATAATCCCACCAACAATGCACAGGGGTTCCATTTTCTCCACATCCACACCAGCATTTGTTATTTCTTGTCTTTTTAATGATGGCCATTATAACAGAAATGTGATGATATCTCCTTATGGTTTTAATTCTCATTTCTTTGATGACTACTGATGTTGAGCATCTTTTCATGTACATGTTGGGCATTTGTATATCTTCTTTGGAAAAAATGTCTATTCTGCTTCTTTGCTCATTTTGGATTATTTGGTTTTTTCTTTTTTTCTATTGAGTTGTATTTGTTCTTTATATATTTTAGATGTTAACCTCTTGCCAGATATATGGTTTAAAATATTTTATCCCATTCCATAAGTTGTCTTTTCACTTTGGTTATGGTTTCTTTTACTGTGCAGAAGCTTTGTAGATTGATGTAGCCCCAAGTGTTGACTTTTGATTTTGTTGCTTGTGTTTTAGGTCTTATTTTGAAAGAATCTGCACTGTGGCTGCTTCCATTTTTTTTGCACATCATTTATAGCATTTTTTTAATTCATCATGACTATTTTTTACTTCCTTGGTCTCTGCAGTAATAGATTCTCTGCTCTCTTCTATGCCTGTTTCAAGCCCAGTGATTTAGACTCTTAAGGACTGAGCACAAACTGAGGGCTGATGGGGGTGGGGTAGAGGGGAAAATGGTTGATGTACATGGAAGAAGGCACTTGAATGAGCACTGGGTGTTGTATGTAAACCAATTTGACTGTATATATATACTTATTTGTATATTTATATTATTAAAAAAACCAAAAATAAATATAAAAGAATCAAGGGAGGGGCAGAGATTAGGTCTTACTTTAAAAGAATCAAGGGAGGGGCAGAGAGAGAATCCCAAGCAGACTCCACGCTGTCAGCACAGAGCCTGATGGGGCCTGGATCTCACAAACCATGAGATCATGACCTGAGCCTGAAATCAAGAATCAGATGCTTAATCAACTGAGCCACCCAGGCACCCCTTCAGTTCTTACATTTAAGTCTTTAATCCATTTTAAGTTTGTTTTTGTGAGTGGTGTAAGATAGGGGTCAAGCTTCATTTTTTAATATGTAAATATCAAATGTTTTCATAACCATTTATTGAAGATACTGCCTTTTCTTCATTAAGTATTCTTGGTTCCCTTGTCAAATATTAGCTGATGGTATATGCTTGGTTTTATTTGTGTGCTCTTGATTGTTTTCTGCTGGTCCATTTGTTTTTATGCCAGTACCTTACTGTTTTAATCATTATAGCTTTATAATATAGCTTGAAATCAGGAAGTATGATGCCTCCTGCTTTGTTCTTCTTTCTCAGGATTTCTTTGGCTATTTGGGGTCTTTTGTGTTTCCATATAAATTTTAGGAGGTTTTTTTTTTTTTTCGTAAAAAATACCATTGGAATCTTGGTAGGGAATGCATTGAATATACAGATGGCTTTTGATACGATAGATATTTTAACAATATTAATTATCCCAATCCACGAATATAGAATACCTTTCCATTTATTTATGTCTTCTCCGATCTCTTTTATTAATCCCTTATGGTGTTCAGAGTACAGATCTTTCACCTCCTTGGTTAAATTTATTCCTAAGGATTTTATTGTTTTTGATGTTATTGTAAACGGGATCATTTTCTTTTTTTTTTTTTTCAGAAAATTTCCTGTTAGTGTATAGAAATGCTATTGATGTTTGTATATTAATTTTATATCCTGCAACTTTTCTGAATCCGTTGATAATTTCTAAGTCTTTTTGGTTGATTCTTTAGGATTATCTATATATAAAATAATTTCATCAGTAAATAGAAACAATTTTAATGGTCCTTTCCAATTTTGATGTTTTAATTTCTTTTTCTTCTCTGATTGCTCTAGCTAGATTTCCATTACTATGTTGGATAAAAATGGTGAGAGTGATAATCCAACAATACATTAAAAGAAGTATTCATCACAATCGAGTGGGGTTCATTCCTGGGATGCAGGAGTGGTTCAATATCCACAAATAAATCAAAGTGATATATCACATTAATAAATAAAGGATAAGAACCATATGATCCTCCCAATAGACGCAGAAATGGCATTTGACAAAATACAGTATCTTTCTTGATAAAAACCCTCAAGAAAGTAGGGATAGAAGGAACATACTCAAAACCATAAAGGCCATATAAGAAAGACCCATAGACAATATCATCTTCAATGGGGAAAAACTGAGAGCTTTCTCCCTGAGTTCAGGGATTTCTGTTCAACATGGTACTGGAAATCCCAGCCTCAGCAATCAGACAACAAAAAGAAATAAAAGGCATCCAAATCAGCAAGGAAGAAGTCAAAGTTTCACTCTTGGAAGATGGCATGATTCTCTACATGGAAAAGCTGACAGACTCCACCAAAAAACTGCTAGAACTGATACAGAAATTCAGTAAAGTTGCAGGATATAAAATCAATGCACAGAAATCATTTCCATTTCTATACACCAATAATGAAGCAGCAGAAAGAAAAATTGAGGAATCAATCCCATTTACAATTTCACAGAAAACCAAAAAAATACCTAGGAATAAACCTAACCAAAGAGGTAAAATATCTGTATGCAGAAAACTATAGAAAGCTTATGAAAGAAATTGAAGAAGTCACAAAGAAATGGAAAAACATTCTATGCTCATGGATCAGAAGAATATTGTTAAAATGTCGACACTATGCCGAGCAATCTACATATTCAATGCAATCCCTATCAAAATAACACCAGCATTCTTCATAGAGATAGAACAAAAAAATCTGAAATTTATGGGAAACCAGAAAAGACCCCGAATAGCCAAAATAATGTTGAAAAAGAAAATCAAAGCAGATGTTGGTGAGGACGGAGAGAAAGGGGAACCCTTTTGCACTGTTGGTGGGAATACAAGCTGGTGCAGCCACTCTGGAGAACAGTATAAAGATTCTGCAAAAAATTAAAACAGAGCTATCCTATGACCCAGAACTTGCGCTACTACTAGGTATTTATCCAAAGAATACAAAAATATAGATTTGAAGGGACACATGCACCCCATTGTTTATAGCAGCACTAGCAACTATAGCCAAATTATGGAAAGAGCCAAAATGTCCATTGACTGATGAATGGATGAAGAAGATGTGATGAATACTACTTGGCAATCAAAAAGAATGAAATCTTGCCATTTGCAACAACGTGGATGGGAATAGAATGTATTATTCTAAGTAAGACAAGTCAAGCAGAGAAAGATAAATATCATGTGATTTCACTCATATATGGAATTTAAGAAACAAAAGAGATGAACATAGGGGAAAGAAAGGAAAAATAAGATAAAAACAGAGAGGGAGACAAACCATGAGACTCTTTTTTAAAATTTTTTTAATGTTTATTTTATTTTTTTTTAAGCTGAAGGATTTGTTTTTTAACGTTTATTTATTTTTGAGACAGAGAGAGACAGAGCATGAATGGGGGAGGGTCAGAGAGAGGGAGACACAGAATCCGAAACAGGCTCCAGGCTCCGAGCTGTCAGCACAGAGCCCGACGCGGGGCTCGAACTCATGGACCGTGAGATCATGACCTGAGCCGAAGTCGGCCACTTAACCGACTGAGCCACCCAGGCGCCCGTTTATTTTATTTTTGAGAGAGAGAGAGAGAGAGAGAGGCAGAGAGAGAGAGGGAGACAGAATCTAAAGCAGGATCCAGGCTCTGAGCTGTCAGAACAGAGCCTGATCTGGACTCAAACCCATGAACCATGAGATCATGACCTTAGCTGAAGTCAGAGACAACCGACTGAGCCACCCAAGCGCTCCCATAAGTCTCTTAAATACAGAGGACAAACTGAGGGTTGCTGGAGGAAGGGGGGGGATGGGCTAAATGGGTGATGGGCATTAAGGAGGGCACTTGTTGGGATGAACACTGAGTGTTGTATGGAAGTAATGAATCACTAAATTCCACTCCTGAAACCATTATTACACTATATGCTAACTTAGATTTGATTTTTTTTAATGGTGACATTAAGTCCCCTTGTCTAGTTCCTGATTTTAGAAGAAAAGCTCTTAATTTCCCACTATTGAGCATGATGTTAGGTGTGGGCTTATCCCATATGTCCCTTATTATGTTGATATATATTCCTTCTATGTCTAATTTGTTAAGTGTTTTTATCATGAACTGATGTTGAATTTTGTCAAATGTTTTCTGTCTATTGAGATAATCATCTTTTCCTTCATTCTATTAATGTGATGCATCACATTGATTGATTGGCATGTGCTGAACCATCCTTGCACCCTAGGGATAAATCCCACTCAGTCATGGTGAGTGATCCTTCTAATGTGCAAGGCTTAATTTGCCTTGCTAGTATTTTATTGAGAATTCTTGCGTCTGTATTCATCAAGGATATTGGTCTATAATTTCTAGTAATGTCCTTTTCTGGCTTTGATTTGGATATTAAGTATTAGGACATTAGCATAATTAGGATAAGGCTGGCCTTGTAAAATGAGTTTGAGAGTGTTCCCTCATCTATTTATTTTTGCAAGAGGTTGAGAAGGATTGATGTTAATTCTTATTGAAATGTTTGGTAAACTTCACCAGAGAAGCCTCTGATCCTGGGCTTTCATTCACTGGAAGATTTTTGCTTACTGATTCAATCTCCTTACTAGTAGTTGGTTTATTCAGATTTTTAATTTTTTTCCTGATTCAGTTGGTAGGTCGTATGTTTCTAAGAATTTTTCCATTTCGTTTTGTAATTTTTAAAAAAATGTTTGTTTATTTTTGAGAGAGAGAGAGATAGGGCACAAGCAGGGGAGGGGCAGAGAAAGGGAGGGAGACACAGAATCTGAGGCATGCTCCAGGCTCCAAGCCCTAAGCATGGAGCCCAACGTGGGCCCCAAAAACACATGAACCGTGAGATCATGACCTGAGCTGAAGTCGGTGGCTTAGCCGACTGAGCCACCCAGGCACCCCTAAATTTTTCCATTTCTTCTAGGTTGTCCACTTTGTTGGCATGTAGTTATTCATAGTAGCTTCTTATAATCCTTTGTATTTCTGTGGTATCAGTTGTAATGACTTTTTCATTTATAATTTTATTGATTTGCGTCCTCTCTCTTTTTTCCTTGATTAGTCTAACTAAAAGTTTGTCAATTTTGTTTACCTTTTCAAAGAACCAATTCTTAGTTTGGGTAATCTTTTCTATTGTTTCTCTGATCTCAACTTCATTTATTTCTGCTCTAGTCTTTATTTTGTCCTTCTGCTAACACTGGGCTCAGTTCGTTCTTCTTTTTCTAGATTCTTAAAGTGTTCAGTTAATTTTTTTTTTATTTGGTATATTTCTTGCTTTTTTTTTAATTTAGACATTTATTTTGATAAACATTCCTCTTAGACTTGCTTTTGCTGCAAATCGTAAATTCTAGTATGTTTGGTTTCCACTTTCATTTGTCTCAATACATTTTTTTCACTTATTTTCTCTTTAATTTCTTTTTTGATCCATTGGTTGTTCAGAAGAGTATTGTTTAATTTCAATTTATTTGTGAACTTTCCATTTTTCTTCTTGGTATTGATTTCTAGTTTTATGTGATTGTGGTCAGGGAAGATACTTGTTATGATCTCAGTCTTGAATTTGCTAAGACTTATTTTGTGGCCTAATGTATAATGTCTCCTAGAAAATGATCCATGTGCAATTGAGACAATGTGTACAGTGCTGTTATTGGATAGAATGTTTTGTATATATCTGTTAGGTCCATTTGGTCTATAATTTTGTTCAAATCCACTGTTTATTGATTGGGTAGTGTATTTATTTATTTTTTATTATTTTTTAATATGAAACTTATTGTCAAATTGGTTTCCATACAACACTCATTGCTCATCCCAACAGGTGCTCTCCTCAATGCCCATCACCCACTTTCCCTTCCCTTCCACCCCCATCAACCCTCAGTTTATTCTCAGTTTTTAAGAGTCTCTTATGGTTTGGCTCCTTCCCTCTCTGTAACTTTTCCCCCCTTCCCCTCCCCCGTGGTCTTCTATTAAGTTTCTCAGGATCCACATAAGAGTGAAAACATATGGTATCTGTCTTACTCTGCCTGGCTTATTTCACTTAGCAGAACACCCTCCAGTTCCATCCACGTTGCTGCAAAAGTCTATATTTCATTCATTCTCATTGCCAAGTAGTATTCCATTGTATATATAAACCACAACTTCTTTATCCATTCATCAGTTGATGGACATTTAGGCTCTTTCCATAATTTGGCTATTGTTGAAAGTGCTGCTATAAACATTGGGGTACAAGTGCCTCTATGCATCAGCACTCCTGTATCCCTTGGGTAAATTTCTAGCAGTGCTATTTTTGAGAGTGGGATATTATGTCCTGAACTATTATTGTATTTCTGTTTATTTCTCCTTTCAGCTATGTTTCCTTTTGCTTTATATATTTAGATGTTCTAATGTTGGGCACATAAATATTTGCAATTGTTATATCTTCTTGATGGGTTGACTCCATCATTATGTAATGACATTCTTTGTCTCTTTTTACCATTTTTACTTTAAAGCATATTTTGTCTTATATAAGTATGACTATCCTATATATGTGTGTGTGTGTGTATATTTTATGTATATATATATATATATATATATATATATAAATATATATGTGTGTGTGTGTGTGTGTGTATGTTACCATTTGCTTGAAATGTATTTTTCTATCCTTTCACTTTAAGTCTATGCATGTCTTTAAGGCTACTGTGAGCCTCTTGTAGGCAGCCACTCTATGTGTTTGAATTGGAGAATTTAATCCTGTTATGTTTAAAGTATTGTTTATAGGTAAGGACTTACTTTTGTCATTTTGTTAATTGTTTTCTGTTATTTTGTAGATTCACGGTTTTTGGCTTCTTATTCTGCTGTATTTTTGTGTATATTTTGATATATTTTGTATCAGTATAATTTGACATCTTTATCACATTATTTTGTGTAATTACTGCAGGTTTTCCCCTTGCAGTTACTATGAGGCTTACATAGAATATCTTAAATTATAACACTCTATTTTTAAGCCAATAACAACTTAACTTCAATATAATTCCTAAACTTTACAGTGTTACATTTTCTCTCCTTCAAATTTTAGGTTACTGCTGTTACACTTTACATATTTTTTATGTAACTAATAATAGATTATTGTCATTACAGTTATTTTTACTACATTTGTTTTTACCTTTAAATTAGAATTGTAGTGAATTATTTACCACCATTACCAAATTACAGAATCTAACTTTGACTATATGTTTACCGTTGAGTGAGTTTTACACTAACTTTTTGTGTTTTCATGATGTCAATTAGCATCTTTTATTTCCACTCAAAGAACTCCTTTGAGCATTTCTTGTTAGGCAGGCCTAGTGGTAATAAATTCCTTCACCTTCTGTTTGTTTGGGCAAGTCTTTATCTGTCCTTCATTTCTGAAGAAAGCTTTGCCAGGTATAATATTCTTGGTTGATATGTTTTTTTTTTTCTTTCAATATTTTGAATATGTCATCCCATTGTCTCCTGCCTGAAATGTTTCTGTTGAGGAATCTACCCATAGTCTTACGGAGTTTTTCTTGTATGTAACTTTTTCTTTTTTCTCTTTCTGCTTTTAAAATTCTTTTTTTTTCTCTTTGACTTTTGATGATTTGATTATAATGTGTCTTGATGTAGTTCTATTTGGGTTCAACCTATTTGGGATCTTTTAGGCCTCATGTATCTGGATGTCCATTTCTTTCCTCAAGTTCAGAAAGGTTTCAGTGATTATTACTTTGAATATACTCTCTGTTCTTTTCTATTTCTCTTCTTCTGGAATTCCCATAATGTGAATATTGTATGTTTCCATTATGTTGCATAAGTCTCATAGGCTTTTTTCACTCTGTTTCATTAAAAATAATTTTTTTTTTGCTCCTCTGACTAAATGATTTCTAACGTCCTATCCTCAAGTCGTTGATTCATTCTTCTGCATGGTTGAATCTGCTTTTGGAGCTCTCTGTTGAACTTTTCATTTCAGCTATTGTATTTTTCAACTCTAAGATTTCTGGGGTTATTTTATGGTTTCTATTTGTTGAACTTCTTGTTTAGTTCACGTCTTGTTCACTTAATTTTGTTTAGATTTTGTGTGTTCTTTTAGTTGCTAATCTTCTGTAAGAGGATTATTCTGAATTTTTTGACAGTTCATAAATATCTATTTCTTTAGGGTGAGTTACTTGGAGCCTTATTAGTTTCCTCTGGTGGTGTCATATTTACCTGATTTTTCGTTATCTTTGATTCCTTATATTGGTATGTGTACATTTGAGTAATTGAGGTTTTCTTCCAGACTTTATAAGTTTACTTTGGTAGAGGCAGATATTCACCATTAGGTGTAGCTTGCATTTCTGGGTATCTTCTGGTAGTGTCCTTGGGTAGGTGGAGATGGCTATTAAGGTCTATTTTTAGGTGAGGCAGCTGTTAAAGCTCTGAGGTCAGGAATGAAGGAGGTGTACCACTGGCTGAGAACAGTTGTATAGAATTGCTGGCTTGGTTCACTGCTCAAGTGAAGCTGTAGTATGGGCTGTGGGGTTGCCCTGATTCTCTGGTCAGGCTTACTAGATGGTTGGAACTGACCAGGCTTACTAGATGGTTGGAACTGGGTACTATATTCAGTAGTAAACGGGACTATGAATTAGCTTCCCTGCTGGGAAGCAGGTTGGGATGCAGGGTCTGGGCTCATTGTTTGGGGACCCCAATCATACAAGAGTGTGACTGAATTCCCTTGTCAGGTGAGGCCACTAGTTTTGCTCTGCAGTTGGGGAAAGCCACAGGCCATGCTTTGTTCAAGTGCCACTGTGAGCAAGACTGTTGGATGAGCTACACAGCTTCCCATGTGTTCTGGTTAGGTTCTCTTGTCAGGCAGGCTGAAAACTATATTCAGCAATAAGTGAGGCTGTGAATTAGTTTTCTTTACTAGGTGCAGCAGAAGAAGCAGCTCTCAAGCTGATAAAGCTCTTTGTTGCCTTAACTCAAGCCAACCCATACTCCAAGTTTCCTGGCCACAGAGAGCCACTGGCTTTACTCTGAAGTCTGTTGGCTCTGCCTGCCTATCTCTCAGCTAGAGCATTACTGAGTTACCTGTGTAACCAGATCTTACTTCCAGTCATTTTGTTCAGACGGGGTTGGGAGACACTCTCCACAGTGGATGGAGCTGTGTCTCAGTTTCCTCGTTTGGGCAGAATAAGAAAGGGCCCTTCCAGGCCCCTTACATTTTTCACAAACAGGCTTTCCAGTTCAGAGGGACTGGGAGCTACTTTCAGGCTTGGCTATAAATTAACTCTCCTGCCTGGGCATAGCAGAATAATCCTCCATGCCTGCTACTGGCTTTTCTTTGGGAGCAATCACCACCATGTGCCTCTCAGCAGGAGCATTGCTTGACTACACAGCTTCCATGTGCTCTTGCCAGCCCCTATGGTCAGATGGGGCCCAGAGACACTCCTCCCAGTTGGGGGTTTTCCTGGGAATGGACAAACCAGACACTAAGGCCTGAAAAACTCAATTGAGGACCCAAATCAGGCAATTCTGCATCTTGAAACTTCTCTAGACTAAGTGTACCGCCAACTTCTTCAGATGAGCAGAACTGCTGGTTGGAATTACTACTTGGACACTGCAGAGATGAACTCAGTTTTCCAAGATATGTAAATTGGTTGTTGCAAGTCCCCCACCTTCTCTGCCACAGATTGCCAGTGGTTGAGCCCTGCAGATTCCACTGTAGCCCTCATGGGATGACACCACATTAGGGGCTCCCACAGTGCTGGGGACTAGTTGTCCCCTTAGGATCTTTTTTCCCACTGGAGGAACTGGAGACTCAGGAGAGATGTCTCCCAGTGGTGGTATGCTGGCCTAGGGGAGGGACGATGTGGTCACCGTGTAGCTGCTTCTTTTACCCTTCTAATGAAGCCTGTCTTGTTCTCTGTGGTGCTGGCGGGTGTTTCAACCTCAGCCCCATGTTCTAGGATTCTCTCAATGGTGTCTTGTTCATAAATAGTCATTAGTTGTTCTTCTTGTGAGAGGAAGTGAAGTCAGGAAAGACCTATGTTGCCATCTTGGTGATGTCACTCCCCGCAGTGAGTTTTTTGGGGAAGGTGATTTTGTCATGTGGTCAACTTAACTAAAACCGTCTCCTCAAAAAACCACTTCAATATGTCAACAAAACCAGGTATTCATTTTTGATGAAATTTTAGTCCCATTTTTCTATAATTTATTACATTTCAAGAAAATCCATAAAAATAACTTTTAGATGATAATCCATTTCACTATTATTTTGATTGCTGTTTCTACTTGTACAGAGAAGCACAGTTTGCACTTTATGTTAATTATTAATACGTCTTGTAACTAAAGATAAGCAATTAGCTAGTGTTCAGCATTAGCTTGAACAATGTACTATTTAATGTGTTATTTGAAACACAAAATAGCAGGTAAATTCTGAAAGTTAATATTATAATAACATAAGACTGTTCTGACCTCTGAGTTAATCTCATAGCATTTAACTAGTCTTCCTGTGATATCAAATCTCCTTTCTAAAAATTGCAAACTTCACTAAGGTATATATAGTATATTAATACATTTGAAGTATTACATATACTATACTTTTGACTCATATTTCTAATGATTCATGTATACTTTATATAATATTTTACATAATATTTTATATACATAAAGTATATGCATGCGTATGGAGTATTAAATACACTATATCTTTGACTCATATTTCTTAATCTCATTTTACAAATGAAATAATTGTGATAGCAAGTCTTATAAGCTAATCTTTCCATCTTTATCTCAACTGATATTGTCATATCATTTTGCTATAGCAAAGTCTTAGTATTCATTGTGTTATTTTTACTTGAATTATGATGATGATAACCACATATAGAGATTGAAATGCATGATACATACGAAGAGTGGCTTCAAGTATGTGGTTGAAGAATACTTGCTCCCATAATTTCTTTCAAGTTTAGCTGTTCCCAGAGAGCCATCCCATTTATAAGATAGATAGATGAAAGGATTGTCCTCTTTGTGTTCATGAATCATAAAGCTATTTTAAATGAAAAAAAAAATAAATATGAAATATTTCAGAATGCTTTAAAAAATAAAATACATAGTGTTAAGTATTATAATAAAATAGATTGTTATTACTATACTCTACAGGAAACAAATAAATAAAATAATCCAGAAGTCACCTTTGATTGATATAACACATATAATAAAATAATAGCATCCTCATAAAACAAAGAAAATCATTCTCCTTTTATTCAATTTCTCACTAAAACTAGGGGTTTTGTTAGGGAATATTTCCTGTTCTTCCTCAGAATGTTTGAGAAATTACTATGATATTTAGATAAATGAAGGAAGTACAATTTTAAAAATCTTGCAGATTAATTTGGTCAATACTGCCTTTTTCCTCAATAAATGTGTCAAAGAGTTACCTTCTAGTCTGGTATAAATACAGCAACAGAAACCACACTCAGGTATCACCTCACGCCAGTCAGAGTGGCCAAAATGAACAAATCCGGAGACTATAGATGCTGGAGAGGATGTGGAGAAACGGGAACCCTCTTGCACTGTTGGTGGGAATGCAAATTGGTGCAGCCGCTCTGGAAAGCAGTGTGGAGGTTCCTCAGAAAATTAAAAATAGACCTACCCTATGACCCAGCAATAGCACTGCTAGGAATTTATCCAAGGGATACAGGAGCGCTGATGCATAGGGCCACGTGTACCCCAATGTTCATAGCAGCACTCTCAACAATAGCCAAATTATGGAAAGAGCCTAAATGTCCATCAACTGATGAATGGATAAAGAAATTGTGGTTTATATACACAATGGAATATTACGTGGCAATGAGAAAAAATGAAATATGGCCTTTCGTAGCAACGTGGATGGAACTGGAGAGTGTGATGCTAAGTGAAATAAGCCATACAGAGAAAGACAGATACCATATGGTTTCACTCTTATGTGGATCCTGAGAAACTTCACAGGAACCCATGGGGGAGGGGAAGGAAAAAAAAAAAAAAGAGGTTAGAATGGGAGAGAGCCAAAGCATAAGAGACTTAAAAACTGAGAACAAACTGAGGGTTGATGGGGGGTGGGAGGGAGGAGAGGGTGGGTGATGGGTATTGAGGAGGGCACCTTTTGGGATGAGCACTGGGTGTTGTATGGAAACCAATTTGTCAATAAATTTCATAAAAAAAAAAAATAATAAAAAAAAATAAAAAAATTAAAAAAAAATAAATAAATAAATACAGCAACAGATACTTCTGGTTAGAAACATTGTTATCTCTGACAGTGCCTCTTCTTCTCTGCACCCCCACCTCCTACTGAAAAATAAATACATTAAACTCTCTACTAAAATTATTTCCAAATAAGATTGGGCTTTCTTTTTCAGTATTTACATGTTTTAACTTTCTTTTTAAGAGAACTTACTTGTAATTTCTTCCAGAGAACTTTGGCGGTGGAGATACAGGACTTCTAGGAAGGATACTCTGACAGGATGAGCTCCAGGGATTCTGCACATACATTTTTTTAAGGGAGTGAGGAAAAATTTAGCCATGATTTTAAGGAAATTTGAAACACAATAGCCCACAATGATTCTACATGCTAAATATTTAAATGCCAATATATCTCCAGGCTTCATTATTAAAAATGACCAATAAACAAAGTTATTGCTAACAGGCAAATGCTTACTTATAGCGATAACTTAGCAAGTCTGTCTCTCATATCTATCTATCTATCGATCATCTATCTATCTATCTATCTATTGTCTATCTATCATCTTTCAACATCTATCTACCATCTACTTATCTAGGATGGAGAATGGTTTGCTGAAGGGGAAATGCAAATAGAAGATCATTTCAGCTGCCACTCTAAGCACTAACTGAACTTTCTAGCCAAAAGGATTATATATGAATTCCCCTTCCCATTGTCATAGTGTGGAAAACATACCCAGAGAAAACACAGTTGACAAAAGCCACGCAGAAAAAAAATTCTTTTCAGCTCTCTGAATATAGAGAGCTTCAATATCAAACAGGCACAGCATACTGCAGAGAGCTTTGGAGAGAAGGTAATACATACAAATCAATCAATAAATGCTTGGTACTTAAAGACTGCACTTTGAGTAATTGCATTAGAAAGAGTAAGTTGTAGTAATATGGGCATTGAAACAAGAAATCAGCATTTTAACACAGATATGAGGCATATAACTGGATTCATACTGGATCTACACAAAGCCTATTCTTATAACCACCCTGGTTATGTTTGGTACATAACATTGCTGACATGGTCATTTTGATGGAGCCATATTGAAATCAAGGATATTGATTTTGTTTTACATTGCTACTTTGGTTGAGATATTTTGACATGGGAAATTTGATGCCGACTATAAAACACTGCACTTTATGATTTATAAAAAAAATTAAGTGGGGTGCCTGAGTGGATCAGTTGGTTAAGCATCTGACTTTGGCTCAGGTCATGATCTCACGGTTTGTGGGTTTGATCCCTGCATCAGGCTCTGTGCTGACAGCTCAGAGCCTGGAGCCTGTTTCAAATTCCATGTCTCCCTTTCTCTCTGCCCCTCCCTTGCTCGGGCTCTGTCTCCCTCTCTCTCAAAAATAAATAAACATTAAAAAAATTAAAAATTAAGTGATTAAGTAAGTAATATGTGAAATATACGTCATGACTCATTCCTAACTTTCAGGTCATGTTAACAACCACCTCTGGGGGGTGGAGTGAGGAATCTTGGATTGGTAATAATGTCAGAGATGAGATAAAGATTAGGTATCTAGAAAAACTCGCTGATACAAACAATAAGAATGAGACTGACCCAATATGTCCCCTCCGTTGTTTAAATATCTTTCTTTTATCTTTGGGCTTTCCTTTTCTGCTTTGTTTTTGTGATCTTCTTTAAAATAAAACAAAAAATCACAACAAAACAAAAAAAGAAGACCATGACTCTTGAAAGTTTGATTTCAGTGAAGCTTGACAAGAAAAATTCACTTGTGTCTATAGCCAGTCCCTCTGATCTTTGATCCCTGATGTCACAGTAGTCAGAATCAAGGGTTCCTGATCATTCCATACATCAGGTCTTAAAGGGGCTACCTTTGCTTCCATAGTGGACTTAACTTCATTGTATCAGGTCTCTTTCTCTAGAAGGCAAAAGAGAATAGTATATCTGATCTGGTGAAAAGAGGCTTATCCAAAATTTGGACTAGGGGTCATAAACCAGATTCTCTAGCTTCAGCAGAATGGATATATTGGGGAGAAAATACCATAGAAAGTAGTAAAGGGGTCATATCATGTAGAAGGACTGCTGTGTACCTCTAGTGTGTCCCATTTTGGGCCTGATTTAAAGTTATTAATCCCGAACTAGCCCTTGATTTAACTAGTTAAATGTAGAAATGTGTTTCAGGCAGAATCTAAGAGTACAAAATTATAGAGCAGAAGGCAGGGCCAGACTGACATGGTGAGATTATTTTTTTGAGATTATGCCCTATAGGTAGTGGTGATGGTGGTGCTGATAGTAGTGTGGCACTCTACTCTTGGAAGCACATGGGAGTCCAGAAAAAATAACAGCTAGCTACTGAAGACAGTTTTCTCCAGAGTCAGTGACTATATTAGACCATTGAGACAGGGTGATAATATAGTTTATTGTCCAAACCAGAACACTTAGGAGAGTAACACAGGGAACTGCTAATGTTTGCATTGGAACAACCAACAGAAAGTGGGACTATCCTGGTCACCCTATCCTGAAGTCACTGTTGTTAGACCCAAAGTTGAGCCTTTTCATGTTTTTCAAAAACAATGTGGCTTTCAGTTTCTCCATCAAAAATAATTCTTTTTCCATATTTTATTTAAAAAAAAAACCTTGAAATTCCCTATTTGGTATTACACAGCCACAATCATTAATTCCATTTTTCAGCACTCATAGTGAAGATGATGCTGTGAGAGTGTGAGACAGATGTATTTAGTAGAGCATTAAGCCATGGTCTAGCTTGACAATTTCAAAGGACAAAGAAAAAGCCTTGTGGAGGGGCCCATTAGGACCTGATAAGGAAAGTCAGTAGATTCCCATTTGAATTCATGATCAAATAGCAAAACATCATCTAAGGGTTGGTAAAAGTAAGAAAATCAAGAGAAGTTTCTGGACTTCTCTTATGACATTCCAAAGAGCAAAAAATATTGTGTGCAAGAATATACACAACAGGTCCATCTTATCTACCTGGGACAGCCTGACCAGGTGCCCCATGTATTAGAAGTCACAGGCAAAGCACTTGTCCTATTCATTCCCTTTTCTTATGTCAATAAAGTTTTTCCAGTTGTTATAGATTAAGGCTCTATCTAGGGCACAATACCCAGAACCAGGAATAGACTGCATCATGGAGGGCTGGATCTTATTTTCTCAGATGAACTTCAGGTTTGAAAATGTGTGATAAAAAAATTGCAAAGGGCCTAAACGCACTGCCTAGCCATCCTAGAATTAATTAATTCATACTTCTACTCTCTGAGACAATTATTTTACCACCCCATCTCTCCACAAACCTCCAGCTTCTACATGTTCTTTATTTTTAGTTGATGACTTCACTTTATTCCACTAAGAAAACAGAAATGATCAGAAGAGAACTATTTTTATCTTCCCACCACCAACTTACAAACCTACCTACATCTGTATCCATACACTCTATTTGGATAAAGATATCCAAAGATCAATTCCTCCAAATGTGCTCATGATCCTTCTTGCCATCTCAAGGACTTTATTCATGTAATTTTTCCTATTCTATCTTGTAGTACTTTTATCTTTCTCTCCTGGATTATTCTTATAAATATACAGATTTGCATTACAAAAAACTTAACTCCACATTATCTTCCAGCTACTGCTTCATTTTTTTTGCTTCCTTTCCCTCTAAAACATTTCAAAAAAAGGTGTCTGTCTTCATTGTAACAACCCTCTAACTTCTCCTATACTTGTCAATCCATGCCAGGCTTGCTTCTGTCTCCACTACTCTGCTAAAACAGCTCTTGTCAAGGTTACTAATCAATTCACGTTGTCAAATCCAATGTTATTTCTCTTCATCTGGCATTTCTGTTAGTAACATGTAATATAGTGACCCATTTCCTAATTCTTGAAATACGTTCTTCTCTCTCTTTGCTCCCATGACACTACACTCTTCTGTTTTTCCTTCTAATGATCTATGTGATCTATCCCAGTTCCTTTTGCTGGCCCAGCTTCCCCTTGTTACCTTATGTCTAAATATTGAAACATCTGAAGTCTTGTTACTAACCTTTCTTTTTTTTTTCTATATTTACACTCTGTCCATAAGTCTAGTAACATGACTTTAAATAGTAGCCATATCCTGGTGACTATCAAATTTCTATTTCTATTTCAAACTTGTCTCCTGGGATACAAATTTATATATCCAACTGCCTACTCAAGACCTCCCCTTGGATGTCTAGTAGGTGTCCCCAACTAACCATGTCAAAACCGAAGTCTGATTATTCCCCTCACAGTGTTCCTGCTCCTCCTCCAGTGTTCCCCATTAATCCAGCTGCTTAAACAAAAACTAATGGTCATCATTAGTTTCTCTCTTTCCCTTATGCTCTATGTCCAACCTATCAATAAACTTTGTTACACTGCTGAAATAGATTACTTCTTTTTATCCCCACTGTCAAGTTCTAGTTGAAGGTATACTCTCTTGTACTTCTGTCAGATTCTGAACTCTTCTTTCTTCTTCCAGTTGTGGAACCCTGCAAACGATTCTCTGCACAGCATTCAAACTCATTCCTGTGGACTCCTACAGTGTGACTTTCCACTGAGATGGCAATAAAACTAAATGTCTTAACATATCCTACAAACTCCAGCATGATCCGTCTACTTCATTAACATTCCTGCCATGTTGAATTTCTTTCTTTGAACACATAAAACCTGTTTTTCCCTTAGGATTTTTGTAGTTGCTCTTCTCTCTGCTAAGTTATTTCTGTGACTTTTTCTTTTGAGAGAGAGAGAGAGTGAGAGAGCATGAGGCAGGGGCAGGGGAGAGAGAGAATCTTAAGCAGGTTCCATTCTGGGCATGAAGCCCAAGATGGGGCTCGATCTCCTGACTGTGAGATCATGATCAGAGGCAAAATCAAGAGTCAAATGTTTAACCAACTGAGCCAACCAGGCACCCCACCCTGACTTTTTTTTTAATGAGAGTGTTTTACTCAGCTTTAAGTCTCAATTCAAATATCTCTTCAAAGAGTCTTCGTATCTAACATTGCTCCCTTCCAAGTCACTATTACATCACCTTGTTTTTTGCACTTATAGAATTTATCACAATCTGAAATTATCTTATTTGCTTTATTATTTATTTACTGTCTACCTCCTCTCCCTTCCCTAATGTAAGTTCCATGAGGATAACACTTAATCTCAGATACCACTGTATCCTGAGAGTAAACAATAGTTCCACAAACACATAGTAAGCATTCAATATTTGTTGTTGTTGGACAGATAAATGAACAATGGTATCTAATAAACACTACTAAGTGGGTTTTTATGCTAGGAACCAAAAGGGAACAACATTGGTTTCTTCTCATTTGGAGTCTACAATTCCTTTGCTGTCATTCTATACTTTAATGACCTCGTGATGTGTGTATCTTGAAAGAACACTAATCCCAGATGAGAGATAATCTTAAAAATAAATAAGGCATAATGGCTTTAAATCAGAACCAGTCTACTGATTAACCAGGATTGTTCCATTAGCATCTTTAATCAAAAGTTGGTAGAAAGAAAAATATTGTGAAGGGAAATTTAATTAATTTTTTTTGTCTAGAGATTAAATATATCCATATTTTCTCTTGCCTCAATTCATAAGGAACATGAACATTAGGTATTTAAGATCTGGTGAATAATGGTCACCTAACCAGGGAATGAGTCAAAGAAATGGAATAAAAGGAAAGAAGTATGTAATCTTCAATCTCTTACTCTAGGATTACTACAATAATCAGAAAAGAATTGTTTCTCTTTCTGCTTCTTCCGCAAATAATAATTTGGTTCACCAAAAATAGTGACTCTAGGCCCACTTTGAGTTCTTTGGAATTAGTTATGAAGTGAATTTTAATTTTCTTAATGTTCTTCAATTCATGGTAGACTGGCCTGTTAAACTCAGAAAAGTTTCATATCCACAACTGGAAAAAATCTATAAATATGTAGAAAGTACATGTAAATGGAGCAAAAATCACTCATTGAAAGCATACCTTAAAACAGATCAAGTGCGTTTCTGTGAAATTCTCCTTGACTCCACCTCTAAATAGGTTTACTAAGTTATTTTCTCTACTTCCTTTCCCTGTTCTTTTCCTTTGTAGCACAGTGTATTTCTTTCACTTGTCACAACTGTGATATTATCCTTAATTTTGTTTTACTTTTTTAATGTATTCTTCCTCATTAGATTCTAATGAATAGAGTGAGCACATTTTTGGTCACCTATTAATTTGTAGCATCCTGTACTAAAGTTGAATAAGGTAAATCAGTATTAAGCAGCTACTACAGTCAGGCAATGTACTAAGAGAACATAAAAAAACGAATGTGGTAATATGTGCCATCAGGAAGCTCACAAATTAATGGGAAGAAAAGTATTTTATTTTTTAAATTAATTAATTAATTAATTTTGGGAGAGAGAGAAAGCAAGCATGGTAGGGGCACAGAGAGAGAGGGAGAGAGAGGATCCCAAGCAAGCTCTGTGCTGCCAGCACAAAGCACGATGTGGGGCTTGAACTCAAAAACTATGAGATCATGACCTGAGCCAAAACCAAGAGTCAGACACTTAACCAATTGAGCCACCCAGATGACCCAAGAAAAGTATTTTTTAAAAAAACTGACAATACTAGATGAGTTTAGGGTTATAATTGAGAATTGAATGTATGTTAAATTTGCAGAGAGGAAGGTCACCTGAAACACAATGAAGTCAAGACAGATTTATGAAAAGAAATGCTTAAGCTAAGGTTTGAAGAATGAGTTCACATGTAATAAAAGGGAGAAAATGATATGAAAATTGGGACAAAATATAATAAATAGAATTTGTAAAGAGGAAGAAAGCGGGAGAGAACTTAACACTTCAAAGATATTGTTTAGGATCTCCACCCCTCTTCCCTGAGTCCCGGCTACCATATCACCTTCTCTTCTCCTCCCACGCCCCTGGACAGAGCATCCCTTCCAGCAGAAATTATATGAGAAGAAACTTGGGAGAAGATCTCATTAGCAGAACTTGGGATTCATCATAGATCTCCTTCCCAACCCAAACCAATGTAGATGCAGGTTATTAGTCAGAAGACTTCAAATGTCTCACACTAAAGTTCCTGCTTTGTAAAAATTGTCAATGCAATTAAGAAAGATAGCTAGTGGGAGGAACCAAGATGGCAGAATAGCATGGAAGTTTTCTTGCATCTCGTGTCCATGAAATACAGCCAGATCAACACTAAACTATCCTGCACATCTAGAAAACTGATTTGAGGATTAACACAACAATCTGCACAACCTGAACCACAGAACTCAGCAGGTACACAACACAGAAAGGTGAACTGGGGGAGGGAGAAGCTGCAGAGGGCAGGGAGCTCTTTTTGCTTGTGGAGAGAGGACAGAGATGGAGGAAGAGGATGGGAAAAGCACCCCCCCCCAAAAGCTGCTGGAGAGAAAGTGGAAAAGTGGAAACAGCCACAGGACAGAACTAAAAAGGGAGAAAGGAGAAAGGAGAGGGTTTAAATTTCATCAAGACTCTTTAAACAGGGAGGCACAGAGTCTGAGTTTCCACAGCTCAATACCTGCCGGTGTTCTGGTGGGAAGGGTGAATCACCAGGAGCAGAGGGAGGCCCAGGGGGTCCTCAGGCCACACGTGGAGAGGTGGTTTCCCTGCTGGGAGGTAATTTGGTAGAGGCTGTGTGGCTGCCCTACAAGAAATGTTCCCAGCGGGCCTGGAGAACAATCACATTCACTGGTGCTGGAACAAGGACATTACGGGGGAAGCCTGGTGCCAGATGGATGTCGTGATTTTCCAAAATCCCTGAAATGCTGCTGCTACACGATTGCATGAACTTTTTCCGGGGCGGGTTGGCACCCAACCAGTCTCTGGGCATCTGCAGCAGCACGGTGCCATGAACATTCCTGGACATGACTGGAACCTGGCCATTGCTCAGTGAGACCCTCTTCCAAAAGGTCTGAGCGGGTGAAAGCCCTCAGAAGTGAGGGATAGGGAAACACAGACGCATCTGAGATAAAAGTCAGGAGAGAGGTGCCACCTGGCAACCTGACAGCTTGGTCATGGACAGTGTAAAAGCGGAGAGTGGACAGAAGCCAGAGGCAAAGGACGGGTGCATGATTGCTGAGTGGGGATAACAGAGTTCTGATACTAGAGACTGGGTAGCTGGGCGATGCCATTTTCACCCCTCTTGCACATGCACATACACACCTACACGTGCCACAACAATCCACCCCAGTAAGCTAAGTAGTGCCATCAAGTGGAGAATGGAGCTGTTACACTAAGCCCTGCCCAACTGAGCCAACCTTGCTCTTCAGGAACACAAGTCTCTCCAACTGCTTGGTTTACAGACTATAAAGTGCTTCACAGTTTGAATTCTAGGGGAAAATGATGTAATTTCAATCATATTTCAGTCTGTTCACTGGTCCATCTATTCAATTTCTGGGTCTTTTTTTCTTTTTCTTGAATACAGAAAGAGAAAAAAATTATTTTCTTTTCATTTTTTATTAAAAACATTTTTCCTTATTTGTCTACTATATTTTTTATGTTTCTGCAAATTTTTCAAATTCTATTTTACTTCCATCATTACATTTTATTCTATTTCATTGTATTCATTTTTTTTCAAGTTTTCAAACGTTTTCCTTTTTTTTTCTTTTTCCTCCTTTTTTCTCTAATCTATCAAGCTCCTTTCAACAACCAGACCAAAACACACCAAGGATCTAGCATCATTTATTTGATTTTGTATGTGTCTGTGTTGTTTTTAATTTTAATTTTTGACCTTATTAATTCTTTTTCTTCCTTCAAAATGACAAAACGAAGGAATTCACCCCAAAAGAAAAAGCAGGAAGAAACGACAGCCAGGGACTTAAGCAACACAGATACAAGCAAGATGTCTGAACCACAATTTAGAATCACAATAAGAATACTATCTGGGGTCAAAAATAGATTAGAATTTCGTTCTGTGGAGGTAAAAGAAGTAAAAACTAGTCAGGATGAAATAAAAAATGGTATAACTTAGCTGCAATGTTGAAAGGATGCCACGGCCGCAGGAATGGGTGAGGTAGAGCAGCGAATCAATGATTTAGAGGACAAACTAATGGAGAACAATTAAGCAAAAAAAAAAAAAAAAAAAAAGAAGGAGGCTAAGGCAAAAGACCATGATTTAATAATTAGATAAATCAGGGGCTCTTGGGTGGCTCAGTCGGTTAAGCGTCCAACTTCGGCTCAGGTCATGATCTCATGGTTTGAGAGTTCGGGCTCCATGTTGGGCTCTGTGCTGACAGCTCAGAGCCTTCAGCCTGCTTCTAATTCCGTGTCTCCCTCTCGCTCTGCCCCTCCCCTACTCATACTCTGTCTCTCTCTGTCTCTCAAAAATAAATCAATGTTAAAATTTTTTTATATTAAAAAAAGAATTAGAGAAATAAGTGACTCATTAAAAAAGAACAACATCAAAAAAAAAAAAAAACAAAAGAAAAAAGGAACAACATCAGAATCATAAGGGTGCCAGAAGAAGAAGAGAGGAAAAGGAGTAGAAGGGTTATGTAAGCACATGATAGCAGAAGACTTTCTTAACCTGGGGAAAGGCACAGACATCAAAATCCAGGAAGCACAAAGGATTCCCATTAGATTCAACAAAAACAGATCATCAACAAGGCATCTCATAGTCAAATTCACAAAATACTCAGGCAAGGAAAGAATCATGAAATCAGCAAGGGAAAAAAGTCCTTAATCTACAATGGAAGACAGATCAGTTTGACAGTAGGCATATCCACAGAAACTTGGCCGGCCAGAAAGAGTGGCAGGATATATTCAGCATGCTGAATTGGAAAAATATGCAGCTAAGAATTCTTTATTCTGCATGGATGACATTCAAAATAGAAGGAGAGATAAAAAGTTTACCAGGCAAAAATTAAAGGAGTTCATGACCACTAAACCAGCCCTGAAAGAAAATTTAAGGGGGACTTTTTGAGGGGAGAAAAGATGAAAAAATACCAAAATTAACAAAGACTAGAGAGGACCAGAGAACACCACCAGAAACTCCACTCTACAAGCATCATAATGGCAATAAATTCATATCTTTCAGTACTCACTCTAAACATCAATGGACTAAATGCTCCAATAAAAAGACATAAGGTAACAGAATGGATAAGAAAACTCTATATGCTGTTTAAAAGAGACCCACTTTAGACCTAAAGACACTTGATTGAAAGTAAGGGGATGGAGAACAATCTATCATGCTAATGGTCAACAAAAGAAAGCTTGAGTAGCAATACTTATGTCAGACAATCTAGACTTTAAAATAAAGCCTGTAACAAGAGATGAAGAAGAGAATTATATCAAAATTAAGGGGTCTATCCATGAAGAAGACCTAACAATTGTAAACATTTATGCACCAAATGTGACAGCACCCAAATATATAAATCAATTAATCACAAACTCATTGAAACTCATTGATAATAATAACATAGAGTAGGGGATTTCAATACCCCAATTACAACAATGGACAGATCATCTAAACAGATGATCAACAAGGAAACAATGGCTTTGAATGACCAATGGGACAAGATGGACTTAACAGATACGTTCAGAACATTTCATCCTAAAGCAGCAGAATACACATTCTTCTCCAGTACACATGGAGCATTCTCCAGAATAGATCACATACCGGGACACAAATCAGCCCTCAAGAAGTACAAAAAGATTGGGGCGCCTGGGTGGCGCAGTCGGTTAAGCGTCCGACTTCAGCCAGGTCACAATCTCGCGGTCCGTGAGTTCGAGCCCCACGTCGGGCTCTGGGCTGATGGCTCAGAGCCTGGAGCTTGTTTCCGATTCTGTGTCTCCCTCTCTCTCTGCCCCTCCCCCGTTCATGCTCTGTCTCTCTCTGTCCCAAAAATAAATAAAAACGTTGAGGAAAAAAAAAATAAAAAAAAGAAATACAAAAAGATTGAGATCATGCTGTGCATATTTTCAGACCACAAGGCTATGAAACTCTAAATCAACTACAAGAAAAAATTTGGAAAGATAACAAATACTTGGACACTAAAGAACATTGCACTAAAGAGTGAATGGGCTAACCAAGAAGTTAAAGAGAAAACTAACTTCTCTTTAACATGGAAGCCAATGAAAATGATAACACCACAGTCCAAAACCTCTGGGATGCAGCAAAGGAAGTCATAAGAAGGAGGTATATAGCAATCCAGGCCTTCCTAAAGAAAGAAGAAAGGTCTCAGATACACATCCTAACCTTATACCCTAAAGAACTGGAAAAAAAAACAGCAAACAAAATCCAAAACCAGCAGAAGACAGGAAATAATAAATATTAGAGTGGAAATCAATGCTATCAGAATCAAAGAAACAAAAACAAAAACAAAAACAGAACAGATCAATGAAACTAGAAGCTGGTTCTTTGAAAAATAAACAAAATTAATAAATCCCTTGCCAGTTTGATCAAAGAGAAAAAGGAAAGGACCTAAATAAATAAAATCAATAATGAAAGAGGAGAAATTACAACCAACATAGCAGAAATAAACACAACAATAAGAAAATATTATGAGAAATTATACACCAATAAAATGAGCAATCTGGAAAAACTGGAACATTTCCTAGAAACATATAAACTACCAAAACTGAAACAGGAAGAAATAGAAAAGTTGAACAGACCCATAACCAGTAAATAAATTGAATTATTAATCAAAAATCTTCCAAAAAACGAGTCCAGGGCCAGATGGCTTTCCAGGGGAATTCTACCAAGCATTCAAAGAATAGTTAACACCTATTCTTTTGAAAATGTTCCAAAAAATAGAAATGGAAGGAAAACTTCCAAAATCTTTCTATGAAGCCAGCATTACCTTGATTCCAAAACCAGACAAAGGCCCCACTAAAAAAGAGAACTAGAGACCAATTTCCTTGATGAACATGGATGCAAAAATCCTCAACAAGTTATTACCCAACCATATCCCAAAATACATTAAAATTTTTTTTCACCATGACCGAGTGGGATTAATACCTGGGATGCAAGGCTGGTTCTATATCCACAAAACAATCAGTGTAATTCATCATATCAATAAAAGAAAGAACAAGAAGTACACGATCCTCTCAATAGATGCAGAGAAAAAATTTGCCAAAATACAGCATCCTTTGAAAGTAGGGATAGAAGGATCATACTTTGAGATTATAAATGCCATATATGAAAGACCCAAGGCTAATAGCATCCTCAATGGGGAAAAACAGAGTTTTCCCACTAAGGTCAGGAACAAGATAGGGATGTTCACTTTCGCCACTGTTATTCAACATAGTATTGGAAGTCTTAGCCTCTGGAATCAGACAACACAAAGAAATAAAAGGCATCCAAATCACCCAAGAGGAAGTCAAACTTTCAGTCTTCACAGATGACATGATACTCTATATGGAAAACCCAAAAAATTCCAACAAAAAACTGCTAGAAATGATCCATGAATTCAACAAAGTTTCAGGATATAAAATCAATGCACAGAAATCGGTTGCATTCCTATACACCAACAATGAAGCAACAGAAAGAGAAATCAAAGAATCAATCCCATTTACAATTGCACCAAAACCCATAAAATACCTCGGAGTAAATCTAACCAAAGAGGTGAAAAATCTATACACTGAAAAGTATAGAAAACTTATGAAATAAATTGAAGAAGACACACAAAAAGTGTAAAACTATTCCGCGCTCTGGATAGAAAGAACAAATATTGCTAAAAAGTCAATACTACCCAAAGCAATATACATATTCAATGCAATCCCTATCAAAATAACACCAGTATTCTTCACAGAGATAAAAAAAAAACAATTCTAAAATGTGTATGCAACCAGAAAAGACCCGTATAGCCAAAGCAATCTTGAAAAAGAAAACCAAACAGGAGGCATGACAATCCCGGACTTCAAACTGTATTACAAAGCTGTAATCATCAAGACAGTTTGGCACTGGCACAGAAACAGACATATAGACCAATGGAAAAGAATATAGAACCCATAAATGGACCCACAAATGTATGGCCAACTAATCTTTCACAAAGGAGGAAAGAATATTCAATGTAATAAAGACAGTCTCTTCAGCAAGTGGTGCTGGGAAAACGACAGCAACATGAAGAAGAATGAACCTGGACCGCTTTCTTACAACATACACAAAAATAAACTCAGATGGATGAAAGACCTAAATGTAAGACAGGAAGCCATCAAAATCATAAAGGAGAAAGCAGGCAAAAACCTCTTTGATCTTGGCTGAAGCAACTTCTTACTCAACACATCTCCAGAGGCAAGGGAAACAAAAGCAAAAATGAACTTTTGGGACCTCATCAAAATAACATCTTCTGCACAGTGAAGGAAATAATCAGAAAAACTAAAAGGCAGCCGACGGAATGAGAGAAGATTTTGCAAACGACATATCAGATAAAGGGTTAATATCCAATACCTATAAAGAACTTATCAATCTCAACACCCGAAAAACAAATAATCCAGTGAAGAAATGGACAAAAGACATGAATAGACACTTCTCCAAAGAAGACATGCGCATGGCCAACTGATGCATGAAAAAATGCTCCACATCACTCATCATCAGGGAAAGACAAATCAGAACCACATTGAGATAACACCTCACACCTGTCAGGATTACTAACATTAGCAACTCAGGCAACAACAGATGTTGGCGAGGATGTGGAGAAAGAGGATTTATTTTGCACCAATGGTAGGAATGCAAACTGGTGCAGCCACTCTGGAAAACAGTATGGAGGTTTCTCAAAAAACTTAAACTAAAACTACCCTATGACCCCAGCAATGGAACTACTAGGTATTTATGCACAGGATATAGGTATACTGTTTCAAAGGGTACATGCACCCCATGTTTATAGCAGCACTATCAATAATAGCCTACATATGGACAGAGCCCAAGTGTCCATAGATGGATGAATGGATAAAGAAGATGTGGTATATATATATATATATATATATATATATATATGTATGTATATACAATGGAGTATTACTCGGCAATCAAAAAGAATGAAATCTTGCAACTACATCCATTTGCAACTACATGGATGGAACTAGAAGGTATTGTGCTAAGCGATATTAGTCAGAGAGAAAGACAATTATCATATGACTTCAATCATATGAGGACTTTAAAATACAAAAAAAAAGAGGAACATAAGGGAAGGGAAGCAAAAACAATATAAAAACAAGAGAGGAATAAAATATAAGGGACTCTTAAATATTGAGAACAAACAGAGATACTGGAAGGGTTGTTGGGGGGGGATGGACTAAGTGGGCAAGATGCATTAAGGAATCTACTCCTGAAATCGTTGTTGCACTATATGCTAACTTGTACATAAAGTTAAAAAATAAATTAAATAAAGATATTGTTTGTTGCGACTGGCACAACAAAAACCAAGATCAGGGTCCTGAGGGTAGGGGAATGTAAGAAAAAAAGAGAGAAGAGAAGCCAGTTTGGGAACAGGAGGCTCCCCTGGGCTGATGGCCCAAGTGACGGCTTTATTGTTGCTGTACACAATCTTTTATAATATAAGACTCTTATGGATCAGGTCATTCTAAGAATAAACAGGTTTCACATGATCACTGCCAGCCAAAACATTTAGTTCTGTGTACCTTGTGAACTTTCTAAACGGGTCACAGCAAGACCTTGTTGATAGATTGCTAGCAAAACACAGTTCCCATGTTTGTTTCTATTTGACCTGGGGTAGAAAAGGGGGGGTAACATTACTGCCAACACCCACAGACCACAGGATTCAGGAATTAACTTTCTCAGCCTTTACAAGGCTTTCGTATGCCCTTGCAAGTGGGGGAATGGGAGGGGGAACCACCGGGTTGGCTGAGTCAACAGGGAGCCGTTGCTCGACCCGGTCTCATCTTGGCACTGGGGCCCGGCCTCCCACAATTGTTTAGCTGTCTATGGACCTCCATTGCTTTTGATGTCATTTATTATTTTTTTCTTTCTGGCTACTTCTTTGTTGTTCCCTTAGTTTTTTGTTTTGTTTTGTTTTCAGCAGTTTAACCATGATGTGCCTAGGTATAGCTCTCTTCATGTTTATATTGCTTCGTTTGCCAAGCTACTTGTAACTGTAAGTGTATGTTTGTAGCAATTTAGTGAAATTCTCATCTGTTATTTCTCCAAATATTCTTTTGTATCCATCTCTCTGTTATTCCAAGTAATTGCAAACTGGACGGCTTCTTTGTAGTCCTTTTTATTTCTCTCTTTAGATTAGATAATTTCTACTGACCTATCATCAGGTTGGCTGGCATTTTCTTTTGCCATCTGCCTTTTGTTATTGAGTTTCTTCAGTTCTATTTACAATACCCAAGGCATACAAATACCTAAGTGTCCATTTATGAATGAATGGATAAAGAAGTGATATATACATACAATGGAATATTACTTAGCCATAGAAATAGTGAGATCTTGGCATTTGTAACAGCATGAATGCACCTAGAAGGTAAGTGAATCAATTCTCATAAAGACAAATACCATGTGATTTCACTTATATGAGAAATCTAAAAAATAATACAATAAAAAAACACGAAGAAATAGACTCATAAATACAGAGAACAAACTGGTGGTTTCCAGAGGGGAGATAGTGAGGTTATAGACAAAATGGGTGAAGGGCAGAGGGAAGTACAGGCTCCTTGTTATGGAATGAATGAGTCATGGAGATGAAAGGTACAGCATAGTGAATATAGTCAGTGGTATTTTAATAGCATTGTATGGTAACAGATGGTAGCTACCCTTGTGGAGAGCATAACATAATGTATGGAGAAGGTGAATCACTATGTTGTACACCTTAAACTAATGTAATATTGTATGTTAGCTATACTTCAATAGAAAATTAATAAGATGGGGTTCCTGGGGGTCTCAGTCAGTTAAGCATCTGACTCTTGGTTTTGGCTCAAGTCATGATCTCATGGTTCATAAGTTCAAGCCCTATGTTGGGCTCTGAGCTGACAGGACAGAGCTTGCTTGAGATTCTCTCTCCCTCTCTCTCTTCCCCTCCTCCATTCACACATACATGCCCTTTCTCTCGCAAAATAAATAAACTTTAAAAAATGAACAAGCGAAAAAAAGTATATTAACACACAATACAATCTTTAAAATGGGCCTTTAACAGAAGGCATGGACAGATATTTCCCAAAGAAGGTGTACAGATGGCAACAAACACATGAAAAGATGCCCAACATCAGTCAGTATCAGGAAAATGAAAATCTAAACTACAATGAGATATCGCCTCACACCTGTCAGAATGGCTAAAAGAAAAAAAAACATAAACAAGAAGTGTTGGTGAGGATGTGGAGGAAAAGGAACCCCCATGTACTGTTGGTGGGAATGCAAGCAGGTGTGGCCACTGTGGAAAACAATACAGAGGTTCCTCAAAATGGTAAAAATAGACCTACTGTACCATGCAATAATCTCACTACAAACACTACAAAACACTAATACAAAAAATGCAAGGGGCACCTGGGTGGCTCATGAGTTAATGTCCAACTCTTGACTTCAGTTCAGGTCATGATCTCACAGTTTGTGGAATCGAGCCCTGCATCAGGCTCTGTGCTGGAAGCCCAAGTCTCCATCGATAGATGGCTAGATAAAGAAAATGTGATTATATATATAATCTGGAATATTATTCAGCCAAAAAAATAAAATATTGCCATTTTCAATAACATGGATGGAGCTAAAGAGTATTATGTTAAGCAAGATAGGCCAGACAGAGAAATAAAAATACCATATGATTTCACTTATATGTGCAATTCAAGAAACAAAACAAATGAACAAAGGGAAATAGAGAAATCAAGAAACAGACTCTTAACTATACAGGTAAAATTGATGGTTAGCAGAGGGAAGGTCAGTGGGGGAATGGATTAAATAAGTGAAGAGAATTAAAGAGTCCAATAATCATGATGAGCACTGAGTAATGTATAGAATTGTTGAATCACTAAATTGCACACCTGAAACTAATGTAATACTGTATGTTAACTATAATGATTTGAAATAAAAACTTTATACAAATATAAATAAAATAAAAGCTATTAAAACTAGTATAATAGAGCCTTAATTTCCTTTAAAAATTCATGTTGTTAACATTCTTTTATGCTATGTTTAAATTCTCCCTAGCCAGAAGCACAGAGTCTAATGAAATTATTTTATATTGTTTATATTCAAAACAGTTATATATTTTCTAAGTTTTTTTTTTAATTTTTTAATGTTTATTTATTTTTGAGACAGGGAGAGACAGAGCATGAACGAGGGAGGGTCAGAGAGAGAGGGAGACACAGAATCGGAAACAGGCCCCAGGCTCTGAGCCATCAGCCCAGAGCCCGACGTGGGGCTCGAACTCACGGACCGCGAGATTTTTCTAAGTTTTTATTAAATTCCAGTTAGTTAATATACAGTGTAATATTAGATTTGGGTGCACAATTTAATGATTCAACAATTCCATACAATACCAAGTACTCATCAAAATAAGTACACTTCTTCATCTCCATCACCTATTCATTTAGCCCATCCTCCTTCCATCCCCCAGAGTGGTAGCCATCAGTTTGTTCTCTATAGTTAAGAGGCTGTTTCTTTGTTTGATTTTCTCTCTCTATTGTTCCCTTTTCTGGCTTGTTTTGTTTCTTAAATTCCACACATGAATGGAATCATATGGAATTTGCCTTTCTCTGAGTAACTTATTTCACTTAGCATAATTCTCACTAGCTCTATCCACATCTTTGCAAAAGATTTCATTATTTTATATGGCTGAGTACTATACCACTGAATATGTATATCACATCTCATTTATCTATTCATCAGTCAATTAATAGATATTTGGGTGATTTCCATAATTTACATATTGTTGATAATGCTGCTATGAACATTGTAATGCATGTATCCTTTTGAATTAGTATTTTTGTATCCTTTGGGTAAATACCTTGTAGTGCAATTGCTGGATTGTAGGATAGTATTACTTTCAACTTTTTGTAGATCCTCCATACTGTTTTCCAGAGTGGTTGCACCAGTATACGTTCCCACCAACAGTGTGAGAGAGTTCCCCTTTCTCTGCATCCCCGCCAACAGCTACTGTTTCTTCTGTTGTTAATTTTACCCATTCTGATGGGTATGAGGTGATATCTCATTGTTCTTTCGATTTCTATTTCCCTTATTATGTTGACGTTTAGTATTTTTCATGTGTCTGTGGGCCATCTGTCTTCTTTGCAAAAAATGTCTATTCATGTCTTCTGACCATTTTTTAACTGGATTATCTGTTGTTTGGGTGTTGAGTTTTATAAGTTCTTTATATATTTTAGATACTAACCCTTTATCAGATATGTCATTTTCAAATATCTTCTCCCATTCCGTAGCTTGCCTTTTAGTTTTCTGATTGCTTCCTTCATTGCCCAGAAGCTTTTTATTTTGATGACGTCCCAGTATTATCTTTTGTATGTTGTTTCTCTTCCCTAGGAGAAATATCTAGTAAGAAGTTGTTAAGGCTGATGTCAAAGTGGTTACTGCCTGTGTTCTCTTCTATGATTTTCATGGTTTCTTGTCTCACATTTAGGTCTTTCATCCATTTTGAATTTATTTTTGTGTATGGTGTAAGAAAGTGGTCCAGGTTCATTCTTCTGCATGTGGCTGTCCAGTTTTCCCAATCCCATTTGTTGGAGACTGTCTTTTTTTCCATTGGATATTCTTTCCTGTTTTGTCACAGATGACTTCATCATAAAGTTGTGGGTACATTTCTGGGTTTTCTATTCAGTTACACTGATTTATATGTCTGTTTTTGTGCCAGTACCATAATGTCTTGATGACAACAACTTTGTACTGTAGCTTCATTCTGATGCTTCCAGCTTTGCTTTGCTTTTTCAGGATTGTTTTGGCTACTCAGGGTCTTTTGTGGTTCTATAAAATTTTTTAGAATTGTTTCTTCTAGCTCTGTGAAAAATGCTGTTGGTATTTTGATAGCGATTGCATTTAATGTGAAGATTCCTTTGAGTAGTATAGACATTTTAACAATATTTGTTCTTCCAATCCATAAGCATGGAATATTTTTCCATGTCTTTATTATTTTCAATGTCTCATAATTTTTCTATAGTTTTCAGAGTATAAATCCTACCTCTTTGGTTAGGTTTATTCCTAGGTATCTTATGGTTTTAGGTGCAATTGTAAATGGGATCAATGTCTTGATTTTGCTTTCAGATGTTTCATTATTGGTGTATAGAAATGCAACAGATTTCTGTACATTGCTTTTATATCCTGGAACCTTACTGAATTCATGTATCAGTTCTACCAATTTTTTAGTGGAGACTTTCAGGTTTTCTCCATAGGATATCATATCATCTGTGAATAGTGAAAGCTTGACTTCTTTGCCTATTTGGATCCATTATTATTTCTTTTTGTTATCTGATTGCTGAGACTAGGACTTCCAGTACTGTGCTAAATAACAATAGTCAGAGTGGACATCCTTGTCTTGTTCCTGACCATAGAGGAAATATTCTCCTTATTCCCAGTCAAGGATGATATTAGCTCTGCTTCTTTTATATTTGGTCTTTATGATGTTGACGTATGTTCCTTCTAACCCTACTTTTTGAGGGTTTTATCATGAATGGAGGCTGTATTTTGTCAAATGATTTTTCTGCATCTACTGAGATTACCATATGTTTCCTGTCACCTTGATCAACTTGTGAATATTGAACCATTCTTGCAGCCCAGGAATAAATCCCACTTGATTGTGGTGACTGATTCTTTTAATGTACTCATGGATTTTATTTGCTAGTATTTTGTTAAGAATTTTTGTATCCATGGTCATCAGGAATATTGGCCTGTAATTCTCCTTTTTATGTGGGATATTTGTCTAGTTTTTGAGCCAAGGTAATTCTGGTCTCATAGAATAAATTTTGTAGTTTTCTTTCCATGTTTATTTTTTTGGTACAGTTTGAGAAGAATTAAGTATTAACTCTTCTTTAAATGTTTGGTAGAATTTGCCTGTGAAGTCACTTTGCCCTGAAGTTTATTTGTTGGGAGATTTTTGATTACTGATTCAATTTTCTTTTCAAGTTTTCTATTTCTTCCTGTTTTAGTTTTCAATTTGCTTTTACTAATTTTGGTGGGAGTCTACTGTGCTTCCTGGAATTGGATGTCTGTTTCCTTCCCTAGATTAGTGAAGTTTTTAGATATTATTCCCTGAAATAAATTTTCTGCTCCCTTTTTTTCTCTCTTCTCCTTCTGGTACTCCTATAATGTAAATGTTATTACAGTTGATGGAGTCATTGAGTTTCCTAAATCTATTCTCCAGTTCCATAATTTCTTCTTTCTTTCATTTATCTTCATTATTTTCCATTATTTTGTCTTCTATATCACTTATTCATTCCTCTACTTCTTTCAGCTTTGTGCTCATTGAATATAGTCTGTTTTGAATCTCTGTTATTGCCTTTTTCATTTCTGACTGATTGTTTTTTAACTCTTTTTTAATTTTATTTTTTATTTTTTAAAATTTACATCCAATTTAGTTAGCATATAGTGAAACAATGATTTCAGGAGTAGATTCCTTAATGCCCCTTACCCATTTAGCCCATCCCCCCTCCCACAACCCCTCCAGCAACCCTCAGTTTGTTCTCCATATTTATGAGTCTCTTCTGTTTTGTCCCCCTCCCTGTTTTTATATTATTTTTGTTTCCCTTCCCTTATGTTCATCTGTTATGTCTCTTGAAGTCCTCATATGAGTGAAGCCACTCTGGAAAACAGTATGGAGTTTCCTCAAAAAACTAAAAATAGAATACCCTACAACCCAGCAATTGCACTACTAGGCACTTATCCAAGGGATACAGGTAAGCTGTTTCAAAGGGATGCATACACCCCCATGTTTATAGCAGCACTATCAACAATAGCCAAAGTATGGAAAGAGCCCAAATGTCCATAGATGGATGAATGGATAAATAAGAAGTGGTATATATATATATATATATATATATATATATATATACACACACACACACGCACATACAATAGAGTATTACTCGGCAATCAAAAAGAATGAAATCTTGCCATTTGCAACCACATGGATGGAACTGGAGGGTATTATGCTAAGTGAAATTAGTCAGTGAGACAAGGACAAACATCATATGACTTCACTCATATGTTTTTTAACTATTTTATCTCTGCATTAATGGTCTCCCTGAAGTCTTCCATTCTTTTCTCAAGCCCAGCAAGTATCCATATGATTGTTGTTTTAAATTCTCCGTCAGGCATATTACCTCAGAGAATGCTAAAACTTTGGGACAAATTTCAAGAAGAGTAATAATCTCCCCCTTTTTTTGCCCCAGGGTTCCTCAGATCTCTGTTTCCACACTGTATGCACTCGGATTGTTTGCCTGCCTTCTTTCAAGAAGTAGGGCAGCACTCTGGCCTCTACCCCAGCCAATCCTGATGACTTTTAGTACTCCAGTCTTCAAGCCCTGCTGATTACAAAAACTCACAAAAACCAGTCCCTCTTGTTTTCCCAACCAAGGGCTTTGGGGAAGTGTTCTCCTTGTGTGTTCCCCTGTGTGCTCCTCTCTCACACGCCTGTCTCTGACATCACATCTCCCTCCCCTCCGCAGCATCCATGATTGTTTCTTCTCCAAATTATGAATCTGCATTTCCTACCTTCCTCAATCTGGCCTCTTCTCTCCTTCTAGTTGTGGAGTCTGTTCTGACAGCCTTCATGTTTATTTTTTGGGTATCCATTATGATTTGATAGTTTTTTAGTCATGTTTGAGGGGCGAGAAGAGTCTAGCAGCCTGCTACTATGCAACCAACTTAGCTTCTCTCTGCCTCACAGATTTTTGTTATAAGAATTAAAGGAGATAATGTGTATCAAGTGTTGAGCCCAGTGGCTGGCAAGGCATATCTTCTTAACTGGTTTGTGTGAAAGAAAAATCTTTAACATAGGAATATAACTTCTTCAATTATTTATGCCATAATTTATTATTGAGCACCTTCGATGTGTCAAGCATCTGGACATAGAGATAGGACACAGATAATACATTTTGGGAAGAAGAGACAACAGAAAAATCGTCTAATCCCTATCTCTAAAGAATGATGAGGGTATTAAATAGGAGATCATGCATGAAATATTCTTAAAATGTAAAGCAGAACAGTATAATAAGAGAATTCTGGTCATTTGCACTTTTTCACTTTCTTTTCTAAAAGACAGTTTTATAGAGATATAATTCACATACCACAGAATTCACTCATTTAAAGTGTGAAACTCAATGTTTTTAGTATATTCAAAGTTTTGTGCAACCATTACTGTAATTTCAGAACATTTTTATCACCTCCAAGAGAAATTCTGTACCCAGTAGCAGTCATTCATCATTTACCCCCAAGTTCTGTCCTTCCAACCTCTGCCCTAAGCAACCATCAAATAATTTGCCTATTCTAAATATTTCATATAAACGGAATCATACAATATGTAATCCTTTGTGACTAGCTTTTTTCACTTAGCACAATTTTTTCAAGGCTCATCCATGTTGTTGCACTAATCAGTATTACAGTCCTCTTTTTTTTGCCAACTAATATTCCATTCTATGGATGTACTACATTATGTTTATTCATCAGTTGAAGGAGATTTATTTCTACTTTTTGACTACTATAATGCTGCTGTTAATAGTTGTGTAAAATTTTTGATTGGGCATAAAATTTCAATTATTTTATGTAAATACCAAAGTGGAATTGCAAGTCATATGATAACTCTATGTTTAACTTTTTGAAGAGCTTCCAGACTGCTTTACAAAGTGGCTGCACCATTTTTACATTCCTGCCAGCAGTGTTTCACGGTTCCAATTTCTCCACATCCTCACTGACACTTATTATTGTCTGTCTTTTTTTAATTATTATTTGTTTTTGAGAGACAGAGACAAAGCGTGAGCATGGTGGGGGAAGGAGGGACAGAGAGAGAGGGAGACACAGAATCTGAAGCAGGCTCCAGGCTCTGAATTGTCAGCACAGAGCTTGACGTGGGGCTCACCCACCAACTATGAGATCATGACCTGAGCCGACATCAGATGCTTAACCAACTGATCCACCCAGGTGCCCCTGTCTGTATTTTTTTTATTAAAATAACCATTCTAGTGGGTATGAACCAGAATCTCACTTTGCATTCCCCTGATGGCTAATAACATTGAACAATTTTTCATGTGCTTATGGACCATTTGTATATATTCTTTAGAAAAGTGTCTATTCAGATACTTGTAGGAATGTGTTGGGTATACTATGTTTCTTCTTTTAACAGCTAATACCCTGTTTTGTTCTCCTGTCTTGAGGAATGCACACCTTTATGAAATAATTTAGCTAGCTTAAGTTCAATCTTTAAATGTTGTCATAGTGATCTTTGTAAAATGCAATTCTGAACACCCTCAACTTTCTGAGACACAACAGAAAAAAATTATTTTGATCCATACCCATACTTCCTGCTTTTCTCTAGCTTCAATTTAAAACGTATCCTTCCTTCTGAATCCCACTCCAATCATCAACTTTTTCATCCTGTTTTCTCCAAGAATAGCACTATTTCTTGAGCTCTTCATGCTCAGTATTCTAAAAGTGTGGACCACACTACTTCTATTTCTTTACTACCACTCTTCTCAATCTACCACTATCTGTTTTTTTGTCCTGCACTAGTCCATTTAAAACATGCTCACTCTGAATCTGTAGCCCAGAAGAAAAGCCTTGGCTAAAAGTAAAGATTTGGGAGTTATTTACTACAATGATTTTAACTATTATATCTATGGTGATATCTCCCAAATCAATCTTTACAACCAAGATCTTTGTCCTAAGATTCATACTTATATATTCAGCTGTCTACTGTATGTCTCCATCCTCATGACCCACCGGTCCTTTATACTTAACAGATCAAAAACTGTTGTCTCCAAATATGTTCTTCCTTCCTTATTCCCAGTCTTAGTGAATGTTATATATCCAGTACCCAAATCAGTAACCCAAACCAGAAACCTAAGACTATTCTGGAGTCTCTCTTTTACTTAACACACATATCTTATCATATCTCTCAATTCTATGTTTTAAATATCTTTTTCACTCCCAATATTACTAAGTCAGTTCATGCAATGATTACATTTTGCCTTAACTATAATTGCTGTCTGTCTCTGATCTTGTCAACTGTTTCCTCCACTCCCATTCATTCTGCACACAATTACCAGTGATATTTCTAAAATGCAAATCTGATCATGACACTCTTCTTTTTACAATTCTTCAGTTATCTTCCCCAATTCTCCACTCCTTTATCACAGTCTTCAGGATAAAATCCTTTACCATGACTTAGATAGGGCTTTGAACTGGATCATGCTTTTTTTTTTTATCTCCATGTCCCTTATATTACAGATATATTGAAACATGAATATATTGTGTGCAGTTCTTAAAATGGTTCACACTTTCACTCATTTCCATGTCTTTTCATGGACTCTTGTACCTGGATTATCTACCCTGCTTCTTTGCTTGAGTAACCCCTGCTCTGGGAAGCCTTTCTTAACAACCCTGGGCTAGGCACATTTATGATCACATAATACTCTGTGATCATTTCTCTATTACAAAATTGATCACATTGTACTGTCTTAATTTTTTTCTCCCTATTAGGCTGTGAGTTTGAGTACTGTATTATAAAGATATATTTATCTTTAGCACTTTGCACTGTACCTGGAATCAGTTAGGTGTTCAATAAATATATGGTGAATGAATGATGTGGAATATAGAGTACTATTGTGTCCTGACGTTTGCATATCTTCCAAAAGTACATAACTGCCACTATAGATACAATAATGGCTTGTTTTTAATTGAAACCATTCTATTATTTTTAGTTTTATTTTTCACTTTTTTAGAAGCACCAAGAGGTATAGTGGAGGTTGAACACTTAGGATTAAAACTTTCCCATCATTTTAAAAATACACATATGCTTTATTTGCAATATATTGTGTATAACTTATTTACCAAACAACATCTATAAATGAAGTCAAACAAATAATCTAACATAAGTTTTTAGAACTTACTAGGTTGTATACATTCTGCTATGCAGTAGGGATAAATAAGAGAATGACACAATTTTTAACCCTAAAGAATTAAAACAACTAATGGGGAATATAGATGTATATTCTTACAATTCAATTCAGTATACAATATAGGGTCAGTTTGTATGAGATGTTATGGGAGCACATGGATAAAGAAAATGACTTCAGTGAAGAGTTGCACAAGGAATGTGTTTTTTGAACTAATCTTTGAAGGATGAATATAAGTTGAAAACAACAACAAAGGGGCGCCTGGGTGGCGCAGTGGGTTAAGCGTCCGACTTCAGCCAGGTCACGATCTCGCAGTCCGTGAGTTCGAGCCCCGCATCAGGCTCTGGGCTGATGGCTCAGAGCCTGGAGCCTGTTTCCGATTCTGTGTCTCCCTCTCTCTCTGCCCCTCCCCCGTTCATTCTCTGTCTCTCTCTGTCCCAAAAATAAATAAATGTTAAAAAAAAATTAAAAAAAAAAGAAAACAACAACAAATATCTAAATCACCATATGCTCATTATATTCACTTATATTCTACTTAAACAAATGCCAGAGACTTGACCTCTTGGGCAAGAGCACTGACACCGACTATTCCCAGCTCTATCTGGGGGTCTATCTTTGCCCCAGAAGTCAGGCTGTATATTTCACAGGGTTATTTCCCACAAGGTAATAACCCTCGTTCATAGTTGAAGTTTGGCCACCAAGAGATCCCACAACATTGTGCCCAAAGTCATCACCTTCATTCTGCAGAACATAATGTTACTATTATTTGAATCTCAAGTGATACATTCAAATTTTAAAAAGGAACAATTGACTTCAATTGAGACTGAAAAAAATGCTTGCAAAGGAAACAATCAAAACATTTCCCAGCTATGCTGGTAATACTAAAGTTTATTCTCATTAAATTTAATACTTTAGCAATTCTCTTATGACCAGATGTCAACATGTCCCCTAATGTACATTTGGTTTTATTTTTTCATGGTAGTGCATGCCTTGTACTAGTTGATATATCATTTTTCTTCTGGACCTACATGCATAAATGTTCAAGTGTTTAAAAATCTTTCTTAATGTTTATTTATTCTTGAGAGAGAGACAGAACATGAGCAGGGGAGGGGTAGAGAGAGGGAGACACAGAATCTGAAGTAGGCTCCAGGCTCTGAGCTGTCAGCACAGAGCCAGATGCGGGGCTTGAACCCACAAACTGTGAGATCATGACCTGAGCAGAAGTCGGACGCCCAACTGACTAAGCCACCCAGGCGCCCCTATAAGTGTTCAAGTTTTATTTGGTAGGCTAGGTGTGACCTTCTTTTTATTTTACCATATTGGTCTATAAGATGAAATAGAGAAAGGTTAAATCAGGCACTCTGTTCAGACTGAGACTGTAATCTATTTGTATTTAGAAAAAGAAACAGCACTAAACTCATGCATTTGACATTTTAATTTTTATAGACTGATCTAGACCTTGTGCCAAGTAAATGACAATGATTGATTATTGGCATATTCATTGTAGGGTAATCCTCTAAGAACCAGTTCAAGTCCTAACTTCACCATAATTAAACTACTCTAGCCCACATTGATCTTTATTTAAACTTCTCCATTTAGCTTTTAACTGTAATTAAATTTATGTTGCTTTAGTCTATCCAACTTTATTATAAGTTCATAGAAGCGAGGAAATACATCCTGTACTTCATTATTCTATACAACATTTAACATAGAAATACTGGATTGGTTGATTCAAATACCATGTATTTAGAAGTACTTACTTCTAGGGTATGTGAAATTAATTGCTTACATAGTTGCCATTATACTGAAAGTCTCAGTTTTCACATTGCATCAGCTCTTATGATAATAATTTAATGAGGCTGACTTTTTGTTTAACTTATGAGAATTGGTCTCATTATTTTATAGTAGCATTGTTAACTTGCTTCTCTTTTGAATGAATGATAGAGCCTGGTGATAACACAATTAAAACTGCTAACTGAATAAGTTCCAATTTTTTTAAAGTTATTTATTTATTTATTTATTTATTTATTTAAAGTAATCTCTACACCCAATGTGGGGCTTGATCTCATGACCCCGAGATCAAGAGTCCCATGTTCATTCAACTGAGCCAGCCAGGCGCCCCAAGTTCCACTTTTTAATTTATTTTGTTAAATAGTAGAATATGTATTCTAACAACTAGTACATCTTTTAGCGGGTATTTTCTAAGGTATTCTGTCATTCATGTTGTTAGTTCTTTTATAGCACATTTGTTAATGGATTAACCTTAACATAGTTATCATACCTATTAGGGGAATAATACAAGCCGGACTGAGTTTTTTGAAAACTAAGACCATCATCTTTATCCACCTGGGTTAACTGCCAACATTTGTGGATTGACTACTTGTAGATAATTATAAGTTTTTAGTATTATTACTAATGCTACTTTATTTTTATGTCAGATGACTATGACTTTAATTTATTCAAACAGGACAGACACTATTGTATGCAAATAGTCATTAGAATAACATTTTCCTAGTAAGACAAAAAGTTTTTTAGCTGCCAATTTTTATTTCTTATTTCTCAACTTTATTTCTATTATTTCTACTTTTATGTACCTTTCCTACAGGCAGGACTTTTTTTATCCTTAGCTCATTAGCCAAGTGTAGCTGTGTTAGAGCCATAATTTCAGAATAAATATGTTTTAAAATGATTTTATTAGGTAGCAACCCATAATAACTATAAAGACTGATGCTGGACATTATATTTATTTTTAATTAAACAAAAATGTTTAAGCATGAATAAGTGAATGCTCAAATTTTTGAGGTTTTACATTTCTAAGAAGGAATTTGGTAATTATATTTTTCAATTTAGTAATAGATTGGTATGGGAATAAATTAGAACTCATCAGCAAGGAAATGATTGAAGAAAAGATAAGAGGTTGCTTTCTGTGTGTATTCACTTATTGAATGCTGCTATTAGCAATTCTGACCAAGCTGTATAGCTAGCAGTTGCCTGACTGCAACTGTGCAATATCCATATTAGAGCAATACATACCAATTCAATATCAAATCCTGACAAGTAGCATTGATTTTCTTGTGTTACAGATGTATTGCTATGCCTGAATTCTGAAAACTTCATATATGATTCAAGTGGATATTAGCATTAACTTCACAGACAACTTTTAAATAAGGAAGGGGGTTTTGAAGCAAAAGTTGCACAAAGTGACTCCTTTTTGGGATGCCATACAGCTGTCAGGAAATCTTATGTAATTACATTTAAACCATGAAAAGTGGGGAAGCCAAACACTGTTCCGTACATATACAGAATTCACCAAATTTCACTGCTGGAACCTGGTAAAGACCTTTTGATACAATAAAATTGCCACATCAAAATTTGTCTCTTATCAAAAGAGACCCCCTTTGCAACAAGTTTTCTGGGAAGTCATGTGCATAGAACAAGGAATAAAAACTTTCAAAGATAGAACATTTTGACAAAGCTAACAGAAATGAAACTTCACAGTTTCTATTTTTGTCATATATGACTATAATAACTGAAGCCTGACTTCTCAAAAAAAAAAGGGAGATGACCCAAATAGACAAAATCATGAATGAAAATGGAATTATTACAACCAATCCCTCAGAAATACAAGCAGTTATCAGGGAATACTATGAAAAATTATATGCCAACAAACTGGACAACCTGGAAGAAATGGACAAATTCCTAAGCACCCACACACTCCCAAAACTCAAACAGGAAGAAATAGAAAACTTGAACAGACCCATAACCAGTGAAGAAATTGAACCAGTTATCAAAAATCTCCCAACAAAAAAGAGTCTAGGACCAGATGGCTTCCCTGGGGAATTCTACCAGACATTTAAAGCAGAGATAATACCTATACTTCTCAAGCTGTTCCAAAAATAGAAAGGGGAAGAAAACTTCCAGATTCATTCTATGAAGCCAGCATTACTTTCATTCCCAAACCAGACGGATACCCAGCAAAAAAAGAGAACTACAGGCCAATATCCCTGATGAATATGGATGCAAAAATTCTCAATAAGATACTAGCACATCGAATTCAAAAGCATATAAAAAGAATTATTCACCATGATCAAGTGGGATTCATTCCTGGGATGCAGGGCTGGTTCACCATTCGCAAATCAACCAATGTGATACATCACATTAATAAAAGAAAAGAGAAGAACCATATGATCCTGTTAATCGATGCAGAAAAGGCCTTTGACAAAATCCAGCACCCTTTCTTAATAAAAACCCTTGAGAACGTAGGGATAGCAGGCACATACTTAAACATCATAAAAGCCATTTCTGAAAAGCCCACAGCTAACATCATCCTCAACGGGGAAAAACTGAGAGCTTTCCCCCTGAGATCAGGAACATGACAGGGATGTCCACTCTCACTGCTGTTGTTTAACATAGTGTTGGAATTTTTAGCATCAGCAATCAGACAACAAAAGGAAACCAAAGGCATCAAAATTGGCAAACATGAAGTCAAGCTTTCACTTTTTGCAGATGACATGGGAAATCCGATAGACTCCACCAAAAGTCTGCTAGAACTGATACATGAATTTAGCAAAGTCGCAGGATACAAAATCAATGTACAGAAATCAGTTGCATTCTTATACACTAATAATGAAGCAACAGAAAGACAAATAAAGAAATTGATCCCATTCACAATTGCACCAAGAAGCATAAAATACCTAGGAATAAACCTAACCAAAGATGTAAAAGATCTGTATGCTGAAAACTATAGAAAGCTTATGAAGGAAATTGAAGAAGATATAAAGAAACAAAAACATTCCGTGTTCATGGATTGGAAGAATAAATATTGTTAAAATGTCAATACTACCCAAAGCGATCTACACATTCAATGCAATCCCAATCAAAATTGCTGCAGCATTCTTCTCGAACCTAGAACAAACAATCCTAAAATGTGTATGGAACCACAAACGACCCCAAATAGCCAAAGTGATTTTGAAGAAGACCAAAGTGGGAGGCATCACAATCCCAGACCTTAGCCTCTACTACAAAGCTGTAATCAGTAATCTGTAATCTGTCTGTAAAGACAGAATGGTATTGGCACAAAAACAGACACATAGACGAATGGAATAGAATAGAAACCCCAGAATTAGACCCACAAAAGTATGGCCAACTGATCCTTGACAAAGCAGGAAAGAATATCCAATGGAAAAAAACTGTCTGAAAAGTGGTGCTGGGAGAACTGGACAGCAACATGCAGAAGAATGAAACTAGAACACTTTCTCACACCATTCACAAAAATAAACTCAAAATGGATGAAGGACCTGAATGTGACGGGAAACCATCATTCCCTAGAGGAGAAAGCAGGAAAAAAAACCTCTCTGACTTCAGCCGCAGCAATTTCTTACTTTTCACATCTCCAAAGGCAAGAGAATTAAAAGCAAAAAAGAACTATTGGGACCTCATGAAGATAAAAAGCTTCTTCACTGCAAAGGAAACAATCAACAAAACTAAAAGGCAACCAATGGAATCAGAAAAGATATTTGCAAATGACATATCAGACAAAGGGCTAGTATCCAAAATCTATAAAGTCATCAAACTGCACACCCAGAAAACAAAAAAAAAATCCAGTTAAGAAATGGGAGAAAACATGAGTAGACACTTTTCTAAAGAAGACATCCAGATGGCCAACAGGCACACGAAAAGATGCTGAACGTCACTCCTCATCAGGGAAATAGAAATCAAAACCACATTCAGATACCACTTCACGCCAGTCAGAGTGGCTAAAATGAACAAATCAGGAGACGATAGATGCTGGAGAGGATGTGGAGAAATGGGAACCCTCTTGCACTGTTGGTGGGAATACAAACTGGTGCAGCCACTCTGGAAAACAGTGTGGAGGTCCCTCAAAAAATTAAAAATAGATCTACCTTATTTCCCAGTAATATCACTGCTAGGAATTTGCCCAAGGGATACAGGAATGCTGATGCTTAGGAGCACTTGTACCCCAATGCTTATAGCAGCACTTTCAACAATAGCTAAATTATGGAAAGAGCCTAAATGTCCATCAACTGATGAATGGATAAAGAAATTGTGGTTTATATACACAATGGAATATTACATGGCAATGAGAAAGAATGAAATATGGCCCTTTGTAGCAACGTGAATGGAACTGGAAAGTGTTATTCTAAGTGAAATAAGCCATACAGAGAAAGACAGATACCATGTGTTTTCACTTTTATGTGGACCCTGAGAAACTTTACAGAAGACCATGGGGGAGGGGAAGGGGAAAAAAAGAGGTTAGAGACATAAGAGACTCTTAAAAACTGAGAACAAACTGAGGGTTGATGGGGGGTGGGATTGAGGGGAGGGTGGGTGATGGGTATTGAGGAGGGCACCTGTTGGGATGAGCACTGGGTGTTGTATGGAAAACAATTTGACAATAATTTTCATATTAAAAGAAAAAGAAATTGTCGTTTATATACACAATGCAATACTACTTGGCAATGAGAAAGAATGAAATCTGGCCATTTGTAGCAATATGGATGGAATTGGAGAGTGTTATGCTAAGTGAAATAAGTCATGCAGAGAAAGATACCATATGTTTTCACTGTTATATAGATCCTGAGAAACTTAAAAGAAGACCATGGAGGAGAGGAAGAAAAAAAAAGTTAGAGAGGGAGAGAGCCAAACCATAAGACTCTTAAAAACTGAGAATGAACTGAGGGTTGATGGGGGTGAGAGGAGAAGAGGGTCGTGATGGGCATTTAGGAGGGCACCTGTTGGGATGAGCACTGGGTGTTGTATGGAAACCAATTTGACAATAAATTTCATATTAAAAGTAATAATAATAAAAATAATTTATACACCTGAAATTAGTACCACACTCTATGTTAACTAACTGGAATTTCAATAAAAACTTGATAAAAAAATAAAAGATTGGGGTACCTGGGTGGCTTAGTTGGTTAAGTGTCTGACTCTTGATCTCAGCTCAGGTCTTGATCTCAGGGTCTTGAGTTCAAGCCCCATGTTGGGCTCTGTCCTGGGCATGGAGCCCTACTTAAACAAAATAATGACGTGTTGTATTTTGAGAGATAGATGATAGATAGATAGACAGATAGATAGATAAATAGATGATAGACAGCATGAGCAGGGGAGGGGCAGAGAGAGAGAATCCCAAGCAGGTTCAAACTGTCAGCACAGAGTCTGATGTGGGCCTCAAACTCACAAACCATGAGACCATGACTTGAGCTGAAACCAAGAGTCAGATGCTTAACTAACGGAGTTACCCAGACATCCCTGAGAGGTAAATTTTTTTAATGTACTGAAAATCCAGGGGGAAAATGTGTGCATTATTTTAGTGCTTAATACTAGAAAACATTTTTTTCTTTTCTCTATAATAATATATTATTTTGTGTAACAATTTGGGTATTTGAAACACTTTACCTTTATTATCTCACTGAATATTCATAACAGCTTTGTGAGGCACAGAAATTGGCACATAGTCCCATCTTTTTTTATAATTTGTTTTTTTATAGATGATGTAACTAATATAGAGAACTGTGATTTGATTGTGTTCACATAGCCAAACTCATTACTCCATGCTCTTTCTGAGATATCAGGATCATAGAGATGATTTACAGGCTTGATTTTACAAATTAGTTTCAGGTTTTGCTTTCAGAGTTAAAGGAGAGGAACTTGTGACTAAGACTCATAATCATTCATCCCTTTCTCCAAGCAAGTTGGATTTGAGTCTGTTCTGGGACAGGCTAGAATACTCCCAGAGATATTGATCTTTACTGAATTGTCCAGCTCACCCCAAGTAAAATTGAAATGTTAAGTTAATTTGGGAACTGTTATAAGTCTTTAAGTAGGCATCTTGAATCATTCTAGACTTCATATTATTCTTTTGCTCTTCCCCAGACTGAGTCAGAAATGGTATGCCAAAAAAAGAGGAGGAAAGCAACATTTACCTGGGCATTCACTTAAGTGAGTTTTTCTCGATGTTAATTCCAGGAGGGAAATATATGTAGGTATGTGCACACACACACACACACACACACACACTCTACCCAGCAAGTTTTTACTTATTTGTTTCAAGTTGAACTATTTTATCAAATGAAAAATTTTACTATTGTTAAATGCTTTTTATGATCTTGGCCACCACTAACTCTAATATTTCCACTTAGACTGTACTTAATATCCCCAGGAGCAAAAAAAAGAAAATTAAAAACAATAAAAGATACACTCTAAACCTTAAAATGGCTACAAATACATTTTCAGTGTTATTATAAAATTAAAAGATCTGGAAGGGGAACATTGAAATGTGTGAGACAAAGTAGAATAGGTGAAATAGAATAGAAAAAACTGGGTAAGGGTTTTATTAACAAGAAGTAGACTTACATCATGGTAATTTTGATTCCAGTCTAACAACTTTTAAATACTTTCTACCTTGGCCCTGATTACCTCAGTATGAATTAGAATACAACTTGTAACAGGAGCCAAATTTGCAATAAATAATAGATACGTATTACTAACTTTGCTTTCAGATTAAATATTCTTGATAAATTTTATAAATTGTGAATAGGGAGTCTTCAAGGGATACTGAAAACAATGGAAGAACAAAATACTTTTAGAGAAAAAAAAACTAGTTTTATGTATCTTTGCATTCTGCCCACTCTCCCCAAGCTTAGTATAGTACTTTGACATGTTGAACACTCAAGACATATTTGGAAATTGAAATATAAAGAAGACCTCAAGCCAGTCAATTATGCTTAAAGAAAAATGAGGGTAGTAGAAGAGCTGACTTATCAAATCCTCCTTCAATTCCTAAAGTATTTGACTCTCCTCACTTAAAGTTATTTACTCTGTGTTTTATAATTCATTCTTTGTAAAATTTATACAGTTGTTGGGATTGAAGAGTAATGTATGTAAAATATTTAGCATACTTCGTGGAATATAAGTGTTAACCTATGTTAGTTACATTAATGTTTTTTTTTTAATTACTCAAATGGCAGCTGCAGTTTATTGGAAAGAAGATTGAACTTAAACTTCAAAGACCTGGTTTTGTGTCCTGGTTCTGTTGCTTAGTCCTGTGGCCACATGTGAGTCACTTAACCTATCTTATCCTTGGTATCCTCATTTTAAAAAATAGGAGTAATAAGACTATGCAAGGAAGTCATGAGAATTAGTCATGAAAATTAAAATAGATATCCTACATTACAGATATCTATGATTAAGAAAATGTCTGGTAAATAATAGTTCTTCTCTACTCCATTACCTTACTTCCATCCCAGAGTACCTTGATCATAGTAACAGCTTAATGAGTACTAAATAGATGGTTGATTGGAAAAAAGTTATTGGAACTACTCGACGACCATGATTTAACAGATTCATATTTTATAAATGTAAAAAGACCAAAGTCACAGAACCATTTCTTATCCTCTAATTACATGCTTCAGAGCTTTTCACACTCCAATACAAAAAAGGAAATGAAAGAACAGGTACAAAAGCTACTCTTAGAATTTAAAAATTTATATATTAGAAAAGAGACTATATGCATCATTTTCATTAACTTTTACTTTGGGGATTTAGAAATAGTGCTTGTCTAAAAGTGCTTAGTATGTCAAATAGGTCAGAGGTATCAGAGAAATTGGAAATGTGTAGATTGGTCTATACCTGTTTTATCTAGCCAGATTTGGCTATTTAAATTTAAATCTATTAAAATAAAATAAATCTATTCCTTAGTCAAATTAGCCACAATTTAAGTCCACTATACCCACATACAGCTTGATGCTGATACATTGGACAGCATAGATTTATAGATCATTTCTGTCATCATAGGAAATTCTATTTGAAATCATTAGTGAGGACTTAATCAATATCAAATCATTCTGAACACCCAAAAAAATTTATCATAAGTCTTAGAGAACAAAGCTGCACCTTCTACAAACAGAAAAAAAATGACCTATAGAAGGTAGTAACTGGAGAGTTGATTTGTGGGAGAAAAGAGCTCCTGGCACTGTGGTGGGGAGGGAGCCCTGACTGCAGAGAGGTGAGCTAGAGAGAAAAAGAGTTTTAAAAAAAGTGAAAACACATGCAAGGTTCTGCACAAAGAAAGTTCCCCACAACCATTGACAGGGAAAAAGGAGACAGTTTCAATATCGCCAATATTTCATAAACACTGGAGTACAGAGTCTAAAGTTTTGGAGGTCAGCACCTGGCCTTGCTCTGAGGAAGGAAGGCAGATCCCTAGGAGCAGGCAGCATGGTCTGAGGATCACGTGGGTTGCACAAGGAGAAGAAGTTCCCTTGCTTAGACTGCAACTGGTGGAGATGATGTGGCCTCTCCACAGGCAAAAGACCCTGCAGGCAACATAGAACTGCCCCATTCACCAGTATAGGAACAAAGATACCCACTGAGAGCAGCAAACAAACCCTGGCACCAGGCGTGTGTTGCAATTTACAGTAAACTCAGCTGCTGCTGCTGTGTGGCCATGCCCCAGCCACAATATAGTGAGACCTTCCCCCAGAGGATCAGAGACCTTCCCCCAGATGGGTATGAACTCCAGGAGTCTCTGAAGTATGGGGTTTTGAAACATAGCGATGCCCGAGATAAAACACAAGAATGCGGCACTGAGTAGGGAGGTAGACAGTTTAGTCAAGGAAAGGGTAAGGTGGGGATCTGACAGGAGCCAGGAACACAAGAGGGATGATTGCCTGTCTGTGAGGACACAAACATCTCGCTCCAGAGACTAGAAAGTGAGGTGAAGCCATTTTCATCCCTAGCCCATGAGCACTGAAGGACCTCAGTGAGCTAAACAGCACCACTGGGTGGAGAATGGAGCCATTACACTAATCCTGCCCCCCTCACTCCCGCACCCTTCAGACACATCTCCACTAGGGCAAATCCACCTGAGAATCAGAACAGCAGGCTCTTCCCCTCACAGAAGACCAGCATAATTCTCTCCCACACATGAATTCTACTGATAATACAGTTCGGCCAAGCTTCAGCACTAGGGGAAAAAGGATCTAGCTTCCTTTGGGTTGTTTGTTTGTTTTTGTTGTCTTCTTGGATACAGAACACAATTTTTTTTAATTTTTAATTTTTTCTTTTTTCTATCGAGTTTCTCTTAGCAAGCAGACCAAAACACACCAAGATCTAGCTTCCTTTATTTTTTTTACTTTTAATTTTACTTTAATTACTTTTTCCTCCAAAATACAAAGATGGAGGAATTCACCCCAAAAGAAAGAACAGGAAGAAATGACAGCCTAGAATTTAATCAATACATATATAAGATGTATGAACCAGAACTTAAAATAACAATTGTAAGGATTCTAGGTGGGCTTGAGAAAAGCATAGAATATATTAGAGAATCCTTTACTGCAGAGATAAAAGAGGTAAAATCTAGTCAGGCCAAAATTAAAAATGCTAAAACAAGGATACAAACCCAAATGGATGCCATAACAGTGAGGATGGATTAGCAGAGGAATGAATTACTGACATAGAAGATAAAATTATGGAAAATAATGAAGTTGAATAGAAAAAGGAAGCAAAGGTAATGGACCACAAAGGTAGATATGAGGAACTCAGTGACTTATTACAATGGAAAAACATTTGGGGGCACCTGGGTGGCTCAGTCAGTTAAGTGGCTGACATCAGCTAAGGTAATGATCTCATGGTTCATGAGTTTGAGCCCCACGTCAGGCTCTGTGCTAACAGCTCAGAGCCTGGAACCTGCTCCAGATTCTGTATCCCTTTCTCTCCTCCCCTTCCCTGCTGGTTCTGTGTCTCTCTCTCAAAAATAAATAATAAAACATTAAAAAAATAAAATGGAATAACATTTGTATCACAGGTGTCCCAGAAGATAAAGAGAGAGAAAAGTGGGCAGAAAGTATATGTGAGCAAATAATACTGAAAACTTCCCCCAATCTGGGCAAAGAAAACAGACATTAAAATCCAAGAGGCACAGAGAAGTCCCATTAAATTCAATAATAGCTGGCCATCACCAAGGCATATCATAGTCAAATTCACAAAATACACAGACAAGGAGAGGATCATGAAAGCAGCAAGGGGGAAAAAGTTCTTAAATTACAGGGGAATACAGATCAGGTTCACAGCGGATCTATCCACAGAAACTTGATAGGCAAGAAGGGAATGACAGGATATATTCAATGTGCTGAATGTGGAAAATATGAGGCCAAGTACACTTTATCCAGCAAGACTGTATTTCAGAATAGATGGAGAAATAAACAGTTTCCAAGACAAACAAAAACCTGAAGGAGTTTTTGACCACTAAACAAGCCCTGCAAGAAATATTAAGTGGGACTCTTTGAATGGGTGGAAAAAACCCAAACCCAAAAGCAACGAAGATAAGAAAGGAACAGAGAACATCACCAGAAACACCAACTGTACAGGTAATAAAATGGCATTAAATTAATATCTTTCAAAAAACACCATGAATGCAAATAGACTAAATGCTCCAATCAAAAGACATAGGATGACAGAATGGATAAAAAAAAAAAAAAAAAAAACCAAGACCCATCTATGTGCTATCTACAGGAGACTCTTTTTAGATATAACACATTGGCAGATTGAAAGTGAAGGGATGGGGAACCATCTATTATGCTAACGGATGGCAAAAAAAAAAAAAAAATCTGGAGTAGCCATGCTTATATGAGACAAACTAGATTTTAAACCAAATACTGTAACAGGAGATGAAGAGGGCATTATATGATAACTTTGGGTCTATTCAACAAGAAGATCTAACAATTGTAAATATTTATGCCCTCAACTTGGAGCACACAAATATATAAATTAATTAATAACAAACATAAAGAAACTCATTGATAATAATTCAATAATAGTAGGGGACTTTAACACCACACTTACAACAATGGTCAGATCATCAAATAGAAAATAAACAAGGAAACGATGGCTTTGAATAACACACCAGACCAGATTCACTTAACAGATATATTCAGAAAATTTAATCCTAAAGCAACAGAATACACATTCTTTTTGAGTGCAAATGGAACGTTCTCCAGAATAGATCACATACTGGGTCACTAATCAGCCTTCAACAAGTATACAAAGATTGAGATTATGCTGTGCATATCTTCAAACCACAATGCAATGAAACTTGAAATCAACCACAAGAAAAAACTTAGAAAGACCACAAATATATGGACTTTAAAAAACAATCTACCAAAGAATGACTGGGATAACCAGGAAATTAAAGAAGAAATAATAAAGTATATAGAAACAAATGAAAATGAAAACATGACAGTCCAAAACCTTTGGGATGCAGCAAAGGCAGTCTTAAGAGGGAAGTATGTTGCAATACAGGCCTACCTCAAGAAAGAAGAAAGGTCTTAAATGCACAACCTAACATTACACCTAAAGGAGTCAGAAAAGGAAGAGCAAATAGAGACTAAAGCCAGAAAACGATTGGAAATAATTGGCTAGAGCAGATATAAATGATATAGAAACAAACAAACAAAAAACCACTAGAACAGATCAACAAAGCTAAGTGCTGGTTGTTTGAAAGAATTAATAAAATTGACAAACTCCTAGCCAGACTTATCTAAAAGAAAAGAGAAAGGATCCCACAAATAAAATCACAAATGATGGGGGAGAGATCACAACCAACATCACAGAAATACAAAAATTATAAAAGAATATTATGAAAAATTATATGCCAACAAACTGGGCAATCTGGAAAAAATGGATAAATGTTTAGAAACATACAAACTTCCAAAACTGAAACAGGAAGAAATAGAACATTTGAACATACCCATAGCCATAAAAGAAATTAAAATAATAATAAAAATCTCCCCTAAACAAAGTCCAGGGTTTCCCAGGGGAATTCCACCAGACATTTAAAGAAGAGTTAATACCTATTCTCCTCAAACTGATCCAAAAAAAGGAAATGGAAGGAAAAATTCCAAACTCATTCTATGAGGCCAGCATTACCCTGATTCCAAAACCAAATACCCCACTAAAAAGTAGAATTACAGGCCAATATTCCTGATGAATATTGTTGCAAAAATTCTCAACAATATACTAGCAAATCAAGTTCAACAGTACATTAAAAGAATCACTCACTACGATCAAATGGGATTTATTCTTAGGCTTCCGGGGTGGTTCAATATTCACAAATCAATCAGTGTGATACACCACATTAATATAAGAAAGGATAAGAACCACATGATCCTGTCAATAGATTCAGAAAAAGCATTTGACAAAATACAGCAACGATTCTTGATAAAAGAAAGTATCAACAAAGTAGGGATAGATGGAACATACCTCAACATAATAAAGGTCATATATGAAAGACTACAGCTAATATTATCCTCAGTGGGGAAAAACTGAGAGCATTTCCCCTATGGTCAGGAACAAGACAAGGATTTCCACTCTCACCATTACTATTTGACATAGTACTGGAAGTCTTAGCCTCAGTACTCATAGAACAAAAAGAATAAAAGGCATCCAAATCAGCAAGGAGGAAGTCTAACTTTCACTATTTGCAGATGACATGATACTCTATGTAGAAAACCCAAAAGACTCCACCAAAAAGTTGCTAGAAGTAACACATGAATTCAGCATAGTCACAGGATATAAAATCAACATACAGAAATCTGTTGCATTTCTATACACCAATGATTAAGCAGCAGAAAAAGAACCCAAGAAATTGATCCCATTTGCAATTGCACCAAAAACTGTAAGATACCTAGGAATAAACCTAACCAAAGAGGTAAAGGCTTGTACTCTAAAAACTATAGAGCACTTATAAAAGAAATTGAAGAGGACACAAAGAAATGGAAAAGCATTCTATGCTCATGGATTGGAAGAACAAACATTGTTAAAATATCTATACTACCCAAAGCAATCTACATATTTAAAGCAATCCCTATCAAAATACAATGAGCATTTTTCACAGAGCTAGAACAAACAATCCTAAAATTGGTATGGAAACAGGAAAAACCCCAAATAGCCAAAGCAATCCTGAAAAAGAGAAACAAAACTGGAGGCATCACGATTCCAGACCTCAAGCTATATTATAAAGCTGTAGTCATTAAGACAATATGGTACTGACACAAAAACAGACACATAGATCAATGGAACAGAATAGAAAACCCAGAAATGAGCCCACAACTATATGGTCAACTCATCTTCAACAAAGGAGTAAAGAATATCCAATGGAAAAACACAGTCTCTTCAACAAATGGTGTTGGGGAAATTGTACAGCAACATGCAGAAGAATGAAACTCGACCACTTTCTTACACCATATACACACAAAAAATTCAAAATGGAAAAACCTAAATGTGACACAGGAATCTATTAAATTCTAGAGTACAACAGAGGCAGAAACCTCTTTGATCTTGGCCATAGCAACTTCTTACTAGACACATCTCTGGAGGCAATGGAAACAAGAGTAAAAAATAAACTATTGGGGCTTCATCAAGAAAAGAGTTTCTGCACAGTGAAGAAAACAAAAAAACTAAAAGGCAGAGTACAGAATGGGAGAGGATATTTGCAAATGACATGTCTGATAAAGGGTTAGCATCCAAAATCTATAAAGAACTTATCAAACTCAACACTCAAAACACAAATAATGCAGTTAAGAAATTGGCAGAAGACATGAATAGACACCTTTCCAAAGAAGCCACATAGGTCGCTAACAGACCTATGAAAAGATGCTCAACATCATTCATCATCAGGGAAATACATATCAAACCAAGATGAGATACCACCTCATACCTGTCAGAATGGCTAAAATTAACAATAACAGGTGTTGGGGAAGATGTGGATAAAGGGGAACCCTCTTGCACTGTTGGTAAGAATGCATACCTGTGCAGCCAATTTTGAGAACAGTATGGAGGCTCCTCAAAAAGTTAAAAATAGAACTACCCTGGGGTGCCTGGGTGGCTCAGTCAGTTAAGCATCCCACTTCAGCACAGGTCATGATCTCGCGGTTTTTGAGTTCGAACACCACGTCGGGCTCTGTGCTGACAGCTCAGAGCCTGGAGCTTGCTTCAGATTCTGTGTCTCCCCCTCTCTCTGCCCCTCCATGCTCGTGCTCTGTATCTCTCTGTCTGTCAATAATAAATAAAAGTTAAAAATTAAAAAAAATAGAACTACCCTAAAATCGAGCAATTGAACTTGTAGGTATTTACCCAGAGGATAAAAAAAAATACACATTCAAATGTTTATAGCAGCATTATCAACATAGCCAAATTATGGAGGGAGTCCAAATGTCCATTGATAAATGGATAAAGAAGAGGTGGTATATAAATATACACAAATATATATACAATGAAAATTCCCTAGTCATCAAAAATAATGAAATCTTTCCAATTGCAATCATATGGATGGAACTAATGTGTATAATACTTAGTGAAATAAATCAGTCAGAGAAATAAAAATACCATATGATTTCACTTATATGTGGAATATAGGAAACAAAATAGATGAACATAGGGGAGAAGGTAAAAAAAAAGAGAGGGAAATAGAAGACTCTTAAAGGTAGAGAACAAACTGAGGGTTGATTGTGGGTGGTGATTGGGTGGTGGGCAAGACAAGTGATGGGTATTAAGGAGGGGACTTGTTAAAATGAGCACTGAATGTTCTATTTAAGTGAAGAAACACTGAATTCTACTCCTGAAATCAATATTGAACTGTATGTTCACTAACTAGAATTTAAATAAAAATTTGAAAAGAAAAAACACATTTAAATTGTAGGAATTCAAAGATTTACTTTCCCTCCTCTCTTTAAGTTTAAGTACTTGATAATTCAGACAACTTCTAAGGTTAGTTCAAGAAATGCAAAAACTTGAAAATAATTGATATCCAAATCCTGTGGTTCATCTCTAAAACCGTGGCTTTATTTCCACTGGAAATCTCTGAAATTCTTCAAAATGTATTGTTCTGTTGGAGTCAGAACATTCATGCAAAGAAAATTCAGCTTTCTGTTAACATCTAGTCTATCCACACAGCCAATTTTCCTGTGAATATCTGAATTTCTTTTAACAAATTAGTACTATTCATTTTTCTCTGTTGTTTTAAGTTCAACATGCTCAGATTTCTGGTATAGAACTTCTTTGTGTGACTTATAATACATTTCTGCCCAGAGCCATCCATACAAGATCATGGGGGGCTTAGTTGGCTTGTACTCTATACTTGGCCTTTGGATCAGAACTGGCCCTTTTGTTCCTGATGCCAAGAGGAATTAAGGTGTCTCACCTCCTTAAGCCAGACTAGGATGGTCCCCAGGAATGGATCAGGGAGGGAAGAGGAATATTCAGAGACCCAGGCTCCTAAGATTATCAGATACTATAAGAGAAACAGAAAAATCAGCTCTTTCGGAACTGCACATAGGCAAACAATGACTAAACACAAATCACACATGGGTAGTATATGTATTGCCCTGGTGGGAATAGCTAGTTGGAAGTTTCACCTGAAGGGTGGATGCTAAGCCCAGGACCCTCAGTCATGACTCCAACAGGCTGTTCACTGCAGACTTCCCCAGCTAGACGATTGGATGTTGTGAGTACCTGATTTGATGTATTAAGCCTTCATTGTTATTCTTTATACTTCTCTCCCTCTTTATATTTACTATAATTGTTTGATTCCTTACATTGACTTTAACTTATAATTAATAAAGTCTTACTCCACGAAACTGAAAGTGTGGCTATAGTGAATTCTAATTATTTAGTACAATCACACAAAGGTACAACTTACGAACCACTCCTATCAATCAAATTAGCTCTCTCAAAATATTTTGGCTGAAAAAAATACTTGATCTGAAAAAAAGCAGCTCAATGAATATCTTTCAATATATTTCCATCCCCTGGCCACCTAACACCACATTCTACTTCAACGTCTTCCAAATATGCCGTAAGGTATTTAAGGGCTCAGCAAATGAAAACAAAAAAAGAATTTCAAAGTTGATAATTTTCTCCATCTGTGTTATTAACTTGGCTTGCTAAGTTTATGCACAAACTCTGTTAATGTATAATACAGTGGAAGCTGTGCACAAAAATAATTGTCTTTAAACTAAAAAAAATCATATATTTTTTTCTTTTCACTGCAAAAAAAAAATGATTTCTGTAAAGGAAATTTATGACTGATAAAATCAACTAGGATTTCTTTCAGCATTTTGAATAAAGGGGTTGAAATGGTAATAATTTATGTAGACTTTAAACAAAATTTGACAAGTATCCATACCAAAGACCTTTTAAATTTTTTTTTTCAACGTTTATTTATTTTTGGGACAGAGAGAGACAGAGCATGAACAGGGGAGGGGCAGAGAGAGAAGGAGACACAGAATCGGAAACAGGCTCCAGGCTCTGAGCCATCAGCCCAGAGCCCGACGCG